>NC_142064.1:263710570-264321706 GCF_059756535.1 Pantherophis guttatus
TGGCTGGATCCGGCCTTAAGTTTGACACCCCTGGTCAACTTGAGAAAATCTTTCAGACAAACCCCTCCCTCATTCTGATGAAGATAAAGTGAAGGAGGAGGGGAAACACATCCAGACCAGCAAGATTCTGTTACAATTGCTCTTACAATAGAAGTAATTCTGACCTACCTGGCATGGGTTTCTTGGTAGGGTCTTCCTTGTAGGACTGATAGCAAATCTGGGTCCCAGAAGAGGCCTAGGACAATTTGCCGCAGCCATCTCACCGTGGCCATCTCATCGCGGCCGTCTCGCGGCAGCAAACTTACCACACGACAGCTCACCACAGACAAATCCATGTGGGAGAACTCAATGCAATAAAAGTTATCCACCACCATTTCTTTGGCACTGTTTCCATTTACAAAAATGGAAGTAATGTCGAAGAAACAGTGGCAGATAATATTTATTGTTATTTTGTTATTATGTATTCATCCTGTTTGGGTCACCACATTACCAAAAAGATGTTGAGACTTTGGAAAAAGTGCAAAGAAGGACAACTAAGATTATTAAAGGCCTGGAGACTAAAACCTATGAAGAACGGTTGCAAGAATCAGGGATGGCCTGTCTAGAGAAAAGAAGGATTAGTGGGGGACATGATAGCAGCGTTTCAGTATTTGAGGGGCTGCCACAAAGAAGAGGGAGTCAAGCTATTCTCCAAAGCACCTGAAGGCAGGAGAAGAAACAATGAATGGAAACTAATCAAGGAGAGAAGCAACCTAGAACTAAGGAGACATTTCCTGTCAGAATAATTAATAAATGGAGCAACTTGCCTTCAGAAGTTGTGAATGCTCCAACACTGGAAGTCTTTAAGAAGAGATTGGACCACCATTTCATTGAAATGTATAGGGTGGGGGTATCAAAGTCGTAGCCCACAGGGCAGATTTGTCACGTCCTGGCCACGGCTACCCCTGGTTTAGCGAAGGGGGAGGGAAATTGCAATACATCACATGATGATAATGTGTTATTGAGAGTTCGACACCCCTGGTATAGGGTTTCGTGCCTGAGCAGGGGGTTGGACTAGAAGACCTCCAAGGTCCCTTCCAACTCTGTTATTCTATTCTGTCCTGTCCTGTCCTGTCCTGTCCTGTCCTGTCCTGTCCTATCCTATCCTATCCTATCCTATCCTATCCTATCCTATCCTATCCTATCCTATCTTATCCTAATCAGTGACGTTCTGTCCTATTGCAGTTGTTACAATAACAGCAGTCCCAAATTCCATAAGATTGGTTTCTTAATCTGATCTATTGCCGAAGTGGAAACCCAACCAAATTGCAAGGTGATTTGCAGCACGAACGGGGTCACTACCAGCAAGGAATCTGGAGAAGAAGGCAGCAATTCCTTTGGCCAATGTGCCTGCCAGAGCATGTCAATCCCAGCAGCTGCCGAAGGCCCCGAGGAGAGATGCCAAAGCTGCATCTTGCCAATGTTTCCCCCCCCCCAAATTCCTCCCCCAACTCAGCTTGGATAAAAAGTGCCTGCAGAGATTTGACAGGCAGAGATGAAATGTAGCATCCGCTACAAAGAAAATAGACTTTCTACCTCTTCTTCGACCCATGTTCGATGCCAAGCCATGAATTTAAAAGTAATGCTTCTGTCCTGTCTAATCTTGATCTGAATAGACAGCATTATAAATGAATTAAATGGGCATTTTTTAAAAGCCTGCTGAAGGCCCCCGTTGGGCTGGGTGGGGAGGAACTGACTGTTTGGCTCATATTATTTACATTGCTATAGTTATTCTGATGTCTGAAAAGTAACCACAACAAATATTCCTAAAATAACACTGTTTTTCCCCCTGCGGTTTAATTTGAAATATAGCCAAAGTTACATTTCTCTGAACTTTGTTTTTAATCTCTACCATGTATACATCTGCAAAAGCAGGGACTTCTAAAGGGAAAAGCAATTAAAATTATTTTAATTTCCAGTATTGGAGGGACGCCACAAAGAAGAGAGTGGTCAACCTATTCTTCAAAGCACCAGAAGGCAAGATATGAAACAATGGAGGGAAACTAATCAAGGGAGAGACACAACCTAGAACTAAGGAGAAATTTTCTAGAATAATTAACCATTTAAATAATTAACTTGCCTTCAGACGTTGTAGGTGCTTCATCACTGGAGGTTTTTAAGAAGAGACTGGATAGCCACTTGTTTCAAATTGTACAGAGTCTCCTGCTTGAGAAAGGGGTTGGACTAGAGGACCTCTAAAGCCCCTTCCAGAACTACTCTGATTGAAATCACAGGCAGCCTCCCCCAAATCTGATGCCCTCCCAACGTGTTGGACTCCAACTCACATCAGCCTTGACCTTCACAACTCTTGATTATGGGAATTGTATTACATTGGTAGTGGTCTTGATTCTATTTATGTAGTTGGCATAATGTGGCAGAGGTGGCATTCAGCCGGTTTGGATCGGATCGGTTCGCCCGAACCGGTAGTGGAAATCACAGGTGGGCCTGCCCACCCGCCCACCCGCCCTGGCTCTATGCCATCCTATTTAGACACGTTTTTGAGACTGAGCGCATGCGCGGAAGGCATGCGTGCCAGCAAACCGCAGGAATGGAAGGCCAGGCGCATGCGTGGACGGGCCTGAGCGCACGCTCACAGTTGCAAACTGGCAGGGAAAGAAAGTGAATACCATCCCTGAACGGAAAGGAAGATTCAAAGCCTTCCTTGTTGGAAGGATCCCCCTTATAAGGGTGCGATTGGCAGGAATTCAGAAGAGAGAAAAGAAAACCACAAAACGTCAGGTTTGTGTAAATGTTTGAAGGGTCAAAGAGAGAGATTCCCAAAATCTCTGGAGAGTCTCAGGATCTTCTGAATATATCAGAACATCAAAAGCAACACAAAAGAGCCTTGATAGTACAGTGGTTTAGTGCACCCTGTTATTAACACAGCTGCCTGCAATTTCTGCTGGTTCGAATCTCTCCAAGGCTCAAGGTTGACTCAGCCTTCCATCCTTTCTAAGGTAGGTGAAATGAGGACCCAGTTTGTGGGGGCAATAAGCTGACTTTGTATAAATATACAAAAGTATGAAGGCTATTGCTTAACGCATTGTAAGCCACCCTGAGTCTCCGGAGAAGGGCGGCATATAAATCAAATAAAAAAAAAAACCACTGGGAATCTCTCTCTCTCTCTCTCTCTCCCCCCCACCCCCCAATTCTCTCTCTTTCAGTGTTTTAAAAGTGGAAAAGGGAAGTGAAACACTGCTACCTTGAAAGTCTGGCGAGATAGATCCGACATGAAACACAACCAGATATGAGCTAATTCTACTTTCTTGCAAAACTGCATTAACAGGGGGACAAAAGAAAACTAAACAATGGTTAAATTAGGTGGAGAAATATGGAAACAAACGGGAAGATATAAATTGTGGAAAGGAAACTAGGTACCTGTTTATGTTAAATGTAAATAAAATATTTAGATTAAGAGAATATATATATATGATATACTAGAAATTTATTTATTTATTTATTTATTACATGTATTTATATGCCGCCATTCTCCCGAAGGACTCAGGGCGGCGAACACAAGTTAAGAAAACAAGTACAATAAAATCATAATTTAATCCAAATAATTAATTAGTAGTAAATAATAAAGCCCGGAATCAGTCTCAGCCTATTTGTTTGAAAAGCCAAGTCTTCAAGTCCCGACGGAAGGAGCGGAGATCAGGAGCCGTCCGGAGCTCAGTAGGTAATTCATTCCAGAGGGTGGGAGCACCCACAGAGAACGCCCTACCCTTGGGCACAGCAAGGTGACATTGGCTCGCCGTCAGAACCCTGAGGAGAGCGGCCCTATGTGAGCGAACAGGACGGTGAGAGGCAGGCAGGAGAAGGTCATGCAAATATCCTGGACCTAAGTCATGAAGGGCTTTATAGGTGAGGACTAGCACCTTGAAGCGGATATATGTATAAAAGATAAATTAAGATAAGAAAGAGAAAATGTATAAATATAGATTACTGATGCAAAGATGTTGAAAAGAAGATTTCAATTTCAATTTCAATTTAATTCAATTTATATGCCTCCCCTCTCCGAAGACTCAGGGCGGCTCACAATACAGATGTAAATATCTGTGGGGTTTTTTTTTGTTGGTTTGTTGGTTTGTTTGTTGTATGTTTGTTTTTTTTAAAAAAATGTTCAATAAAAATTATTTTTAAAAAAAAAACAGTTTGCAAAGCTGCATTAACAACATTGTCTTCGGACAACGCTGGCTCCCTCGGCCAAGAAACGGAGGTGAGCAGCACGCTTTAGAGTTGGGATACGACGGAACAGAGGAAATCTTTACTATTTTTTTCTTTGAAAAAGGAAAAGAGGTAATTTCCCAAATATGAGTATTTGCTAACTGGGAGGGTAGGAATTTTGTTTCAAAAAGCGTATCTTTCAAAATCCACTCTTCAGCGGTACATAAAGACTGGACGGGGCATATAATTTTGCGGCACAAACCTCACCAGAACCATTAATGGCCAGCTTCTACACCTCCTCGGCTCCTTCCATTAAACAGCGTACAGAGCCTCAGTCACAAGGTGTGATTCAGAAGTTTGCAATCCGTGTCCAGTATATCTTAACAGACAAGCGGTTATTATAATCCAACTGCAGCATGGATGCCAGCGAATGGGTGAATAGTGAAAGGCGCATATTTCAGCGTGAGAATATTGGTTGGCTTTGATTGCTCAGTTATACTCTGGCAGAAGACTTTCACGAATGAAGGTGTAAGAAGAATTGTCCTTCTGGGTTCAGCTCCAAGTGGGGAAAAAGACACTGGAAACATGGAGACTGCTTGGAAAGATGGTTTAATAGTGGACAGGATCACACGGTTTGAGTTCCTGAACAGAAAAGGGCCGAGACGCAATGAGTCCCTAGGTTTTATGCCCTCTCTGGCTTTGAACTTCCTGGGGCCCAGAAAGAGTATCCTGATTGGTTGTCAGACTCCCAGGGGGTGGGGGTCTTAGCTAGCCTTGCTGGCTGATGCAATCTTCCCAGGTGCCATGTGGTGAGTTTCTGTTGTTAGATGGGTCCTATTGTGTTGCAGATGATGGTCCATTGACAAAAATTGAGTTTCTGCCTCTGGCCCATTGACAAAGAGTGGGGGGGGGCAAGAAGGTGGGAGCTGCTTTGTCTTTAAAACATGCTTCTCCATTTCTCATCTAGGAAACATAATATTCTGCTTTTTTAATATTTCCTAAAAAATTTCATTCTTCTAGGAAAGGGGTGGGTACTAACTTCCTACAAAGGCAAATCTACCTATCCCTAAGATTTACAAGATTGACCCTAAGACACAAGATTGACAGAAGACTTTCACTTCATTTAGCCTCTCGTATACAGTCCTCAACTTACAACCACAATTGAGTTCAACATTTCTGTTGCTAAGTGAGAAATTTGTTAAGTGAGTCGGGTTCCATTTTTCTTGCCACGTTTGTTAAGTGAATCCCTGCCGTTGTTAAATGAGTCACCCGGTTGTTAAGCGATTCTGGCTTCCCCATTGACTTTGCTTGTCAGAAGGTCGCAAAAGAGGATCATGATGTGACCCCGGGACACTGCAACCATCATAAATATGAGTCAGTTATCAAGCATCCGAATGTAAATCACGTGACCATGGGGATGCTGCAATGGTCATAAGTGTGGAAAAACAGTCATAAGTTGCTTTTTTTCAGTGCCGTTGTAACTTTGAATGGTCACTAAGTGAGCTGTTATAAGACGAGAACTACCTGTATAACTTGATTTTTAATGTCCATTGTTTCTCCGTTCTGATTAGGTTTCCCTTTTCAGGTTTTAAAACCCTGGCAAGGTTTGAGTACAGCAAAGTTCTCAAGAAACTTCATCTTTGCTTCTAAATGGAGAATCCTGATTTACTTTCCCTGGGAAGCTAATGAACATCTCCTGTGCCTCTCAATGGAGGAGGAACACAATTGGAGCCAGTGCAAAGGCAGAACTTGGTGAAGATCACACCCATCCAGGAGTGATATTCAGTGGTGGGTTCCTCCTGGTTCGGCCAAGCCGGTAGCAGTGACGATATGATGTCACTGAACCGGTTCTGCCCCCCTGCCCCCCCCTTATTCTTACCTTTTATTTGGCCCCACCCCCAATCTATTGCTGCCTCCTGAGTCCCAGTTGATCGGCTAGAAGAAAAAAACTGTTTAAACTCTTGCCACGGGGCTTCAAAGGGCTGCCCTACAGCTGATCTGTGTTAAAAGGCAGTGTGGTGGTAGACCGGTGCCTGCAAAAACAAATGGGTAGATCGGTACAGCTCTGCAAGCAGTTAAAAGCCTGGTAGACCAGTACCTCTGCTAAATCCTAAAGAATTGTCACATGACCATCAAGCCACGCCCACAAAATAAGTCACGCCCATAGAACCGGTAGTAAAAAATTTTAGAACCCACCCCTGGTGGTATTTACTTAGTTTCCCTACTGGTTCACAAATGTGAGCGTGCGGCCTTACGGGCAGGCGCTTTGTTCGTACATGGCTTGCATGCATGCACACGGCTTGAAAATGTGCCTAAATAGGACAGCATAGTGCTGGGGGGGGAGGGGGCGCGGCCCAAACGCAGGTTGCTACTACCAGTTCAAGCGAACCTGTCCGAACCGGCTAAATACCACCTCTGCCCCCATCGGATGAAGAGATGACCCAAGTGTCAGATGTCTAAAGGACAGATTATTTTATTTGGTTTTAGATTAGCGTTTCTCAACCTTAGCGGCTTTAAGATGTGTGGACTTCAATTCCCAGAATTTTCCATGGCTGGCTGGGGATTTCTGGGAGTTGAAGTCCACACATCTTAACGCGACTGAGTCTGAGAAACACTGCTTTAGATAGTTCTTGAAGCCAATCCAAATCTGGTTTGATTTAAAAAAGATTTTTTTTAAAAAATGCCCATCCTCTCTTCCCCTCCCGTTGCTAAGCAGGCCTTCCTTTTTACAAGCTTCGATTGTGACTCTTCCCCACATCCCCTAAGCCCCAAATGCCTGCCCATACTGGTTTCCCCCCCACCATTCATTCTGGTGTGGAATTTCTTGAGGGAATGTTGGTGAACGTCCCGTGGTCATCAGATGCTGCTGCTGCTGCTGGTTTGATCTTAAGCTGAATTGTGGCTAGATTTTAAGGTGAATTATGGAGCTGACCAGCTCAGAGCAGTATCTAGGAAACATATTCCCCATCTTTCCTCTTCGTCATTAGTTGTCCGACCATAAACATGTGTTCCAGTCTTATAAAGAATGCAGTCTGTCCTGTTGTGCAAGCAATGGAATGACCTGGGAGGAGATGGAAGTGATAGAACAGACTGGCTCTCCTCCATCCTTCTGCTCATCGTCCTCTTTTCTCTCTGTCCAAAACCTCTCTCTCTTTCTCTCTCTCCCCCTTCACCACCACCCCACATTCTCTCCCTCTTTCCAGTTGGTGATCTCATTCTTTTTCGGGGGGGAAAACATCACGGCCAACGCTGTTGGGGGTAAAAGAGTCTGTAGAACTGAGGCCAGCAAGGGGTAAAAGGGAGGGTCTACCAATGTCTGGGACAAGCCATAAAGAGGTTGTGAGGGAGGGTTCAAGTCATGCTTTAGGAAGGGAAGGCATGGGATCAATCTGTAGGGGCCAAAGAAGAAAGCTAACTAGGTCTACCTCAGTGTTGATGTTGTGTGATCTTCAACTCCCAGAATTCCCCAGGCAGCATGAGAGACTTTCCCTTAGTCTACTGTTTCTGACAATTTTAAGATGTTTGGACTTCTACTTGCTAACTGGGGAATTCTAGGAGTTGGAAAGTCCATACATCTTCAAGCTGCCAAGATTGAGAAACTCTGCTGCAGGAAGACGTATTTTCACAAAAATCTGGCAGTACTAAATCCTTGTGATCCTCTGTCCTCTTCCAAATTTCAGAAATCAAATGCTTCGATGAACAAATCCATGCCCTATTTGGGTTTGTAACCACACAAACACCTGAAGGCTGGACAAGAAGCAATGGGTGGAAAGTAATCAAGGAGAGAAGCAACTTAGAACTGTCAGGAGAAATTTCCTGACAGTTAGAACAATTAATCAGGGGAGCAACTTGCCTCCAGAAGTTGTGAATGCTCCAACACCGGAAGTTTTTAAGAAAATGTTGGATAACTATTTGTCTGAAGTGGTGTAGGGTCTTCTGCCTAAGCAGGGGGTTGGATTAGAAGACCTCTAAGGTCCCTTCCAAATCTGATTCTATTCTATTCTATTCTATTCTATTCTATTCTATTCTATTCTATTCTATTCTATTCTATTCTATTCTATTCTATTCTATACCAACCTAGAACTAAGGAGACATTTCCTGACAGGGAAAACAGTTAATCAGTGGAGTAGCTTGTCTCCAAAAGTTGTGAATGCTTCAACACTGGAAGTTTTTAAGAAGAAATTGAACAACCACTTTTCTGAAAGGGTAGAGAATCCCTTGCTTGAGCAGGGGTTAGACTATAAGACCTCCAAGGTCCCTTCTAACTCCCTTATTCTGTTAACCATCTTGGCTTCACCTGAGCCTGGAATTCATTTAGATTTACAGGATTATTTCTTCTCAATTATTTTTCTGAACGGACCCGTCTGTGCATCTCCTCAATGTTCCATGTGTATACGTGTGAGTGGGAAGGGTTTGTTGTTGTTCAGACCCTAAATCATGTCCAAGTCTTTGTGACCTCATGGACCATAGCACACCTGATCCCCCTGTCTTCTCCTATCTCCCGGAGTTTTCCAAATTTACGTTCATTGCATTAATGACACTAGCTAACCAGGGTTGGGTTCTATTTACCTTTACTACTGGTTCGCAACGGGGCCGTGCACGCACGCTCACTTTGCTGGCGCGCTCTTCTGCGCAAGTGTAGAAGCATTTTGATGACATCAGGGTCAGTGGGTGGAGCCTCCCACCGGTTTTACTACTGGTTCTATAGAACTAGTGCGAACCGGGGGCAACCCACCACTGTATCTAACCATCTCATCCTCTGCCATCCCTTTCTCCTTTTGCCTTCCATCTTTCCCAACATCGGGGTCTTTCCCAATGAGTCCTCCTCTCTTCTCATTTGGTGGCCAAAGTATTTGAGCTTCAGCTTCAGGATCTGTCCTTCCAAAGAACAGTCAAAGTTGATTTCCTTTAGGATTGACTGATTGGATCGACAAGGGTCTCTCAAGAGTCTTCTCCAACACCACAGTTCGAAAGCAGTGTGAGGGGATAGCAGCCACAGAAATCCCCTTAACCCTTCTCAACACTTACCTGCTCCAGGTCCAATCCTGGCCTAACACAGCAAATTGCAGAAATTATCACTCAATAGCTCATCTGCCATCTGAAGCAGAGGCTAAGATGAGATGGAGATCAAAAAAGGCAAGAGGCTGCCCTAACCACACCATCAAAGCCCCATCCCTATTTTTATACACACATTGTGTATGCCAAACTGGGCAGGGTTCCAATCTCACAGTCGAGGCCAGTATCTTGACCTTTTTGAACATTCTCCCCATGGATTCCTTCTACCTCGTGACTGATAAAGCATTTGAGTCATTATGTGGTTCTTGGTGGAAGCCGTGGAAATGATGATAAAGATAGCCTTTTAAGAGACTTTCCTAGATTGGTAGCATCACCCCAGCTGGTGATGACTGATCACCAGCTACTTTTCACAGCTAAGAGGAGGCCAGAAGTAGGGTTAAAGGATTCAAGTGCTGAGAAGCAGCCGTAAGAATGTGCCTCTTAAATACTAAAATACCTATGGAAATTCTCAAATCTTCCAAGTCATGGTTGTCCCAAAGGCCCTTTTTCTAAAAGGCAATTGTCTGGTTTGGCACAAGCAACCAAACAGGACAGGTACAGATTTCAACGGATAGTTAGAACAGCAGGAAAAACAATCACAATCAGCTTGCCTTCCATTGAGGATCTGCATGAACCACAAAGAGGGCTGAGAAAATATCTACAGAGCAGTGGTGGAATTCAATTTTTTTTTACTACCGGTTCTGTGGGCGTGGCTTGGTGGGCATGGCAGGGGAAGGATACTGCAAAATCTCCATTCCCATCCCACTCCTGGGGGAAGGATATTGCAAAATCTCCATTCCCACCCCACTTCTGGGGGAAGGATTTTGCAAAATCTCCATTCCCACTCTACTCTGCCAGAGGTGGTATTTGCCGGTTCTCCAGACTATTCAAAATTTCTGCTACAGGTTCTCCAGAACCTGTCAGAACTTGCTACAGACTCCTCACATCCTGGACATAAACTGTTTCAACTTCTGCCCTCAGGACGCCGCTTATAGGGCATTGGATGCCAAAACAACTAGACACAAACACAGTTCCCCCCCCCCCCGGTGCTATCACTCTGTGAAACATCTAATTCCCACAGCATTGTTTTAGGACAAAAGATATTTACCCATGTAGTAGTAGGCTGTATTGCTATTATCCTTCTCATCTTCTCAAGTTTCCCATCTTCTCATCTTTCCCAAAATCTTCTCCTATTGGTATCTATGATTTATCCTTTGTTGTTGTATCTTATGATTAATGATTGTATCTATGATCTATGGCTTGTCACTTTGTTGTTTGTATGTACACTGAGAGCTTATGCACTGGAGACAAATTCTTTGTGTGTCCAATCACACTTGGCCAATAAAGAATTCTATTCTATTCTAAAGGCCTATAAAGATTCTCAATTATCCAAGTCATGGTTGTCTCAAAGATCCTTTTTCTAAAAGGCAACTGGACTTTCTTGGTTTTTTTTTTTTTGAAAGGGTTTTTCTAAAATACCCTAAAATACTATGACTCCCCTCAACTAGGACAGAGATAGATATTACCTCAAACTGTACCCAGGACTACTCAAATTATTTTGACATCCGAGGCTGAAAAATGACACACCAACTCTTCCTTCCTCAGGCGTTAAACTAATAATGAATGAAAGAATTGCTAAGTGGTATTTGATTAAATTTGTTCCCTGAGGCAATTGAGTCATTCTAATGCCGTTGTTCTCAATCACGGCAACTGGAACGCGTGCAGATTTCAACTCCATTCAGCATGGCTGGCTGGGGTATTCTGGGAGTTGAAGTCCGCACATCTTCAAGGGGCCAAGATTGAGAAACTCTGCTCTAAATGCTAGAACCGCCTTTGGAAATTAATTGCTGCAAGATTGATCAATGGCCAGAATGGCTGCTGACTCAGACCAAGGCCACTTCAAGTCCATGATCCTTTCAGAGATAAGCAGTGTCTCAATTCACTGAGATTGCATTGAAAGATTCTGGCTGTTGGCTGCAGATAAATCTTCTGTTTGTTAAATAAGACCACATAAATCTTTAAGGTTCCCCACAGCTGGAGGCAGCGAATTCTGCAATATGTTTTATTCAGTCATTGTCTGGATGACATAACCTTATCTACATAAAATCATACCTTGTTGGCCTTCACATCAAAGGATGTGGGCACCTGAGATCTAGCATTAGTTCTCATGTTTGTGATTTCCAATTCTTTGTGATTCTGTTATTAATTGGTTTTTTATTCATTGAATAAAATAGTGCTTTTAAATTGCTGAAAATTATAATCTCTGCGGGATCTGAGCCAGGCTGGACTTAAAAGCTATGTTGGACCTGGCTTAGTTGGATGAAAATAAGCTTAGTTAGATGATTTGTAACCTCTGGTATTTCCTTCCTACTTATAGTTTTTTTTTACAATTTTGACAAAGCGAATCTATTAAGGAGGCAATGATGCAATAGCTGCGTACTGCCTCTTTTAATTAATCTGTTGTTGACTTAATCTGAGGTTTGCTGAATTAGTGCCAAAGCTGGCCATGAAATTTTCATCTCCTCTCTATTTTTTTTTTAAAAAAGAAGGATTGTCAGTAGCCAAGATTTTATCTGTAAAAGGACCAAACGCTTGGACGTATTGGAAGTACTTTAGTTACGTTTGGACGCAAAAGCCTTTAGAAGCTGGAGAAGACATGTTACCCTCCGTTTCGAAGAATGTAATATCTGGGCGTGTTTGTGTGGGCTTGAATGGGTGTGCGTAGTCGTGAGTAAGTGAGAGAATGAGACAGAGCAAGGATTGGCTATTTGAATTAGCCAAAGCAGCCCAAATAATAATAATAAAAAAATCAAATCAATGAGCTCATTTAATTTGCAGTATTTCTATCCCACAAAATAGTATACAGCTTACAATAAAGCACAATTACATAATTAAAAGGACACGAGAGGCACAATTAAAACCACAATGAAAAAAAGAGAGCATTTTCTGAAACTTAAGAGCTCCAGAAACTTAATCCACTCATGGTCAAACAAATCATTTGATTTCAACACAGCTTTCTCGTTTCCTAGATCTAAATCGCAGCAATGATTTGGATTACAACACTCGAGAAAATTAAAATATCTTTCATCAAAGTTTCCCTGGAAAATGAAATTCACAGACTGTAGCATTATCAGTCTAAAGTGGGTACTTTTCAGTTTTTGGCAAAAAATATCCCATGGTGAATAGTGGTGTCAGACCTGGAAGCCATTGTTTACATTAGGGCCTTCAGGCCTGCCACATTTTCTATTGTGGGGAAATGGGAGGGGGGATTGTATAGAGTGTATAGATAGTCATCATAACATTCTTTTCTCCGAGAGTCAAGGCCATCTTGCCCTGCAGCTGCAATGAGGTGACTGGGAGGCATCTCCAGTTTTGGATGGGGTCTGATTGAATCATGTGATGGACATGTGGGTGCTGGGCAGGGACTTGAACTTTCTTTTGGGTGGGGAAAACCTGGAAACTTTCGGATTCGGGTTTTCCCAGATGTGCCAATATGACATCTCTAATAAAATGGAACTTTGAGGAAACACAAGCCTCGGAGTTTTCTTTCGTTGGGGGTGTTACTTGGAACCCTGACAAGTGGGTTCACGGAACAGCTTTGGTGTTCGCTGAATGACCACAGGGTTTGCTTTACAACTGCTGCATTCTCTTAGCGACAACCACCAAAAAAAGTCATAAAATTAGGTTGTTCATGTGATAACTGCAGGCGCCATTACAGTTGTAAATTGAGGATTACCTGTAGTTAATTTCTTATGGGGTTTTTGAAAGTTCAACTCTTCATAAAGTTAGAGACCAGAGATAAGAGAATAACAGAGTTGGAAGGGACCTTGGAGGTCTTCTAGTCCAACCCCCTGCTCAAGTAGGAGACCTTATACCATTTCAGACAAATGGCTGTCCAGTCTCTTCTTAAAAACCTCCAGTGATGGAGCACCCACTACATTTGAAGGCAAATAGCTCCACTGTTCTAATTGCCAGGAAATTTGTCCTTATTTTTATATTGGTGTTCTCTCCTTGATTAGTTTCCATCCCTTGTTTCTTGTCCTGCCTTCTGGTGCTTTGGAGAATAAATTGACCCCGTCTTAGGACAGCCTGTCAAATACTGAAATATTGCTATCATGTCACTCCTAGTTCAGAGGTGGGCGGCACATAATTTTTTTTTTAATTTTTTTTTTTTAATTTAATTTGATTTATATGCTGCCCTTCTCCGGAGACTCAGGGCGGCTTACAATGTGCTCAGCAATAGCCTTCATCCTTTTGTATATTTATACAAAGTCAGCTTATTGCCCCCACAACTGGGTCCTCAATTTACCTACCTTAGAAAGGATGGAAGGCTGAGTCAACCTTGAGCCTTGGCGAGATTCGAACCTGCAGTAATTGCAGGCAGCTGGTCTTAATAACCAGCTTAATAACAGGGTGCCTTAGACCACTGTACTACCAAGGCTCTTTAACAATTAACAACCGGTTCGCCCTAGCACCGAAAATGTGAGCATGCGCACGGCCTTCTGTGCATGCTCTTTGCTCATGCAAGCGCTTGCACGCATGTGCATGGCTTAAAAAACACAGCTAACTAGGACGGTATGTCACAGAGGTCACAACTACCAGTTCGCCTGAACTGGTCGCAACTGCTCTAGTTCCTTCTTTACTCTAGACTGGCCATATCCAATTCCAGCATCCGTTCTTCATGTGTTTTAGCCTCCAGCCCCCTAATCATTTTGTTGCTCTTCTCTGCACTCTTTCTAGAGCCTCAAGATCTTTTTTACATCGTGGCGACCAAAACTGGACGCAATATTCCAAGTCTGGTCTTACAAAGGCATTATAAAGTGGTGTTGAGACTTCACTTGATCTTGATTCTATCCCTCTGTTAACGCAGCCTAGGATTGCAATGGCTTATTTTGGGCAGCTGCAGCAATGGCTCAGGAGATTTTGAAGGACAAGATAACATGTTTGTGCAATGCTGAAAGGTGTTCCACTACCTGCCCATTTCCTTCTCCAATGAAGAGGGTTTTCTTTTTCACCTTCCTTCTTAGGGACTTTAGAACTGACTTGGGATTCGGGTTTTTTTTTGTTTTTGTTTTTTTTAATGCAATCCCAGAAATTATCTTACAGCCTTGTGCCGGATGCCAGAGCAACGTGTGTGTTCCTCTTTTCAATACGTCTTCCTTTCACTTAAGACTCCCAAGCCACCTGTTCTTTTTAGAGTATTCCCTTTGTGATCTCCTCCTGTTGATTTGAATGGAAACTGAATCATCTAATCCCCTTTTAAAACCTTCTCAGTCACAAGGGCTGTCATCACATTCTGTAAGCAGCAAATCCCATTAACCAAGTTCTTTGTTGTGGGAAGAAAATCCTTTGTTCTAATCAAGTTCATACCAGCCTTCCTGAAGATCAAGAGAAGGAGTCCAAGACAGCTTACCTCTCCAGTTGGAGGGTGGGCAATTTATGGGACGGCAGAAGGAAGGACCCCAGGAAGCCGAGGAGCAATGCAAATTCAGTCCAATCAGCACTTTTACTATATAGAATAACACAGTTGGAAGGGACCTTGGAGGTCTTCTAGTCCAACCCCCTGCTTAGGCAGGAAAACCTACACCACATCAGACAAATGGTTATCCAACATCTTCTTAAAAACTTCCAGTGTTGGAGCATTCACAACTTCTAGAGGCAAGTTGTTCCACTGATTAATTGTTCTAACTGTCAGGGCATTTCTCCTTAGTTCTAAGTTTCTTCTCTCCTTGATTGGTTTCTACTCATTGCTTCTTGTCCCACCCTCAGGTGCTTTGGAGAATAGTTTGACTCCCTCTTCTTTGTGGCAGCCCCTGAGATATTGGACATACCCAGTTCCTGCAACTCTTCTTCATACGTTTTAGCCTCCAGTTCCCTAATCATCTTTGTTGCTCTTCTCTGCACTCTTTCTAGAGTCTCAACATCTTTTTTTTTCTCACTGGGCCTTTCCTTTACTTTAAACTCAGTTAAGCTTTATTGAAGTATTATTACATTATAGTTTTTGCGAGGGCTCCTGGGTGCTCTCTGAGCTGGGTTGTTTTCTTGCAGAGGTTTCATTACCCAAACTAGGTAACATCATCAGTGCTAGCGACATCTAGGACATGCTAACATTGATGATGTTTCCTAGTTTGGGTAATGAAACCTCTGCAAGAAAACAACCCAGCTTAGAGAGCACCAAGGACCCCTCATATCAACCCTGAGCTACAATTATTCTCCTTCATTAATATTATTGTTTTCATATGTCTGGCCCTAAAATGGTTTGAAACCCTGATCCTTGTGGTTGAAAGGACCAATGAGACAAAAGGAGAGCTAAATAATTTCCCCTTCTTTACGATTATGTATAAATATGACGATCCAGTTTTCTTTAAAAAGTAAAGAAACCTGAAAAAGGGGCAATTCTTGTTAGAAATTCTGTTTATATATAGCACCACAGAGCTAACGAAGAGTACAGTCACCATGTGCTTTACTGCTCAACTGTTTTTAACTGTAACAGGAATCAGGAGACTCTGCTTAGAACAAAAGAGCACAGAGTATATACATACCATAGATCCAAACTTGTAAACACTGTCATCTACTGGCTGAATACTACTGCAGGTGTTGCATAAAAATACATTCCAACAATGAATTCCAACAAATCTGAAAGTGGTTCATAAGCATTATTGTTTTTAATTGTTTAGGTTTACAACTTTGGTATACATAGGAACTTCAAGAGCAAGAGCAAGAAAATAAATAATTAAATAAAACCTTTCTAAAGGACAGTTTTGTGAAATAAAGGACTGTCCTTTATAATAAAGGATGTATAGTCACTGTACATTTAAGCTGAGTAGTTCTACTGAATGCAGGTAGTCCTCGATTTACAACAATAGTGAAAGCTGCCCATTACAGTCCTAAATCATAAATCAAGTCGTAAGTCATATCGGTCATAAAACAGGTTGGCCATGTGACTGACCCAATTTTATGATTATTTTTTTTTGCAGTGGTTATTAAGTGAATGCCACGATCATTAACTAAACTCATCGTTCGCTACGTAGGTTTGCTGTAAACAAGAAGGGGGCCAGTTTTTAACAATTAAATTGATTTCAAATTCAGTCATGTGACCACAGGATTCTAGAAAGGGTGAGAAGTACGGTTGTGTTTGCTGAGTACCCAAAGGGTAGTCTTGTGACCGTGGGAGGCATGTCTGCCAGAACTTCAGATCTGCATTGTAAGTCCTCTTTTTGAGTCCTTTGTAACTTCCAACGGTCGCTAAGTGACCTGTCGTAAGTCAAGGACTACATGTAATCAATTCTGAGTACTGTAGCCCTATCAGTTTTGGAAGAGAAGGATGAAGTTTGTAGAGGCTGTTCCACTCACGCCCTGCAAAGAGGGAGAATCTGTACTCTTCTCTATATGATAACATTAATATGATAACATTAGCCGCCCAGAGTCCCTTGGGAGTTGGGCGGCATAGAAATGCGACAAAATAAATAATAATAAATAAATAAATTACAGGCAGACCTTGACTTACGACCATAATTGAGTCCAACATTTCGGTTGTTAAATGAAACATTTTTGCCCTGTTTTAGGACTTTTCTTGCCACATTTGTTAAGTGAATCACTGCAGCTGATAAGTGAGTAACCCGGTTGTTAAGTGAATCTGAGTTCCCCATTGACTTTGCTGGTCAGAAGGTCGCAAAAGGGGATCCCGTGACTTTGAGACACAGCAACGGTCATAAATATGAACCAGCCTCTGAATTTGGGTCACAATAATCATGGGGAGGCTGCAAAGGTCATAACTGTGAAAAATGACCGTAAGTCATATTTTTCAGTGCTGCTATAACTTTGATCGGTCACTAAACGAACTCTTGTATGTCGAGGACTCCCTGTATTCACGACAGAGAAGAGCTCTTAGGCATAGCTCTTAGACACCACTCCGGAGGGAGCCATGGCAAGGCAGAGAGGAAGGAGATGTCTATGTGTCATGTTGAGATGTTGAGACTCTGGAAAGAGTGCAGAGAAGAGCAACCGAGATGATTAGGGGGTTGGAGGCTAAAACAGATAAAGAACAGTTGCTGGAATTGGGTATGGCTAGTCTAGAGAAAAGAAGGGCTAGGGGTGACATGATAGCAGTCTTCCAATATCTCAGGGGTTGCCACAAAGAAGTGAGAGTCAAGCACCTGAAGGCAGGAGAAGAAACAATGGATGGAAACTAATCAAGGAGAGAAGCAACCTAGAACTAAGGAGACATTTCCTGACATTGAGGACAATTAATCAATGGAACAACTGGCCTCCAGAATGCTCCAATACTGGACATTTTTAAGAATATATTAGACAACCATTTGTCTGAAATGATACAGGGTTTTCTGCCTAAGCAGGGGGTTGGACTTGAAGACCTCCAAGGTCCAGTGGTGGGATTCAAATAATTTAACAACCGGTTCTCTGCCCTAATGATTTCTTCCAACAACCAGTTCCCCAAACTGCTCAGAAAGTTAACAACCGGTTCTCCCAAAGTGATGCGAACCGGCTGAATCCCACCACTGCCAGGTCCCTTCCAACTTGGTTATTCTGATCCAAAGGTTTGATAGATATAGGCCCCCATTCAAAGTCTGGATACAAGGGTGAAGGGGGGGGGTGTAAAGAAGAACAAAAAGAAAGAAAGAAAGAAAAAGGATGAGAGTGTTGGAAGAAGAGGCCTTCCCAAGCATCCTTCTTCCTTGATGGTTGCCAAGATGGTTATCAGCCATTCCCATTTATGATCTCATGGCAATTGTGTCAGACGCTCGCTGATTCCAAACCAAAGAGGGAGTGAATGAGTTTTGGGTGTGGGTTTGTATGTGTGTGTGTGTTGTGCGCACACACACACACACACACATTTGTGAGGCACATATGCTTGCTCTCACGCCAGGGCTGCTCTGAGCCAGGAAATCCGATGGCCAGAAGGTTGTCTCCTCCTCTCTCCAGGGCAGAGACGCCGTTGAGAGAGAGAACGAAGGAGTGAAGCACTCCGAGAGGCAGCAGCGGGTGACTGAATGCGGCTGTTCTCTATCCCAGCCTGAGCATCCAACTTCTGCAAGTAAGATGGGAAACCTGCAAGGAGGTGGATACGGTGGAGGGCAGGGAGTGTGACTGAGGAAATCCCATTTCACCGTAAAGGCGGGGACTTGCAAAGGGTCATTATGGAGATTTATTTTTGGTAAAGCGATGACTTCTTGTGCACAATGGGACATGTCCCCAAAATGAAAAGATATTATAAAGCGTTGATGGGGTAAGATCAAGACCCAGAGGGGGAGATCCAGATGTTTGCGGCACAGATGTTAGCTCTCTTCCTTTCTTTTGTCTAATCAAAATGACATGTGTGTGTATTTGTGTGTGTGTGAGAGAGAGAGAGCGAGAGAGAGAGAGAGAGATAAATTAGGATGATGGATAGAGAAAATGTTTGAATGAGAAGAGGTGAAGAGAGACAGTGAAAATGAGCGCAGGGAATGAAAGTTTTAAGGCTCCCTGAAAAAGAATTCAGTCTGAGGTACCTGATCGAGCACAAAGCTAGCCTAAGGAACTGCCAGTGACAAGATATGTTAATCTAGTGTAGATGATCTTCGAAATTAGTTGGATGGAGAAGATTTGATGTTCTGAAGGTGTCTGCTGTCCTAGCTAAGTGGAACTGAAGTGGTCCTGTTTGGGAAATGGGTGACATGATAGGAGTGCTCCAAAATTTAAAGGGCTGCCACAGAGAAGAGGGGGGGGTGTCAACCTATTCTACAAAGCACCTGAAGGAAGGACAAGAAGTAATGGATGGTAACTAATTATGGAGAGATACAACCTAGAAATAAGGAGGAAATTTCCTGACAGTGAGAACAATTAATCGATGGAACGGCTCGCCTCCCAAAGTTGTGGATGCTCCATCAATAGAGGTTTTTAAGAAGAGATTGGACAGCCATTTGTCTGAAATGGTATAGGGTCTTCTGCAAGAGTAGAGGGTTGGACTAGAAGACCTCCAAAATCTCTTTCAACTCTGTTATTCTGTTGTTCTGTTATCCTGACTTTCCAGGCACTTTTCTGATGTTAGAGAACTTCCAGGAGCATCTAACTTGTAGTATGAAGGCAGATCTAATCTCAAAGGTGTTTTTTTTTTTAATGTTCTTTTGATTCAGATTAAGTAGAAAAATCTAATTTGTGGGGCCAGAGACAGAAAAAAAAGAGCTGACACAAAGTGGAAGATATTTTGTAGTAATTAACTATACTTATTTATGCACTAATTGTTATATACCTAAAGAGCTTGCTAGGTGTTAGAAAGGAAAAAAGCCCAGAACCGAGTAGATGTGATTCTACTGAGCTGGAGCTACAAAAAAACCTTGGCTACGTAGGGAAAACCTGGCTAGAAGAAAAACACACATAAACCCTACGAAGAAGTAAGAAAATTGATATATATATATATATATATATCAGCAGTTATCAGTTACAAAGATAGCTCAAAATCAGAAGTATGGTAGCATCTTTTCAAATGAACACATTTAATTCAAAGGCATAAGTTTTCATGACTTTAGTAAGGAAATGTGAGGTAGCTGGTGATATCTGCTGTCTTTGAATAAAAAAGTATTCATATTATTGGTCTGAACAATGCTATCAAATTCCCTCTGGGTTATGGCTAGCCTGGCTTTCCTATAAATATAGATAAAACAGTAGATTTTCTTGGATGGAGTTGGCAGAGTTACAGAAAGGAAAGAGAGGGAAGAAAGTGCAATAGAAGGAAGATCAGTGTGAATATAATACAGTCTACCCCAATTTCCTATGCGCCACTAAGTTTTTAAAAAAATATTGATAAAAGAATACTAGAATCCAGAAAGAGAGAAGAGGGAAAACAGATGAAGATAGATAAGTGAATCAGTGTTTCTCAAACTTGACAACTTTAAGATATGTGGACTTCAGCTCCCAGAATTCTCCAGCCAATCCACACATCCCAGCTGGCTGGCTGGGGAATTCTGGGAGTAGATGTCCACATATCTTAAAGTTGCCAAATTTGAGAAACATCAAGTTAGATCAGGGGTGAAATTCACTTATCTTCCCTACCGGTTCGCAAATGTGCGCACACCATTATCTGCGCATGCGCAAAGCCTTTGCATGCGCAAAGCCTTTGCATGCGCAAAGCCTTTGCATGCGCAAAGCGACATCATAGCGTCCGCAAGGGTGGGCGGAGCCTCCCACAGCTGCTGCTACCGGTTTACCCGAGCCGGATAGAACCGGCTGAATTTCACCCCTGAGTTAGATAGACCAACGTAGAATAGATAGAACAGTGAGGGATCCTAGGTGCTATCTGAGCTTGGTTGTTTTCTTGTAATCGTTTCATGACCCAAACTCCGTACCATCATCAGTGCTAGTCACTAGAGCATCAAGGACCCCTCATGTCAATTGTGAGTTACAAATATTCTCCTTTATTAAATAATGGTGCAGTGAGCCGGGGTGGCGCAGTGGTTAGAGTGCAGTACTGCAGGCTACTTCTGCTGATCACCGGCTTCCAGCAGTTTGTCAGATCAAATCTCATCAGGCTCAAGGTTGACTCAGCCTTCCATCCTTCCGAGGTCAGTAAAATGTGGACCTATATTGTTGGGGGACAATAGGCTGACTCTGTAAACCGCTTAGAGAGGGCTATAAAGCACTGCGAAGTGGTATATAAGTCTAAGTGCTTATTGCTATTGCTAATGGTACTTTCTAGGCCTTTTTCTTCATCAGCCAAAATCACTGATTGAAAAGTCACTGCTTAAATGTCTCTGTTGTGATTGGGCGAAGGATTTGAATGTTGTGACCCCAAAAAAAACTAATTTTACCTCACTCGGGATAATTTACCCGGGGTTTGGGAAGCACTGAGGTAGAAGATAGCAGAGGAAAATGACAGGCAACTGCTTAGCAGGGCAGAGACAGGGGAAGAGTATGTATGACTCCAAATCCCATCATCCCTGACCACAGGTCAGAGGACCACAGAAAGAGAAACTGAGGAAGAGATAGAGCTAGAGAGCCACCAATGAGGAGAAAAAGGGATGAGAGCTAAATAAGATTTCAAAGATGCGATATTTTAGAGGCAGAACAAGGCAGGGAGAGAAAGATGGCAAAATTAATTGTAAAAGGAAGCAGAATAAGTGAGAGGTTCCGCCTGAGGGTGGATCGGCTAATAACTCAAAAAAGATAATCGAAATCCAGGAAAATGACATATCAGGAAGATGGAGAAGGAATTAATATCTGTATTGATTTGCAATAAGACTTGATTGGGTCTCACACAAGTGAGTAAACTTCCTCTTAGTAACAGTAATAGATCTAGTAGTAATAGTCCCCAACACTCAATTTTTGAGCTCAGCTCCTGCTGATTGCAAACTTTCCGTAGCAATGACATATTGTGGTTTGCCACGGCTTATACTGGAATGCTTTTTTGCCTTAGTCTGTGGATTTCCTGGTGGCCCCTCATCCCGGTATTAAACAGGTCTGATCCTCCTGAATTTTTCAAAATCAGTCCACCTAGCTGGATCTCCCATCATTCAGTCAATGGTGCTTCCTCTGCCAGCCCCTGGCGAGTTAAAAAGCATTTTTTTTGGTCAGTCACTCTTCTAAGCTTAAACTCTTCTAGGCTTTTGCTAGTAATTTTTCTGGACTTAAAGGCTGGGGTTTTGCTGGCATCTGTCCAGCTTAGCTGGCCGGGAAATTCTAGGAGTTGAAATCTGCACATCTTAAACTTGCTAAGCTTCAGAAACACTGCTCCACCTGCTTGTGAAACTTTTTAACAGATTAACAGAGTTGGAAGGGACCTTGTAGGTCATGTAGTCCAGCCCTCCACCTAAGCAGGAGACCTTACACACCATTTCTGACAGATGGCAGTCCAGTCTCTTCTTGAAAGCCTCCACTGGTGAAGCTCCCACAACTTCTGAAAGCAAACCAAGTTCCATTGGTTGATTGCTCTCACTGTCAGAAAATTTCTCCTTATTTCCACGTTGAATCTCTCCTTGATCAGTTTCCATCCATTATTCCTGGACTGGCCTTCAGGTGCCTTGAAAAATAGGTTGACCCCCCCCTCCTCTCTGTGGCAGCCCCTCAAATATTGGAAGACGGCTATCATGTCTCCCCTGGTTCTTCTCTTCACTAGACTAGCCATACCCAGTTCCAGCAACCATTCATCGTATGTTTTAGCCTCCAGTCCCCTAAGCATCTTGGTTGCTCTTCTCTGCACTCTTTCTAGAGTCACAATCAGGGGTGGGTTCTAAATTTTTTTACTACTGGTTCTGTGGGCATGGCTTATTTTGTGGGCGTAGCTTGATGGTCATGTGACAATTATTTAGGATTTAGCAGAGGTACTGGTCTACCAGGCTTTTAACTACTTGCAGAGCCGTACCGATCTACCCATTTATTTTTGCAGGCACTGATCTACTCATGTATTTTTGCAGGCACCGGTCTACTCATTTGTTTTCTTTTAACACTGATCAGCTGTAGGGCGGCCCTTTGAAGCCCTGCGGCAAGAGTTTAAACAGTTTTTTTCCCTCTAGCCATCAGCTGGGACTCAGGAGGCAGCCATAGATTGGGGGTGGGGCCAAATAAAAGGTAAGAATAACCCGAGGATGGGTGGGTGGGGCAGAACCGGTTCGGTGACGTCATATCGTCACCGCTACCGGCTCGGGAGAACCGGGCCGAACCGGGAGGAACCCACCACTGGTCACAACATGTTTTTTTATAGTGTGGTGACCAAAGTGGGTTGCAGTATTCTAGGTGTGGTATTCTAAGGCTTAGTAAGAGTGGTATTATTACCTCATAGATTGGTATTAGTACCTCACTTATTCCGATCCAGCAAAGCAATTTACTCTCAGTGGTTAGAGGTATTTGCAAAAGGATGAGGTAGGAGAAGAGGGACTCCTCTGTGTAATACTTAACTTGCTGGATATCTGGGAGCAAATGGTTCATCTTAACTATCTGGTAAAGGTGTTGCAAAGTTTCCATGCCTTATTCTCAAATCTACACCAAATAAATGAATTATTATTAGTTGTCTATCACGATGATGATTTGTTAGGGTTGCCCCCATTCCGGATGGCCCCATGCAGGACCTGTAACAGTAACAGAGTTGGAAGGGACCTTGGAGGTCATCTAGTCCAACCCCCTGCTCACGCAGGAGACCTATACTAGGGATTCGAACCGCCGAACCGCCGAACCTTTTGATCGACAAGCTCAGCGTCTTAGCCACTGAGCCACCTAGCCAGGCACTATGTTCAAAGGCAGTGAACATACTTTGCAAATACTGTATAGAGTCCAGACTGGATGAGGTCTTCAGGTAATTTGGGCAGGTGGGCAGATCAACAGAGTACCAAGAGAAAAAAGTCCGTATAGCTCAGGGTTGAATTGTGGAATCTTTGGTGCTCTCTGAGCTTGGTTGTTTCCGTGCAGACGTTTCATTACCTGTCTAGGTCACATCTTCAGGGCGAAGGAGGGTGGGGTTTACTCTGAAGCAATGAAGATGTCACTGAGATGGGCAATGAAACATCTGCATGAAAACAACTAAGCTCAGAGAGCGTCGAGGACTCCACAGGTCAGTAGGGCTAACAATGGATGAAGCTTCTTGGATGAGAAGTGAAACGTTTTCTTCTTCTTCCTCCTCACGGAATAAAACCGTCCAGTTGCCTTTTGAAAAAGCAACTTTTTCAAAAAGAATCTCCACAGACACCTCAGGAGAATCCATATTATCTTATCCCCTTTCTAGGTAGATATTCCATAGTCCTCTACAGGTCAACCACATTGAAAGCGAGACACACTAAGCCAATTTTGAGCTGGAAGTCCCAAAGGTGTTTTTTCAAGAGGCAACTGATCTTTCTGGTTTTTCTTTGAAGATGTTTCACTTCTCATCCAAGAAGCTTCTTCAGAGCTGAAGTTTAACCCCTCACATCCTGGACATAAATTGTTTCAACTTCTACCCTCAAAATGATGCTATAGGACCATGATGGCGAACCTACGGCACGCGTGCCACAGATCACACGTGGAGCCATGTTGCCTGGCACGCCAGCTCAGCTCTGGCCAACTGATTTTCGGGCCTTCTGGGCCCACCAGAAGTAGGGAAACAGGCTGCTTCCTGCCTCCGGAGGGCCTCCAAGGGGGTGGGGAAGGCTGTTTTCGCCCTCCCCAGATGCATAGAGAGGATCTGGAGCCAGATGAGGAAAAAAACAGGCCTACTGGACCATTGCGTGCCAGGAGTGGGGGAGGAGGGGGGTTGCACATGCATGCGCAGGGTGGGGTGTATAGAATTATGGGTGTGGGCACATGCACATGCGAACCCCCCTCCACCCCCCCTTCCTGGCACGCGATGGCAAAAAGGTTAGCCATCACTGCTATAGGACACTGCATAACAGAACAACTAGACATAAGGACAGTTTTTTCCTGAATGCCATCACTCTGCTAAACAACTAATTCCCCCAACACTGTCAAATAATTTACTAAGACTGTATTACTATTCTTCTCTTCCTTACTAGTATCCATCTCTTCCCACTTATGACTACAACCATGTTGCTTGTTTCTTTCCATTTTTATTGTTTTTATTTGTTTCCTAGTATGATTTGATAGCTTGTTAGTAACCTTGACTATCACTAAGTGTTGAATTTTTATTCTTGATGAATGTATTTTATTTTCCTTATGTAAACTGAGAGCATATACACTAAAGACAAATTCCTTGTGTGTCCAATCACACTTGGCCAATAAAGAATTCTATTCTATTCTATGAGAAGTGAAACGTCTTCAAAAAAAAACCCCCAGAAAGTCCAGTTGCCTCTTGAAAAAGCACCTTTGGGACAACCATGACCTGGATGACTGAGACTCTTCATCGTCTTTGAGGTGGAAGGGCAACTCACTGCCGCAAAGAGACAGCTTCCTATTTCTTTGCTACCACCTAGTGGTCTTCTGGAGTTTTGCATCCCAGCTATGATAACTCAATCATAATATTTAGATGACTTAAAACTCTCTGGTGTTTTTCTTGAGCTGACCTGTTGACCAGGTTATTTGAAAGACTATCTCTCCCCATTTAGCCCACCAGGATGAGAAGGCATATTGCAGGTCCTATCCATTATGGAAGGACACCTGGCAGGACCAAGAAAAAGGGCCTTCTTGGTGTTGGCTCCCTCCCTATATAATATCATTCCTGTAGAGATAAGACTGCCCCACCCCCACACACCCCTTGTTACTTTTCTGGAAGGCCCGGAAGACATGGCTTTGTCAACTGATCTGGAGACTACAAGCAGATATAGATTTAATAAAGCGGCTAGTGTGATTGTATCTGTTGCCACCATAGGGTGGTGGTGAGTAGTGACGTTTTATGGATTGTATGTTGTGGATTTTTAAAGCTATATACCACTGGAGTCACTGTATGTGAGTTGGGAGGCCATGTACATTTGTTCAATCAATCAACAGGGTTGCTAAGTGAGTGGGGAAAAATGGTCCTCACCAGTTTTTTTTCAACCTTGGTAACTTGAAGAGGTGTGGACTTCAACTCCCAGAATTCCCCAGCCAGTATGCTGACTGGGGAATTCTGGGAGTTGAAGTCCATACCTCTTCAAGTTGCCATGGTTGAGAAACACTGATTTAGAGTGCTCTTGTTATCTTTAAATGGAAATTGTACTCTGGGTTGACCCAGTATATTAAGCCATGGTTTGCTTAACAATACTTTATTCAATAAAGCCCAGTTGATGGTTATGATGGAAATGATGGTTCACAAACCACAATGGCTGCATTCATCTTCTAGTAGATGGACTAGAACAGGGGTCGGCAACCTTAAACACTCAAAGAGCCACAAAGGTCCTAACCAGAAGCCCCCCATTCAATTCTGGAGCCGACCAGAAGTCTGGTTCCGCCACTTAGTGTGGCATCCTTTTTCCTCTGCTGACCAGAAGTCCTGCCATAGAGTCTCCTCCTAGTGTGGCATCCTGTTTCTTCTACCTGTCCTAACCAAAAGTTCTATCAATTGTGGAGCCAACCGGCAACAGGGAGTCGCAGCAAAGGGATGAAAGAGCCACATGCGGCTCCAGAGTCACAGGTTGCTGACCCCTGGACTAGAAGTTCTCCAAGGTCCCCTCCAACTCTGTTATTCTTATTCTGTTCAAACCCAGTGTTCAGTTCAGCAAGATTTATAATCTGTGGAAATATGAATTATCTCGGTCTGGGGCTGAATCTCCAAAGTGATATGCATAAATTCCTTCCCCTTATCACCTGCCAGACTCTGTGTTCCACCTATTCCCTCGGTGAGGGAGATGGGCAGTTTTAAAAATTTGATTTATAAATAAATAAATAAACACTTTAAAAACAGTTACAGAATTTGGGGTCAGGGTTAGTAATTAACTGGCTATAAAGAAACCAGCTGCTTAGAAATAATGATATGGATTGCATTTGATTAATTGAATGTTTCTCCTAGCTCTGCTTTGAACCAATCTGTCCCTTTTAATAGATAGATAGATAGATAGATAGATAGATAGATAGATAGATAGATAGATAGCAATAGCAATAGCAGTAGCAGTAGCAGTAGCAGTAGCAGTAGTAATAGCAATAGCACTTAGACTTACTAACTGTTTCACAGTGCTTTTACAGCCCTCTCTAAGCAGTTTACAGAGTCAGCCTATTGCCCCCAACAACCTGGGTCCTCATTTTACCCACCTCGGAAGGATGGAAGGTTGAGTCAACCTTGAGCCTGGTGAGATTCAATCTGCCAAACTGCTGATCAGCAGAAGTAGCCTGCAGTACTGCACTCTAACCACTGCACCACCAAGATAGCTAGATAGCCAGATATAGATAGATAGATAGGTAGGTAGGTAGGTAGGTAGGTAGGTAGGTAGATATAGATAGGTGGAGAGAGAAAGAGAGAGATGATAGATAGATAGATAGATAGATAGATAGATAGATAGATAGATAGATAGATAGATAGATAGATAGATAGATATAGGTAGAGAGAGAAAGAGAGAGATGATAGATGGATAGATAGATAGGTAGGTAGGTAGGTAGGTAGGTAGGTAGGTAGGTTGGTAGATATAGATAGGTGGAGAGAGAAAGAGAGAGATAATAGATAGATAGATAGATAGATAGATAGATAGATAGATAGATAGATAGATAGATAGGTAGATAGGTAGATAGGAAGGTAAGTAGATA
Organism: Pantherophis guttatus; assembly: GCF_059756535.1. Taxonomy (NCBI): domain Eukaryota; kingdom Metazoa; phylum Chordata; class Lepidosauria; order Squamata; family Colubridae; genus Pantherophis; species Pantherophis guttatus. The sequence goes on from NC_142064.1 coordinate 263,737,955, forward strand.
TAGATAGGTAGAGAGAGAAAGAGAGAGATGATAGATGGATAGATAGATAGATAGGTAGGTAGGTAGGTAGGTAGGTTGGTAGATATAGATAGGTAGAGAGAGAAAGAGAGAGATGATAGATGGATAGATAGATAGATAGATAGATAGATAGATAGATAGATAGATAGGTAGGTAGGTAGGTAGGTAGATATAGATAGGTAGAGAGAGAAAGAGAGAGATGATAGATAGATAGATAGATAGATAGATAGATAGATAGATAGATAGATAGATAGATAGATGATAGACAGACAGACAGACAGACAGACAGACAGACAGACAGGGGAATTCTGTGAGATGTCCACCAAACTTAAAGTTGGTAATGTTGAGAAACCCTGCTCCAGAGTATTCTTTTAAAAATGCTTTTCAAAATGTATACCATGAGTGTGTGCACGGGGGGGGGGGGGGGGGTAGATCATCCTTGAAAACAATTCTGACTAAATAGATTTGGCCAAATAATGAGATTACAACTGCAATCTTATTCATTTTTTGACACACACACACACACACACACTTTTTAAAAACAAAATGATGCACAATGGAAGGATTTGAACTTGGAAGTGAAGTTTAGCCAGCTAGGCTGCTGATAAAGAGGAAAACATGCTGGGTGGATCTGCATGGTTTTGAGTGGGATCAGCCTTCAGGTTACTTGGCACCGATCAGCAACATTTCCCAATTGAAATATCAAGAGTTTCCTTGCTAAGACCTCGCTTGTAACCACACCCCTTGCTATGAACATTCCTCTTTCAATCTCTGCATAGAGAGGTTAGTAAACTAATAAATCAAATCAAATCAAATCAAGAGCCAGTTTGTTCTGCTATTTAAAGCATCAGGCTAGAAAGTGGGAGACTGTGAGCTCTAGTTCTAGGTATGTTCGCCTCCTTGAGTTATTTATAAGATTAATAAAAGTGGAATTTTAATGAATAAATAAACCAAATCTTTATTAAAGTCATAGACCAGAGCAGCATGGTGGCCGAGAGGTGGAGCTATCACCTCACAATCAAGAGGCTGTGAGTTTGATCTTAGGTAGCGGCAGGTATTTCTCTCTTCGGGCACAAGGATTAATTGCTGTGAACTCCGTATAGGCATCAGGAAGGGCCAGTAAATGCTCAGCTACATTCAATCACCCCAACTCTATCCCGCAAGGGATTACAGGGTCGTTAAAAGAAAAAAAAAAGTCATAGACCAGCATTTTTAGTGGTTCTCCTGCCTTTGGGGAAAGGAAATAATTTGATGGGTCCCTGTCAGCCTTAAATCTTATTCTTCTGCCATTGCCTAGTTTTAACTTGGTCAGCGAAGATGTTTGTGGTGTTGGGTTTCATGGGACAAAGAGAGATGCAAAATTGGAAGACAGGAGGAAATTAGTAGATGGGGCAGTTTTGAGTCGGTATGGTGTAGTGTATGTATGTATGTATGTGTCAGGGGTGAAATCCAGGAGGTTCTGACAGGTTCTGGAGAACCGATTGTGGAAATTTTGAGTAGTTCGGAGAACCGGCAAATACCACCTCTGGCTGGCCCCAGAGTGGGGTGGGAATGGAGATTTTGCAGTATCCTTCTCCTGCCACGCCCACCAAGCCACCCCCACCAAGCCACACCACACCCACAGAACCAGTAGTAAAAAAAATTGGATTTCACCACTGGTATGTATGTATGTATGTATGTATGTATGTATGTATGTATGTATGTACCCTGTTTTCCCGAAAATAAGACCGAACTGGAAAATAAGTCCTAGCGTGATTTTTCAGGATGCTCGTAATATAAGCCCTACCCCCCCAAATAAGCCCCAGTTAAGATTGTCAGCCAGATGGATGCATTTAGTACCGTATTTCCCCCAAAATAAGACCTAACCAGAAAATAAGCCCTAATGTATCTTTTGGAGCAAAAATTAATATAAGACCTGGTCTTATTTTCGGGGAAACACGGTATGTATGTATGTATCATGTTTCTACACTGCCCAGAAACTTGATGCTGCTAACTACCTCCATAGGTGAATCATTAATACATAGAAAGAACAGTTTGTTTCTGTGTATATTTTATTCCTAAGGAACAGAGCCACTTAGGGATTGCTGGAAAAGCAGTCCCAGAATTCCAGATCTAACCAATGCTGGATGATTACTTTAGTTTGATTTAATTTAACTTATTTGATTGGATACGGTCACCCTCTCTAGACAACCCTGCTTCAACCGAGTCCGTCTCAGGTCTGGCCTTTTGAATGTGATCCAGAAAGACCGGAAAAGGGGTGGGGGGAAGTCTGTTGGAGGAGAAAGGGGTGAGACAGAAACCTTGTTTGTATGTATACATAGGTGTGGGGCATCGGCCAGGCCTCTCAGCTTTCTACGGAAATGGCACTGAAAGAGACATTCTCTGTATAACTTGCTGTGCTTGGAACTTGCTCAGCAGCCAATGGAACAGCCTTGAAAGACGGATAGGATTGGTGAGAAGGCGCTTTTTCTCAATATTAGCAGTGAGGAAAGGAAGCCTCGTTCGAATGAGAACTAAACGGTTTTGTTGCAGCCCGTTTGGCTGGTGGTGAAGGCAGCAGCCCTAGAAACCAGGCGACTGGGAATTCTAGTACCACCTTAGGCGTGAAAACTGTCTGGGTGACTTTGGGCCAATCACACTCCTTCAGTCCAACACACCTCATCGGGTTATCGTTGTGGGGAACATAGGAGGAGGAAGGAATACTATATATAATCACTGTCTTGAGTGCCTTATAAAGTAATAAAGGCTGGATAAACATATAATAAGGATACTGTTGGAAGAAATATCCTTCTGGGTTCTGTTCCACGTGGGGAGAAAGACACTGGAAACATGAGTGGCTGCTTGGAAAGATGGTTTTAATGGTGGACAGGATCACATGCCTTGAAGAACTTGAGTGAAGGGGGAAAAAAGGCAAGAGATGCTGAGAGAGGGCCTGGGTTTTATCCCCTCTCTGGGATTTTGAATTTGAGCTTGTATTCTGATTGGTTGTCAGACTCCCATGGGGCCATGCAGGGGCAATTGTGTAGGCTGTCCTAAGTCCCAAGCTTGGTTGACTGTTGCTGGGTGATGATCAGGAGTGGCTCTAAAAACTTTTACTACCGGTTCTGTGGGCATGGCTTATTTTGTGGGCGTGGTTTGGTGGGAGGGTAATGTGACTGGGTGGGCGTGGCCAACTTTTTTTTTTACTTTTAAAAGCATTTTTTCTACAACCTTAAGAGGTTGCAGAAAAAAATGCTTTTAAAAGCCTCTGACGATCCCAGCTGAGCCGCATGATCATCAGAGGCTTTTTAAAAACTTTTAAAAGCATTTTTTCGGCCGAAGAGGTTGTAGAAAAAATCTTTTTAAAAGAAAAAAAAAAAGCCTCTGATGAGGTGGGCGGGGTAAGCGAGCGGTGACCGGGCCGGGGACCGGTTAGAGGGCATGGTCAGCCAATGTTATTACCGGTTCTCCGAACTACTACAAATTTTTACTACTGGTTCTTGCGAACCGGTGCGAACTGGGAGCAACCCACCACTGGTGATGATGTAATGAAAGAGCTTTGGGATTCCTATTATAGCTCAGTCTGAAGGAGGTAGATCTTTGTTATGTAGAATAGACTGGCCCAGGCCTTAATGCAGGGGTGAAGTCCAGCAGGTTCTGACAGGTTCTGGAGAACCGGTAACGAAAATTTTGAGTAGTTTGGAGAACCAGTAGTGGAAATTTTGAGTAGTTCAGAGAACCGGCAAATACTACCTCTGGCTGGTCCCAGAGTGGGGTGGGAATGAGGATTTTACAGTATCCTTCCCTTGGAGTGGGGTGGGAATGGAGATTTTGCAGTATCCTTCCCCTGCAATGCCCACCAAGCCACGCCCACCAAGCCACACCACGCCCAACAAGCCACGCCTATAGAACCGGTAGTAAATTTTTTTGAATTTCACCACTGCCTTGATGGCCCATTGATAAAGGGGGGGGGGTGAGTTTCTGCCTCCCTTTTAGGGGAAATATTCTACCCTTTTAATATTTCCTAAAATATCTCATTTTCCTAGGAGCGGGGTGGGTGCTAACTTCCTACAATACAAATACTGCATGGGTTTGTCCCCAAAGCTACATTTTGTCTGTCTAGTATATGTATTCAAGAAGTGAAATAATAAAGTAGTAACTTCTTATTATGTAGAGTAGACTTCTTTAGCCTTGTGTATTACATTGGGATAAGAAGCAGTTCTTTTAGTGAAATATCTAGCACCACATCCTCTGATTTAGAAACTATAATAAAACTCTGATTTGCAAGCTGGTTAAGTTGGATAGGGTAACAAGTAAATAGATATACGGGGAGTCCTTAATTTACATCCACAAATGAGCCCAAAATTTCTACCGTCAAGAGAGACCGTTGTTAAGTCAATTTTGCTGCATTTTATGACCCTTCTGGCCACCGTTGTTAAGTGAATCACTGACGTTGTCAAGTTAGTAACATAGTTGTTAAGTGGATCTGACTTCCCCATTGACTTTGCTTGTCATAAGGTCACAAAAGGGGATTGCACAATCCCAGGACACGTCATAAATATATATTTTTTTTATGAGTTAAATATGAGTTGCCAAGCGGCTGAATTGTGGTCACATGACCATGGGGATGCTGCCACAGTCGTAAGTGTGAAAAACGGCCATAAGTCACTTTTTTTGCAATGCCGCTGTAACTTTGAACGGTCACTAAAAGAACTGTTGTAAGTCGAGGACTACCTGCATAGCAGAATCTAAATGGGTAAAGCTCTCTGATGACATCTACCATAGTTTGCCTTTTGGAAATCTAATCATTAGATCAATTCATGATGTAATTAACTTTGCTTGTATTAACTTTGCCTGTAACTTTGCCTTCTCGTTCTTTTCCCCCGGTGTCACCAAGTAACAATTTGGTAAAGGTTAGTTAATCTTCTTTCCAGATGGTTCAGATCAGTGATTCTCAACCTTAGCCACTTGAAGATGTGTGGACTTCAACTCCCAGAATCCCCCAGCCAGCTTGGCCATTGCTAAGAATTCTGGGAGTTGAAATCCATACATCTTCAGGTTGCTAAAGTTGAAAAGCCCAGGTTTAGACCACAACATTCATAATTTCTTCTCATGGGCTGATGTTTCTAAGAGTTGGAGTCTAAAGCAGTTAAATGAGGTAAAATGAGAAGCCAGATTGTTGGGGGCAATATGCTCAGAGGTGGTATTCAGCTGATTTGTACCGGTTCGGGCAAACCGGTAGTGGAGATCGCAGGTGGGCCTGCCCCCCTGCCCTGGCTGTATGATGGCCTATTTAGACACATTTTCAAGGCCAGGCACATGCACGGAAGGTGCACGAGCGAGCAAAACGCATGCGCGGAAGGGGCACACGAGCGCTGAACCAGTGGTAAGAATATTGGAAACCCACCGCTGAATATGCTGACATTGTGGACTACAGGTAGTCCTCGACTTATGACCACAATTGAGCCCAGAATTTATGTTGCTAAGTGAGAAATTTGTTCAGTTTTGGAATTCAAATTTTTTTACTACCGGTTCTGTGGGCATGGCTTGGTGGGTGTGGCAAGGAAAGGATCCTGCAAAATCTCCATTCCCACCCTACTCTGGGGCCAGCCAGAGGTGGCATTTGCCGGTTCTCCGAACCACTCAAAATTTCCGCTACCGGTTCTCCAGAACCTGTCAGAACCTGCTGAATTTCACCCCTGGTTTTGCCCCATTTTACAACTTTTCTTGCCCTATTTGTTGAGCGAAATCACTGCAGTTGTGAAATTAGTGACACGGTTGTTAAGTGAATCTGGCTTCCCCGTTGATTTTGCTTGAAAGGTGATCACGTGACCTGTCACTGTCATAAATATGAACCAGTTGTCATGCATCCGAATGTAAAATCACGTGACCATGGGGGATGCTGCAACAGTCATAAGTGTGAAGCATGGTCATAAGCCACTTTTTTCAGTGCCATTGTAACTTCAAACTGTCACTAAATGGACTGTTGTAAGTCGAGGAGTACCTGTATAAGTTTAAGAGCTATTGCTATTACTATTCAGAAGGCACCAAGTTGCCTACCCCTGCTATAAATACTTAAAGTTGGCGGGGATGGATTCTGCCCATGCTATTTGTCTCTCCTAACACAATTTTTCCACTCACATATTTCTTCTCTAAGCCTTTTTGAAAGCCATCTGTGGCAATGACTATCAGAGCAAATTCCATACATTAATTTGACACTGGCTCAGTAAATAGTTTACTTCTCGTTTGTGCAGACTATCATCCCCATCAGTTATGGATAATGTGCCAAGTTTTAATGTTAATGCATGACAAAAGATAGATTTTCCTTTTCTTGCACGCTCTTCATAACTCCCCAAAAGCCCAGATCACATCATCCTCTGGTAATGCTTGATTTTGAAAAACTGCAATGATCTTTACAAAGAACGAAATGCACATATTTCATCATTAGAATGGAAGTCGTAATATAAATACAGCTTGTGTGATGAAAAAGCTATTTCATGGGCCATCAAAAAAAATTGTGGCCTTTATAATCTGGTTAAATCATATGGGGTGTTAAAAGATTTAATTTTTCTCAACTCAGTCCAGTTCTGGTCAATTTCACTAGGTTATTCCTAATGTTATGAGAAGAAGAAGAAAAAAAATATTAAATAGCCAAATCCAGATGATTTGTACAATCACACTAATCAGTTTAAGATGCGGTTTTGGAAAATGTTAGCCACACAGGAAGAATTTCCCCCAGTATGTAATTTCATGGGCCTGAACTCCCCCACTGCAGTGATCACACATAAACTACTAACACGGACATCATGTTTGTGGTAAAAATCACAACCACCAGGAAAATATGTAAAAAGAGCCTCCGAGGCAGGACTAAAGCAGATATCAGAGACAATTCAAAACTTTTCATGCCTGTTTATTTATTTTTATTTATTTATTTGTCAAATTCATTAGCCAAATATTTGGCTAATATTCCAAAATTTATAGATACCTGCCTTGAGTTGCTTTACAAAGCAATATTTATTTATTTAAATATTTACTTATTTATTCATTATATTTTTATCCTGTCTTTATAAGTAACTCTTTCCTCCTATTTTCCCCACAACAACAACCCTGTGAGTGGGCTGGGCTGAGAGAAAGCCACTGGCCCAAAGTCACCCAGCCAGCTTTCATGTCTAAGGCAGGACTAAAATTCACAGGTTCCTGGTTTCTAGGCCAGCACCTTAACCTTTAGACCAAACTGGCTCTCTTATTTAAATTATAAATAAATAATTATTTACATTTTAAAAATAATATTTTTTTTGCGGCCTTGAGATATTTATAAAGTAACAAAGGTGGGATAAAAGAAATCTAATACATTTTAAAAATTCCTACTTCTCACCCAAAATAGGGGATCTAATGCAGAGGTGGGTTTCAGTAGGTTCTAACCAGTTCTGGAGAACTGGTAGCAGAAATTTTGAGTAGTTCAGAGAACCAATAGTAAAAATTCTGACTGGTCCTGCCCCCATCTATTCTCTGCCTCCCAAGTCCCAGTTGATCGGGAGGAAACGGGGATTTTGCAGTAACCTTCCCCTAGAGTGGGGTGGGAATGGAGATTTTACAGTATCCTTCCCCTGGAGTGGGATGGGAATGGAGATTTTACAGTATCCTTCCCCTGCCACACCCACTAAGCCACACCCACAGAACTGGTAGTAAAACCCACCACTGATCTAATGCCATCTGAGAGTTATTTTAGTATTTTCAAGTTTCCCACAGGGGTAAAATGCTACCGGTTCAAGAGAACTGGTAGTAATAAAAGCTACCAGTTTGGATGAACCAGTATTTCTGACGATCAGCTGTGCCACACCATTTATATTCACCAGAAAGCAAGAAATCCTGCTTTCTAGCGAATCTAAATCGCGCTGCACAGCTGTTCCCCCCCATCGCTGTTCTACTTACCTTAGAAAAGGCTCTTAAGCCTTCTTTTCCAGTGCTGCGCGGTAGCTTCTGTGGTGCGCATGCGTGCAAAGCACATGTTTGGCACGCACTGCGCATGCGTGCATGCAGCGAACCGGTAGCAGACCTCACAGGATTTCACCACTGCCCCTCACTAAGTACTAGGCCATTTACTTTAATGGAGAACCACAGGGAAAAAAGATGGAGGGAAAAATACTGCATAAACAAGCCTCGGTTATGCTATGTTTTATGAGATCGAACCCATTTATAAATGTATGAAAGCATGCTGGGGTCTTGCTAAGGACAGCTGAGGTCTTTAAAAGAGAAAGCTGTAAAGGTGACTCTTTTTCCTCTTCCTTTTGGGAGGAGGGTGAGAAGTGTCTTTAATTCAGTTTGAAATTGAGAGACAGGCAGGCAGACAGACAGATATCTGGGCGGAATCCAGATTGAAGCTGGGTTTGCTTTGATCCGAAGAGCAGCCTTAGCGTTGGCTGTTTATAAGCTCTTAATCAAGAGGGCTCTGTTTCCTGAGTCAAAGAACTGCTTACAGCCGAATTGAGATGGACTGGCTGTTTAATTTGGATCTGGGATCTATGCTTTTGCGCATTTTGCTTGGATAAACACAAGATTTTGTTTTGCTTCCAAGTGGGGTGTGGTGGGGCAGGAAGCCCAAAGAAAAAAACGGGGTACTTGACAGCGTTGTTGAAAGATTACAAGATGCAGGCCAGCTACCGCCGATGTGTACCGATGTGCATAAATATGGAGGCAGCATTAATCACAAGATTCTGGCCACCATTGTGACTTTTTTGACCATACACTGTAAACAATCCTGGTCAAAGAGTTGGAACCTGTTTTGTTTGGGGTTTTTTTTTAAATTGTGCATTCTTCAAGTTACATTTCAAATATGTGCTTCTGGAATCAGTTCTGCCTTTCTGATCTCAGGAGTGCTAAAACACAGGAAGTCCTGGACTTTCAACAGTTCGTTTAGTGACCGACACTGAAAAAAGAGACACTGGAAAAAAATGAAACACTGAAAAAAGTGACTTATGACCGTTTTCCACACTTACGACCGTTGCAGCATTCTTATGGTCATGTGATCAAAATTCAGATGCTTGGCAACTGGTTCATACTTATGACCGTTGCTTTGTCCCAAGGTCCATCTGATCCCCTTTTACGACCTTCTGACAAGCAAAGTCAATGGGGAAGCCAGATTCACTTAACAACCCTGTTACTAACTTAACAGCTGCAGTGATCCACTTAAGAACGGTGGCAAGAAAGATTGTAAAATGGGGCAAAACTCATTCAACAATTGTCTCACTTAGCAACAGAAATTTTGGGCTCAATTGTGGTCGTAAATTGAAGACTATCTATATGTACCTTGAAAAATTACCATGGCTTTTCTAGAGCTACTAGCTACAGAATAAAAGGTCTATATCTAGTGGAAATATTAACTTTGGGCATGAAGTTTGGGAAGAGAAGTGCAAACAAGTGTTAGAGCAGAGCAGAGCAGAGCAGAGCAGAGCAGAGCAGAGCAGAACAGAACAGAACAGAACAGAACAGAACAGAATAGAATAGAATAGAATAGAATTTTATTGGCCAAGTGTGATTGGACACACAAGGAATTTGTCTTGGTAGATGATGAAAGATGAGGTACATGATGAAACAGGTCCACCAATCCCAGACTCACAAAAGGATGGATAGTTACAACTTTAGGGACCTTGAATTTCATTTAACATTTGAATCTCATTTAACATTTTCATAGAAGTGTCAAGTTGCAAGTCCCTTCAGAGGTCATCTAGCCTAAATCCCTGCTGCTGCATTTCCCAATCTGGCCAATTTGGAGAGTCAGTTTGGTGTGGTGGTGAAGGTGCTGACAAAGAAACCAGGAACCTGTGAGTTGTAGTCCTGCCTTAGACATGAAAGCCAGCTGGGTGACTTTGGGCCAGCCACTCTCTCCCTCAGTCCAACTCTCCTCACAGAGTTGTTGTGCGGAAAATAGGAGGAGGAAGAAGCATTTCGTATGTTCTACACCTTGAGTTATTTAATAATGTAGGGATAAAAATCAAATAAATAAACAAACTCTCAGAATTCTTAGCAACAGCAAGCTGGCTGAGGAATTCTGGGAGTTGAAGTCCACACAACTTACAGTTCTTAAGGTTGAGAAACACTGGATTAGAATGACTTGGAGGCAAAGAAGCGGAGGTGGTATTCAGACGGTTCAGGCAAACCGGTAGCGATGACTGCAGGTGGGCTTGCCTGCCCACCTGCCCACCCCCCTGCCCAGATGTAATGCTGTCCTATTTAGCCACGTTTTCAAGGCTGGGCGCATGCGTGAAAGGCGCACGCACAAGTAAAGTACATGCGTGGAAGCTTGGGCGCATGCGCGGAAGGTGTGCGCGCACGCAGCGAGCATGCGGAAGGCCGGGCACATGCAGAAGGCACGTGCGGGGCGAACCGGTGGCAACAATTTGTGAAACCCACCCCTGCAAAGAAGGAATAGTGATAGAATACTATTTATCCTAATATTCAGTGAGGTGGGTTGACGTGCCCATATCAAGCTGGATTAGACAGCATTAGAAGGGAATTTTACTAGAGATTTGGAACTCTGAGATGATAGAAAACTTCCCATACAGATGAAAGCCAAAATATTTCTTAAGTCTGATTTTTACAGAACAGATGCAGACCCATAATACTAAAGCAGAATTTTGGCTTCCTGAAACAGGTTGTCCCTTGCATTTTCCCTCTCACAATGTTGCTTTGCCTCTCACAATGTGAACCTCTCTGATGCATTCTGGGAAATGGAAAATGGCATACAGCTTCCAAGGGCCAGCTGCTGCCACAGAGAAGCTGGTAGTCAAGGGAAAATGTGAATGGAAAGTTTCACCATCAGACCAAGGATCTGGAAGGCACGCCTGAGCCCCAACAGCACATTCTGCATTGATGCAGAACCTTAACATCCTTTCCACCGCTGTTGGTTTCTTCTGTTTATTTTTATGAGGAAGATGTTAGAAATTTACCTACAGGCATAAGCCAGCTCAGGCCGGCCTCCATGGTCGGTGGTCTCCGCCAGAGTATTTTTAAGTCCCTATCACATGAATGCCAGATGCGCCTCCCATCACAATCTAATGGTCAATTTTTGGCAACACTTTTGTCTACAAAAGTGATTGGCACAATCTGAAATATGTGGGCAACGGAGCAGCAATTCATGGATCAAAGAATTGGAAGGCATCCCACATGGAGGAAAGGCCTCTTGATTTATTTATTTTTTTAAATTTGATTTATATGCCGTCCTTCTCCGGAGACTCAGGGCGGCTTACAGTGCGTTAAGCAATAGCCTTCATGCTTTTGTATATTTTATACAAAGTCAGCTTATTGCCCCCACAAACTGGGTCCTCAATTTACCTACCTTAGAAAGGATGGAAGGCTGCGTCGACCTTGAGCCTGGCGAGATTCGAATTTACTTTAATTGCAGGCAGCTGGTGTTAAATTACAGTGCCTTGTCTGCAGAGCTATCCAGGCTCCTTTCAGGGAACTTATTTTAAAATAAAATAAAATAAAATAAAATAAAATAAAATAAAATAAAATAAAATAAAATAAAATAAAATAAAATAAAATAAAATAAAATAAAATAAAATAAAATAAAATGAATAAATAATAAAATAAAATAAAATAAAATAAAATAAAATAAAATAAAACAAACGACCAAGTTTTTACCACCACGCAGTGCATCCCTTAAAAGATAAGATTAAAACCAGAGGCTTACAATGTATATATTCTAAAAGTCTGGTTTTAATCTTCACGTCTATTCCTTGGGGTAAAGACATACATAATGCATTTAAGTGAGGTCAGTGTGGATTAAAAAAACCCATTGATTCAGACCAATTGCAAAGCCCCGGGGGGACACCCAATCACTTTCCCAGCACTTAAAGTGTGACATATGTCTTCCCTGCTGATAATTTAATCACCGCCATATCATGTATGTGGAAACAACACGGACATTTAACAAAGGAATCCTAGCTGTGTGGTTAACCAGAAATATTTTCCTCTGCTGCTCTGAAAAGCTTCACCCCATAAACATCTGCACGAGAGACTGCTGAGAAAGCCACACGAACGAGACCGATAAAATAGATTTAAAGCTGGGGGTTCCCCTGCAACATGCAGTTAGAAAAGCGAATGGCGTCTCCAACAAGAAAAATAAGAAGGGAAAATTAGGGAGAAGATGGGCTTTTCTTTTTGCAAATCAGAAAGCTGGGGACCCAAGCATGGTCCAGACTGTTTCATTCTCTTAGAAGAAATATCCATCTGGTTCACTTCCAAGCTGGGAGAAAGACACTGGAAACATCGAGGCTGATTGGAAAGATGGTTCTCTGGTGCAGCTGACTACATGGAGTTGAGAGTGAGGAGTATTTAGACCGCTGATGAAATCCAAATTTTTTTTCTACCGGTTCTGTGCGTGTGGCTTGACGGGCATGGTGTGGCTTGTGGGCATGGCTTGGTGGGCATGGCAGGGGAAGGATACTGCAAAATCTCCATTCCCACCCCACTCCAAGGGAACGATATTGCAAAATCTCCATTCCCACCCCACTCCTGGGTGAAGGATATTGCAAAATCTCCATTCCCACCCCACTCTGGGCCAGCCAGAGGTAATATTTGCCAGTTCTCCGAACTACTCAAAATTTCTGCTACCGGTTCTCCGAACTACTCAAAATTTCCGTTACCGGTTCTCCAGAACCTGTCAGAACCTGCTGGATTTCACCCCTGATTTATACCTTCTCTTGGGCTTTGCACTTGAACTTCCTGTTCCTGTGCAAGAACGTGTATTCTATTGGCTGTTGTCAGACTCCCCATGGTGCCATGTACAAATCCTAGGAGATTCTTTGAGCTAAGCTTGGTTGAAGTTTGGCTGATGCCATGAAGGGGCTTGTTGGGCAATTCCTATTGTGGCTGAGGGCTAATCCTACCTTTATTCAGACCTTGCTGCAGGGAATTTTTGCCTATCAATAGAGCTAGCTATCTCTTTATCTCTAAAGTGCTGGCATCTGCTGAGGGCTATTAAGAAAGGTGGGGGCTGCTTTCTCCCTCTAAAAAAGCATGTTTCTCCGTTTCTCATCCAGGGAAATATAATATTCTTCCTTTTTAATATTTCTCAAAATATTTCATTCTTCTAGGAGAGGGGTGGGTGCTAACTTTCTACAATTCCAAATCAGAGATCTGTTTAATCACCTTCAAGCTGGGTGTACGATGTGGTGAGAAAATTCATCCCCTTGGGCAAGAATCCTGGGCTGGTGAATCAGAAGAACCATTCCTACACATGGGGAGGGGGGAGAGAAGAATGTATTCGATTTGCAGATAGTCCTTAACATACGACTATAAATGGAACCTGTCCAATTCGGTCCTATACAGAGGTGGGCTTTATGTTATTTAACAACCGATTCACCTCAGCATTGAAAATGTGAGCATTTGCGGCTTTAAAAACTCGTTTATAAAAAATAGTGGCCAAAAAAGCATAATGGCTATATATCAGAAATAAATATATACACATTTTGCGCTCACATTTGCAAACCGATAACGAAGGTGAGTGAATACCACCCCTGGTTGTAACTCCCTTTTTTCAGTGCCGTTGTAACTTTGAATGGTCACCAAATGAACTGTTGTAAGTCAAGGACTACCTGTATTTTAAAAGCAATAGGAAGGGAGGGGGGAAAGAGGAAGGAAGGAAATAAGGAAGGAAGGAGAAAAAGGGGAGGGAGTGGGGAGGAAGGAAAGAAGGAGGAAGAGAGAGAGGGAGGGAGGAATGAAGGAAAGAGAAAGAGGGGAGGGAGGGGGAGGGGGAGGGAGGAAGGAAATAAGGAAGGAAGGAGAAAGGGGAGGGAGTGGGGAGGAAGGAAAGAAGGAGGAAGAGAGGGAGGGAGGAATGAAGGAAAGAGAAAGAGGGGAGGGAGGGGGAAGGGAGGGAGGAAGGAAGGAAGGAGGAAGAGAGGAGGAAGCGATGGAGGGAGGGAGGGAGGAAGGAAGGAAGGAGAAGGAGGGGAGAGAGGGGGAGGGGAGGGAGTGGGGAGGAAGGAAAGAAGGAGGAAGAGAGGGAGGGAGGGAGGAATGAAGGAAAGAGAAAGAGGGGAGGGAGGGGGAGGGGGAGGGGGAGGGAGGGAGGAAGGAAGGGAGGAAGGAGAAAGGGGAGGGAGTGGGGAGGAAGGAAAGAAGGAGGAAGAGAGGAGGAAGAGATGGAGGGAGGGAGGGAGGGAGGAAGGAAGGAGAAGGAGGGGAGGGAGGGGGAGGGAGTGTGGAGGAAGGAAAGAAGGGAGGGAGGAAGGAATGAAGGAAAGAGAAAGAGGGGAGGGAGGGGGAGAGAGGGAGGGAGGAAATAAGGAAGGAAGGAGAAAGGGGAGGGAGGGGAAGGGAGGGAGGGAGGGAGGAAAAAAGGGGGAAGGAGTGGGGAGGAAGGAAAGGAGAAAGAGAGGAGGAAGAGAGGGAGGGAGGAAGGAAGGAGAAAAAGGGGAGAGAGGGGGAGGAAGGAGGAAGAGAAGAGGAAGAGAGAGAGGGAGGGAGGGAGGAAGGAGAAAGAGGGGAGGGAGGGAGGGTGGAAGGAAGGAAGGAAGGAAGAACCTAGGCCAGGGAGAATTTGATTTGTCTAGCTTAGACTTTCTGTGAGAAGCGATTCCCTTAACATAAGGAAAACATAAGGATAATAAGCATTTTATTACTCCCAATAAATAATGGAGCAACTCTTGAAAGGAATGAAGGGAAGGCCAGAAAAGTGGATTAGACAATTATCGAGCTTCAAGCCAGCAGCTGGAACAAAGATACAGAGATATAGTACAGGCTTCGCTCCACAGCTCAGATGTTGGTTTCATAGATGCCAGAAGTGCATTCATCTGAATTGTGTGCATATAACGGAGAGTAGGGAGGGTAAAGTCAGTTCTCTATATGACAAAGGTTAATTTAGAGTACAACTGCCGCCGACAGACTTTTTGCAAGGCTCTAGTTCTTTGAATGCTGTAACTGCAGGACAGGCAGCAATGCTACTTACAGTTACTCCTCGGTGTACAACATTCATTTAATGATTCCTTTTTCTCACCATGTTCATATACACATCCGAACTAGACTTTGTTGTTTCTCTGTGTCATATAATATATGTGGGTATGTGGATATATGCATAATATTTATTTAATTGCTTGTTTGTTTGTTTATTTATTTAATTGTCATATTTATGTAGTATACACTGGAGGTGGAGACCCTTTGAGAGCTGTATGCAACAAAATTTCATTTTAATGTATGCCGATCAGTGTACATTTAAAGTGACAATAAAATTAGTCTAAGTCTAAGTCTAATGACAGTTTGAAGTTACAACGGCACTGAGAAATGTGTCACTTTTCACACTTAATAATAATAACTTTATTGTCATTGTACGTGTATATACAGTATACCCATACAACGAAAGTCACTTAACACCCAAAGACCAGGTCCAACACACATAACAATCCCCAAACACACTCCCACCCACCACAATTCCCCACCCCTAAACCACCCAAACATCCACACAACAGACCAAGTAATGCTGTCCAACAGCTCACTGATGGTGGCCCTTTAGTTCGTTGTTGAGTGCAATTTTAGCTCTGGGATAAAAACTATTCAGAAAATGTGTGGTCCGAGTTTTAATAGTGACCGTCCCCACAATCACCTGATCAAAATTTGGATGCTTGGCAACTGGGCATGTGTTTTATGACGTTTGCAGTGTCCCGGGGCTTACGTGAGTCTCCTTTTGCGATCTTCTGACAAGCGAAGTCAATGGGGAAGCCGGATTCACTTAACAACCGTGTTCCTAACTCAACAACTGCAGTGAGGCGCTTAACAACGGTGGCAGGAAAAGTCCTAAACCGGAGCGAAACTCATTAAGCTGTCTAGCTTAGCAACAGAAAATTCGGACTCCGTTGTGATTATAAGTCAGGACTGCCTGTAATTAAATTTCTCTTCAGCCACTTAAGGTCTTACTGTCATAGATCTTTATCTGGAAAAGAAGACGCAGAACATGATTCAAATCGCCAGTTGCGGCCCTTTCTTGATCGGGATTCCCTGTGCACAGTCACTCACGCCCTCGTCACCTCTCGCCTTGACTACTGCAACGCTCTCTACATGGGGTTCCCCTTGAAGGGCACCCGGAGGCTCCAGCTGGTCCAGAACGCAGCAGCGCGGGTAGTGACGGGAGCAGCATGGCGCTCCCATGTAACACCGCTCCTGCGCGAGCTGCACTGGCTCCCGGTGGTCTTCCGGGTGCGCTTCAAGGTGTTGGTTATCACCTTTAAAGCGCTCCATGGCATAGGGCCTAGCTATCTTCGAGACCGCCTGCTGCTACCGACGACCTCCCATCGACCCGTGCGCTCCCACAGAGAGGGCCTCCTCAGGGTGCCATCAGCCAAACAATGTAGGCTGGTGACCCCCAGGGGGAGGGCCTTCTCTGTGGGAGCACCTACCCTCTGGAATCAGTTGCCCCCAGAGATAAGGAGAATCCAAGACCTCAGTGCCTTCCGCCGTGCCCTTAAAACCCACTTTTTCCAGCAAGCCAGGCTGGTTTAAGAAGAAATTTTTAAATTTTTTAAATGTTTTAATTGGTTTGTGATTTTTAAATTTTTGGGCCAAATTTATATATATTTTAATTGTTCTTAATATTTGTAGTTTATGTTCTTAATTCTGGCTGTGCACTGCCCTGAGTCCTTAGGGAGAAGGGCGGTATATAAATTGAAAAATAAATAAATAAATAAAATGTAGGTAGATCTTGACTTACAAAGTCCTGACACTCATTTAGTGACTGCTTGAAGTTACAACGGCACTTTAAAAAGTGATTTAAAACCGGTCCTCACATTTACAACCGTCAAATGTACAAATGGAAGTCATGTAAACTCTGGTTTATGCAGGTAGTCTTCAACTTACAACCAGTCACTTAGCAACTCCCAAAGTTATGACGGAACCCCCCCCCCCAAAAGCTACTTTGACCCAATTTCTAAGTCACAACAACAGTGCCCTCTTGTGGTCACATGGTCCACATTTTGAGAGTTTGGCACTCAACCTTTGCAAGGTTTTTCAACCAGGATTTGTTGACATTCTTTGCAGATTTCTGGTGTTTTTTTCTGGCTAAAATTGCCCATTGGGTAAAATGGACTCACTTAATGACCATGGTGTTCGCTTAATGATTCCCACAAAAAAATGCAAAAATAATAATAATCAGATCTGGTTATGGGATGCCTCGAGTTACAATGACAATGACTTATGACCATAATTCCAGGCTCAATGATAGTTGTAAATTGAGGACTATTTGTAATGCCTCGATTTATGACCACAATGACTTATGACCATAATTCCAGGCTCAATGACAGTCGTAAGTTGAGGACTATTTGTAATGCCTCGATTTACAACCACAATGACTTATGACCGTAATTCCAGGCTCAATGACAGTCGTAAGTTGAGGACTATTTGTAATGCCTCGATTTACGACCACAATGACTTATGACCGTAATTCCAGGCTCAATGACAGTCGTAAATTGAGGACTATTTGTAATGCCTCGATTTACGACCACAATGACTTATGACCGCAATTCTGGGTTTAATTGCAATTGTAAGTCAAAGAATACCTGTGAATTGTTGCCGTGGAAGATTTCACTCCTAGAAAAGGTGACTCTAAGGATCGAAATTGTACAACTTGAGACAATTTTTAATCCATTCCTTATTGCCCCTGAAATCGGGACATTTCAAAGAGATGCTGGTACTGTCCCTCTACCCTGTTTAATCTTATACCGTTTCCTCTTCTCTATTGCCAGCTTCTCGGTTCATATCTGATTCTCACAGGGCTGGTCTCCAGTTGTGTTTCAGAACATCCTGTTGGGTGTGTTTTCATGGCCATTACGCTTTCCTCACCTTCCCGCTTTGGCAGAGGGCTGTGGGATCTGCGTCATGGGGTCTGCTCGCATTCCTGCTGCCCACATCAATGCCACCGGTGATAGCCACATCATACTTCCTAATTTCCTTCATAGCTGGTAGTGAGCCATTGCAAAAGCAAGTTTGAAAACTAGGCCCCTAATCTCTTTATTATTGGATTTCAAGGGTTCTTGGTGCTCTCTGAGCTTGCTTGTTTTCTTGCAGATGTTTCATTACCCAAACTAGATAACATAATCAGTACTAGCAAGAAGTGGGATTTGCTCTCAATTTATATTCCAGTGACTTGCCCTGTCGATGTTGGTGGTTTTGGTGGTTCTTTCATTGGGCTGTTTATTGTTAGCTTGCTTGATTGTGTAGGAAGTTAGCACCCACCCCTTTCCTAGAAGAATGAAATATTTTAGGAAATATTAAAAAGGCAGAATATTATGTTTCCCTGGATGAGAAATGGAGAAGCATGTTTTAAAGACAAAGCAGCTCCCACCTTCTTCCCCCCCCCCCACCCTTTGTCAATGGGCCAGAGGCAGAAACCCAATCCTTTGTCAATGACCATCATCTGTAACACAATAGGACCCATCTAACAACAGAAACTCACCACATGGCACCTGGGAAGATTGCATCAGCCAGCAAGGCTAGCTAAGACCCCCACCCCCTGGGAGTCTGACAACCAATCAGGATACTCTTTCTGGGCCCCAGGAAGTTCAAAGCCAGAGAGGGCATAAAACCCGGGGACTCACAGCATCTCTGCCCCTTTTCTGTTCAGGAACTCAAGCCATGTAATCCTGTCCACCATTAAACCATCTTTCCAAGCAGTCTCCATGTTTCCAGTGTCTTTTTCCCCACTTGGAGCTGAACCCAGAAGGATATTTCTTCTAACAATTGCATTATTGTTTACTTCTTGATTGTTAGTCACTTGTTAATCTTGGTGTTAATTTGTGCTCATCTATGGGTTGATTGCTGCTTGGGAGGTGTTATGGTCTTTTTAATCTCTTTTTGGCTCTAAACCAAGCTCAGAGATCAAAGACCCTTCATTTCAACCCTGAGCTACACATATTCTCCTTTATTTACTGAGTTCCTTCAACCTCTATGAAAGTGTGAAAGGGCGAGGGAAAAAGAAAGGACACATTTTAATACTTCGTACCAGAAATAATTTTTTGCCTAAACTACATATAGTTCAATGATCTCTATTTATCAAGGAGAGTCCATTCTGGTATTTGTCCTCAGTAAATTGATTTCTCTACTCTTTGTGAGTAATCTGCAATTAGATTCACAGTAAGACTGGTGAAAACTTAATAATTCAAATCATAACGGAAGGGACTAAGAATTATGAAGATAATATCTAAGATATACTCAGTTGCAAGCAGGGTGGGGTGGGTTTTTTTTTGTAAAATTGGGGTGTTTGGGTCTGATAAGTTCAAAAATTCCAAATAGTGGAAGTTCTTGAGTATCGCTCTGAGGGGTCCTGGTATAACAATGGATTTTTTTCCCCATAGTTTACTTTCTCCTTCTTATCAGAGAGCTCACAAAGATAGAGACAGAGGTTCTGCCTGTTCCTTCCTATCTCCAAGCTGGGCTAATTGTCTATAAAAATAAGTGCCTTTGTTGATCAATGGCGTGGCTTTCTTAAAGAATAACAACCAGTGAATTGGGTTCCTTCTACTTCCAATTCATCCATTCTCCTAAACTTTGGAAACCAGGCTCCCATCACCTGAGTTGCCTCTTTCAAGCTAGTTTGATCTGAACCATCAGCATTCTTCAAAGTTGTCAGAAAAA
Source organism: Pantherophis guttatus (assembly GCF_059756535.1). Taxonomy (NCBI): domain Eukaryota; kingdom Metazoa; phylum Chordata; class Lepidosauria; order Squamata; family Colubridae; genus Pantherophis; species Pantherophis guttatus. Next base: position 263,757,578 of record NC_142064.1, read on the forward strand.
GAGAACAACAGAGTTGGAAGGGACCTTGGAGGTCTTCTAGTCCAACCCCATGCTCAAGAAGGAAAGCCTATACCACTGATGGCTAACCTTTTCTGGACCGAGTGCCCAAAGTGTGCGCCCAAACCAGTGGTGGGTTGCCTCTGGTTCGCACCGGTTCTATAGAACTGGTAGTAAAACCGGCAGAAGCCCCGCCCACTGACCCTGATGTCATGAAAACGCTTCTGTGCTTGCGCCTGGCCCCATTGTGAACCGGTAGTATTTATTTATTTATTTATTTTGTCGCATTTCTATGCCGCCCCACTCCCAAGGGACTCTGGGCGGCTCACAACAGAATAAAACAATGCAACAATATCCTATACAATAGTTAAAAGAAGACATTAAAACATTAAAACATTAAAACACATACACTCCAACACATACACATTTGTGGCTGGGTCTCGCAAGATCACTATAAGTAAAGATAAGTAGAACCCACCCCTGGCTCAAACCCCCAAAATGCAATGCGCATGTGGCCCCGGTACATGCGCCTCACCCCCGTGCTTGCATGCACAGCCTCCCCAAAATGTGCCCTCCCCCCCATGCCCCCCTGCATGCATTTGCGCCCCCCTGCACACACCCTGCACCCCGTGCATGTGCAGCAGAGACCCAAAGACCAGTTGGTTGGTGGGAGGTGCATGCACATGCGCAGCAGAGTTGAACTGGGGTGACAGCTCGCGTGCCTACAGAGAGGGTGCGGCATGCCATCTTTGGCATCCATGCCGTAGGTTCGCCATCACGGGGCTATACCATTTCAGACAATTGGTTGTCCAATCTTTTCTTTAAAACCTCTAGACTGAAGGCAAGTGGTTCCACTGATTAATTGTTTTAACTGTCTGGAAATTTCTCCTTAGTTCTAGGTTGGAGTTCTCCTTGATTAGTTTCCATCCATTGCTTCTTGCCCTGCCCTCAGGTGCTTTGGAAAATAGGTTGATTCCTTTTTCTTTGCAGTAGCCCGTTAGATATTGGAACACTGCGATCATGTCACTGCTAAGATGTCTGGACATCAACTCCCAGAATTCTTCAGCCAAAATGGCTGCCTGAGGAATTCTGGGAGTTTGAAGTCCACACCTCTTAAAGGGGCCAACTTTGAAAAACACTGAACCCATCTGGTTTCCATGTGTAGAAGGTTAGCACCCAGCCCTCTCCTAAAAGAATGAAAGTTTTTGAGAAATATTAAAAAAGGCAGGATAAAGTATTTCCGCTAACAGAGAAATAAAAATCTTAAGGGAGACAGAAACTCTGAGCTTCCTGCCCCCAAGCAGATACTAAGCTGAGGCCAGTTTTTTTAAATACAGATTTGGTAATCCACAGTGGTAGATTTCAACCGGTATAACAACCGGTTCACTTCACACGTGCGCTTTGCAAGAAGAGAGCTCACTTCGCTCGCACGCATGCCAAGCTTGCGCTCCGCACAAGCGCATTACATTTCAGAACAGCTGAGGCGTGGCAATCCGCTCTGCCGTGCCTATCAGCTGGGCTAAAAATGAATGAATATAGGTAGGTATAGCGCAGGGGTGGGCAGAAGGGCACAGCTGACAGTCGGAGCAAACCGATTCGCTCTCAGCTCACCATCGGAGCTACTGGCTCACCTGAACTGGGGCGAACTGGTTGGTAATCTATTACTCCCTGCAGCAAGGTTTGAACAAAGGTAGGGTTAGCCCTCAGCCACAATAGGAATTGCCCAGCAAGCCCCTTCATTGCATCAGCCAAACTTCAACCAAGCTTAGCTCAGACAAAGTCCTAGGATTTGTACATGGCACCATGGGAGTCTGACAACAGCCAATAGAATACATGTTCTTGCGCAGGAACAGGAAGTTCAAGTGTTCAAAGCCCAAGAGAAGGTATAAATACTTCCCACTCTCAACTCTATGTGGTCAGCTGCCCAGAACATATGTGGTTCTGCTTCATCATTAAAACCGTCTTTCCAATCAGCCTCCATATTTCCAGTTTCTTTCTTCTGGCTTGGAACTGAACCAGATGGATATTTCTTCCAACACATGCTAAGAAAAGTGCTTGGCTCCTTGACCATGCAGATTGTTGTCTTTAGCCATTCTAATTCTGTCCTCTTTTATTCCCAAATTCAGCCCTGATTTATTTCTCTTCCTTATTGTCCCCTTCCTTACAGATCTTGAATGATCATGGAGAGGCCCTCAAAGGGAGCGTCTTTCCTTCTGCTCCTCTGCTGGCTGGGGGTTTCCTGGGGGGCACGTCTTCCCCGCCCCCTCATCTCTTCCAATGCGACCATCTTCTCCCATGTCTACACAATTAAGGTGGCAGGAGAAGACACGCCGAACGAGGGTGCCTCCCCACCTCCCCAAGAGGCCTTAGGTCCTCCTGGATCTTCTCGGGGAGGGGGCCAGTATGAACACACCCTGGAAGGATCAGATCAAGAGCATGTGGTTTTCACCCATCGCATCAACCTCCCACAGCAATCCTGTGGGTGTCTCCCTGGCACCGAAGATACCCAGGAGCTTTGGAGAAGGCTGCAGGCCCTTGAGAATGAAGTGCGGGTCCTACAGGAAACGTGTCAAGCTGGGGGAGGCTGTTGCCCTGCTGCATCCACCAGAAGTCAAGCCAGCGAAGGTAAGGGAAGAGGAGGAAGGCAGGGTTGAATTCTACCTGGCTGTTGAAATATTTTATACCTTAGCAAAATGGTTCCAGAGCTGGGATCAAGGAAACGGGCAATTGCATGAATTAAGTCCTTTGTTCTTCACCTAAGAATGATGACAGCAAGCTCTTAGGTGGGTGGTCACAGAGACTCCCCGCCCTCCATCCAGCACATCTTAGATACATTACAATCAGCCCCTCCTATAGAATACAAACCCCTTACCTAGTCATTTATTTTCCTCCATACATCATTCCATTTAAATTCTTTCCTTAGTCCTTACATTCCTTAAATTCCTTCCTTCTCCCTCCCTCCCTTCCACCTTTCTTCCCTCCTCCCTCCTTTTCTTTCCTCCTTTCTTTCTTGCTCCCTGCCTTGCTCCCTCCTTCCTTCCTTCTCTCTCTCTTCCTCCCTCCCTCTCTCCTTTCTTCCCTCCTCCTCCCTTCTTTCTTTCTTCCTCCCTGCCTTCCTCCCTCCCTCCCTCCTTTTTTCCTTTCTTCCCCCCTCCCTCCTTCCAGCCATCCTTCCCTCCTTCCTTCCTCCTTCCTTTCTTCCCTCCTTTCTTTCTTGCTCCCTGCCTTGCTCCTTTTTTCCTTCTCTCTCTCTTCCTCCCTCCCTCTCCTTTGTTCCCACCTTCCCTCCTCCTCCCTTCTTTCTTTCTTGCTTCCTGCTTTCCTCCCTCCCTCCTTTTTTCTTTTCTTACCCCCTCCCTTCCTCCTTCCTTTCTTCCCTCCATCTTCCTTCCCTCGCTCCCTTCAAATAACTTTGTGAAAACCAGCCTTTAGAAGATCTGAGTTTTATTTTCATTCAGTCTCACTACTAAAGGTAAAAAAGGCAACTGAGCTCACGGACTTCCTTCCTTGGCTATAAATGCAATAATTAAGCGATTTACAGGTGCTCTTTTAAGCAATCCCTCCCTCAACCTCCTTATCTTTCTCTCTCTCTCTCCCTCTCTCCCCTAGGCCAAACAGACATTCGTACGTTATGTTCGCATCACGGATCCTTCGACCTCTCTCGTTGCCTGTGCGAATGTGAGTCGGGTTGGGGCGGTCCCACCTGTGCTGAGCCGGTCTGCTCAGGAGGCTGCGGTGGCCCAGAGCGTGGCAGATGCCTCAACGGGCACTGCCAATGCCAGCCTGGCTACTCGGGGGTCAGCTGCGAAGAGCCACCCTCTTGCCCCGACGACTGCAATGACCAAGGGCGCTGTGTGGATGGCCGCTGCACCTGTTTCCCAGGATATATGGGCCCCTCCTGCTCCGACCCAGTTTGTCCCCAGAACTGCCACGGACACGGCCAATGCATCTCAGGACGGTGCGTGTGCAACCCAGGTTACAGCGGTGCAGATTGTGCAAGCCGAGCTTGCCCTAGCAACTGCAACAGGCGTGGAGAATGTCGTAATGGACGCTGCGTGTGCGAGCCAGGCTTCATCGGGCCAGCCTGCGGCACTAAGACTTGCCCCAATGATTGTAACCAGAGAGGCCACTGTCTTCAGGGAGGGGTGTGTTCCTGCCATCCAGACTACACCGGCCCCGACTGCGGTCAGCTGGCATGTCCAGAGCACTGCAGTGGCCACGGAGAATGTCAGAATGGAACATGCGTGTGCAACAGTGGCTATTCGGGCGATGACTGTTCAATAGGTAGGCACAAAGGTTTAAACAATCAATCAGAATAGAGTGGAAGGGACATTGGAGGTCTTCTAGTCCAACCCCTTGCTCAAGCAGGAGACCTTATACCATTTCAGATAAGTGGCTGTCCAGTCTTCTCTTGAAAACCTCCAGTGATGAAGCACCTACTTCTGGTGGCAAACCTGTCCACTGTTAGGAAATTTCTCCTTAATTCCAGGTTGCTTCTCTCCTTGATTAGTTTCCATTCATGGTTTCCTGTCTTGTCTTCTGGTGCGTTGGAAAATAAGCTAAACTATTTGGAAAATAGGTTGGGAGGAGACATTTCCTGCATCCTTTATGGTCTAACTCAGAGTTTCTCAACTGTGACAATTTTAGTAACTTAACTTTATTCCCTAGCCAGCCAACTAGAATACCCCAGCTGGCAACTGGCATATATTTATAATGGTTGCGGCAACCCATGTTCACATGATCACAATTTGTGACCTTCCCAGATGTGTTTCCGACAATCAAAGACAATGGGGGGAAGCCGGATTTGCAGTAGCAAAAAAATGTTGTAAAATCAGGTGCAGTCATGTGAGGACTCACAATGATCACATTGCTTAGAAGTGGAAGTTGTTGTCCCAACGTCAAGGACTACCTGAACAGAAAAACTGTTACAGCAAACTGGGCCAAACCTTACTATACCAGCCTTTAAAAGAGCATTAAAAACATCACTCTTTCTCCAAGCCTTGGGTTTTAAAATTCCTTCAAAACAGCACCTTTTTAATGCTATTTTGCTTCAGCTGTTAAGTCCCCTTAATGTGTGTTTTGAATTGCCTCACGTATGCTGGCTGGAGAATTCTGGGAGTTGAAGTCCACACATCTTAAAAGTTGCCAAGGTTGAGAAATGCTGGTCTCCCAAATGAATAAACGACAAGGTGATTTTTCGCAACGAGAGAGAGAGAGAGAGAGAGAGAGAGAGAGAGAGAGAGAGAGAGAGAGAGAGAAAGGAGCTGTGGATATTCTTGCACAAATCTATATACTACTAAAACTGTCACTCCCGTAATCTTTAATTGGTAAATTAAAGTGCATCATAAGGCAATGATTTTTGAACTCATATGCCCCAAATGGGCTAACTTAAAGAATACATCCAAAATCCGGGAGCCGTAACTCCCAAGGAAATGAAATTTGGAAAAGTTGTCATGAAATCATAGAGTTGGAAGGGACCTTGGAAGTCTTGTACTCCAATCGCCTGCCCAAGGCAGGAGTCCTTATACCTTCCTGGACAAAATGGCTGTCCAATCTTTTTTGAAAACCTCCAGGGATGGAGCACACACAGCTCTGGGAGGTAAGCTGTTCCATTGATTAATCGTTCTCTCACTATCAGGAAATTCCTTCTTATGCAACTGTGGTGAATATCTGTAGCTCAGGTGTAGGATGAGGGTGAAGATCCATTCTCCGAGCTTGTGGGTTGGTTTCCCAATGTTTCCTTACCAGGCAAGGTAACATCCACACCTGAAAGTCTGTAGAGATTCTCAGTCATCCAGGTTACGATTGTCCCAAAGGTGCTTTTTCAGGAGGCAACTGGACTTTCCTGTTTTTCCTTTGAAGACGTTTCACTTCTCATCCAAGAAGCTTCTTCAGTTCTGACAGGATAGCGGGGAATGGAAGGATTTATATTCCTTGCAGACAGCTGGTCATTTGCATCCTTTTTCCATCCCAGCACCTTTGGGACAACCATGACCTGGATGACTGAGAATCTCTACAGACTTTTAGTTATACAATTTGGGATGATCATCCTTTGAATGGTGTGGGAGTAGGAATCAGTGGTGGGTTGACCCCGGTTTGCACCGGTTCTATAGAACCGATAGTAAAACCAGTGGGAGGCTCCACCCACCGACCCCGACATCATCAAAACGCTTCTGCGCATGCATGCGCATGTGAGTGAAGCAAGCACGCGTGTGCGGCCCCGCTGAGAACCGGTGGTAAAGGTAAGTAGAACTCACCCCTGGTAGGAATGGATTTCCAGAGGAAAATTGCAGACTACAGGAACTAGGAGCACTACTCAGGTGACCCTAAGGACACAGATAAACCTCCAAGTGCTTCAACAAGAAGAGCCAAGAGACTTGGTGGCGCAGCGGACTAAAGTGCTGTTAATTAGCATTTAGCTGCCAGCTGCCTGCAATTACTGCGAGTTCAAATCTCACCAGGCTCAAGGTTGACTCAGCCTTCAATCCTTCCAAGGTAGGTAAAATGAGGACCCGGATTGTGGAGGCAATAAGCTGACTTTGTATAAAAAAGAACACCGCTTAGGAGGGGCCAAAAGTCCTACTAAGCAGATATATACAAAAGTATGAAGGCTATTGCTTAATGCGTGATAAGCCGCCCTGAGTCTCTGGAGAAGGGCAGCATATAAATCGAACCAATAAATAAATAAATAAACAACCCTTTAAAAGGATGCAAATGACCAGCTAACTGCAAGGAATATAAATCCTTCCATTCTCCACTATCCTGTCAGAGCTAAAGAAGCTTCTTGGATGAAAGTGAAATGTCTTCAAAGAAAAACCAGAAAGTCCAGTTGCCTCTTGAAAAAGCACCTTTGGGACATCTACACCTGAAGCCCTTAAAAACAGAAGAACACTGACATCCCCTAAACTCCGTTGAAGATGTTACCTAGCTTGATAACGAAACATTCAGAAACCAACCCACCAGCTCAGAGAATGAACCTTCACCCTCATTCCTTCTTATTTCCAGATTGAGTCTTCCTCTGATGAACTTTAGTGCTGCTGGGCCTCTGCTGCAGTCATGTGATGCTCATTTTGAACATTCTGTGACAGTTTCCCAGCCACTCTCACAATCCCTCACTTCCTTCCCCCATCCAGCAGCAGCCACTTACTAGCCTGCTTGGAAGGAAAGTAGGAAAGGAGGGAGGAATATGGAGATAGGGAAGGCAGGCTAGGGTTGCCAGGTCTGCTTCCAAAAAATAGCGGACAAGCGGGGGAGGGGGGGTTTAAGTAGTAAAAATTAAAAAAAATTACAATTAAATTATATATTTTCTTACAAACATTTTAACACATATTAAAATAATCACTTCAAAACTTTACTTAAAATTCAAAACATCAAATATATTATAATAATAATATGTAAAATATTAAATTACATTTTAATTTCATCATAAAGCTTTTGAATAAAAAAAATGTCCACTATTTTGTGAAAAAAAATAGTGAACATAATGTGAAAAAAACGGACTGTCCGCTCAAATAGTGGACACCTGGCAACCATAAGGCAGGCAGGAAGATTTCTAATGCTCCCTGTCAATTTCCTACAAGGAAAGTCAATGGGGAATCCGGCAGGAAATCAGAAGTTGCTTCCACACCCATTGCTTTTTTGCCCACTCATGGTAATTCTGTTTCTCTGTTTAGATAAGGAAATATCTCTGAAACAATGACCCAACAGGGCACATGTTCAGAGGTGGGTTTCAGCAGGTTCTGACCAGTTCTGGAGAACCGGTAGCGGAAATTTTGAGTAGTTCGGAGAACTGGTAGTAAAAATTCTGACTGGCCCCGCCCCCATTTGTTCTTTGCCTCCCAAGTCCCAGCTGATCAGGAAGAAATGGGGATTTTGCAGTAATCTTCCCCTGGATTGGGGAGGGATGGAGATTTTCAAGTATCCTTCCCCCGGAGTAGGGTGGGAATGGAGAATTTACAGTATCCTTCCCCTGCCATGCCCACCAAGCCACTCCCACCAACTCATGCCATGCCACGCCCACCAAGCCACACCCACAGAACCGGTAGTAAAAAATTTGAAACCCACCACTGCACATGTTATCTAGTGTTTGAACTAGTATGGAATATAGAGGTGTGCACCTTGGTTGGGGGGGAGAGGCTCACTGACTATCTCCCCTCAGACAGTAAAATCTCTTCAAGGTAACCTTATCTTAAGCAAAGTTCTGAAGAGATGACTATAAAATAAGAAAGCAAGCAATATTGGTTTCTGCTCTTATGTTCACACACCATTTTTTTTTTCTTGGCCTAAACAGAGATTCCATCCATTGGCGTCCGTGTTTCAAATCGAGATGAAACTTCTTTCCGCCTGGAGTGGAACTACCCTGAAATTTCTGTGGACGGATATGAGATCCATGTGGCACCCAAGGTAACAAGATACACCTTGGGGCAATGTGCTTGGGCAACAGAAGTGGAGAATCCAACTTGTGCTGCCTTCCAAATGTATAACTCCCAGCAGCCCCAGGCGGTGTGACCAGGGAGAATGCTGGTAGCTGTAGTTCCTCAATATCTGGGTTCAGCCAGAACTCATTTCTATTCATCGTAGTGCCTACTATAAGAAAATGATTGGGATTTTTTTTTAGGCTACTAAAGGCCACTCCACTCAGCCTGGCTGTCCATTTCTGGAGGGCACAGCTGGAAATTGTGGTCCTTTATGTGGCCCCAGCTCTCCTCAAACACATTTTCTGTTTGTGTTTTCCTGATCTGCATGAAAATATGATTTTACAGCTTGTGTCCGCTCAAATTGTGCTCTCTACTTTGCTTGTTGCACTTAATTTCATATTGGCAGGAATATCCTCTGTGTGTGTATGTGCGTAGGAGAGAGGGAGGGAGGGAGGAGTCAAGATGGCAACCATTAGTACATGATCACAGATCTGCCCTTTTCAATGTGAATCACCAAGTAATGTACATTAAAAATAGCTACCTACTTTTCCAATGCATTTTTAAATTTTTGATCAATGCATCATTGAAATACAGAAGGGATGGATTTAGCTCAGTCTCAGGTTCGTTCATTCATTCATTCATTCATCAAGTTCCTATGGCTGCTTACCTTCCAGTGGAATTCTGGGTAGTGAATGCGGAAATAGCACAAGCATCAATTGAGAGAACCACATTGAGGCTCCACAAAACCTTATGCATTTGGCTTCTTTGAAACTGGGGTTAAATCCCTGTCTCTCAAAATGATGAAATAGTTCCGTGATGGCAAACCTATGGCATGCGTGCCACAGGTGGCACACGGAGCCATATCGGTGGGCACACGAGCTCAGCTCCGGCGTGCCTGCCAGCTGATTTTTGCGTCTTCTGGGCCCATCAGAAGTAGGGAAATAGGCTGTTTCCGGCCCCCAGAGGGCCTCCACGGGATGGGGAAAGCCGTTTTTCCCTCCTCAGGCTCCTAGAGAAGCTCTGGAGCATGGGGAGAGCAAAAAATGGGCCTACTGGGCCCACCATGTCATCTTGTGCCAAAAGTGGGGGGAGCGCGGGGGGTCATGCACACATGCGCAGGGGGTGGGGCACATATAATTATGGGTGTGAGCACACACGCACGTGACACCCCCCACGCTCCCCCTGCCTTTGGCACGCGATGGCAAAAAGGTTAGCCATCACTGAAATAGTTAATCAGTGAATTGGGGAGAGGGGGCAGAAGCAGTAAATGAGTAGCTCCAGGAACGTCACTGCCAGCTTTTGAATCAGCAGCTCTGCATGTCAGGCAAAGTTCATAACCGCTCTGCTACTGAAGCAATAGCAATAAGAATAGCACTTAGACATATATACTACCTCACAGTGCTTTACAGCACTCTCTAACAGTAGTGGGATTCAATTTCGGTCACTACCAGTTTGATCATGGGTGCGCGTGGGTGCGCATTTGGGCGCGCCGCTTCTGCACATGCGCAGAGACGTCCGGACAGGTAGGCGGAGCCTCCAGGGCAAACCGGTAGCAACCCACTACTGTTCTCTAAGCTGTTTACAGAGTCAGCATATGTCCCCTAAACAGGGTGCTTAGATCTGGCCTGTGGGGAGCCCTGGAAACAGCAAAGGACTGACCTGCGGTACCTCTGCCAGCGAAAACAGAGCTCGGGAAGGCCGTGTGAGGCTCTCCCGAGCACCGTTTTTACTGACAGAGAGTTGCCGGAGGTTATCGCAGCCCATTTGCACTGGCAGAGCTCTCGAGCCACCACGGGAACCCCCAACACGAGTGACGTCGAGCTGGCCACGCCCATCCTGGCCACGCCCACCCCGGTTCCCCAAGGTCAAACACAGTCCTGATGCGGCCCTCCATGAAATCGAGTTTGACACCCCTGCTCACGAGTATCTGTATGTTGTGTGGTAGCACTCTGTCTTTTTTCTTTTCCAACCTGCAGAAGGATCCTCGAGCGGGCGAATCCATTCACCTGTCTGGCACCGAAAGGCTCTTTGAATACAAAGGATTAAAGCCGGGGGAGGAATACACAGTCACCGTTCGGGTAGAAAAAGGGCAACACTACGGACCCCCTGTCACCCAGACCGTGCGTACGCGTATGTAGTCTGAAGCCGTGACTCCATTTCTGTCCGTCTCCCGCATTCTCCATTGTTTTCCCCCTCGTTGAACTGTTCATGTTCATGCAAATTCCGTTCTTCTTGTCAAGCAGGAAATCTAGGTCTGGTCTATTCTCTCTAAGTCACACGTTTATTCAGATCTGGTCAAAAATGGGTCCTCACATAAAGCTGGAAGAACCCAAAACGATTTATTCAGCATGCTTTTATACTTTATGTGGTTACCCAAGCAGGAAAACAGCCGTTTGCTTGTAACTAGATAAAAAGCAGAAGTTGCTACAATATCATTGCTTGCCCGGTATATTTCAGGCACCTTGTTAATTACACAATACAGCCTCTTTATGCATAAGCAGTCCATTTTATTTATGAATTATAGGTAGACCTCGACTTATGACCACAATTGAGTTGTTAAGTGAGAAATGCGTTAAGTGAATTTTGCCTCACGTTACAACTTTTCTGCCTATATTTGTTAAGTGAATCACTGCAGCTGTTAAATTAATAACACAGTTGTTAGGTGAATCTGGCATCCCCATTGACTTTGCTCGTCAGAAGGCCACAAAAGGGGATCACTGCAACCGTCATGAACCAGTTGTCCCGCATACGAATGTACAGGTCATTAAGTGAATCATGCAGTCGTTAAGCAAAGCCAGTTGACCTTTTGATTTTGCTTGTCAGAAGCTGTCTGAGAAGATTGCAAGTGGCAATCACGTGATTCCCCAGGATGCTGCAACAGTGTAATTACACGCCGGTTGCCAAGCGACAGAATCATGATCACATGACTGTGGAGGGGGGGTCACTGCGACAGTCATATATGCAAGGACTGGTCATACATCACTTCTCTCAGTGCCATTGTCATTTGAATGGATGCTAAATACAGTAGAATAGAATAGAATAGAATTCTTTATTGGCCAAGTGTGATTGAACACACAAGGAATTTGTCTTGGTGCATATGCTCGTGGTGTACATAAAGAGACAAGATACATTCGTCAAGAATCATAAGATACAACCAGGGGTAGGTTCTACTTACCTTTACTACTGGTTCGCAACAGGGCCACACGCGCAGAATGACGTCATCATTTTGATGACGTCAGGGTCAGTGGGCGGAGCCTCCCGCCGGTTTTACTATCGGTTCTATAGAACTGGTGCGAACCGGGGGCAACCCACCACTGGGTACAACACTTAATGATAGTCATAGGGTACAAATAAGCAATCAAATCATTTTAGGAAACAGTCAATATAAATCATAAGGATACAAGCAACAAGGTTACAGTCATACAGTCATAAGTGGGAGGAGATGGGTGATAGGAACAATGAGAAGATTAATAGCGGTGCAGACTTAGTAAATAGTTTGACAGTGTTGAGGGAATTATTTGTGTAGCAGTGATGTCATTTGGGAAAAAAATGTTCTTGTGTCTAATTGTTCTGGTCTGCAGTGCTCTATAGCAGTGGTCCCCAACCCCCGGTCCGCGGACCGGTGCCAGGCCGTGGAGTACCTGGCACCGGGCCGCGCAGCGGCCGGGGGACATGAACGCTGCAGCGCAAAGGCTCCTGGGCCGTGCGCAATGGGCCGTGCGCAAAAGCTCCTGGGCCGTGCCCCCACCCCTGCGCGTGCTCAGCGGGCCGCGGCGATAAAAAGGTTGGTGACCACTGCTCTATAGAATCATTTTGAGGGTAGGAGTTGAAACAGTTTATGTCCAGGATGCAAGGGGTCCCCAAATTTGGTTGTAAGTCAAGGATTTTCCTGTAATACTAGAATGCTTTTTTCCCTCTCATTTTTTGTAAATTCTTTATGCAATTTTTAGATTTTGCCAGATTTCAATGTGTTCTTTTTTCTTCCTCTTTCTTTCTATTTCTCCCCCCGCCATTTTTATTCTCCAAATATCATTATAAATAAATAAAAAGAGTGAACATCCTCATTAAGGTCCTGATTGGACCTGTTCTAATCATCTATAAAATTAGTAAGAGGGAAAAATGCATTAAAATGGATTTAAGAGGAGGTAAATCAGGCCATTATTGAATAATGGTTTATATCTCCCAGTTTGTTATATTATGTTCTCTGCATTTGATCCTTACTTGCATTAAATAGCTGCAGCTCCTGTTATTCCTTGTTTAGGAATAACTAGTCTGGGATGCAAGAGTCGTAATGTCTGTGGAGATTCTCAGTCATCCAAGTCATGTTTGTTCCAAATGTGTTTTTTTTTTTCAAAAGACAACTGGACTTTCTTTGTTTTTCCCTGAAGATGTTTTGCTTCTTATCCAAGAAGCTTCTTCAGTTCTGACTGGTGGAGAATGGAAGCTTTTGCAACACAGTCCTTTCAGCGGTTCCAAGAAGGTTCCACACCTATTTGCGCTATTCAGGTGACCCTGAGGTAAACCTCCAAGTGGCCTCAATGACTCTCTGAAAGCGTGCTAACAACCAGATAACTGCAAGGAATATCAATCCTTCCATTCTGCATCGTTTGGTCAGAACTGAAGAAGCTTCTTGGATGAGAAGTGAAACATCTTCAAGGAAACCAAAATAAAAAAGTCCAGTTGCCTCTTGAAAAAAGCACCTTTGAGACAAGGGTCTTGATGACCACTAGATGGCAGCAAATATCTATACTATTTTTTTTTCTAGCTCTTTGCTACCATTTTGATTTTACAGGCCAGATGTGGTACCCCTACTCTTATTTACTCCTTTCGTTAACAAGCCCATCTCTTTCCACCTCCAGTTGTTCCCTACCCTTATTCCCACTCCCATTGCAACATTTTGTGTTTCATGTATCTCTTCCTTTTCCCCAGGAGTGGCTCCTCCCACTGGTCTGCAGTCACCACAAGTGTCAGGAAACTCCTTGACCTTGCAATGGGAACCACCTACCTCCCGCCCTGATGGCTACATCCTCAGCTACATCCCTCTGGTTTCCACTCGACCTGTTCAAGCCATGAAACGTATAGAGCTGCCCGCAGCCCCTGAGCGGGTCACCCTGGAAGACCTGGAGAGCAGAACGCGATACCGCATCACCTTGGTTGCCCGTCAGAGTGGTGAGAACAGCCGAGCCACCAGCATTGTGGTCAGCACCACAGGTAGATCACTAGTGTCTTGACTACCTCGGTCTAGAACCGTGATGGCGAACCTATGGCATGCGTGCCAGAGGTGGCACGCAGAGTCCTCTCCGTGGGCACACGCACTGTCACCAGCTGCTCTTCTGGTTTCCGGCACTGGCCGGCTGGTCTTCACCTGAAAACGGCCTGAAAAATGGCCAAAAAAGAGGCCGTTTTCCGGCCTGTTTTGGGGCCTTTCTTCGGGACAAAAATGGCCAGAAAACGGCCCGGAAAACAGCCAGAAAACGGCTGGAAAAATAGCCAAAAAACAGGCATACATGTGCCAGCCAGTTGGTCTTTGGGTTTCCGGTACTCTGGTGCACACATATGCACGCAAATGCACACATGTTCTGGTTTGGGCACTCGGTGCCAAAAAGGTTCTCCATCATTGCTCTAGAACTTCCTTTTGTCTGGAAATGTCTGTCGAGATTCTCAATCATCTAGGTTGTCCCAAAGGTGCTTTTTCTGAAAGGCAACTGGATTTTCTTGGTTTTTTTTTTTTCCCTTTGAAAACATTTTGCTTCTCATTCAAGAAGCTTCTTCAGTTTTGACTGACTGGTGGGGAATGGAAGGATTTATATTCTTTGCAGTTATTTGGTCATTAGCACTTAAATATGAGTCAGTAGCGTGCAGCGGCAGCCAAAAAAGCCAGCGCAATCCTAAATTGCATTAACAGAGGAATACAATAAAGTTCAAGTGAGGTACTAATACCACTTTATAAAGCCTTAGTAAGACCACACCTAAAATGAAAATGAACTGGGCTGCTATCTAGGGCACAGAATACTGAATCGTGCATGTTGGGCTAATTGGATCTTTATGTGAAGTGACCAGCACCTCAGAGATTTATTTATTTATTTATTTATTTCCATTTCTATACCGCCCTTCTCCAAACAGGACTCAGGGCGGTGAACAGCCAAAGTAAAAAACAGAACATACAAAATTTAAAAACAGTTTAAAATAATTAAATATTTTGGCCGTAAATTAAAACAACCCAATTTAAAATCAATTTAAAATTTAACTCAAGCCAGCCCAGCTAGTTGAAATAAATAGGTTTTCAGGGCCCGACGAAAAATCTGGAGGTCTGTTATTGTACGTATCTCTGGGGGGAGGCTGTTCCAGAGGGTAGGCGCCACCACAGAGAAGGCTTTCTCCCTGGGGGTCGCCAGCCGACATTGTCTGGCGGACGGCACCCTGAGGAGGCCCACTCTGTGCGAGCGTACTGGCCGGTGGGAGACTATTGGTGGCAGAAGGCGGTCTCGTAAATACCCCGGCCCTAACCCATGGAGCGCTTTAAAGGTGGTCACCAACACCTTGAAGCGCACCCGGAAGACCACCGAGAGCCAGTGCAGCTCGTGCAGGAGAGATACTACCCCAAATGATAGCTATGTGTTGAGTTCTCCCCATCTGGTGACCATGTGATGAGAAATAACCAATACCAGGGCTTAAAAAGGCAGAGGAAGGCACAACATTATATAATATCATAGATGTCCAAATGTGTGGACTTCAACTCCTAGAATTCCTCACTCAGCCATACTGGCTAAAGAATTCTGGGAGTTGAAGCCCACATATCTTAAAGTTGCCAAGGTTGAAAAACACTGCTTTTAAGCGATATTGATTTGGGGCAGAATTTTAAGAATATTTGTTCTCCAGAGTACAATTTTTCTGTCCCAAATTTTTCTGTAACAGCATCCTTGATCCTTGATTCTCTAGGCTAACCTAGAATCTTTGGCCTTCAGTTTCACAGCTTCCCACAAAGATATTTATGTTTTATAGTTCTGTGAACTAAATTAGCAGCCCAGATTGTTCAGCATCCTTAGAAAAATCATTCTTCCATTGTTTGGTCAATAATGGCTCATTTAAGCTTTATTTGCATTGCAGGGTGTGTTGAAACGACCAGAAATAAGTGTGAAAGGATTAGTGAAAAGGGTTTCTGCATTCTTTCACCATGGAAGCCTTTCCTCATAGTTACATTACCTTTTTTCTACTCTTTTTTTAAGTCTTCGTTTTTTCCCCTTCCTTCAACAGTTATGATTGCAATGCCTTTTCTTTATTTGAACTTCCTCTATGTAATCCACAGATCTCTGAAAAACAGACCACGGGAGTTTCCTGGATGCAATGTATAAAAAGACCAACACTAACTCCATCTGTTTTTATTGCAGCTTTGAGGAAATTCAGGATCGGCAGCATGGATAAGTCACCAAGTCTAACTTTTGTAGTGGGATGTGCCAATCTAAACAGTGCATTCAGAAAGTATTCAGAGCCCCTTCGCTTTTGTCAATTTTGCTATGCTGCAGCCTGATTCTACAGTTGTCGAACTTCGTTTTTCCCCTTCATTGATCTACATTCAGTACCCCATCATGACAAAGTGAAAACAGAATTTTAAAAATGTCAGTAAATTTATTAAAAAGAAAAAAAAATTGAAATGCCTTTCCAAATCACATCCAAATGATTTAATTTACCACAGGTGGACTCCCTTCAAGGTGTAGAAACATGCTACCAAAGATCAAGAGAAATGGGAGGAATCTGAGTTTCACGTGTTGTTGCAAGGGGTCTGAATACTTATGCCAATATGATATTTCAGTTTTTTTTCTTTTTAATAAATGTACAGACGTTTCTAAAATTCTGTTTTCACTTTGTCATGATGCGGTACTACTGAATGTAGATTAATGAGGGAAAAATGAATTTCAACAACTGTAGAATCAGTCTGCAGCAGTGGTGAAATCCAATTTTTTTTACTACTGGTTCTGTGGGCGTGGCTTGGTGGGTGTGCTGTGGCTTGGTGGGTGTGGTTTGGTGGGCATGGTAGGAGAAGGATACTGCAAAATTTCCATTCCCACCCCACTCCAGGGGAAGGATGATGCAAAATCTCCATTCCCACCCCATTCTGGGGTCAGCCAGAGGTAGTATTTGCCGATTCTCTGAACTACTCAAAATTTCCGCTACCAGTTTTCCAGAACCTGTCAGAACCTGCTGGATTTCACCCCTGGTCTGCAGCATAACAAAATTGACAAAAGTGAAGGGGGTCTGAATACTTTCTGAATGCCCAATGGTGGGGAAATTAAAAAGCTAGGTTAAATAGCTAGCATACAGGTAGTCCTCGACTTACAGCCGCAGTTGAGCCCAAAATTTCTTATTGCTAAACGAGACAGTTGTTAAGTGATTTGTGCCCCATTTTACAGCCTTTCTTGCCACCGTTGTTAAGTGAATCACGGCACTTGTTAAGTTAGTAACCCAGTTGTTAAGCGAATCTGGCGTCCCCATTGATTTTGCTTGTTGGAAGGTCACCCCAAAAAATGATCACATGACCCCGGGACACTGCAACTGTCATAAATATGAGTCAGTTGCCAAGCGTCTACATTTTGACCACGTGACCATGGGGATGTTGCAACAGTCATAAATGTGAAAAATGGTCCTAAGTAAGTCCTTTTTTTCAGTGCCATTGTAGATTACACACTGACACTAAACGAACTGTTGTAAGTCAAGGACTACCTGTATTTCTAGTCGATAGCCATACATCTCACCTCCATGACTTGTTCCCGCTGAGTACTTTGCCATAACCTCCTGCATTTTCAATCCCACCAGCACCAGCTCCAATTCAACCAAGTCGCAACTACTTGACACCACCCCCCTCTTCCCATAAAAAGCCAGACACTCCCTCTTCTGAGCCTGAAGAGAAGAAACCAGGCACTAAACCACATCCGCGTCGCCGCCCCACCAACACCACCTTATTGACTAAGGAGCACTTCCTGAAGAGAATGACCCAGAATATCTCATCCAAACTGTCCCCATACAACGGGACCCTCCTAGAGCGGCTTGAGAGCTACCTCCGAGCCATCAATTTCCCTCTCCGAGGCAACCAGACAATCCAGAGCGTGGCCAGGGACATCTACCTCTACCTCAAACGGATGAAGCCCATCGAATTTCAAGAGAGGGTTGAAGAACGTCTCGTCCAAGAAACCAGCAACTTGCCTCTGAAAAGGGAATTCCCAATAACCGAAGCAGAGAGTGTCTATTCAGATGGATACCTCCGTCCGGACCATGCCAAGCCAACGGTGGTGACCAGCTCCCCAGACCACATTGAGGTGTCTTTGGACAGCGTGAGGGGGATCTCTGACCATGTGGTCATCCGCTACCGAAACATGGTGACTGGAGAAAGAAAGGAGTTGGTGGTCCCTGGGGATGCTTCCACGGCGACCATCACCGGATTGTCACCTGGGACAACCTACTTGATGGAAATTCATGGTGTCATGAAAGGACATTCCTCTAAGTCATACTCCTTTATAACTGCCACAGGTACCAGCCGTCCACCATGGCAGTTTTCTCTCTCCTTTTGCCTATAATAGTCGCATCACATGCCTTGTTTGTGTTGTTGCAAAGTCGAGCTTCTGCAGCACCCACACATGGCCAAATATGTAATCACACGTTGCTTTCACGTCCTTCCCAAAGTTGCTTGGATGGTAGGCTGCTGACTATTTTCCTCCCTTAAAAGAAAGGCTTTCTTCTTCGCCATATTGCTTTCACGCAGACGTCGCAACCTCCACCAGCTAATTTCTTCTCCAAGCCAAAATGCGCCTTTATTTGCTGCTCCAAAGTTTGTTTGATCTGTTCTAGTTTTGCTACACGCCACTTCTTATAGCCAAAGTGTTTCCCATCCATCTTTTCTATGTTGTCCAGAGTTCCTCTGACGTCTACTTGCAAACTATGGGATGTTTTTCCACACAATCACATGAAGGATTTTATTAGAATTGTGGATGATAACATATGTAAAGAGCTTAGAGAACACAGAGAAGTGACTGAAATATACTGAATTATTTCTTAATAATTTAAAACCTGACTTTCTTCTGAAGACATTCCCATTTTTATCCTTACAGTGATCCTGAGAAAGAATAATTTCTTCAATATCACCCCACAGCAGCCCCTGTCTGTTATATATAAATTTACGTCCAATATTCTCCTGATTTACTGAAAGGTTTTACACAATTTGGCAAAACATTTCTCAATATGTTGGCTCACATAGATACAAGCGAAAGCCAGGGTTTGTCAAAACTGAAGAGATCAAAATCAGACCATCAAAACATTCACGTGTGGGTGTTGAAATCATGCTGAAAATTATCTTTGGGTAGCGCATTGTCCTGGTCTTATATGTTATTTGAATCTCCTGTCTTATATGTTATTTGAATTTTTAACACGCCACTCGCTTTCTTTTCAGCCACAGTCAGGTGCTGATAGTTGTTCAAGTGAAGTCTGTTTGTGTTTTTAATCACTTTAATCTTTCAGGCTTCCAGTTCTTGCCTTGATGTTATATTTATGTGGCTGAAAACTTTCTTTTCAGCTTCCGTTCCAGCAATGTTGGCTTTCAGTGTCAAGCCAGTTTATGTCGTTGCTCTGCTATTGTTGCCACTGCTGCTGTTGCCACCACCTTCACACCTCCAAACCACAACCTCCAAGTGTCTGTCTTGCCGTTTAGCTGGGATTTCTAGGTTTTTATTTTCCGAAATGAAGGGAACCTAAGATCAGCTCTGATACATGTCTGGCTAGCATACCTCTCTGTTGAACTGAACCTTAGGGCTGATTCCCACAATATTGTCAGGCAGCTTCTACCTCCCACTGTGTTGAGTGAACTATCACAGTGAGCCATAAAATGGATGACAGATAGTCCATGAGTTACTACCACAATAGAGTCTGCCTATCACGGTTATAATTTGTGACGGTTGTAAAGAGGATCCATCACGTGACAAATTCGATGTTACTACCATTTGTGCGGTGATCGTTAAGTAAACATTGGGCGCAGTTTTGCCAAAATTGGAAGTAAAATGTCACGTTTGGGCAAAACCGATGTAAAATAGGGACAATTAGGACATTAGGACAAAAGGGGACATTAGGATATTAGGACTAAGGTGCTTTAAGTAAAATCCACAAAGTAGAGAAATATGCTAGCCAGACAAACTAAGGGAGGAAGTTGATGAAACTTTAAAAAAAAAATCTGATTCCCTCACCTCAAATCTCTTTTCCTTCAGCTCCAAGTTCACCAACAAATGACAAGATCCAAACCATCTTCCCATCCACCTCAACTCCCGAAGATCCACTGAAGAACCTACAAGTGACCGAAGTTTCTCCAAACCAGCTCCGTGTGACATGGTCAGCCCCACCCGATTTCTTCCACAAGTTTTCCCTCTACTATAGGGACCCCAAATCTGGGGCACCTCCCCAAAAAATCAGCATTCCAGGGACAGAGAGAAGTGTCGACTTAATGGATTTGCACCCTGGTACGGATTATGAAATAGAGTTGCACGGAGAGAGACCTGGTGGAAGCTATAACGCCCCCTTCTCAACAAAAATAATTACAGGTACCCTCACTATCTTCCTTGAATTCGTCAAGTTCTAACTGACATTTTGATTTTTGTTCTATTCCAGATGTCCTTTTTCCAGCAAAGATGATGATAGAATGTATATTTCTGATGTGATGGAAGGACATTGCCTGAGCCACCGACCATTGCGTTTCATCTGTGTCCTGATGCACTCTGTGTCATTGCTCATGATTCTGACTCCCACATAGAACATAGAGTAAAGGAGTTGGAAGGGACCTTGGAGGTCTTCTAGACCAACCCCTGGCCCATGGCAGGAGATCTTATGCTACCGGTAGTCCTCGACTTACAACAGTTAGCATCCCCCATGATCATGTGATCAAAATTTGGACCCTTGGCAACTGGTTCATATTTATGACCTTTGCTGTGTCCCGGAGTCACGTGATCCCATTTTGTGACCTTCTGACAAGCAAACTTCTGAGTAACACCCCCAACGAAAGAAGACTCCGAGGCTTGAAGTTCCTCAAAGTTCCGTTTTATTAGAGATGTCATATTGGCATATCTGGGAAAACCCGAATCTGAAAGCTTCCAGGTTTTCCCCACCCAAAGGAAAGTCCAAGTCCCTGCCCAGCACCCACAAGTCCATCACACGAACCAATCAAGCACCGTCCCAACTGGAGATGCCTCCCAGTTCCAGCCCTCCAGAGGCAGGGCAAGATGTCCTTGACTCTCTGAGAAAGGAATGTTCTTATGACTGTATATCACCTTGCTCCATCCAATCCCCACTCCCAGTTTTCCACAGTAGTAAATGTGGCAGGCCTGAAGATCCAATGCAAAAGAGGGCTTCCAGGCCTGACAGTCAGTGGAGAAACAGATTCATTTCACAACCATGTTACTAAGTTAACAACTGCAATGACTCACTTAACCACTGAGGCAAGAAAAGACGTAAAATGAGGCAAAACTCAGATAACCAATGTCTCACTTAACAAGAGAAATTTTGGGCTCCATTGTGGTTGGAAGTCAAGGAGTACCTGTATTATGGACCAATGGCTGTCCAGGCTTTTCTTGAAAACATGCAGTGATGGAGGATTCATTTGCTGGGTGAGAAGGCCCAATTCTGTTTTGATTCAGCTTCAAAGTGACCCTTTGGAGATCTAGAAGCACCCAAAGAGCAATGGGGCCAAATAAACTTTTTCCTCCATCAGAGCTTTTTTTTTCATGAACACACTACAGGTAGTCCTTGACTTACGACCCCAACTGAGCCCAAGATTTCTGTTGCCAAGTGAGACAGTTGTTAAGTAAGATTTTCGCCCCATTTGACGACCTTTCTTGCCACTGTTGTTAAGTGAATCACTGCAGTTGTTAAGTTAGTGACACGGTTGTTAAGTGAATCTGACTCCTCCAGTGACTTTGCTTGTCAGAAGCTCACAAAAGGGGATCACAGGACCTTGGGATGCTATAATCATCATAAATACATGCCAGTTCCAAGCATTCAAATTTTTGATCATGTGGCCATTTATTTATTTATTTATTTATTTATTTAATTTGTATACCGCCCTTCTCCCAGAAGGGACTCAGGGCGGTGAACAGCCAAAATTAAAAAACATACAAATGCAAAAGTTAAGATAATTAAAAAGAATTAAATCACTGGCTACCCAATTTAAAACCCCAAATCCATAAAATTTAAAATCCCAATTAAAAACCATTTAGGCTAGGCCGGCTTGATGAAATAAAAACATCTTCAGGGCTTTACGGAAGGTCCGGAGGTCCGGGATCAATCGTATTCCAGGAGGCAGCTCATTCCACAGGGCGGGTGCCCCCACAGAGAAGGCTCACCCCCTGGGGGCCGCCAGCCGACATTGCCTGACCGACGGCACCCCGAGGAGGCCCTCTCTGTGAGAGCGTATTGGCCGGTGGGAGGTTATCGGTAGCAGCAGGCGGTCTCGCAAATACCCTGGCCCTAAGCCATGGAGCGCTTTAAAGATGAGAACCAACACCTTAAAGCGCACCCGGAAGACCACCGGGAGCCAATGCAGCTCGCGCAGGAGAGGTGTTACGTGGGAGCGCCATGTCGCTCCCATAATCACCCGCGCGGCCGCATTCTGCACCAGCTGGAGCCTCCGGGTGCTCCTCAGGGGGAGCCCCACGTAGAGAGCATTGCAGTAGTCCAGGCGTGATGTAACCAAGGCATGAGTTACTGTGCACAAGGAGTCCCGATCCAGAAAGGGGCTCAACTGGCATATCAGGCGAACCTGATAAAAAGGCCCCTGGCCACGGCCGTCATATGCTCTTCTAAAGACAGCCGTGTGTCCAGGAGGACGCCCAAGTTGCGAGCCCCCTCTGTGGGGGTCAGTGACTCGCCCCCAATAGCCAGCAATGGCACCAGCTGGCTATACTGGGACCCCGGCATCCACAGCCTCTCGGTCTTGGAAGGGTTGAGCCAAAGCCTGTTCCTCCCCATCCAGACCCGCACGGCCTCCAGACACTGGGACATCACTTCGAGGGCATCATTGGGGTGGTCTGGGGTGGAAATGTACAGCGGAGTGTCATCAGCGTACAGATGGCATCGCACCCCAAAACCACAGATGATCTCACCCAGCGGCTTCACATAAATGTTGAACAGGAGCAGTGAGAGGACCGACCCTTGCGGCACCCCGCAAGCAAGGCGCCTCGAGGTCGACCTCTGCCCCCCTGCCAACACAGACTGCGACCGGTCAGAGAGATAGGAGGAGAACCACCGCAGCACGGTGCCTCCCACCCCCAATCCCTCCATCCGGTGCAGCATGATACCATGGTCGATGGTATCAAAAGCCGCTGAGAGGTCTAACAGGACCAGAACAGAGGAACAACCCCTGTCCCGAGCCCTCCAGAGATCATCCACCAATGCGACCAATGCCATCTCCGTGCTGTACCCAGGCCTGAAGCCGGACTGGCACGGATCTAGATAGACGGTTTCATCCAGGAACTGTGGGAGCTGTCGCGCAACCACACTCTCCACAACCTTCGCAACAAAGTGAAGGTCGGAGACCGGACGGTAGTTTGCCAAAACAGCCGGGTCCAGAGAAGGCTTCTTTTTTTTTTTTATTGAAAAGTTTTATGAAAAATACAAACATTTTCACCCCCCCACCCTTCCCCCCTCAACCCCCCCTCCCCTTCCCACCCTCCCTTCCCCTCCCTCCCCCCACCCCCCTCCCTAGACTTCCCAGAACGAGCACAGGGTATAGCATTCAGAAACCAAGAACTAAAATGTGCTAACAAATTATTACATTTCATATTCTCCCTAGGTCCTTAACTCCTTATAACTCAGAAAAAACAAACATAAACTACTTAATATTATTTCATTCATAAGCTATATGAATCTTCTTATTTGGATACTTCTTCTGTATGTAATCAATCCATTTTCTCCATTCCGATATATATCTCTCATTTGAATGGTCTTTAAGGTATGATGAAATTTTTGCCATTTCCGCCAAATGCACAACTTTTAATGTCCATTCCTCAATAGTAGGTGGATCTTCCTTCTTCCAATACTGTGCCACCAGTAACCTGGCAGCTGTTATTAAGTTCAAAACCAGCTTAGTCTCTATTACAGTACAATCCGTAACTATTCCAAACAGAAAAAACTGTGGTGTAAATTTAATTTTTTTCTTCAAAATATTTTGAATAATCCACCATATTTTTATCCAAAAAGCCTTAATCTTTTTACATGTCCACCATATATGAAAATATGTAGCATCTTCACACTCACATCGCCAACACTTGGGTTGTAAATTTGGATACATACAAGCTAGTTTTTTTGGGTCTAAATGCCATCTATAAAACATTTTGTAAAAATTCTCCCTTAAATTGTGTGCTTGTGTAAATCTTACATTTCTAACCCATATCTTTTCCCATGTTTCCATCATTATTGGTTCACCTACATTTTGTGCCCATTTTATCATACAATCCTTGACTAAGTCTGTTTCTGAATCTATTTCCAATAATGCATTGTACAACCTTTTTATGTGCATTTGACCTTCATCTCTTCCCCACCCCACCGGAGGCCCTCCAAAATGGCCCAATTGCCATTTCCGGGCAAAACGGGATGATCTATGCAGATACTCCCATCCTCAGAAAATAGCTAGTTGCTATAGTGGAGGAAATGGGCTTGTCTAGATGTCAAAAAGTTTGTGTATTTAGAATTGGGCATTATGAGATTCAGGAAGCACTGCCCTTGCTCTGAATTGAAGTTCTTTATCCTTAGATAAAGTTTCCATGTCAAGGAAAAAAAATTGGCACCAAAACCTCCTTAAGAGAAGGAAAAAAGGAAGGATAAAAACCTGAAAGCTAAATAACAGAATTCAGTTTCTACCTTCAAAATAATTCATGGATTAATTTTAACAGTTTATCTTTTTCATTAATTTCACTGTCCACATATTCCCTATAATTGGTTTTGCTGAATACAGATATTTTAGGGAATGCATAATTATTGATTTTGGCATCTTATTTACTGTCGTAGTGACTCATTATTTTGGCATAGGATGTTTTATACAGTTTAGCTCCTTAGCATGACTATTTATATAGGATACCTGAAACAAAACCAGTCTCTGCTCAAAATAATACCTGCTCAAAATAATACACATGTAGGTGCTATAGGTAATTCTACAATATTAACTGCAGAAAACAATTATGAAATTAAGTTTATTTTGAGATAGAACAGTTGAAGTTTTTCGGTAATTAACAATTGAGCTTCGGAAATCCAGATGTCAACATTTTTGTGCATTTTTCTTTCATTTAGTATAGGATCGGGAATATTATAATATTATTATTATTTTGATAACTTTGATAATAATAATAATATTATTATTATCAAATTTAGAGAGACCAAACATCTCACTCACAGAGTGACTCTAGAGATTTCCCGTTACTGATTCCCATGTAATAAACTGTCACATTTCAAAGGCTCAAAGATTCAAACTGCAATCAAAAGACAGACACACATACAGACAGAGAGATACAGGTAGTCCTTGACTTACAACCATTCCATTCGTGACTGTTGGAAGTTACAACAGCACTGAAAAGAGAGCCTTATGTCCATTTTTCACACTTAACATTGCAGTCTCCCCATGGTCATGGGATCAAAATTTGGGTGGTAGGCAACTGGAATGTATTTATGACGGTTGCTGTGTCCCAGGGTCATTTGGTCACCTTTTACGACCTCTTGACAAGCAAAGTCAATGGGAAAGCCAGATTCACTTAACAACCATATTACTAACTTGAAAACTGCATTGATTCATTTAACAACTGTGGTAAAAAAAAAAGGTCATAAAATGAGGCACAACTCAACTCACCTGACTAGCCAAGTTCAGCATGTTGTCTATATATGATATTTGCATCAGTACCTCACACTTAAAATTACAATAATATGGAATGGAATGGAATGGAATGGAATAGAATAGAATAGAATAGATTCTAAGTTCTGACTATTTATTTTATTTTATTTTATTTGTCAAGCATATATAAGATTACATATAAAAGTATAAACATGATTGCGAATACATGAAATGTATAGATATGATTATGAATACATGGGATGGTTATGAATAAAAGGGGACATTAGGACAATTAGGATTAGGACAATTAGGACATTAGGACAAAAGGGGACATTAGGACTAAGGTGCTTTCTCTAAAATCCACAAAGTAGAGAAATATGCTAGCCAGACTAACTAAGGGAGGAAGTTGATGAAACTTTTTTTAAAAAAAATCTGATTCCCTCACCTCAAATCTCTTTTCCTTCAGCTCCAAGTTCACCAACAAATGACAAGATCCAAACCATCTCCCCATCCACCTCAACTCCCGAAGATCCACTGAAGAACCTACAAGTGACCAAAGTTTCTCCAAACCAGCTCCGTGTGACATGGTCAGCCCCGCCCGATTTCTTCCACAAGTTTTTCCTCTACTATAGGGACCCCAAATCTGGGGCACCTCCCAAAAAAATCAGCATTCCAGGGACAGAGAGAAGTGTCGACTTAATGGATTTGCACCCTGGTACGGATTATGAAATAGAGTTGCACGGAGAGAGACCTGGTGGAAGCTATAACGCCCCCTTCTCAACAAAAATAATTACAGGTACCCTCACTATCTTCCTTGAATTTGTCAAGTTCTAACTGACATCTTGATTTTTGTTCTATTCCAGATGTCCTTTTTCCAGCAAAGAAGATGATAGAATGTATATTTCTGATGTGATGAAGGACATTGCCTAACCCACCGACCATTGCGTTTCATCTGTGTCCTGATACACTCTGTGTCATTGCTCATGATTCTGACTCCCACATAGAACATAGAGACCTACAGAGACCTATAGGGACCCCAAATCTGGGGCACCTCTCCCCCCCAAAAAAATCACCTTGCTCCCCTCCCAGTTTCCCACAGTAGTAAATTATTAGCAAGAATAGAAGAATATGGGAGGGTAGCCAGACTTAAAATTAATAAACAAAAAACCTTAACGAAAAAGCTTACAAACCAACAAGAGAAGGAGCTAGAAGATAAAATGGGAATACAAATGACAAAGAAGGTAAAATCCTTAGGAATATGGCTCACCAATAAAGTATCGTCGATTAGAGAAGATAATTACATTAAACTGACAAGACAGATAAAAAAGGATTTAGAAATTTGGACTAAGTTACAACTATCCTTTCTTGGAAAGATTGCCTCGATTAAAATGAACGTACTACCTAGAATTTTATATCTGTTTCAAGTAATTCCGATAAAACTGGGGAAGGATTTCTTCAAAGACTTTAACAAACTGATTGCAAACTACATCTGGCAGGGGAAGAAAGCAAGGATCAAAATAAAGCACCTACAGGACACAAGAGAGAGAGGAGGACTAGCACCACAGGACTTGGAGATGTACTATAAAGCAACATCACTGATTTGGATTAAGGACTGGATAGAACTCAAAAATAAAAGAATACTAACATTAGAAGGTTTTGACTTACAAAGAGGATGGCATGCATTTGTGTGGGAGGGAAAAGATAAACAAAATGGATATTTCCAACAACATATCATTAGAGAAGCACTGTTTCAAACCTGGCGGGAGATTAAAAAAACACACTATGATAAAATACCGGAATGGCTATCGACTATGGAGGCACAGATTTACCCCAACGCTATGGACATTGATAAAACGAAAACTTATAAAGATCTATGAAACAACCAAGGGGAATTAAGATCAAGGCAAGAATTGAAAGAAATGGGTAGACATTGATTGGTGGCCGTATTTACAAATAAAATCTAGGTATAAGATAGATTCGGTACAATTTGGATTCCAAAAAGGGCCATATGAATTAGACAAAATTTTACAAGGAAATGATAAATTGATAACAAAAATTTATAATGACTTATTAAGATATAAATTAGAAGAAGAAGTGGTTAAAGAAAATATGACAATTGGGGCGAAAAATTTCAGATGTAACATTGAATTGGAAAAATGGGAAAAATTATGGAATATAAATTATAAACTAACAATGTCTGTATCCTACAAAGAGAACATGTAGAAAATGTTCTATAGGTGGCACCTCCCGCCAGCTCAATTAGCAAGAATGTTCCCGATCACCTCCCCAACATGTTGGAAATGCAAGCTTCAAAAAGGAACTTATTACCATATGTGGTGGTCTTGTCAGAAAACAAAACAATTTTGGCAAATGATTAGAATACAAATAGAGGAAATCATACACCAAAAAATTGAAATGAGGCCAGAAACATTTTTATTAGGAATAATTACAGGGCAATATGAAAAAGAAATAAAATATTTAATTATCCATATATTAACGGCAGCACGAATCCATATATTAACGGCAGCACGGCAGCATCCAATTCTGCCCAGAATTGGAAGAATAACAATACACCAACAGAAGATAAAATAATTAGTAAAATTATGGAATGTGCAGAAATGGACAAACTTACAAAAGAAATACAGGAAAAAGAGGAATAGGACTATTACCTAGTATGGCAGAAATGGTATGACTGGTTGGAGAGCAAGAAAGAAAAAAGATAAAGATATAAATAAGAAGACAAAAATTATATATAAGAAATTAGGTACCATTTAAGGAAAATAGTGAATTAAATATGTAGATTAAGAAAAGATAAAGAGAGGATGTATTAGGAATATAGATACAAGAGATACAGTAGAAAAAAATAGAGAAAAGGTATAAATATAAATACAGATCACCGATACGATAAACTTGAAAAGAAGATGTAAAGATTTGATTTATGTTTATTTGTTTTGTATGTTTTGTTGTGGTTTGTATGTTTGTTTGTACTTTTTAATAATAAAAATAGTAAAAAAAAATTCTGATTCCCTCACCTCAAATCTCTTTTCCTTCAGCTCCAAGTTCACCAACAAATGACAAGATCCAAACCATCTCCCCACCTGCCTCAACTCCCGAAGATCCACTGAAGAACCTACAAGTGACTGAAGTTTCTCCAAACCAGCTCCGTGTGACATGGTCAGCCCCGCCCAATTTCTTCCACAAGTTTTCCCTCTACTATAGGGATCCCAAATCTGGGGCACCTCCCAAAAAAATCAGCATTCCAGGGACAGAGAGAAGTGTCGACTTAATGGATTTGCACCCTGGTACGGATTATGAAATAGAGTTGCACGGAGAGAGACCTGGTGGAAGCTACAGCGCCCCCTTCTCGACAAAAATAATTACAGGTACCCTCACTATCTTCCTTGAATTTGTCAAGTTCTAACTGACATCTTGATTTTTGTTCTATTCCAGATGTCTTTTTTCCAGCAAAGAAGATGATAGAATGTATATTTCTGATGTGATGAAGGACATTGCCTGAGCCACCGACCATTGTGTTTCATTAGTGTCCTGATGCATTCTGTGTCATTGCTCATGATTCTGACTCCCACATAGAACATAGAGTAAAGGAGTTGGAAGGGACCTTGGAGGTCTTCTAGACCAACCCCTGGCCCATGGCAGGAGATCTTATGCTACCGGTAGTCCTTGATTTACAAAAGTTTGCTTAGTGACCGTTCAAAGTTACAACAGCACTGAAAAATAGGATTTATGACCGTTTTTCATGGTTACGACCTTTATAGCATCCCCCGTGATCATGTTCATATTTATGACCTTTGCTGTGTCCCGGAGTCATGTGATCCCATTTTGTGACCTTCTGACAAGCAAAGTCAATGTCAGGGTTCCGAGTAACACCCCGAACGAAAGAAGACTCAGAGGCTTGAAGTTCCTCAAAGTTCCATTTTATTAGAGATGTCATATTGGCACATCTGGGAAAACCCGAATCTGAAAGTTTCCAGGTTTTCCCCACCCAAAGGAAAGTCCAAGTCCCTGCCCAGCACCCACATGTTCATCACATGGTCCAATCAAGCACCGTCCCAACTGGAGATGCCTCCCAGTTCCAGCCCTCCACCGGCAGGGCAAGATGTCCTTGACTCTCTGAGAAAGGAATGTTCTTATGACTGTATATCACCTTGCTCCATCCAATTCCCCCTCCCAGTTTTCCACAGTAGTAAATGTGGCAGGCCTGAAGATCCAATGCAAAAGATGGCTTCCAGGCCTAACAGTCAATGGGGAAACCAGATTCATTTCACAACCGTGTTGTGACCCCAACTGAGCCCAAGATTTCTGTTGCCAAGTGAGACAGTTGTTAAGTGAGTTTTTCACCCCATTTGATGACCTTTCTTGCCACCGTTGTTAAGTGAATCACTGCAGTTGTTAAGTTAGTGACACGGTTGTTAAGTGAATCTGACTCCTCCAGTGACTTTGCTTGTCATAAACTCACAAAAGGGGATTACAGGACCTTGGGACGCTATAATCATCATAAATACATGCCAGTTCCAAGCATTCGAATCTTTGATCATGTGGCCATGGGAGTGCTACAATGGTTGTGTGAAAAATAGACATAAGTCACTCTTTTCACTGCTGTTGTAACTTTGAATAGTCACTAAATGAATGGTTGTAAGTCAAGGATTACTGTTATTTGCTTGGACATTGCATGTTATGTGAATGCAGCAGTTACGAATTTTAAAGCCAAGTTAAGCATGTTGTCTAATATTTGTATCAATTCCTCACACTTAAAATTATGAATAGAATAGAATAGAATAGAATAGAATAGAATAGAATAGAATAGAATAGAATAAACAGAGTTGGAAGGGACCTTGTTGGTCATCTAGTCCAACCCCCTGCCCAAGCTGGAAACCCACACCATTTCTGAACAAATTTCCCTTGTTTAAATTTAAGGTAAACAAAGTATACTTATGTAAAAGGTGGATTAAAAATGAGAGAACGGGATGATCTATGTAGATACTCCCATCCTCAGAAAATAGCTAGTTGCTATAGTGGAGGAAATGGGCTTGTCTAGATGTCAAAAAGTTTGTGTATTTAGAATTGGGCGTTATGAGATTCAGGAAGCACTGCCCTTACTCTGAATTGAAGTTCTTTATCCTTAGATAAAGTTTCCATGTCAAGAAAAAAAAAATTGGCACCAAAACCTCCTTAAGAGAAGGAAAAAAGGAAGGATAAAAACCTGAAAGCTAAATAACAGAATTCAGTTTCTACCTTCAAAATAATTCATGGATTAATTTTAACAGTTTATCTTTTTAAATTAATTTCACTGTCCACATATTCCCTATAATTGGTTTTGCTGAATACAGATATTTTAGAGAATGCATAATTATTGATTTTGGCATCTTATTTACTGTCGTAGTGACTCATTATTTTGGCATAGGATGTTTTATACAGCTTAGCTCCTTAGCATGACTATTTATATAGGATACCTGAAACAGAACCAGTCTCTGCTCAAAATAATACCTGCTCAAAATAATACACATGTAGGTGCTATGGGTAATTCTACAATATTAACTGCAGAAAACAATTATGAAATTAAGTTTATTTTGAGATAGAACAGTTGAAGTTTTTCGGTAATTAACAATTGAGCTTCGGAAATCCAGATGTCAACATTTTTGTGCATTTTTCTTTCATCTAGTATAGGATCGGGAACATTATAATATTATTATTATTTTGATAAATTTTATAATAATAATATTATTATTATTATCAAATTTAAAGAGACCAAACATCTCACTCACAGATGACTCTAGAGATTTCCCGTTACTGATTCCCATATAATAAACTGTCACATTTCAAAGGCTCAAAGATTCAAACTGCAATCAAAAGACAGACACACATACAGACAGAGAGATACAGGTAGTCCTTGACTTACAACCATTCCTTTCGTGACTGTTGGAAGTTACAACAGCACTGAAAAAAGAGCCTTATGTCCGTTTTTCACACTTAACATTGCAGTCTCCCCGTGGTCATGGGATCAAAATTTGGGTGGTAGGCAACTGGAATGTATTTATGACGGTTGCAGTGTCCCGGGGTCATTTGGTTACCTTTTACGACCTCTTGACAAGCAAAGTCAATGGGAAAGCCAGATTCACTTAACAACCATATTACTAACTTGAGAACTACAGTGATTCATTTAACAACTGTGGTAAAAAAAAGGTCATAAAATGAGGCACAACTCAACTCACCTGACTAGCCAAGTTAAGCATGTTGTCTATATATGATATTTGAACAGTACCTCACACTTAAAATTATAATAATATGGAATGGAATGGAATGGAATGGAATGGAATGGAATGGAATGGAATGGAATAGAATAGAATAGAATAGAATAGAATAGAATAGAATAGAATAGAATAAATTCTAAGTTCTGACTATTTATTTTATTTTATTTGTCAAGCATATATAAGATTACATACAAAAGTATAAACATGAGTGCGAATACATGAAATGTATAGACATGATTATGAATACATGGGATGGTTACGAATACAAGGGGACATTAGGACAATTAGGATTAGGACAATTAGGACATTAGGACAAAAGGGGACATTAGGACATTAGGACTAAGGTGCTTTCTGTAAAATCCACAAAGTAGAGAAATATGCTAGCCAGACAAACTAAGGGAGGAAGTTGATGAAACTTTTTTTTAAAACTTATTCCCTCACCTCAAATCTCTTTTCCTTCAGCTCCAAGTTCACCAACAAATGACAAGATCCAAACCATCTCCCCATCCACCTCAACTCCCGAAGATCCACTGAAGAACCTACAAGTAACCAAAGTTTCTCCAAACCAGCTCCGTGTGACATGGTCAGCCCCGCCCGATTTCTTCCACAAGTTTTCCCTCTACTATAGGGACCCCAAATCTGGGGCACCTCCCAAAAAAATCAGCATTCCAGGGACAGAGAGAAGTGTCGACTTAATGGATTTGCACCCTGGTACGGATTATGAAATAGAGTTGCACGGAGAAAGACCTGGTGGAAGCTACAGCGCCCCCTTCTCAACAAAAATAATTACAGGTACCCTCACTATCTTCCTTGAATTTGTCAAGTTCTAACTGACATCTTGATTTTTGTCCTATTCCAGATGTCTCTTTTCCAGCAAAGAAGATAGAATGTATATTTCTGATCTGATGAAGGACATTGCCTAACCTATCGACAATTGCGTTTCATCTATGTCCTGATGCACTCTGTGTCATTGCTCATGATTCTGACTCCCACATAGAACATAGAGACCTATAAAGACCTATAGGGACCCCAAATCTGGGGCACCTCCCCCCCCAAAAAAATCACCTTGCTCCCCTCCCAGTTTCCCACAGTAGTAAATTATTAGCAAGAATACAAGAATATGGGAGGGTAGCCAGACTTAAAATTAATAAACAAAAAACAAAGGCCTTAACGAAAAAGCTTACAAACCAACAAGAGAAGGAGCTAGAAGATAAAATGGGAATACAAATGACAAAGAAGGTAAAATACTTAGGAATATGGCTCACCAATAAAGTATCGTCAATTGGAGAAGATAATTACATTAAACTGACAAGACAGATAAAAAAGGATTTAGAAATTTGGACTAAGTTACAACAATCCTTTCTTGGAAAGATTGCCTCGATTAAAATGAACGTACTACCTAGAATTTTATATCTGTTTCAAGTTATTCCGATAAAACCGGGGAAGGATTTCTTCAAAGATTTTAACAAACTGATTGCAAACTACATCTGGCAGGGGAAGAAAGCAAGGATCAAAATAAAGCACCTACAGGACACAAGAGAGAGAGGAGGACTAGCACTACCGGACTTGGAAACGTACTATAAAGCAGCATCACTGATTTGGATTAAGGGCTGGACAGAACTCAAAAATAAAAGAATACTAACATTAGAAAGTTTTGACTTACAAAGAGGATGGCATGCTTTTTTGTGGGAGGGAAAAGATAAACAAAATGGATATTTCCAACAACATATCATTAGAGAAGCACTGTTTCAAACCTGGCGGGAGATTAAAAAAACACACTATGATAAAATACCAGAATGGAGGCACAGATTTAGCCCAACGCTATGGACATTGATAAAACGAAAACTTATAAAGATCTATGAAACAACCAAGGGGAATTAAGATCAAGGCAAGAATTGAAAGAAATGGGTACAGACATTGATTGGTGGCCGTATTTACAAATAAAATCTAGGTATAAGATAGATTCGGTACAATCTGGATTCCAAAAAGGGCCATATGAATTAGACAAAATTTTACAAGGAAATGATAAATTGATAACAAAAATTTATAATGACTTATTAAGATATAAATTAGAAGAAGAAGTGGTTAAAGAAAATATGACAATTTGGGTGAAAAAATTCAGATGTAACATTGAATTGGAAAAATGGGAAAAATTATGGAATATAAATTATAAACTAACAATGACTGTATCCTACAAAGAGAACATGTACAAAATGTTCTATAGGTGGCACCTCCCGCTAGCCCGATTGGCAAGAATGTTCCCGATCACCTCCCCAACACGTTGGAAATGCAAGCTTCAAAAAGGAACTTATTACCATATGTGGTGGTCTTGTCAGAAAACAAAACAATTTTGGCAAATGATTAGAATACAAATAGAGGAAATCATACACCAAAAAATTGAAATGAGGCCAGAAACATTTTTATTAGGAATAATTACAGGGCAATATGAAAAAGAAATAAAATATTTAATTATCCATATATTAACGGCAGCACGAATAGTTCCTGCCCAGAATTGGAAGAATAACGAAACACCAACAGAAGATAAAATAATTAGTAAAATTATGGAATGTGCAGAAATGGACAAACTTACAAAAGAAATACAGGAAAAAGAGGAATAGGACTATTACCTAGTATGGCAGAAATGGTATGACTGGTTGGAGAGCAAGAAAGAAAAAAGATAAAGATATAAATAAGAAGACAAAAACCATATATAAGAAATTAGATACCATTTAAGGAAAATAGTGAATTCAATATGTAGATTAAGAAAAGATAAAGAGATGATGTATTAGGAATATAGATACAAGAGATACAGTAGAAAAAGATATATATATAAATACAGATCAGCGATACAACAAACTTGAAAAGAAGATGTAAAGATTTGACTTATGTTTATTTGTTTTGTATGTTTTGTTGTGGTTTGTATGTTTGTTTGTACTTTTTAATAATAAAAATATTTTTAAAAAATTCTGATTCCCTCATCTCAAATCTCTTTTCCTTCAGTTCCAAGTTCACCAACAAATGACAAAATCCAAACCATCTCCCCATCCACCTCAACTCCTGAAGATCCACTGAAGAACCTACAAGTGACTGAAGTTTCTCCAAACCAGCTCCGTGTGACATGGTCAGCCCCGCCCAATTTCTTCCACAAGTTTTCCCTCTACTATAGGGATCCCAAATCTGGGGCACCTCCCAAAAAAATCAGCATTCCAGGGACAGAGAGAAGTGTCGACTTAATGGATTTGCACCCTGGTACGGATTATGAAATAGAGTTGCACGGAGAGAGACCTGGTGGAAGCTACAGCGCCCCCTTCTCAACAAAAATAATTACAGGTACCCTCACTATCTTCCTTGAATTTGTCAAGTTCTAACTGACATCTTGATTTTTGTTCTATTCCAGATGTCCTTTTTCCAGCAAAGAAGATGGTAGAATATATATTTCTGATGTGATGAAGGACATTGCCTAACTTATTGATCATTGCGTTTCATCTGTGTCCTGATGCACTCTGTGTCATTGCTCATGATTCTGACTCCACATAGAACATAGAGTAAAGGAGTTGGAAGGGACCTTGGAGGTCTTCTAGACCAACCCCTGGCCCATGGCAGGAGATCTTATGCTACCGGTAGTCCTCGACTTACAACAGTTTGCTTAGTGACCGTTCAAAGTTACAACAGCACTGAAAAATAGGATTTATGACCGTTTTTCATGGTTACGACCTTTATAGCATTCCCCCGTGATCATGTGATCAAAATTTGGACCCTTGGCAACTGGTTCATATTTATGACCTTTGCTGTGTCCCGGAGTCATGTGATCCCATTTTGTGACCTTCTGACAAGCAAAGTCAATGTCAGGGTTCCGAGTAACACCCCCAACGAAAGAAGACTCCGAGGCTTGAAGTTCCTCAAAGTTCCGTTTTATTAGAGATGTCATATTGGCACATCTGGGAAAACCCGAATCTGAAAGCTTCCAGGTTTTCCCCACCCAAAGGAAAGTCCAAGTCCCTGCCCAGCACCCACATGTCCATCACATGGTCCAATCAAGCACCGTTCCAACTGGAGATGCCTCCCAGTTCCAGCCCTCCACCGGCAGGGCAAGATGTCCTTGACTCTCTGAGAAAGGAATGTTCTTATGACTGTATATCACCTTGCTCCATCCAATCCCCCCTCCCAGTTTCCCACAGTAGTAAATGTGGCAGGCCTGAAGATCCAATGCAAAAGAGGGCTTCCAGGCCTGACAGTCAATGGGGAAACCAGATTCATTTCACAACCGTGTTACTAACTTAACCACTGAGGCAAGAAAAGACGTAAAATGGGGCAAAACTCACGTAACCAATGTCTCACTTAACAAGAGAAATTTTGGGCTCCATTGTGGTTGGAAGTCAAGGACCACCTGTATTATGGACCAATGGCTGTCCAGGCTCTTCTTGAAAACCTGCAGTGATGGAGGATTCACTTGCTGGGTGAGAAGGCCCAATTCTGTTTTGATTCAGCTTCAAAGTGACCCTTTGCTGATCTAGAAGCACCCAAAGAGCAATGGGGCCAAATAACCTTTTTCCTCCATCAGAGCCTTTTTTTTCATGAACACACTACAGGTAGTCCTTGACTTACGACCCCAACTGAGCCCAAGATTTCTGTTGCCAAGCGAGACAGTTGTTAAGTGAGTTTTTCGCCCCATTTGACGACCTTTCTTGCCACCGTTGTTAAGTGAATCACTGCAGTTCTTAATTAAATAACACGGTTGTTAAGTGACTTTGGCTTCCTTATTGACTTTGCTTGTCAGAAGGTCACAAAGGGGACCCGGCAACCGTCATAAATATGAGCCAGTTGCAAAATGTCTGCATTTTAATCCCTTTGTCATGGGGATGCTGCAACTGTCATAAGTGTGAAAAACGGCCATAAGTCGCTTTTTTTTAAGTGGCCTTGCAACTTCTAATGGTCACTAAACGAACTGTTGTAAATCGAGGACTGCCTGTACTCACCTCTGTGATCCTTATTCTGAATTTTTCCCAAGCCATTAGCTTTTGAACAGGCTAAAACTAATTTTTGCAAACTAAGCTTTCTTCCTTGCCTATATAAACACAGTGTAACAAAGTATATTTTATTTATTCACCCATAAGTGAGATCTGCAGCACTCATACATACAGCCCTATTTTCTCCCATCATCTGTGCTTTCCTCTTCTTCCAAGAAATTCCTAACCATCATTTTCTCTTTCCTTTTTTTTTTATCAGAGGCAGAACCCAAAGAGCCCAGGCCGGGAGATTTCTCTCTTCTAGACGTCACAGACACTTCAGTTCACCTTTCTTGGGATGCCCCCACTGGGCCTTTTGACTCCTTTGTCATCCAATATAAAGATGCCGAGGGGAAGCCCAAGCTGCTTAAAATGGACAAGAACTCTCGAGAAGCCACGATTTCCAATTTGGTGCTTTCCCGAAAATACAAATTCAACCTTTATGTTCTCCTAGGCCGTAAGCCCTTCGGCCCCGTGTCTTTGGAAGTCATCCCAGGTAAGCAATGGCTTCTGAGCACAGTAGTTGTCATGAATTGGAAATGAGATGGTGTGCAAAGCCAGATCAACTAGTGCAGTGTCAATCGATCGATCAATCAATCAATCAATCAGAATAGAACTGGAAGGGACCGTGGAAGTCTTCTAGTCCAACCCCCTGCTCAAGCAGGAGATCCTATACCCGTGATGGCGAACCTATGGCATGTGTGCCACAGCTGGCACTCGTAGCCCTATTGGTAGGCACATGAGCTCAGCTCCGGCCCACATGTGCGTGCCGGCCAGCTGATTTTCGGGCCTTCTGGGCCCACCAAAAGTAGGGAAACAGGCTGTTTCCTGTCTCCGGAGGACCCCCAGGCGGGTGAGGAAGGCCGTTTTTGCCCTCCCCAGACTCCTAGAAAGGCTCTGGAGCCTGGGGAGAGAGAAAAACGGGCCTATTGGGCCATCACGTGCCAGGAGCGGGAGGATCATGGGGGGGTCGCATGCGCAGGGGCGGGGCGCATAGAATTATGGATGTGGGCATGCACGCACGCACGTGACCCCCCCCCCCCCGCTGCTGGCACGTGATGACAAAAAGTCATCACTGTCCTATACCATTTCAGATAAGTGACTGTCCAGTCTTTTCTTTAAAACCCTCAGTGTTTTTAAGTGTCTCTCAACCTTAGTAACTTTAAGATGTGTGGATTTCAGTTCCCAAAGTTCAAACACAGGTAGCCCTTGCTTACCAACTGCCTCATTTAGCAACTGTTCAAAATTATGATAGTATTTGTTTTAAACATAGCTTTTGTCAAAACATTCATAACTGGGAAGACATAGTAACAAGGTCATGCCAATGAATAGGCATGGCAACAGATCAGCCAATGGGAACTGAATTGGAAACTGAAACTGGAAGGAGGCTGGGCATGGCTCAGCTCTGTGCGTGTGCTGAGAACTGAAATTAGTCTGCTGTACTCTGCTTGTGTTTTGCTTGTAACTGCTACCACGTTGGAAGAATCTGCTATTGGTATTATACATTTATCTTCATGTGTTTTATGTATATAAAGAAGTTAATGAATCCTGCTGAATCAGTTTACCTGTGTGTGCTTTCTGGATTTGATTTTGCAACAAACTGACAGCTTTGCAACTAGTTTTGGGAGTTGAAATTCACTGATCTTAAAGTCGTCAAGATTGAGAAACATTGAACTGTTGTAACTGAAATGGCCTTCCAAAGAAATGATCAGTTGCTCTATTTGCAGGATTCAGACTGTGGATAACATTGTTGAAATAGTCCAAAAAAACCACCTTCATACAAGATAGACAGCCATCATGCTTCAAACAACATTAAGGCACTATATTTGTTAGTTTAATTTGTTCATCTAAAAATCTTTCTTTTTGATAATAAGCTGAGGCAATGCAATTTTTGAGCAGGTCCATTGAAGTAGATTTATTACTGCTACTGCTACAATTATTGCTTATAAAATGATTTTGGTCACTATCATAATTACATTATAGATTATTTCACTGACATTCCTCCCTCACACAATGAACATCGTATTTCCTGATTCTGTACATTTGCAAACGGCATTTCAACTGTATGATGATCTTTTCCTGCCCAACGGTCTCCACAGCCTAGCTACTTGCAATTCTCCATTTTTGCAGGAGTTTATCAAGGACTTTCTAAGCCTTGTTCTGATCTTCTGGCATTGTCTTTCTGTCAGCATTGCTCACTTATTTATTTACTTGTTGTTATCAATTTGCAAAATGTATATCTCCTCCCCCTCCAAGCATTCTGGTGAGCTTGCATCTTATTATGAGAGTCAGGTGGCTCAAGTTTAATAAATTGTGGCTGTTGTTGTTATTAAAGCAACATATTCTATTAAAACGATATTCTTTGTTTTCCTTTCTTTTGTTTTTTTATCATAGGTTCCACAGGAAAAGCTCCTGCCATTTTTAAAGACATTTCTGCCACTGTCACCAGCAATTCTGCCCACTTGTCCTGGACAGTTTCCTCTGGGAACTTTGATTCCTTTTTAATCCAATATAAGGATGCTGAGGGCAGACTCCAAGAGCTGTTCACTGAGGGAGATTCCCATGAAATCACTATCCCCAACCTGACTCCTTCCCACAGATACACAATAGATCTCTATGGCATCTCCAACCAGGGACGTCTGGGTCCTGCCTCTATAACTTTCATCACAGGTCAGTGGAATTTATTTTATTCATTTATTTAGTTTGTCAAACATGTACAAGATAACAGGTATAAGTATAAACATAAATATAAACACAGTAAATGGGTACAAATAAATGGAGACAGTAGTTGCTGGTGCGTTTATGCATGCCCCTTACAGACTTCTTAGGAATTGGGTGAGATCAGTGATGGGATTCAGCCGGTTCGCACCATTTCGGGAGAACCGGTTGTTAACTTTCTGAGCAGTTTGGCAAACTGGTTGTTGGAAGAAATCATTAGGGCAGAGAACCAGTTGTTAAATTACTTGAATCCCACCACTGGGTGAGATCAACAGCAGACAGTTGATGGTTAAAGTTATGGGAGTTTGGGGATGTAACAGCAGAGTCAGGTAGTGCAATCCAGGCATTGACCACTCTGTTACTGAAGTCGTATTTTCTGCAATCGAATTTGGAGCGGTTTACCTTAAGTTTGTATCTATTGTGTGTTCTTGTATCGTTGTGGTTGAAGCTGAAGTAGTTATTGACAGATAGGACGTTATAGCAGAGAATTTTGTGTACTACGCTTAGGTCAGACCATAGGCAGCGTAGTTCTAGGTTGTCCAAGCCCAAAATTTCAAGCCTTGTGGCATAGGTATTCTGTTGTGAGTAGAGGAATGGAGTGCAGATTCCAGGCAGGTGAACTGTATTTGAGAATTGGTCTAGCAAGGGTTTTGTATGCCCTAGTTTCAGGGGTGGGTTCTACTTACCTTTACTACTGGTTCGCAACAGGGCCACACGCGCAAAAGCTTCCTGATGATGTTGGGGTCGGTGGGCGGAGCCTCCCACCGGTTTTACTGCCGGTTCTTGTGAACCGGTCCGAACCAGGGGCAACCCACCACTGCCTAGTTTGCAGTATAATATTACTGGAGAAGAAGCTTTGCAAGATTAGGTTGACAACTCTTAATGCCTTTTTGGCAGTGCTGTTACAGTGACCTCTGGCGCTTAGATTGTTTGAGATGAGTACTCCGAGGTCCTTGACAGAGTGAGGTTAAGAGAGCCACAGAACTTCCCTGCAAGACGTGTGACTTTTCTTCCCTACCCAGTTGCTTTCTCC
This sequence comes from Pantherophis guttatus, assembly GCF_059756535.1. Taxonomy (NCBI): domain Eukaryota; kingdom Metazoa; phylum Chordata; class Lepidosauria; order Squamata; family Colubridae; genus Pantherophis; species Pantherophis guttatus. The sequence continues at coordinate 263,797,864 of NC_142064.1, forward strand.
CAAGGATAATGCTTGATTTCAGCTTCTCTCAGAACCAGCCTCCATGTGATAGTAAGTGTATATTTGCATCTTGACCAAAATCGAAAGAGCTAACCCTGCAGATCGAGTTGATGGCGAATGACAAAAGGGAAACGTTGTGAGAGATGCATCTGAAAAAGAAGTATGTTTCCAAGGAGGTGGATGCAAAAATAGATGTTCATGTGGAGGAAAAAAAGACAGACTGGACAAATACCCATTCTAAAAGTCTGCACTATGATGTGTGCATTAAAATATGCTTCCTTGTGACTTTACTTATTCACAGGGATGTGTGAAAGTTATGTAAATTAAGAAGAGTTGCCATTGTGAATGAACATGGATTTTTATCACTCGTTATGTTTTTATATTTATTTATTCCATTTCTATAGCCACACATCTCAATCAATGACTCGGGGCAGCTTAGAATTCCAAAAATACAAAACAATATAAAAACATCCAAAATAAATATACACAGCAGCTGAGATACTTGGCCAGTTAATAATAAAATCAGGAAACAAGTCTCTTAACACATTTAGAGCCCTAGGCTTGGGAATACAGCCAGCCAAATATAATCCATTAAAGAAACAGCTCGCCAATATATTGCTTTATTATTGTAAAGTAAACAATAAAAAGGATATACAATATACAGATCTGCACACAGCTAAACCTAGGACTGCAAACTTAAAAACATAACAGAACTGTGGTGGCGCAGTGGTTAGGCCTCTCCTCAAGAAGCCCTCCCTGGACCCGGCAATGTTGGTAAACTATCGTCCGGTCTCCAACCTTCGCTTTGTGGCGAAGGTTGTTGAGAGTGTGGTTGCGCAACAGCTCCCCCAGCACCTGGATGAAGAGACGTATCTGGATCCGTTCCAGTCGGGCTTCAGGCCCGGGTACAGCACGGAAACGGCATTGGTCACGTTGGTAGATTATCTCTGGAGGGCTAGGGACAGGGGGTGCTCCTCTGTCCTGGTCCTGTTAGATCTCTCAGCGGCTTTTGATACCATCGACCATGGTATCATGCTGCACCGGTTGGAAGAGTTAGGGGTGGGAGGCACTGTGTTGCAGAGGTTCTCCTCCTTTCTCTCTGACCGGTCGCGGTCTGTGTTGACAGGGGGGCAGAGGTCAACCCCGAGGCCCCTCATATGCGGGGTGTCGCAAGGGTCGGTCCTCTCGCCCCTCCTGTTCAACATTTATGTGAAGCCGCTGGGCGAGATCATCCGTGGTTTCGGGGTGAAGTACCACCAGTATGCTGATGACACCCAGCTGTATATCTCCACCCCAGACCACCCCAACGATGCCCTTGAAGTGATGTCCCGGTGCCTGGAGGCCATACGGATCTGGATGGGGAGGAATAGGCTCAGGCTCAACCCATCCAAGACCGAGTGGCTGTGGTTTTCGACGTCCAGATATAGTCAGTTGGTGCCATCACTGACTATTGGGGGCAAATCATTGGCCCCCACGGAGAGGGCGCGCAACTTGGGCGTCCTCCTGGATTCACAGCTGTCTTTAGAAGACCACTTGATGGCCGTGACCGGGAGGATTTTTCATCAGGTCCACCTGATTCGCCAGTTGCGTCCCTTTCTGGATCATGACTCCTTACGCACGGTCACTCATGCCCTTGTCACCTCCCACCTGGACTATTGTAACGCTCTTTACATGGGGCTCCCCTTGAGGAGCACCCGGAGGCTCCAACTGGCACAGAGTGCGGCCGCGCGGGTGGTAATGGGAGCGACATGGCGCTCCCATGTAACACCCCTCTTGCGCGAGCTGCACTGGCTTCTGGTGGTCTTCTGGGTGCGCTTCAAGGTTTTGGTCACCACCTTTAAAGCGCTCCATTGCTCAGGACCTGGGTATTTGCGGGGCCGCCTACTACCACCAGTAGCCTCCCACCGGCCAGTACGCTCTCATAGAGAGGGGCTCCTCCAAGTGCTGTCGGCCAAACAATGTCGACTGGCTGCCCCCAGGGGGAGAGCCTTCTCTGTGGGGGGCACCTACTATCTGGAACGAGCTCCCCCCGGAGATATGGAGGATCCCGGATCTGCGCACCTTCCGCCACACTCTAAAGACCTTTTTATTTTACCAGGCGGGCCTGGCCTAACTTTCTCCCTCTTTTTTAAATAATTTTAATATTTTAATATGTTTAATATTTTTTAATCCTCAAAGTTTAAATCTGTTTTAAATTAATTGGGGTTTTAATCTGTCTGGGCCAAACTATTTAATTCGAATTTATTTCTGCTTTTTTAAATTTTGTATGTATGTATTTTATTGTTGGCTGTTCACCGTCCTGAGTCCTTCGGGAGTAGGGCGGTATAGAAATCAAATAAAAGTAAAGTAAGTAAAATTAGAGTGCAGTACGGCAGGCTACTTCTGCTGATTACCGGCTGCCAGCAGTTTGGCAGATCGAATCTCACCAGGCTCAAGGTTGGCTCAGCCTTCCATCCTTCCAGATTGTTGGGGGCAATATGCTGACTCTGTAAACCACTTAGATAGGGCTGTAAAAGCACTATGAAGCGGTATATAAGCCTGAGTACTATTGCTATTGCTATAACCGGTGTATAACAGGAGCTAGAGATCTCAAAGACGGTGACTATCTTTTATATCCACAGGATCACAGGAGGATGTATCCATCCACAAAACTGTCTTCAGGGATCTGGCTGTATCAGAGGTGACCAGCAACTCTGCCCATCTTACATGGAGAGTCCCTTCAGGCAGATTTGATTCCTTTTTGGTCCAGTATCAAGACTTAGAAGGCAACGATCAAACCTTGAATATTGACGGAGATTCCCACGAAGTCATTATTCCCAATTTGGTTCCCTCCCAAAGATACAGATTCAACCTCTATGGCATTTTGGGGACACAGCTTCTTGGACCTCTCTTTGTCGATGCTGTGACAGGTTAGCAATACCATGAGCCCAGGGGTGAAATTCAAAATTTTTCCCTACCGGTTCTGTGGGCATGGCTTGGTGGGCGTGGCAGGGGAAGGATATTGCAAAATCTCCATTCCTACCCCACTCTGGGGCCAGCCAGAGGTGGCATTTATTGGTTCTCCGAACTACTCAAAATTTCTGCTACCGGTTCTCCAGAACCTGCTAGAACCTGCTGAATTTCACCCCTGTGAGCCTGGCAGCTATCTTTCCTTCAATCATAAAAATCTTCTCTTCTTTCTCTTTTAATATGTAAAAAAAATAGGAAAGTGTTTCCTAATGTTTTCTTGTCATCTTGCAGTACATCTTCACTTTGTACAAAAGAGAAATCAAGGAAGGTTAACTATTAATAGAAGAACTATTATGAACATGCAAAGAATATGCATAGAAAGCTTACAGGTTTATTTCCAGTATTTTTTCGGAAAGATTTACTGCAAGTTACAAGGGAAAGCAGTCTTAGTGAGAAATGGTGCTGACAACAACTCTTTTTTATTCCCTGTCCCCTATAGCTGCAGTTCAGGAACCAAAAAAGGAGAAACCAGATGAGACCGTAGTGAGTAAGCCCAGCCTGGGGGAGTTCTCAGTCCTGGATGTCACAAGTGATACTGTCCGTCTTTACTGGACCGTCCCCACTGGACGCTTTGACTCATTCCTGATCCAGTACAAGGATGTAGATGGTCAACCCCAAGCGTTGCCTGTGGAGGGAGATTCCCATGAAGTCACTGTGACCAACCTGGCTCCTTCTCACAGATACAAGTTCAACCTCTATGGAGTCTTTGGGCGCAAGCGATCCAGGCCACTCTCCACCGATGCCACCACAGGTCAGCTTCAGGATTTGGAACTTTTCAAATACTTAACAAGCAGCAATTTTACTGAACATTGCAGTTTATGGATTGCATATCCAACACCAAGGCTCCTTTAATAAGGCGAATATTTGCAGCTCAGGGTTGAAATGAGGGGTCCTTGGAGCTCGCATGATTGTTTTCTTGCAGATGTTTCATTATCCTGTCTAGGTAACATAATCAGTGCCAGTAAAGAGTTTGTTGTCAGTTTATATTCTGGTGTCTTGCCTGTCTCTGTGGGTGGGGACAATCTTAGAGATTCTTTGGTTGGGCTGTTTCCTGATGGTTCTTTGGTTTGTTGATTGGGGTATTGCTTACTTGATTGTTGGTCTGAAGTTAACTTTGGGGTTTAATCAATGCTGATCTGGATGCTGATTAGCAGTGGAGAGGTGCTGGAGTCTTTTTCTCTTTTGGGCTGGTTGATTGTCTCTTTTGCAAAATCTGTAGATCAGTGGTGGGTTTTAAATTTTTTTACTACCGGTTCTGTGGGTGTGGCTTGGTGGGCCTGGCATGACTTGGTAGGCGTGGCTTAGTGGGCGTGGCAGGGAAAGGATACTGTAAAATCTCCATTCCCACCCCACTCCAGGGGAAGAATAGTATAAAGTCTCCATTCCCTCCCCACTCCAAGGGAAGGATACTGTAAAATCTCCATTCCCTCCTGATCAGCTGGGTCTCGGGAGGCAGAGAATAGATGGGGGCAGGGCCAGTCAGAGGTGGTATTTATCGGTTCTCCGAACTACTCAAAATTTCCGCTACCGGTTCTCCAGAACTGGTCAGAACCTGCTGGAACCCACCTCTGCTGTAGATGTTGTTAATGTCTATGTGTTTATTGATGGCTGATTTGTCAGAGTGCCAGGCTTCTAGAAATTTCCTGGCATTTTTGAAGTTGGCCTGGTCTAGGATGGTCACAGTTTCCCAATTGAAACTATGGTTAAATCTGCCTATATGTTGTGAACTTTTTATAACTCTTATAACTAAGCCCTTTTTTATTTCTCTGCTTTAGCCCACATTAGAGACTCAGAGAAGCCAATTCCTGTCCAACCCAGCCTAGGAGAGTTCTCAGTCCTTGATGTCATGAGTGATTCTGTCCGACTCCATTGGACTGTCCCCACTGGGAGCTTTGAGTCATTCCTAATCCAGTACAAGGATGCAGATGGTCAACCCCAAGCGTTGCCTGTGGAGGGAGACTCCCGTGAAATCACGGTGACCAACCTGGCTCCTTCTCGTAGATACAAGTTCAACCTCTATGGAGTCTCGGGACGCAAACGTTCCACCCCCCTCTCCACTGATGCCACCACAGGTCAGCTTCAAGGATTGTGAGATTTTCAGATATTGTACCTTCAGATCAGCATGATTGGTTTCCTTATTAAGCAGTGTTATTGCTGCAGTAGTTGCCTAACACTTCAATATCTTGTTTCATACTAGCTCTTGCAAGTTGGATCTTTTGTTAATATTGTGCTGGGTTTTTATTGTTTTGCCTAGCCCCTTTGGAATATTTCTTCCCATTTTTGATGATGTCAGGGTCAGTGGGCAGAGCCTCCCGCCGGTTTTACTACTGGTTCTATAGAACCGGTGCAAACCAGGGGCAACCCACCACTGATCTGGTGGACACAAAACTAATTCAACTATTCAGGTGCAATATATATCAGGTATTTTTTGCAGCAGGTCAAAAGAGGATTCTCCTGACAAGATGGTAGTCAGTTCATAGGTCTGAATAATTCCCCTTTTTAAAGTCTTGATAGAGTCCAAGACTGGGGATGAAGCCTAGTACAATAAGGACATTCTGAACATAAAGAAGACAAGTGTCATATTATCAACCTCTTGATATTATCTCAAAATTAACAATAGTAGAACAACATCAAATTATACAGAAATGTTTTCCAAACACAGTACCTAGTTAATTTTTACTACCACAAAGATTATTATAACCTTTTACTTCTATTTCTCTCTTTTTAAGCACCAATTCCAAATATTGAGCTTGCAGTTCCTATCCAGTCCAGCTAGCGGGACTTCTTGGTCCTTGATGCCACAAATGCTTTGGTCCATCTCTATTGGACCAATCACATTGGAAGGTCTTTGATTCCTTTGTGGTCCAGTACAAAGATGAAGATGACCAATCCTAAACCCTGCCTGTGGAGGGAGACTGCATGGAAGTCATTGTAACCAACCTGGCTCCTTCCCACAGATACAAGTTCAACCTCTATGGAGTCTCTGGACAAAAATGCTCGCCCCCCCCCCCCCCCCTCGCCTCTACTTATGCCATCACAAGTCAGCTTCAGGAGTCACTGTGCTGAGATTTTTCAGCTCTTGTAACTTGGTATTAATATTTCTAGTTTCTTTAATGAGTAGCATGGTTATTGAATGTTTCAACTCCAGGGTTATATCTCCAACAGTAAGACATTCTAATCAAGCTTTTCTTCCATATTCCTTTTTAAGCTCAAACCACAGAGCCCGAGAAGCCAGCTTCTTTCCAATCCAGCCTGGGAGAACTGTCTGTGCTTGATGTCACAAGCGATTCTGTCCGACTCCATTGGACTGTTTCTACAGGGAGCTTTGACTCCTTTCTGATCCAGTACAAGGATGCAGATGGCCAGCCCCAAGCTTTGCCCGTGGAGGGAGACTCCCATGAAGTCACTCTGACCAACCTGGTTCCTTCGCGCAGATATAAATTCAATCTCTATGGAGTCTCAGGGCGCAAACGCTCCAACCCTATTTCTACTTTTGCCACGACAGGTCAGTTTCAGGAAATTCTCTGCCTGGGAGGTTTTAAAATCATATTACTACTGTATTATTGATTTCCTTTATATATAGCATATTTGCTGATTTTTCCCCCCACAACTACTATATTATATTTGCAACATCAATGCAATTATCCCTTCTCTTTCGTTTTCATGTTTAGCTCGCCTTACAAATTCAGAAGAACAATTTCCTGTCCAATCCAGCCTGGGGGAGTTCTCTGTCCTGGACGTCACAAGCGATTCTGTCCGTCTCCACTGGACCATTCCCACTGGGAGCTTTGAGTCCTTCCTCATCCAATACAAGGATGCAAATGGCCAACCACAAGCATTGCCTGTGGATGGAGACACCCGTGAAGTCACTGTGACCAACCTGGCTCCTTCCCACAGATACAAGTTCAACCTCTATGGAGTCTCTGGGAAAAAACGTTCTAGGCCGCTTGCCACAGAGGCCATCACAGGTCAGCTTCAAGTTTTAGCATGGCTTTGCACTTTTCACATAATATTCTTTCATAGTAACATCCTTGATTTCCTTAACAGATAACCTTTTTTGAACATTTCAGTTTTTGGGTTCCGTCTCCAACACCAGTGAAATTCTAATAAACCCTTTTCTTTCTGTTTAATCCCCTTTGCAGAATCTGAGGAGCCAATTCCTGTCCAACCCAGCCTAGGGGAGTTTTCAGTCCTGGATGTCACAAGCAATTCTGTCCGACTCTATTGGACTGTCTCCACTGGGAGTTTTGATTCTTTCCTGATCCAGTACAAGGATGGAGATGGCCAACCTCAAGCTTTGCCAGTTGAGGGAAACTCCCGTGAAGTTACCGTGACCAGCTTGGCTCCTTCTCACAGATACAAGTTCAACCTGTATGGAGTCTCTGGGCGCAAACGCTCCAGCCCCCTCTCCACAGATGCCACCACAGGTCAGCTTCAGTATTTAGCATGGTTGAGCACTTTTCAGATATTATTTTTCCAAATTAACATTCTTGATTTCCTTAACAAGTTACCGTTTTACTTATTGTCTATGGAGATTCTCAGTCATCCAGGTCATGGTTGTCCCAAATGTTCTCCTTTTTACTGATTGTTCCAGCTCTTGGGTTGCATCTCCAGGACCAGGGACATTATAACTGAGCCTTTTCTTTCTTTCCTCCTTTAGTTCCCTTGGTAGACTCAGAGGAACCAGTTCCTATCAAACCCAGCCTGGGGGAGTTCTCAGTTGTTGATGTCACAAGTAATTCTGTCCGTCTCTATTGGACTGTCTCCACTGGGAGCTTTGACTCCTTCCTGGTCCAGTACAAGGATGCAGATGGCCAACCACAAGCGTTGCCCATAGATGGAGGCTCTCAAGAAGTCACTGTGACCAGCTTGGCTCCTTCTCACAGATACAAGTTCAACCTCTATGGAGTCTCTGGGCGCAAGCGGTCTGGGCCCCTCTCCACTGATGCTACCACAGGTCAGCTTCTTAAGCTAGCATGACTTGTCGTGGGTTCCTTTTTTGTATGTGTGAAGTAGTAATAACTAGATTGACCAGTCTTAATAGCCACAAAGCACCAGAAACTAGCAGCAGTGGTTGTAATTTTTTTTTGGCATCTCTCTTCAATATTTGGAGAGGGAGGGGAGGAGCGAGATATTGGTTTAATTACAAAAGAACATCTTAAACCCCCCCAAAAATTTTTAATCATATTCTTTTCAGTCGTTCAAAAATTAACAATTTAAAAAGCTGTTTTCTAGTTTATCTGTTTTCTATATGCTCTTTATTTTGTTTAAACTCTGATTTCACTATTATTTTCATATTTTTCTGTATTCTGTATTCTGTATCTCCAGTAGGTTTATTACTGATTTGTATAAATTATTACAAATTTGTATAAATTTGTTGTTTTAGTCCCTATACAGGTAGGGACTATACAGGTAATCTATAATGGTATTTGGAACTGGATTTCCATCACTAAAAAATGTGGTAGTAAGGCGTAATGTCATTGACTGTGCCGATTTATGACACTAGTAACAATCCCAGTTGCAGTTGTTAGGGGAATCCTACATGGTCGCTGTGCCCCATGTCCCCAATTGCCATTTGAGACCTCCTGTTGCTTTCCCCTTTGACTTTGCTTGTCCAAAGCCAGCTGTGAATATCACAAATGGTGATCACATGTCCATAGGATGCTGCAATGTCATAATTGTGCCGTGTACTCAAATCGTGATCACATGACATGGAGACAGTGTGACAGCGCAGCTAAGAGGACCCATTGTGAATCCCCTCATTTAGCATCACGTTAAGTTCAAAAGGTCACTGAACAAGCAGACATTAAGGGAGGACTACTTGTATGACTCTGTTGGCACTCACAATTAGAGCTATCCTCCTTTTTGTAGAGTTCAATTTGTCTTTTTATCTTTTTAATTCGTTTTCTGTTCTAATTTAGTCCAAAATGTGGCTTTTACTTTGGCTTTTCTGTTTGTCGGTTCCTGGCAGGGCTTGTGGATGCTTTTCCTCTGGAAAATTTACTGCATCAGAGAAAATGGCTCCAAGAACTTTTCCCTCACTTCACTTCTGAGGGAAATAAATAAATGCCTCTCTCCCCCTAGTTTTCTCAGTTTTTGCTTCCTTTCATTTGCCTCTCTTCATCAAGGCAGTCTATCTTTTAGTTTGCCTCTTTATTTCTCCAGGGCTTTGGCTATGCTTATTCAACCTCTTCTTTATGAGGCCTGAGGCAGCAGAGTTCCCTGGCAGCCATTATGTCTTCCCTCCTTCTCCCCTCCTGCCCTAAACTGCTCTTCCTTTCACAACTGTTCTTTGATTGGCTGCTCAGTTGCTATGACAATGGAGGCGGGTTGAGAGGGAAGTGGAAAGAAGGCATACAGGTGCTTTTAAACAATGCAGGAAGTCCTTCTACAGAGCAGTTCAGATATTATTATTTTGTGTTCATTGTCTTGATTTCCTTAGAAAGCAACAATTTTAAATGATTATTCCACCTCCTAGATGGCATTTCAAGACCAGGAAAATGTAATTAAATCTTTTTTTAAATTTTTTTTCTCTGTGTTAGCCCATGTTACAGACACAGAGGACTCAATTCCTGTCCAACCCAGCCTAGGGGAGTTTTCCATCCTTGATGTCACAAGTGATTCTGTGCGTCTCCATTGGACTGTCCCCACTGGGAGATTTGACTCCTTCCTAGTCCAGTACAAGGATGCAGATGGCCAACCTCAAGCGTTACCTGTAGAGGGAGATTCCCGTGAAGTCACTGTGACCAACCTGGTTCCTTCTCGCAGATACAAGTTCAACCTCTATGGAGTCTCCGGGCGCAAACGCTCTGGGCCCCTCTCAACCGATGCCACCACAGGTCAGTTTCAGGAGATGGCATGGCTGGAGGTTCTTCAAATGTTATTCTTCCATATTATCATTCTTGATTTTCTTAACTAGCAACTTTTTTACTGATGGTTCCATCATTTGAGTGTTATCACAAAGACCAGGGAAATTATAAATTAGCCTTTTCTATTATTTCCTTATTTTAGCTCGCCTTACAGCCACACAGGAGCCAATTCCTGTGCAACCCAGCCTAGGGGAGTTTTCCATCCTTGATGTCACGAGTGATTCTGTCCATCTCTATTGGACTGTCCCCACCGGGATCTTTGATTCCTTCCTGATCCAGTACAAAGATGCAGATGGCCAACCCCAAGTGTTACCTGTGGAGGGAGATTCCCGTGAAGTCACTGTGACCAACCTGGTTCCTTCTCGCAGATACAAGTTCAACCTCTATGGAGTCTCCGGGCGCAAACGCTCCGGGCCCCTCTCCACTGATGCCACCACAGGTCAGCTTCAGGATTTAACATGACTGGAGGCCATTCAGATATTATTCCTCCATGTTAATGTTCTTGATTTCCTTAACAAGATTTTTTTTAATTGATTGTTCCAGCTTTTGGATGGCATCTCAAAGATCGGGGAAATACTAACTAAGCCTTTTCATTAATTTTCCTGTTTTAGGTCATCTTACAGATTCAGAGGAGACAAATCCTGTCCAATCCAGCCTAGGAGAGTTCGCAGCCCTTGACATCACAAGCAATTCTGTCCGACTCTATTGGACTGTCTCCACTGGGAGGTTTGATTCTTTCCTGATCCAGTACAAGGATGGAGATGGCCAACCTCAAGCCCTGCCTGTGGAGGGAGACACCCGTGAAGTCACAGTGACCAATCTGGCTCCTTCGCAGAGATACAAGTTCAATCTCTATGGAATCTCGGGGCGCAAACGCTCTAACCCCCTTTCCACTGATGCCACCACAGGTCAGCTTCAAAAGACATTTTGCCTGGGAGATTTTACGATATTGTAACATAATATTAACATACCTAATAGCATATTTGCTGAATGTTCAAGCTGCTGGATTGCATCTGTAACTGATCCATCCTTCCTTCCTTCCTTCCTTCCCTCCTTCCTTCCTTCCTTCCTTCCTTCCTTCCTTCCTTCCTTCCTTCCTTCCTTCCTTCCTTCCTTCCCTCCCTCCCTCCCTCCCTCCCTCTCCCTCCTTTCTTTCCTTTGCTCCCTCCCCTTTCCTTCCCTCTCTCTTTCTTTTCCACACATTATAGACTTAAAAGAGGCAATTCCTGTCCAACCAAGTCTAGGAGAATTCACATTCCTTGATGTCACAAGCAATTCTGTCCGACTCTATTGGACTGTCCCCACTGGGAACTTTGATTCCTTCCTGATCCAGTACACGGATGCAGATGGCCAACCCCAAGCTTTGCCTGTGGAGGGAGACTTCAATGAAGTCACTGTGACCAACCTGGCTCCTTCCCACAGATACAAGTTCAACCTCTATGGAATCTCTGGCCACAAACGTTCTACTCCTCTCTCCACTGATGCCATCACAGGTCAGCTTCAGGATTTAGCTTGGCTGGGGACTCTTCACATGTTATTCTTCCATATTAATGTCCTTAGTTTTGATAATTAGCAACGTTTTAATTGACTATTCTAGCTTTTCCATGGCATCTCCAAGATCAGTGAAATTATAAGTAAGAATTTTCGTTCTTTTCTGTGTTTTAGCCCACCTTACAAACACAGCAAAGCCAATTCCTGTGCAACCCAGCCTTGGAGAGTTCTCAGTCCTTGATGTCACAAGTGATTCTGTCCATCTGCATTGGACCGTCCCCACCGGGAACTTTGATTCCTTCCTCATCCAGTACAAGGATGCAGATGGTCAACCCCAAGCGTTGCCTGTGGATGGAGACTCCCGTGAAGTCACCGTGTCCAACCTGGTTCCTTCACGCAGATATAAATTCAACCTTTATGGAATCACAGGACGTAAACGCTCCAGCCCTTTCTCCACGGATGCCACCACAGGTCAGCTTCACATGACATTCTACCTGGGAAATTTTAAGATATTCTAACAACATGTTAACATTCCTGATTTCCTTAAAAAACCTTAGTTGCTGAACATTAGAACTGCTGGATTGCATCTACAACATCAGTGTAATTTCAACTAAATCTTTCCTTTCCTCCCTGCCTCTCCTCCATATTACAGTTTCAAAGGAGGCTATTAGTGTCCAACCCAGCCTAGGAGAATTGTCAGTCCTGGACATCACAACTGATTCTGTGCGTCTCCATTGGACCGTTCCCACTGGGAGCTTTGACTCCTTCCTGGTCCAGTACAAGGATGCAGATGGTCAACCTCAAGCATTACCTGTGGAGGGAGACTCCCGTGAAGTCACAGTGACCAACCTGGCTCCTTCTCGCAGATACAAGTTCAACCTCTATGGAGTCTCCGGGCGCAAACGCTCCGGGCCCCTCTCTACTGATGCCACCACAGGTCAGTTTCAGGAGATGGCATGGCTGGGGATTCTTCAGATGTTATTCTTCCATTTTACCATTCTTGATTTTCTTAACCAGCAACCTTTTTACTGATGATTCCAGTGCTTCGGTGTTATCTCAAAGACCAGGGAAACTATGAGTTACGGTAGTTTTTTCTTTTATTTCCTTTTTTTAGCCCACCTTACAGATTCAAAGGAGCCAATTCCTGTGGAGCCCAGCCTAGGGGAGTTTTCCGTCCTTGATGTCACAAGTGATTCTGTTCGTCTCCATTGGACCGTTCCCACTGGGAGCTTTGATTCCTTCCTGGTCCAGTACAAGGATGCAGATGGCCAACCCCAAGCGTTACCTGTGGAAGGAGGCTCCAACGAAGTCACTGTGACCAACCTGGTTCCTTCTCGCAAATACAAGTTCAACCTTTATGGAGTCTCTGGGCGTAAACGCTCCAGGCCCCTCTCTACAGAGGCCACCACAGGTCAGTTTCAAGATACACTGTGACTGGGTCAGGGGTGAAATCCATCAGGTTCTGACAGGTTTTGGAGAACCGGTAGTAGAAATTTTGAGCAGTTCGGAGAACCGGTAGTGGAAATTTTGAGTAGTTCGGAGAACCGGCAAATACCACCTCTGGCTGGCCCCAGAGTGGGGTGAGAATGGAGATTTTGCAATATCCTTCCCCCAGGAGTGGGGAGGGAATGGGATTTTGCAGTATCCTTCCCCTGCCACACCCACCAAGACATGCCACGCCCACCAAGCCTTGCCAATAGAACTGTTCGTAAAAAAAATTGGATTTCACCACTGGACTGAGGGTTCTTTGGATGTTTACTCTTCCATATTAACGTTCTTGACTTCCTTAACAAGAAATCTTTTTACTGATTGTTCCTGTTCTTGAGTGACACCTTCAAGACCAAAGAAATTTTAACTAAACTTTTTTATTCTTTTCCCTGTTTTTGTTCGCTTGGCAGACTCAGAGGAACCAATTCCTATCCAACCCAGCCTGGGGGAGTTCTCAGTTCTTGATGTCACAAGCGATTCTGTCCGTCTCTATTGGACTGTCCCCACTGGAAACTTTGACTCCTTCCTGGTCCAGTACAAGGATGCAGATGGCCAGCCCCAAGCCCTGCCTATAGATGGGGGCTCTCAAGAAGTCACTGTGACCAACCTGGCTCCTTCACACAAATACAAGTTCAACCTTTATGGAATCTCTGGGCGTAAACGCTCCAGCCCTCTCTCCACTGATGCCACCACAGGTCAGCTTCGGGTATCAACTTATGTAGCCTTTAAGAAATTGCAGGCTCATTTTAACATTCTTTCCTCTCAGTTGGCAGCATGGATAGGCGAGATGGTTCCCCTGTTTTGCAATTCCTTGTTTCATATTCCCTCTGTTAGACTTTCTTCATATACAGTATTTGGTGGTTTTCCTTTCCTGTTTGACTTTTCCTTTTCCTTTTGTTGTTGTTGTTCTTGTTGTTGTTATTTTGTGCCTGATTGTATAGCCATGAGTTTGAGAAGTCACATAATCAGCTTGTGACTGAATGATTCATTTCTTTCCTATGATGCGCCAGATTTCTAACCTATGAGCAATGAGGAGGCTTCTTCTCCAATCAAATTATAAAGTTCTAAGTGCATAGTTCAGTGATGCTGAACCTTTGGCACCGAGTGGACAAACCGGAATTTGTGTGCATGTGCATGTGCCGGAGCACCAGAAATCTGAAGACCAGCCAGCTGGTCTGCATGTGTGAGCCAGCTGGTCTTCGGGTTTGCGGCAGGCACATGCACGTTGGCCATCTGGTTTTTGGGTGCACCAGACCATCGGACACCTGAAGACTAGACCCCAGGGGGAGAGCCTTCTCTGTGGTAGCACCCACCCTCTGGAACAATCTACCCCCAGAGATACGAGTGATCCCAGACCTCTGGACTTTTCGTCGGGCCCTCAAAACCTATTTTTTTCAGTTAGCCGGACTGTCCTGATTTTATGATTGGTTTTAATAAATTTTGATATGGCTTTTAATTGGAATGTTTTAATGGGCCAAATTTATTTAATTATTTTAAATTTATTTTAACTTTTGTATATAAAATGTTTTATTTCTGGCTGTTCACCGCCCTGAGTCCGAAAGGAGAAGGTCGGTATAGAAATTTGAAGAAAGAAAGAAAGAAAGAAAGAAAGAAAGAAAGAAAGAAAGAAAGAAAGAAAGAAAGAAAGAAAGAAAGAAAGAAAGAAAGAAAGAAAGAAAGAAAGAAAGAAAGCTGGCCGGCGCATGGCCTGTTTTTTGGCTGTTTTTTGGCCTTTTTTCAGGCCGTTTTCCAGGCTGTTTCCAGGCCATTTTTCAGGCCATTTTCAGGCTATCTTTGGGCCCGAAAAACAGCCTGAAAATAGCTCAAACACGGCCTGAAAAAGGCCTGAAAAACAGCCTGGTTGGGCTGTTTTCGGCATTTTTTGGGCTTTGGGGGGCTGTTTTCTGGTGCTCTGGCACCCACGAAGACCAGCTGGCCAGCGCACATGCCCAAAGAGAGGGCTCTGTGTGCCACCTCTGGCACGCATGCCATAAGTTTGCCATCACAGGGATAGTTGGTATTCATTAGACTTAACATGTCCAATAGTCTTTATCCATGAATGTCTCTCCTTCATGTCTGTTTATCTGCCTGCCTGCCTGTCTGCCTTCCTGCCTCCCTCCATGTCTGTCTACCTATTTTACTGCCCAGTGCTCAAATTGCAACCTATTTCAACTGCAGAACAGTTTTCAACCTTGAATTTATTAATCAGTGAGTTTATTTCCTGCTAGTAGCGTGGGAATAAAATGCCTTTTTATTTCATCTGTGTGAGAGTACCAGATGGTAGTTCCCTCTTCAGTTATAACATTTTGAATCCTTTGCAGATTTTCTTACAGAGAAGGGAGATTGAGAGACCGAATGCTAGTCACTTTGTTTTGTATTAGAACTATTAAGTTCTGCTTGTTTCCTTTTTCAAAGTTTTGCATGTGATCGTTGACAAAATTAGATGATCACGTAGAAAATTCATTTTGCTGAATTCCGGACTAGCAGAATTGGATTTTTGTACTGTTCGTCTTTCAACATTGGAACTTGTATGAAACGTATGAAATGGGACTTTCCATCAGTTAGGACTTTGCAGGAGTAGAATGCATAGTATGAAGGGGCACATAGGAACAAGCCAACTATCAGAATAATAGAGTTGGAAGGGATCTTGGAGGTCTTCTAGTCCAACCACCTGCTCAAGCAGGAAACCCTATACCATTTCAGACAGATCTCTTCTTAAAAACCTCCAGTATTGGAGCACCCACAACTTCTGGAGACAAGTCGTTCCACCGATTCATTATTCTTAATTCTTAATTGTTAATCGCTTCACTAACTCTTTAGGTGTTGTTTCTTTTGATGAGAATTATGAGTAAAAATTGACTGAAAGTACTGAAAAACCTTCAGATTACTTAATGAAAAATAGCTTCCCAACCTTATTTATTTATTTATTTGTTTGTTTGTTTGTTTGTTCAACTTGTATGCAGCCTTTCTCCGAAGACTCAAGGCAGCTTACAATGCATTTAAAAACCATATATAAAACATTAAAAGTTAAACCATTAAAAACAATTAAAACCCATTCGCACCATTCATGGCCGATGACTTTAAGTATTTAAGTATTTATGACTGATAAATATTTAAAAATGCATTTCCTGATTTTTTTTTTAAAAAAAACTGGTACTTAAAAATTGACAGCCCAAAACACAACAGCCAAAAAATACTTTCAAAATGGCAACCAAAGTCAACTTGTCTGCCTTCTTCTCCTTTCCATATCTCACTGTCTAAATATTTTTACCTGGAGAAGAGTATATTGGTCATTGGGAGTGGGAGGGGCGTGGTTAGGTTTTGTCTCTTACAGATAGTCATACCTGGAATGCAAGGATGGGTTTCAAAACCCATTGCTACTTCTTCAAGCGTGCACGTCAGGGGTGGGTTCTAATTTTTTTTTACTACTGGTTCTGTGGGCATGGCTTATTTTGTGGGTGTGGCTTGGAGGTCATGTGACTAGGTGAGTGGCTAGCTGGTCAGAGTAATTTCTGGAAGATCCTCATACTTACGACCAGTCCTCGCACTTACGACCAGACTCATTTGTTTGCTTTTAACACTGATCAGCTGTAGGACGGCCCTTTGAAGCCCCGTGGCAAGAGTTTAAACAGTTTTTTTCCCTCTAGTCATCAGCTGGGACTCAGGAGGCAGCAATAGATTGGGGGTGGGACCAAATAAAAGGTAAGAATAACGTGGGTGGGTGGGAGGGCGGGGGGGGAGAACCAGTTCAGTGACGTCATATCGTCACCGCTACCGGCTCGGCCAAACCGGACCGAACCGGGAGGAACCCACCACTGGTGCACGTGTGTGCTCACAAGTGCGCACAACACTTCTGCGCATGCACAGAAGCAGGTGGGCAGACCCTCCCGCCACCGCCACTGCTACCGGTCCGTGGGGAACCAGTAGCAACCCACCATTGCTAGAATGGGCAGCCACGATATATATTTCTAATTTATTTATTTTTTTGAAGCGTTCACAAGGTTTCTTCAGATTGCGAGCAAGAACAGAGCTAATAAAGCTTCCTAAAATTGTCCTCTTCATATTATTATGGGGACCTCTTATAAACCAGGAAAATGGCTACCAAAACTTTCTCACCCTTCCAATTTTTTAAGCAATTTAGCAATGAATTATATCAATTGCTATACTATCGATGAAACTCAAAAATATTGTCCCATATACTGTATATACTCATGGTAAAGCCAAGAATTTTAGTTGCCAAAAATACACCCCAAAATTGGCCAGTGAATGGCCTCTTCCATGAGAATATAATACTTTTTAAAAGTACCCATTTATCCTGTATATGTCAGGCTTCGGTGCTATCTCAAAATAAATGACTTTCCAAACTGCGATTTTCTCAGCGCTGACAGTATATCTATTTATATAAGTGGCCAGTAAGCGAGGACTACCTGTATTACTTTTCATTCAAAAAAAGTTCAGAAGAAAGACAGGATTTATTCTCAATAAAAACCTACCCTGGATAATTTTAAAGTCCTTCACCTTCAAAGGGTTCTTCTTTCCTGAATTTTATTTATTATATTTTGTGTTTTGAAGAATTTTAGAAAGTTCAGAACTACAAAAATGAACCATCACTGCTGTTTCCACAATTTACCACGTCTCTCCTTGTTTTATTTCGCCTTACAGGCTCAGAGGATGCAAGTCCTCCCCAACCTAGTCTCGGGGAGTTCTCAGTCCTTGACGTCACAAGTGATTCCATCCAACTCCATTGGACTGTCCCCACTGGGAGCTTTGACTCCTTCCTGATCCAGTACAAGGATGCAGATGGCCAACCCCAAGCGTTACCTGCGGAGGGAGATTCCCGTGAAGTCACTGTGACCAACCTGGTTCCTTCTCGTAAATATAAGTTCAACCTCTATGGAGTCTCTGGACGCAAACGCTCGGCCCCCCTCTCCACCAATGCCACCACAGGTCAGTTTCAGGATATGGCATGGATGGGGGAGTTTTCAAATGATATTTTTTCCATATTATCATTCTTGATTTTCTTAACAGTAAACTTTTTACTGATGTTTCCATCAGTTGGGTGTTATCCCAAAGACCAGGGAAATTATAAATAAGCCTTTTCTTTTATTTCCTTGTTTTAGCTCACCTTATAGTTGTAGAGGAGCCAATTCCTGTGCAACCCAGCCTAGGAGAGTTCTCAGTCTTTGATGTCACAAGTGATTCTGTCCATCTCCATTGGACTGTCTCCACTGGGAGCTTTGACTCCTTCCTGGTCCAATACAAGGATGCAGATGGCCAACCTCAAGCATTACCTGTGGAGGGAGATTCCCGTGAAATCACCGTGACCAACCTGGTTCCTTCTCGTAGATACAAGTTCAACCTCTATGGAGTCTCCGGGAGGAAACGCTCCAGGCCCCTCTCTACCGATGCCACCACCGGTCAGTTTCAGGATTTAGCATGGCTGGAGGCCCTTCAGATATTATTCCTCCATGTTAATGTTCTTGATTTCCTTAACAAGAATTTTTTCAATTGATTGTTCCAGCTTTTGGTTGGCATCTTCAAGATCAGGGAAATTCTAACTAAGCCTTTTCATTCATTTTGCTACTTTAGCTCGCCTTACCGATTCAGAGGAGACAAATCCTGTGCAGCCCAGCCTAGGAGAGTTTTCAGTGCTGGATGTCACAAGCGATTCTGTCCGACTCTATTGGACTGTCTCCACTGGGAGCTTTGACTCCTTCCTGATCCAGTACAAGGATGGAGATGGCCAACCTCAAGCTTTGCCAGTTGAGGGAAACTCCCGTGAAGTTACCGTGACCAGCTTGGCTCCTTCTCACAGATACAAGTTCAACCTGTATGGAGTTTCTGGGCGCAAACGCTCCAGCCCCCTCTCCACAGATGCCACCACAGGTCAGCTTCAGTATTTAGCATGGTTGAGCACTTTTCAGATATTATTCTTCCAAATTAACATTCTTGATTTCCTTAACAAGTTACCGTTTTACTTATTGTCTCAGTCATCCAGGTCGTGGTTGTCCCAAATGTTGTCCTTTTTACTGATTGTTCCAGCTTTTGGGTTGCATCTCCAAGACCAGGGACATTATAACTGAGCCTTTTCTTTCTTTTTCCTGTTTTAGTTCCCTTGGTAGACTCAGAGGAACCAGTTCCTATCCAGCCCAGCCTGGGGGAGTTCTCAGTTGTTGATGTCACAAGTAATTCTGTCCATCTCTATTGGACTGTCTCCACTGGGAGCTTTGACTCCTTCCTGGTCCAGTACAAGGATGCAGATGGCCAACCACAAGCGTTGCCCATAGATGGAGGCTCTCAAGAAGTCACTGTGACCAGCTTGGCTCCTTCTCACAGATACAAGTTCAACCTCTATGGAGTCTCTGGGCGCAAGCGCTCCGGGCCCCTCTCCACTGATGCCACCACAGGTCAGCTTCAGGATTTAACATGGCTGTTATATATATATATGTGTGTGTGTGTGTGTTTTTCCTCTAGCCAGGTTTTCCCTACATAACCAAGGTTTTTCTGCAGCCCCAGCTCAGTAGAATCACATCCACTCGATTCTGGGCTTTTTTCCTTTCTAGCAGCCAGCAAGCTCTTCCTGTTAGGTGGGAGACCTATATAGATCTATTTCCAGCTCGTTTGCTTTCATCAGTAGGCCACACCCACATCTTATGTATCCTCCCTGTAAAGCTATAGTATCTATTTTCTTACTTCTTCGTAGGGTTTATGTGTGTTTTTCCTCTAGCCAGGTTTTCCCTACGTAAGAAAATAGATACTATACCTTTACAGGGAGGATACATAAGATGTGGGTGTGGCCTATTGATGAAAGCAAACAAGCTGGAAATAGATCTATATAGGTCTCCCACCTAGCAGGAAGAGCTTGCTGGCTGCTAGAAAGGAAAAAAGCCCAGAATCAAGTGGATGTGATTCTACTGAGCTGGGGCTGCAGAAAAACCTTGGTTACGTAGGGAAAACTGGCTAGAGGAAAAACACACATAAACCCTACGAAGAAGTAAGAAAATATATACATATATATACATATACATACATACATATATTAACATTTCTCATTTCCTTGCGGGCCCAGAAGATGCAAATAGCATATTTGCTAAATATTCCATCACCTCCTAGATGTAATCTCCAACTTCAATGCACCTGTACATGAGCCTTTTCTTCTCTCTCTGTTTTAGCTCACCTTACAGACACAGAGGAACCAATTCCTGTCCAACCCAGCCTAGGAGAGTTTTCAGTCCTGGATGTCACAAGCGATTCTGTACGACTCTATTGGACTGTCCCCACTGGGAGGTTTGACTCCTTCCTGATCCAATACAAGGATGCAGATGGCCAACCTCAAGCGTTACCTGTAGAGGGAGATTCCCGTGAAGTCACTATGACCAACCTGGTTCCTTCCCGCAGATACAAGTTCAATCTCTATGGAGTTTCAGGGCGTAAACGCTCCAGGCCCCTCTCCACCGATGCCACCACAGGTCAGCTTCAGAATATGGCATGGCTGGGGGAGTTTTCCAATGATATTCTTCCATAAGAGCCACGATGGCGCAGTGGTTAAAATGCAGTACTGCAGGCTACTTCTGCTGACTGCTGGCTGCCTGCAATTTGGCAGTTCGAATCTCACCAGGCTCAAAGTTTACTCAGTCTTCCATCCTTCTGAGGTGTTGTAAAATGAGGAGCCAGATTGTTGGGGGCAATATGCTGACTCTGTAAACTGCTTAGAGAGGGCTGTAAAGAACTGTGAAGTGGTGTATAAGTCTAAATGCTATTGCTTTTGCAATTGCTGTATTACCATTCTTGATTTTCTTAACCAATAAAGTTTGGATGTTGTCTCAAAGACCAGGGAAATGATAAATTAGTCTTTTCTTTTATTTCCTTATTTAAGCCCGCGTTACAGACTCAGAGGAGCCAATTCCTGTCCAACCCAGCCTAGGAGAATTCTCAGTACTGAATGTTACAAGTGATTCTGTCCGACTCCATTGGACCGTCCCCACTGGGAGCTTTGACTCCTTCCTGATCCAGTATAAGGATGGAGATGACCAACCCCAAATGTTACCTGTGGAGAGAGGCTCCCGTGAAGTCACGGTAACCAACCTGGCTCCTTCTCGCAGATACAAGTTTAACCTCTATGGAGTCTCCGGACGCAAGCGGTCCAGCCCGCTCTCTACCGATGCCACCACAGGTCAGCTTCCCAAGTCACCTTGACTGTCACTTTTCAGCTCGTGGTCATCCTGTAAACATTCCTGCTTCCTTTTATAAGCAGCCTTGTTAACGGATACAATCAAGATCAAGTGAGATACTAATACCAATCTATAAAGCCTTAGTAAGACCACACCTAGAGTACTGCATCCAGTTTTGGTCACCACACTATAAAAAAGATGTTGAGACTCTAGAAAAAGTGCAGAGGAGAGCAACCAGAATGATTAGGGGACTGGAGACTAAAACATATGAAGAATGGTTACAGGAACTGGGCATGACTAGTTTAGTAAAGAGAAGGACCAGGGGAGACATGATAGCAGTGCTCCAGTATTTGAGGGGCTGCCACAGAGAGGAGGGGGTCATGCTATTTTCCAAAGCAGTTGAAAGACAGACAAGGAATAATAGAGGGAAACTGATTGAGGAGATTCAACCTGGAAATAAGGAGGAATTTTCTGACAGTGAGAACAATCAACCAACGAAACAGCTTTCCTTCAGAGGTGGTGGGAGCTTCATCACTGGAGGCTTTCAAGAAGAGACTGGACTGCCATCTTTCAGAAATGGTGTAGGGTCTCCTGCTTGGGCAGGGGGTTGGACTAGATGACCTATAAGGTCCCTTCCAACTCCGTTAATCTGTTAAAAGATTGATCTATAGAGTGAATTTCCTGTTGCTGGATTTTATCTCCGACAAGAGATTCTAACAAAATCTTTATTTCCATATCTCTGTTTTAGCTCAAACCACAGACTCAGAAGTGGCAATTCCCATCCAACCAACTTTGGGAGAATTATCTGTCCTGGACATCACTAGCAATTCAGTTCGTCTCTA
Organism: Pantherophis guttatus; assembly: GCF_059756535.1. Lineage (NCBI taxonomy): Eukaryota > Metazoa > Chordata > Lepidosauria > Squamata > Colubridae > Pantherophis > Pantherophis guttatus. Next base: position 263,819,734 of record NC_142064.1, read on the forward strand.
TTGGACTGTCCCCACTGGGACCTTTGACTCCTTCCTAGTCCAGTATAAGGATGCAGATGGCCAACCCCAAGTGTTGCCCGTAGATGGAAGTTCCCGTGAAGTTACTGTAACCAACCTGGCTCCTTCCCACAAGTACAAGTTCCTCCTCTATGGGGTCTCTGGACGCCAGAAGATCAGATTCCTCTCTGCTGATGTCTTTACAGGTCAGAGATAATAAGAAGCCTTCCGATTCTATGCTCCATTTAAAATTATTTTTTATTTCTCGATTCATTTATGTATTTGTTTCTTCTGCTTCCGCTGCCAAAGTAGTCCCATCACACATCTTTACCATTTTCCCTGTTTTTGACCATAAGGGTTGTTTCTTTTTTTTTTTTATGGTCAACATTTTTTATTGATTTATAAAGTATAAAATACAAAAAGTAAATGGAAAAGCAGTGGGGGGTGGGAGGGAGGAAGGGACGGAGAAGTAAGGGGAAAAAAAGGAAAAAAAAGAAGCATTGATTTCCGACTCTCTCTGTTAACAGTAAAATAAGACATTAACATCAAATCACAACATTATGCAGTTTCATAATACAAGCAAGCCAGGGATGCTATTCAGCAGATCCTGAAAGGTTCTGGAGAACCGGTAGCGGAAATTTTGAGTAGTTTGGAGAACCGGCAAATACCACCTCTAGCTGGCTCCAGAATGGGGTGGGAATGGAGATTTTGCAGTATTTATTCCCCTCCCATGCCCACCAAGCCACACCCACAGAACCGCTAGTAAAAAAAAAAATGGAATTCCACCACTGGAGCAAGCCATTTCTATAAAGATCTATCAGTCTAATTGGTAAAACCCGAAGTCAAATCTTCATTCTTTTCCACATCAAGCACAAAGTTCAGAAGCAGTCTCTATGTGGAAACAAAAGCACTTACCGTATTTTCTGGAGTATAAGATGCACCTTTCCCCCCCCTAAAAGAGGCTGAAAATTTGGGTGCGGCTTATACTCTGTAGCTTTTTCAAAGCTTTTTTTCAGCCCTAACGAGGCGCTAGCGAGTAAAGTGATCTCCCCAGCTTTGCCTGCTCCCTCTACTCTCCGCTGTGCTTTAATGAGGCGCTAGCAAGTGAAGCAATCAAGGCGCAAGGGAGTGAAGCGATCTCCATGCTTTGCTCTGACTCTCAGCTGTTCTTTAGAAGCTTTTTTCCAGCCCTAACTAGGTGCTAACCGAGTGAAGCAATCTCCCCGTGCTTTGCCTGCTTTTCTCATTGCTGCTTTCTCTCAGCTGTGCCTTAGAAGCTGTTTTTTATCCCCAAGCAGGGGATAAGAAACCAGCAAACTAATGTGCTGAAGCTGGTTTCAGACTAAGGATGCTAGCCAGATGAATACCTGGTAGGCAGGTGTTTTTTTTCCTATTTTCCTCCCCAAAAACTAAGCTGCGTCTTATACTCCGAAAAATACGGTATGTTCTTGTTCTGTCCCCGTCTCACGGGGTTAAATAAACTGGCAGACAACCAATTCTTCCGATAAGAGGCTTGGCAGCAACCTAGTAGCTGCTTGCCAAGAACTTTACTCATAAACAAGATACACACAGTTCAAGAATTGTCCAGTCCGTAATTAAATCCAAGGCAGATAATGCTGTTTCCAAAGATGCAATGTGACTCGATAGTAGTTAGTTTTGTCCGTCACAGAGTCTGAATGGCCACCTCACTCCCTTTTATACCCTGTGGGGTGTGGTCCAGTGACTCAGCTTAATCTCTGGCACGCCTCTTCTTCTGTTGCGCGCGCTTATCTCTGCGACGCTGCCGAGGATCCAGCCAAGACTCATCTCCCTCATTACTGTCCACCTGTGGCTGTGTGGACGTGCTTGGCCCCGGCCCTATCTCTTGACCTTCAGCGGACACCGAAGGCATTGCCAGAGAGGAGGGTCCTGGAGAGGGAGACCTTGCCAACTCCTCTCCTTCACTCTCGGAGTCCTCTCCTGCCGATGACACAGGCTCAGGTAATGGAGCCACAACAGTTCTTTTCTTTAATCAGAATAGTCAGACCAAGCATAAAGTTTTAAATACTTTTTTTATGGGGGTTTTTTTTCCTCCCCTAACTATACAATGACACACAAGTGAGGATTTTCTTCCTTACACATGATCAGTCTGATATCATTTCCTAAGGGTTCTTCATTCCTTCCTCTAAATATGGAAGCATCTTCTCCCAACCCTTTGCATGAAGCCTCCTGTTTATTTAAACACGTTGCTGCCGTACTTAATTTTTCTTAGCAAGGTTGAAAGAGTTATACTAAATGGCGTGTCTTTTGTGGCTGCTCTCTTTATCTGATTTAGAACCACCTTCAGATGCAGAGGAACCAATTCCTGTCCAACCTACCCTGGGGGAGCTCTCCGTCCTTGACGTCACAAGCGATTCTGTCCGTCTCCATTGGACCGTCCCCACCGGGAGCTTTGATTCCTTCCTAATCCAGTACAGGGATTCAGATGGCCAACCCCAAGTGTTGACTGTGGAGGGAGGCTCCACTGAAGTCACAGTGACCAACCTGGTTCCTTCCCACAGATACAAGTTCAACCTCTATGGAATTTCCGGGGACAAATACACCAGCCCACTCTCCATTGATGCTACTACCACTGGTGAGCTTCAGCAGACATTCTGCCTGGGAGATTTTAAAATATTGTAGCATCATGTAGTATGGTTGTATTACTACTATCCTTCTCATCTTTTCTACTACCTTCTTCTCTTGTTATTTTATGATTATATTACTTTGTTGTTTGTATGTACACTGAGAGCTTAAGCACCGGAGACAAATTCCTTGTGTGTCGAATCAAACTTGGCCAATAAAGTATTCTATTCTATTCTATTCTATTCTATTCTATTCTATTCTATTCTATTCTATTCTATTCTATTCTATTCTATTCCTATTCCTATTCCTATTCCTATTCCTATCCATTCTATTCTACACTACACTACACTATTGGTTTCCTTAGAAATAGTATATTTGCTGCTCGATGGCATCCAGAACATCAACACAATTGTAACAATTCTTTACCTCCACATCACAGGCTCCAGGGAGGCAGTTCCCATCCAACCCAGCCTAGGGGAGCTCTCGGTCGTAGACATCACAACTGATTCTGTGCGTCTCCATTGGACCGTTCCCACTGGGAGCTTTGACTCCTTCCTGGTCCAGTACAAGGATGCAGATGGCCAACCTCAAGCGTTACCTGTGGAGGGAGACTCCCATGAAGTCACAGTGACCAACCTGACTCCTTCTCGCAGATACAAGTTCAACCTCTATGGAGTCTCCGGGCGCAAACGCTCCGGGCCCCTCTCTACCGATGCCACCACAGGTCAGTTTCAGGAGATGGCATGGCTGAGGGTTCTTCAAATGTTATTCTTCCATATTATCATTCTTGATTTTCTTAACTAGCAACTTTTTTACTGATGGTTCCATCATTTGAGTGTTATCACAAAGACCAGGGAAATTATAAGTTAGCCTTTTCTATTATTTCCTTATTTTAGCTCGCCTTACAGCCACAGAGGAGCCGATTCCTGTGCAGCCCAGCCTAGGGGAGTTTTCCGTCCTTGATGTCACAAGTGATTCTGTTCGTCTCCATTGGACCGTTCCCACTGGGAGCTTTGATTCCTTCCTGGTCCAATACAAAGATGCAGATGGTCAACCCCAAGCGTTACCTGTGGAGGGAGGCTCCAACGAAGTCACGGTGACCAACCTGGTTCCTTCCCGCAGATACAAGTTCAACCTCTATGGAGTCTCTGGGCGCAAACGCTCTGGGCCCCTCTCTACCGATGCCACCACAGGTCAGCTTCAGGAGTCAATGTAGCTGGACACTTTTCAGATATTGAATTATAATTTTAATTTTCTACATGGAAAATTCCTCCTTTTATTTTTATTTTCCCTAGAGACAGTATTACTGTAGCACAAGGGATTTTTTTTTCCCTAACACATATTGGATTGTTTTGATAGTAACTCTTGTACATGTGAGTCAACCTGAACTTTTTAAATTCTTGCCAGTTTTTTGCTGATTTATGAGGTATGAAGAGACCAAGTCAGATTGTTATCTGCAGCAGTGGTGGTATTCAATTTTTTTTACTACTGGTTCTGTGGGCGGTGCTTGGTGGGCATGGCTTGGTGGGCATGGCTTGGTGGGCATGGCAGGGGAAGGATACTGTAAAATCTCCATTCCCTCCCCATTCCAGGGAAAGGTTACTGCAAAATCCCCATTTCCTCCCGATCAGTTGGGACTTGGGAAGCAGAGAATAGATGGTGGCAGGGCCAGTCAGAGGTGGTATTTACCAGTTCGCCGAACTACTCAAAATTTCCGCTACCAGTTCTCCAGAACTGGTCAGAACCTGCTGAATACAACCTCTGATCTGCACCCCAGAAACTTAATACTGTTCACCACTGCCACAGCTTCAGCCTTGATACAAAGTAGAGTATGACTAAAATCAACAGTGATCTCCTTTTTGTTAACATTCAAAAACCAGGTTATTTTTATGGCACCAGTCCACCAGAGCCAGATGTCTATGAGGAAACCAGATTAACCATGTTACTAACTTAACAACTGCAGGGATTGATTTAACAATCTATTATATCTATTAAATCTATATAGATTTAACAGCTATTCAACATCCTATTCCAGCAAGCCGGCCTGGCCTAATTTTCTCCCCTTTCTTTTAAATTTTTAAATTGAAATTTTAATTTGTTTTAAATTATTGGGATTTTTAATTGTCTTGGGCTAAATTATTTAATTTGGTTTTAATTATGTTTCTAACTTTTGTATTTATGTATTTTATTCTGTGCCTGTTCACCGCCCTGAGTTCTTCGGGAGTAGGGCGGTATATAAATTTAATAAAACAAACAAAACAAAACAAACAAACAACTCGTGGCAAGAAAGGTTGTAAAATGGGGGCAAAAAAATGGGGTCTCACTTAGCAACAGAAATTTTCTGCTCAGTTGTGGTCGTAAGTCTAGGAGTACCTGTAACCATCATATCTAGTAACAGAAGTGAAATATCTTGTTTCCGTTAATTCTTCCGTTCGGTTGTATCTTTATCCTCCTTTATGTCTTCTCTCTTTTTCAGCCCCGTTAGCCACGACACCACTGGTTCAGCCCAGCTTGGGAGAGCTTTCTGTTTCCAATATTACCCACAATTCTGCACTTCTCTCGTGGACAGTCCACTCCGGGAGTTTTGACTCTTTTATGATCCAATACAAGGACATGGATGGCAAGCCCCAAGCCGTCCCCGTGGAAGGGAACACTTATCAAATCGTCCTCCCCAATCTGACTCCCGCCCGCAGATATAAATTTAATCTCTATGGAGTCTCTGGTCGTAAGCGTTTTGGACCCATTTCTGCCGATGCCATCACAGGTCAGCAAGGGAAGCCTCTTTTAATAACTTTGAAGTCAGTCAGTTTCTAAAAACATCCATATTGGGGCAGGGAAGTTAAGGTTGATGCGATACAGGTAGTCCTCGAGTTACAATAGTTCGTTTAGTGACCGTTCAAAGTTGCAACGGCACTGAAAAAAGTGACTTAAGACCGTTTTTCACAGTTACGACCAGGGATGGTATTCACTTACCTTCGCTATAAATGTGAGCGGCCGCACATGCCTCCCCCATGCAGGCTCTGTGCATGCGCAGAGGGTCAAAAACGGGACGTGATGACATCCGGGCGGGTGGGCGGAGGCTCCCACCGCCAGCGCTACCGGATTGTGTGATCTGGATAGAGCCGGCTGAATTTCACCACTGGTTATGACCTTTCCAGCATCCCCATGATCACATTTGTATGGTCATGTTTGTGACCGTGGCTGCGCCCCAAGATCACGTGATCTCCTTTTGCGACCATCTGACAAGCAAAGTCAATGGGGAAGCCAGATTCCCTTAATAGCTGACTTGCTAATTTATCAACGGCAGTGATTCACTTAACAGCTGAGGCAAGAAAGGTCGTAAAATGAGGCAAAGTTCACTTAACAAATGTCTCGCTTAACAACAGAAATTTTGGGCTCAATCGTGGTTGTAAGTCAAGGACCACCTGTACTGTACTGTGATTCCTTTATAAAGGTCTAAATAATGGCTGCCCCAGAAAGCTGGTGATGTCAAGGGTGGATATTATAGGGCGGTTACTGGAGCCATCACTGTTTCTTCTTCTAATATACAGGTAGTCCTCGACTTACAACAGTTCATTTAGTGACTGGTCAAAGTTACAAGGCACTGCAATAAGTGACTTATGACTGTTTTTCACACTTATGATTTTTATGGCATTATGGGTCATGTGATTCAAATTCAGACACTAGGCAACTAACTCATATTTATGACTGTTGCAGTGTCCCAGGTCACGTGGTCATTTCTTGCGATGTTTTGACAAACCAAGTCAATGGGGAAGCCAAATTCACTTAACCAATGTGTTGTTACTAAACTGAATGACTGCAGTGATTCACTTAACAACTGTGGCAAGAAAGGCGTAAAATGGGGCAAAATGCACTTAACATATTTCTCATTTAGCAAAAAGAAATGTTGGGCTTAATTACGGTCGTAAGTCGAGGACTGCCCGTACAACACATTTTTTTTTTTAAACTTGGCAACTTTAACTCATCCAAAAATTCATCAGCCCTTCCTTCTTCCTTCCTCTCCTAGCAACACCGGATCTACAGGACCCCGTGATTCCTCCCAGCCTAGGAGAGCTCTCTGCTTCAGAGATCACTAGCAATTCTGTCCGTCTGTCCTGGACCGTCCTCACGGGGCGCTTTGACTCTTTTGCAATTCAGTACAAGGACGCTGAGGGCCAGCCCCAGGCAATTCCGGTGGAAGGAGATTTGCGTGAGATCACCATCCCCGACCTGGTTCCATCTCGCAAATACAAGTTCAACCTTTATGGGCTTTCTGGTCGTAAGCGCCTGGGCCCCGTTTCTGTTGATACCATCACAGGTCAGCTTTCCCTAGAACTGTGCCTTTTTCGGGTTCCTGTTTTTAGTGCGGAGGTATCTATTTTCTTTCAGTGAGCCAGTGGTGGTATTCAGCAGGTTCTATCCGGTTCGGGCTAACCGGTAGCGGTGGCAGCTGGAGGCTCCACCCACTCGCCCGCACGTCATCACATCCCATTTTTGATGCTTTGCACATGCGCAGAAGGTCCTGCGCATATGTGGCGGTGGTGCGTGCGAGCAAAGTGAGCGTGCGCGCACACGCGCTCACATTTGCGAACCGGTAGCGAAGATAAGTGAATGCCATCCCTGCAGTGGGCCTGTCAGCATTCCAAGTAAAGCACCCATAGAAAACAAAACTCTGAGGCAGGCAAGTTCCTCAAAGAATGATTTATTGGATGCATCAAACTGATGAAAGCCGACTCTTGAGTTTTCCCCCAGCTGTCACCTGATTAACAGTAAAAAGTATTCCTTTTCTCCCCCCCAGTCACTGGTCACATTGTCCAATCCAAGTGCTGGCCAGTCGCTAGGGTTACTGTCTCCTCCTCTGGCCAGCCACCTGTGCGAATGTCCTTGGTTCCCACAGGAAATCTTTATTGTTTTGGCTACAAAACCCCATCTAACTATTCTCTCCCCCCCTCCCACCGGTATGTGGCAACCCTGGAGCCTCCAAGATGGCTTCAGCCAAGCTCCTTTCAGGGTTAACAGAGTTAGGGTTAGGGTTGTGTTTCTGAAGCACATCTGCTTTTTTACTCTTAGTGATTGCTTTCTCTTACAACTATAGTGAGCGTTATTTGTTTTAACACAGAAGATATTCATTCTTTGTATTGCTCATACATGCTGGCCAAAGTTGTTCAGATTGGGGCAACCTATAGTTGGAAGGGAAGGGAGAAGGGGAAGGGGAAGGAGGAGAAAGAGAAGGAGGAGAAGGAGGAGGACAGACAACAGAAGGGATAAATGTAGATGCACAATGCATATGTGTAATTTGTGTGTTTGGGTCAACATTGACTCCTAGCAACTGCATGGAAGTCCCTGCAGTCCTCTTGACAAGATTTCAGAAGTGTTGTGTCCTTCCTCCTAGGGCTGAGAGAGAGAGGGACTAGCCCAAGGCCACCCAGCTGGCTTTGATTCGTATTACTCACCAGACACTATTTTCATTCCTGTTTTCCCTTTCTGCTCCCAGCATCCACCACAAAGAAAGAAGCTACACCAAAGCCCTCTTTAGGAGAACTCTCTATCTCTGAGGCCACCAGCAACTCTGTTCTTCTCTCTTGGACCATCTCCACGGGGAGATTTGACTCCTTCCTGCTCCAATATAAAGATGAGGAGGGCAGAACCCAAACACTGACTGTGGAAGGAGATTCGCATGAAGTCACCGTTTTGAATCTGGCTCCATCCCACAAGTACAAGTTCAACCTTTATGGAATTTTTAGTCAAAAACGTATTGGTCCTATTTCTTCTGAAGCCACCACAGGTTAGCTCTCCTTCTCCTTCTCCTCCTCCTCCTCCTTCTCCTTCTCCTTCTCCTCCTCCTCCTCCTTCTCCTTCTCCTTCTCCTCCTCCTCCTCCTTCTCCTTCTCCTTCTCCTTCTTCTCCTTCTTCTCCTTTTCATTTTCCTTCTCCTCCTCCTTCTTTTCCTTCTCCTCCTTCTCCGTCTCCTCTTCCTCTTCTTCCTCTTCCTTCTTCTTTTCCTCCTCCTTCTCCTCCTTCTCCATCTCCATCTGCTCCTCCTCCTCCTCCTCCTCTTTCTCTGTAACATCTTGTTTGACCATCATGGTGTATTTCCATCCTTTTTTTATTGACCTGGGAAAAAAAACTATCTACAGTATGTGGACAATAATAGTAGATATCAATTTGATGGCCCATAATCAATCAATCAATTGAAACGAACAAATAAATGCAACCTTCTGAGATAGAATTTGGGATCCTGTGGATTTCCACATGGCGTAGAGCCCTTCAAATACCAAATGGCAGTGGTTTCTGGGGGTATCTGTAAAGAGGATATTCCCTCTTCAGCAGGTTAACTGAGATTTGGTGAGCTCACCTTTATTGGAAATTTTCTAGATGGCCGATAAATGTCTCCTTCCCCAGATCTCTGTTTTACTTGTAGCCCTTTCCAATTTTAGGATTCTTACAGCAGTCCTTGTTTTTCTTTTATCTTCATTTTCCAACTTTTCTTCCTTTCTAAAATAAATTTTCTTGGTTGGACAGAAGGAACTTCTATGGTCGTGTTACCCTTTATCCTTTTGGATACCTTTCAACTATTCATTGCGGGGGGTGGGGTTTCTATTTCTTTTTTCCATTAGTTCTTTGTAGAAAAAAATCCAGAGAGGACATGCTTAACAGTGATGGAATCTCTTCTTTCTCTCTCCCATTTTCTCTTTTAGCTGAACAAGAGAAGGAAGAAGAAAAAGAAAAAAAAGATGAAGATGGGGAGAATCAGCCTAGTTTGGGGGACCTCTCCATCTCCGAAACCACCAGTGATTCTCTTCTCCTTTCCTGGAGTGTCCCAACTGGGAGCTTTGATTCCTTCCTGATTCAATATGAAGATGGAGGTCTGCAGAGCTTGCCTGTGGATGGGGCTTCCCGTAGAACGATGGTCTCCAACCTGACTCCATCTCACAGTTACCAGTTCGACCTCTACGGCATCTCTGGTGGCGAACGCCTGGGCCCCATTTCTGCCAAGGCCTTAACAGGTCAGCACAAGCCACTCACTCCTGACTCTCCCTCCCTGGGTTAAGGGAAAGTGTGAACCTTTTTGTACAGCAGTGTTTCCCAACTTTGGCTATGCGAGGATTTTAATTGGCTGAGGAATTCCAAGACTTAAATTTCATGCGTTATAAAGCTGCTGAGGTTGGGAAACGCTGGTAGGGTGTCACCCTTGCAGTAGTTGGGACAAAGCCTTAAATGATCTTGCTGCTGTTCTGACCCAGCCTTAGTAGAAGCAAGAAACAGACTCTGTCAGGTATAGTTTATGGGATGTGTAAGCACAGGGTTGTAATATTCCATTCTCATTCTTTTGCAAGAGTATTGCTCCTACGGCGACGTCGCTAGCATCAGCTTGTACTACAAAAGGTTGTTCTATGTCGGGGTGTTTGAGCACAGGTTCAGCTGCAAACAGCCGTTTCAGTTTTTCGAAAGCGGCCTGACAGTCCATAGTCCATTCTAGTGGTTTCGAGGGTTTGGGTTTTATTTCCCCTTTTGTTTTGAGCAAGTTTGTAATTGGCAGTGCGATTTTTGCGAAAGAGGGGATAAATTGTCTATAAAAGTTAGCAAACCCTAAGAAACTCTGTAACTGTTTACGGGTGCGTGGTGCGGCCCATTCCATTACTGCCCGGACCTTTTCCGGGTCCATCTCTATTCCCTCATGCGATATACGATATCCAAGATAGTCGATTTTGTCTTGATGGAATTCACATTTAGAAAGTTTGGCATAGAGTTCAGCTGCTCTGAGTTTATTCAAGACCGCTCGAACCAATCTTATATGGTCGGCCATGTTGTCAGAATAAATTAGAATATCGTCCAAATAGACCAACACCCCCTTATATAGATGCTCATGCAACACTTCGTTGATCAACTGCATGAATACGGCCGGGGCCCCCTGTAGTCCAAAAGGGAGTACTCTAAATTGGAAACACCCCAGTGGGCAATTAAATGCTGTCTTCCATTCATCTCCCTCTTTTATTCTCACTCGGTAGTATGCCTCTCTTAAATCAAGTTTGGTAAAAAATTTTCCCTTTCCTAAATGGGCCAACATGTCCTTCATAAGTGGGAGGGGATAGACATTTTCCACGCAAATGGCGTTCATGTTTCTATAATCAACAACTAATCTGAAGGATCCATCTTTCTTTTCGCGGAACATTACTGGCGCTGCTACCTTGGGTTTGAATTCGGTCTTCCCGCCAGTCATCTTGGCCGCCCCCTTACGGTAGAGAGAGGATGACTGGTCCCCCATCCGCCTTCCTCGGAGTTCGCTCCATTTCAGCTCGATCTCCACATCCTCAGCTACTATGTACCATCTATCCAAATCATCGGGGACCCCCATGCTCCTGCAATCTCGATATATCTCATCATTCAATCCATCCTTGAAACTCTCCAAAAGCGCCATTTCTGACCAGCCTGTCATATAAGGTGCCAGTTCACGAAACTCTTGGATATACTCTGCCACCGGCCTCCGGCCCTGCTGAATGCTCTTCATTCTGAGTCTCGCCTTTCGTTCAGCTAAATGGTCTTCAAAACGTCTTCTAAGGGCCCTCATGAACTGGTTGTAATTTCTCAGCAGGAGGGAGTTGTTATTGTGGAGAACTACCATCCACTCAGCCGCCACTCCCTCTAGGGCATTCGCAACGCTTCTGACTTTAGCCGCATCTGTTTCGTAGTCCTCCCCCCAATCCTGCATGTGGTTCCACACTTGGGTCAGGAAAAATCCCAAGGTTTTAGGATTTCCATCAAACTTTCCAGGAAGGGGGGGGATTTTTGGCTTTTTACGTCTGCGGGGGGGGGCCTGCAGGGCTGGGGTTCTCTGGCCGGCTGCATCTCTTCCTCGAGCTGCCGAAGCCTGGGATGTTCCCTCCTCAAACTCTTCCTCTCCCCCGCAGGCTGTCTCTTCGGCCTCCCCCCTGGGGTCTGCTTCCCCCTTCTCCACAGGAGTTTCAAAAGACTCACGGTTTTTTCTGCTTTCTTCCACATCACGGATAAGCTGCAAGGCTTGATCTATCATGAGATGTTCCTTCTGCTGTTGCATCCACACTGCCTCCCTTTTTCGGGGTCTGGAAGTCGTCACTCCCCGGGGATTCTCCCCCCAGTCCGGCAGTCTGCCCACACCTTTGGACCATCTAGCTTCCTCCGGTTCCAAACGGAGTTTTTCCAGCCATTCTGCAGTTTCTCTTTCCGACTGGAGGGCGGTTGAACTCGCTGCCCCCATCTTCCCTTCGTCATCACTCCCTCGATCTGACATACTTTGGATTTTCAGTCCCCTCGGGTTTTGTCCGGGATGACTGAGATGACTTCCAGCTTAATGTCAGGTATGCTTCCTTCAGTATCCAGGAAAGAAAACCCCAAACTCAAGCATTTTGAAGAATCTGGTACTTTTACTGAATATGAAGAGATTAACATCCCAGTGAAAAGCTGGAAGTGATCAAAACGCGCGAAAGCATCTACTAAGCTTCTTCCCCCCCTCGTGTTTATAGTTTCTCAGCCAATCTAAAGGTCTTCCAAAGGTCAGGTGGCAACACGTCTGGCAGCGTCATCCATCAGGAATGTCAAGACAGTTGGTCGGCCATCCCCTTCTGAAATTTAGTTTCGATTCCCACGAAGTCCCCTCCTACAAAGACAAACCCCCTCCTGCTCTCTTCCCCCCCTTTGCTCCATACCTAATCCCTCCCCGTTTCTTATGGCAGCTAAAGCAGGAAAGCTGATGCTGACAGACTCCTTGTCACGAAAAATCCCTCTTTATTTACCTCTTGTGAATTAATTGCATTCACCCACCGAAAAGTCCAGGCAATGGTCCTTCAAGGAGTTAACTGCGGTAACAGACCTTATCAGTTCCTTGTGATAATTGCAAGGCCATGAGCTCGAAAGGCTGTAAATTAAGTTCTGGCAAGCAGTCTCTGTGGCACGAAACACAATGAGCAAAATCTTCAGAAATATGAAATGTTGTCTCCTACGACAACCACTCCGCTTTCCATCTATTTATTCCCCAGTCAGGGAGGGGCCATTCAGCATCCACATGTGCTTTGCTTCCCAAGTCGACTCCTTGTCCTCTGTTCACCTCTCCTAACTGCTCTGTGCATACGTGCATCTAGAACAGGCCCCAGCTGTTCTTCCTCCTCACTCATCTCAGCCTCCAAAGGCAGCTGCCTCTCCAGTGTTTGGGAAATGTCGGACGGCCCTGGCTCTATCTCTGCATCCAACACAGAGCATCCATCAGAGCCTTCCCCAGACTCCAGAACTGGCCCAAATTCCTCCCGAACCTCCTCATTGTCCGAGTCTGCTGCCAGCTCTGCTGGCAGCTGGCAGTTCACAACAGTTATATAAGAGTGAACTCCATCATCTAATCATGGGGGACTTCAATTCTATAAAGCCTTAGTAAGACCACACCTAGAATACTGAATCCAGTTTTGGTCACCACACTATAAAAAAGATGTTGAGACTCTAGAAAAAATGCAGAGAAGAGCAACCAGGATGATTAGGGGACTGGAGACTCGAACATATGAAGAACAGTTGCAGGAACTGAGCATGGCTAGTCTAGTGAAGAGAAGGACCAGGGGAGACATGATAGCAGTCTTCCAATATTTGAGGGGCTGCCACAGAGAGGAGGGGGACAAGTTATTTTCAAAGGCACCTGAAGGACAGACAAGGAATAATGAATGGAAACTGATCAAGGAGAGATTCAACCTAGAAATAAGGAGAAATTTTCTGACAGTGAGAACAATCAACCAATGGAAGAGAAGTTGCCTTCAGAAGTTGTGGGAGCTTCATCACTGGAGGCTTTCAAGAAGAGACTGGACTGCCATTTGTCAGAAATGGTGTAGGGTCTCCTGCTTGAGCAGGGGGTTGGACTAAATGACCACCAAGGTCCTTTCCAACTCTGTTATTCTATTCTATCTTTCTCTCTCAAGCTTCATGTAGCAATAAGGACTGAGGGCAAACACCAAGATAGCTTGAGGAAAGGGTTCTAGCGACAGAGAAGCATCTTAGGCTTCAGAAACTTAACATTTGGCGGGAGCATCAACACTGGAGGTTTTTAAGAAGAGATTGGACAGTCATTTGTCCGGCATGGTATAGGGTCTCCTGCTCAAGCAGGAGGTTGGACTACAAGATCTCCTAGGTTCTTTCCAACTCTGTTATTCTATGTTCTGTAATACTTGAGCCGAAACTACTCTAACTAAGACTAAAACCTTCCTTTCCATGATGGCCAGATAGTAGCTGTGATGAGAACAAGACTCAAGGTAGAATCCTTCCTTCTGGATCCTTCCTTCTGGATCAAAAAATAGCATTTGGCTAGCAATGTCTTCTGTTTCTGTATGGCCTCTTATTTTGGCACAGAGAACTGAGTGAGTTTCATCATCGGAGCCACCCAGAGTCAGTCTGGGTAGTGAGATAGGTGGCATATAAATCTAATACATAAATCATGTTTCTTATATTTTGTCTTAGATTCCCCAATCCGCTTTTAAAAAAAAAAAAAAAAATCTTCCAACATGCAATTTTTTGAGGGGGGAAGAATCCATGTCAATTTGAAACTTCCCTTTCCGTGTCCCGTTCTGTTGATGATCCATTCCCCTTCTTTTCTACCCACAAGTTTACTGTAAGTCACAAGTATCAAACTCGGTCACATCATGGGCCGGATCACGATGAATCGTGATGTTTTTAGCCTTTGCGGAGCCAGGGTGGGTGTAGCCTGTGTGTGACGTATCCGGCCCGCGGGCCGCCAGTTTGACAGGCCTGCTGTGAGTGAAGCCAAAATCAATCCAGGTGCAACACATATGGTAGATGTTTTGTGTACACTATGTCAACCCTGAAACAAACCTGGCTGAGGCCATCTTTGAAGCTTCATGGCTGCCACGAGGCAGAGGGGGAGAAAAGGAGGGGGGAAATTAGACAGCTCGGCTTTGCTGTCAAAATAAAAAGTTTTCTTGTGGGAACCAAGGTCATTCCAACAGGTGGCTGAGAAGAGGAGGAGTGGAGTAACCAAGCAACCTGCTAGCAGCTCTATTGGACAATGTGACCGATGACCTGGGGGGAAGGGGGAACTTTCACTTTTTAATTAGGTGAAAACCACAGGAACTTTCAGAGTCAGCTTTCCCCAGTTGTGCCAATATGATGTATCCAATAAATTGTTCTTTGAGGAATCTACCTACCTTGGAGTTCTGCTTTCAATGGGTGCAAATAAAGATGTTGGCTGGACAACTATTTTTCAATCCTTAGCAACCTTTAAGATGTGATTGGACTTCAACTCCCAAAATTCCCCAGGCAGCCATTTTAAAGTTGCCAACCATAGGAAATCGACAGTATGGATTTTACTCTGCAATCATCTTTTTCCCCAGCCCTCATTTTTTTCACTCTTCTTCTTCTTTTCTTTTTTACAGCTCCGCGATCTCCAAGTCAGGGCACAGAGGAGAGTGGATCTCCAGGCCCATCTCCAAATCCCAGTTTTGGGGAGCTCTCTGTGTCTGACGTCACCAGCAACTCTGCCCGCCTCTCTTGGAACGTCCCTGCTGAGACCTTTGACTCCTTCCAGATCCAGTACAAAGATGCGGAAAACAAACCACAAATAGTTCCTGTGGACAAGGAAACCAACACCATTGTGATCTATTATCTAGTACCTTCCCATAGGTACAAGTTTAATCTGTATAGCATCTCCGGACGCAGACGCTTTGGACCAATCACTGCCAGTATCGTCACAGGTGAGTAGCAGGTTTAAACCAGAGGTGGGGAACGATGGTCCCTTTATGACTGGTGGACTTCAACTCCCAGAATTCCTGAGCCAGCATGACTCATACCCATAATTCAATTCACCCCCGCCCACCCCCTTGCACATGCGCGTGCAACTCCCTGCACTCCCCCCACTTTTGGCATGCGACAGCAAAAAGGTTACTGGTGCGCCCGGTAGGCCCGTTTCTCGCTCTCCCCAGGCTCCAGAGGCTTTCTTGGAGCCTGGGGAGGGTGAAAACTGCCTCCCCCACCCCACCCCCGAGGCCCTCCAGAGGCTGAAAACGGCCCGTTTCCCAACTTCCGGTGGGCCCAGAAGGCCTGAAAATCAGCTGGCCGATATATGCTGGAGCTGAGCTAGGGCAACATTCACGAGCCCACAGATATGGCTCCATGTGCCACCTGTGGCACGCGTGCCATAGGTTCGCCATCATGGGTATAGGGTTTCCTGAGCAGTGGGACAGTAGGTTTCCTGAGCAGGGGGTTTCCTGAGCAGGGGGTTGGACTAGAAGACCTCCAAGGTCCATTTCCATTCTGTTATTCTCTTATTGTGTTCTATTAAGTTGCTCCATCACTGGAGGCTTTCAAAAAGAGATTGGACAACCATGCTTGAGCAGGGGGTTGAACTAAAAAATCTCCAAGGCTCCTTCCAAATCTATTATTCTATATTAGTAACGGTTAACCTTTTTGGTGCCGAGTGCCCAAAGCATGCATGTGCACGCGTGAATGCCCGTGTGTGTGCCCGAACTCCCAAAATGCAATGCGAGCGCCCCGCGCATGCGTGCCGCCGCTGCACATGAGCCACGCCCCCCCGTCCCCCCTGCACCCCATTTTGGTTTCCAGGTTGGTACAGGAGAATTTCCAGGCCCAAAACGGCCTCATGTAGCCCTCCGTGCCCCGTTTTGGGCCTGGAAACCCTCCTGCACCAACCTGGAAGCCAAAACGGGGTGCAGGGGGGCCATTTTGGGCCTGGAAATCCTCCTGCATCAACCTGAACCCACGCACATGTGCCCTGTCCCTCCACGCATGCATACACGTGTCCCCTGCATGCGCCCGCCCCCCCGCCCCCCGTGCATGCATGGCAGAGACCCGAAGACCAGCTGGCTGGCGGGAGGCGTGTGCACATGCATGGTGGAGCTGGGCTGGGGCAACGACTGTTGTGCCCGCATGCCATCATGGTTCTATATCCTCTCCCCCTATGAGACAGCGCAATTATAAAACACACAAATGTTTGGATCTTTTTTTCGGAAGTTACAGGAATACACATCCTAGCAGTTTAGGATCCTAGCCGCCCTGAGTCTTCGGAGAAAGGCGGCATATAAATTGAACTAATAAATAAATAAAAATATTCCTAGAACATATAAGGATCCTTACACGTACAGTACAACCCTCTTTTCCAAACGTGTGCTAGTTGGGAATTCTGGGTGATGTGGTCAAACCTGTCTCCAGATCCGGGAAACTCCTGATGTGAACTTTTGTCTCCGAAAAGAAAAATGAGGCTAGTAGAACCGCAGCATCGGCCTCTCCCTCTCTCTCTCTCACTCAACCATATTTCTTTCCTCTCTAGCACCAGCAGACAATGAGAAGCCATCAGGTATGCCTGGAGAGGTGGACCAGGAGGTCCCGGCTGGAATAAGCCCCCGCTTGGGCGTGCTCTCAGTCCCAGAGGTCACCAGTCATTCAGCCCAGTTATCATGGACTGTCCCAGAGGGAAGCTTTGATTCTTTCTCAGTCCAATACAAAGATGCTGAAGGAAGACCCCAAGCGCTTCCTTTAAGAGGAGATTTCCGTGATGTCATGGTTTCCAACCTATCCCCTTCTCACAAGTACAAGTTCAATCTTTATGGTATCTTTGGGAAACAGCGTCTTGGACCAATCTCTGCCCAAGTGGTCACAACAGGTGAGCAGCACCTGCTGGGGAAGAAAAAGGGTGGGAGGGATACAATCAGTGAGGGGACCCTTGGTGTTCTCTGAGCTTGGTGGTTTCCTTGCAGGCGTTTCCTCACCCAAACCTTTCATTTGAAAAGAAACACAAGCTTCTCATCCTTATGAGCTGAAGTTTGGTTACAGGTAGTCCTCGACTTACAACAGTTCATTTAGTGATCGTCCTAAGTTACAAAAGCACTGAAAAAAATGACTTATGACCATTTTTCACACTTATGACTAGGGATGGGTTTCACTTACCTTTACCACTGGTTCACCCCGTGCGCTTACACTGTCCGTACATGCCCCGGCCTCAAAAACGTGCCTAAATACGATCGCCGCTACCAGTTTACCCGAACTGGTGCGAACTGGCTGAATACCACCTCTGCTTATGACTGTTACAGCATGGTCATATGATCAAAATTCAAATGCGGTGTCCTGAGGGGGGGGTGTCACATGATCCCCTTTTGTGACAATCTGACCAGAAAAGTAAATGGGGAAAACAGATTCACTTAACAAACCAGGTTACTTAACATAACAACTGAAGCAGTGGTGGGTTGCTCCCGGTTCGCACCGGTTCACAAGAACCGGTAGTAAAAATTTGTAATAGTTCGGAGAACCGGTAATAACTTTGGCTGGCCACGCCCCCGAACCAGTCCCCAGCCCGGTTGCCGCTCGCTTACCCCGCCCACCTCAACAGAGGCTTTTTAAAAAAAACTTTTAAAAGCATTTTTTTCTACAACTACTTCAGCCGAAGAGGTTGTAGAAAAAAAAATGCCTTTAAAAGCCTCTGGCAATCCCAGCTGAGTTGCCTGATCGTCAGAGGCTTTTAGAAGCATTTTTTTCTGCAACCTCTTAAGGTTGTAGAAAAAATGCTTTTAAAAGTATATATATATATAAAAAAAAAGTTGGCCACGCCCACCCAGTCACATTACCCCCCCCCACCAAGCCACGCCCACAAAATAAGCCACGCCCACAAAACTGGTAGTAAAAATTTTTAGAACCCACCCCTGAACTGAAGGGCTTCACTTAACTGTGGTAAGAAAGTATTGTGACCTAGGATCACTTAATCATTAAAGGACACAATTAGTCTCAAACAAAACTATTTTACTATAATAGCTGAGAAGTATTTCATTCCCAGCTTAGTCCAAATTAATTCCAAAACAAGTCCTTCAGAAAAAGTCCTTCGGGCTTATCTCAAACCTTTGTTTTCTTTGGCACCCTGCCAAAGGCCTTTCTTGGCAAAGCCACACGAAGTTCAGAAACAAGAGATGCCAACTGGAAAACAGATTTAGCCTTTGCTGCTCTTTTAAGCCTAATGCAAGGGGCTAATCCTGTCCTGGCCTTACTCCTAAATTGTCCTTTTTGCTTTAGCTGTTCTTGCCTTCTGGCAGCTCTGTGCATGTGCGCACTAGGAACAGGCTCCTCCTGTTCCTCTGCCTCTCTGCTGTCCGACTCTGGAGGCTCCGGAGTCCACACATCACTCCCAGATGGCCCTGGCCCCATCTTTGCCTCCGACGCAGAGCCCTCATCTGGGCCTTCTCCAGACACCAGCACTGACCCATGGTCCTCCCCAGTCTTCTCACTGTCCGATTCCACTGCTAGCTCTACGGCTGCTGGCGGACCACAACCGAAAGGTCATAACACAGGGCAAGATTTCTTCCTGGCAGTTATACCTTAGGATCCTCCATCATCTTCCTCTTTTTTGCAGCTGCTGAAACATCTGGGAAGAATGAAGAAAAGAAACAACCAGAGGAAAGTACAGGCAAGAGCAACCAGCCCAGGCTTGGAGATGTCACTGTCTCTGAGGTCACCCCTGATTCCCTTCTCCTCTCCTGGACCGTCCAGGAAGGAAGCTTTGACTCCTTCATTATCCAGTACAAGGATGCTTCAGGCAATCCCCAGACGGTACCCGTTGATGGAGCCATGCGCTCCCTCCATCTCTACAACCTCACACATTCACAGACGTATGAATTTGACATATTTGGAGTTTCCGGCTTCAGGCATCTTGGACCTCACTCAGTTCACACCGTGACAGGTCAGTGATTGATTGACTATGGATCGATTCATTGACTTAGCCAACACACTTGAGATCACTTGAAGTGTTAATACCACTTTATAATGCTTTGGTAAGGCCACCAAGGAATACTTGGAATACTGCATTCAGTTTTGGTCGCCATGATGTAAAAAAGATGTGGAGACTCTAGAAACAGCGCAGAGAAGAGCAACAAAGATGATTAGGGGACTGGAGGCTAAAACATATGAAGAACGGTTGCAGAACTGGGTATGTCTAGTTTAATGAAAAGAAGGACTAGGGGAGACATGATAGCAGTGTTCCAATATCTCAGGGGCTGCCACAAAAAAGAGGGAGTCAAGCTATTCTCCAAAGCACCTCAGGGTAGAAAAAGAAGCAATGGATGGAAACAAATCAAGGAGAGATGCAACCTAGAACTAAGGAGAAATTTCCTGACAATTAGAACAATTAATCAATGGAACAACTTGCCTCCGGAAGTTGTGAATGCTCCAACACTGGAAGTTTTTAAGAAAATTTTGGATAACCATTTATCTGAAGTGGTGTAGGGTTTCCTGCCTAAGCAGGGGGCTGGACTAGAAGACCTCCAAGGTCCCTTCCAATTTTGTTATTCTATTCTATATTTCTAACAGACACACAAATAAAATGGATTTTGGGCCCCTCATCTCAGCCAAGTGACTCTGGGCAGCTCACAGTTCTTAAAAAATTGTAAATTTTATCTCTTCAAATCCCTGCAGCGCCCTGACTTTCCGAACTCTGGAATTGTACAATTTCATTTTCTGTGGAGATTCTCAGTCATCCAGGTCATAGTTGTACCCAAAGGTGCTTTTTTTCCCAAAGGCAACTGGACTTTTTTTTCCCCTTGAAAACGTTTCGCTTCTCATCCAAGAAGCTTCTTCAGTTCTGACTGAATGGTGGAGGATGGAAGGATTTATATTTCTTGCAGCCAGCTGGTCGTTAGCACTCTTTCTGAGAGTCGTTGAGGCCCCTTGGCCCGTCAGGACAAGATTCAACCATCCATCTGCATTTGAAAGACAAAGGTCACTCTTTTGAAGACAGCAAAATTCACATTCTGGACAAGAGGCCATCTACATTAAGGTTGAACATCCCTCTCTCAACAGAGTTGGGGGATACGACACCACCTACCTCCTGTTTACAACAAAGTCCTTTTAGCAAGAAGGCTCCACCACAGCTATTTGCACCACTCAGGTGACTCTGAGGACACGGATAAACCCCAGGTGGCCTCAACAGCTCTCAGAAAGAGTGCTAATGACCAGATGACTGCAAGAAACATCAATCCTTCCATCCTCCACCATTCAGTCAGAACTGAAGAAGCTCCTTGGTTGAGAAGTAAAATGTCTTCAAGGAAAAACAAGTCCAGTTGCCTTTTGAAAAAAAAAAAATTGTACCTCAGGTACAATTTCATTCTACGTTTTCTGAGGCAGGTTGGCCTCCTGCCTGATGCGCTCAATCTGTGAGGGGCTACGACAGATCTAAACATTTGTGTAATTTAAAGTTTGACAAGCATCTGTTTTCTTTTTTATTATTCTCTATTGCAGAGATATCTGAAGGAGGAAGGATCGTTCAGCCCCAGCTAGGAGATCTCTCCGTCTCTCGGGTCACTAACGACTCCGTGGCTCTGTTCTGGACTGTGGCTGCTGGGAATTTTGATTCTTACTTGCTCCAGTACAAGGACTCTGAGGGCAAGCCCCAAGTCCTGCCCCTAAATGGCACTTCACGGGACGTCACTGTCACCAACCTGGCTCCTTCTCACAGATACAAGTTTAACCTGTACGGCCTGAGTGGGCGCAAACGCCTCGGTCCCGTTTCTACCAATGCCGTCACAGGTCAGAGGGAAACTGGGCTTTGGGGACTTCACAATGGTGTTCATTGATTATGATTTTGTTTATTTATTTTGTGGAAATCAGAGGCCAGCCCACCCCCCACCCCCGAATCTGTTACACTTATGACTTACATAGTACAACAGTAATATACTATAAAGAACAGAAAGATCTTCCAGAAACTGGAAGACAGTGGTGGGATTCAAATAATTTAACAACCGGTTCTCTGCCCTAATGATTTCTTCCAACAACCAGTTCACCAAACTGCTCAGAAAGTTAACAACCGGTTCTCCCGAAGTGGTGCGAACTGGCTGAATCCCATCACTGCTGGAAGACTGACTTTGGGCCAAGCCCTACCTCTCAGACCTAGGAAGAAAAAAGCCCCAGAGGCAGCTAACCACTTTGGTGATCCCTGGCTAACACGTGCCATATGCTAAAAAAATATATCTATCTATCTATCATCTATTATCTATCTATCTATCTCTATCTATCTATCTCTGTCTGTCTGTCTATTATCTATCTATCTCTGTCTATTATCTATCTATCTATCTTCTATCTATATCTATCTATCATATATTATCTATCTATTTATCATGTCTATTATCTATTTATCTATCTAACTACTGTATCTATCATCTGTCTATTTATCTGTATATCTATCTATCTGTCTATCTATCTATCTATCTATCTATCTATCTATCATCTGTCTATCTATCTATCTATCTATCATCTGTCTATCTATCTATCTATCTATCTATCTATCTATCTATCTATCATCTGTCTATCTATCTATCTATCTATCATCTGTCTATCTATCTATCTATCTATCTATCTATCTATCATCTGTCTATCTATCTATCTATCTATCTATCTATCTATCATCTGTCTATCTATCTATCTATCTATCATCTGTCTGTCTATCTATCTATCTATCTATCATCTGTCTATCTATCTGTCTATCTATCTATCTATCATCTGTCTATCTATCTATCTATCTATCTATCTATCTATCATCTGTCTATCTATCTATCTATCTATCTATCTATCTATCATCTGTCTATCTATCTATCTATCATCTGTCTATCTATCTATCTATCTATCATCTGTCTATCTATCTATCTATCTATCATCTGTCTATCTATCTGTCTATCTATCTATCTATCTATCATCTGTCTATCTATCTATCTATCTATCTATCTATCTATCTATCATCTGTCTATCTATCTATCTATCTATCTATCTATCTATCTATCATCTGTCTATCTATCTATCTATCTATCTATCTATCTATCTATCATCTGTCTATCTATCTATCTATCTATCTATCATCTGTCTATCTATCTATCTATCATCTGTCTATCTATCTATCTATCTATCATCTGTCTATCTATCTATCTATCTATCATCTGTCTATCTATCTATCTATCTATCTATCATCTGTCTATCTATCTATCTATCTATCTATCTATCATCTGTCTATCTATCTATCTATCTATCTATCTATCTATCTATCATCTATCTATCTATCATCTATCTATCTATCTATCTATCTATCATCTGTCTATCTATCTATCTATCTATCATCTGTCTATCTATCTGTCTATCTATCTATCTATCTATCTATCATCTGTCTATCTATCTATCTATCTATCATCTATCTATCTCTATCTATCTATCTATCTATCTATCATCTGTCTATCTATCTATCTATCTATCTATCTATCTATCTATCTATCTATCATCTGTCTATCTATCTATCTATCTATCTATCTATCTATCATCTATCTATCTATCTATCTATCTATCTATCTATCTATCTATCAATCTATCTATCATCTGTCTATCTATCTATCTATCTATCTATCATCTGCCTAAATCCCAAACAAGAGTCCTGTGGTATTCCCTTGCATAATCTTTCACACAAAACCCGTCACCATCGTATTTTCAATCCGGATTGTCTTCCTTCTCTCTTCCAGGCCAAGGCACCCAACCGCTTAAGCTGGGAACCTTGTCAGCTCATAACATCACGTCAGAATCCCTTCTTCTGTCCTGGGTTGTGGAATCTGGGAATTTCGACTCTTTCATTATCCAGTACCGGGACGCCGCAGGCAAATCCCATGCATTGCCTGTAGATGGAGGTTTGCGATTGCTGCGCTTCCATGACTTGGTCCCTTCGCACCGATACAAGTTCAACCTTTATGGGGTCTCTCGTCGCAAGCGTCTCGGCCCCATATCTGTGGAGGCTGTTACAGGTCAGTTGCAGTCTAATAGCCACCCTTGCAACTGTTGCTCTTCTTTTTACAATGCTTCTCCTTCCTGAGACAACACCACCTGGGGACTTGAAGTCAACACATCCTGGAAGTTGCCACAGTGGAGAAACATTGATCTAAGCTCTGTTAACAAATAAACAAACACTTTCTTGGCAATTAAGGTAAACTTTCCAGAGCTCGTACCTCTTGTCTGGACTGCCTCTTCTTGATCAACCAAAGGTTCTTCCACTTGCTTTCCACAGATCCAGAGCTCAAGTAAATTTTCTTTTCTTTTCTTTGTTTTGTTTTTCTTTAGTCCCCAAACCTTCAGGACTGCAAGTTGCTCCTCAACCCAAGCTGGGGAAACTGTCCACTTCCGACATCTCTGACACAACTCTCCGTCTGACCTGGCGGGTCTTGACTGGAAAATTTGAATCGTTCAGCATTGAGTACAGAGATGCAGAGGGCAACCCCCAGGTGTTGCCTATAGACACCAACGCCCGGGATGTGGTGATTTCCAACTTGGTGCCTTCCCACAGATATAAGTTCAACCTCTACGGCATCTCTCAACAGAAACGATTCGGTCCCATCTCTACTGAAGCCGTCACAGGTCAGAGACTCCAATTTCTTTAAGAGGAAAAATAAAATCATTCTCTGTCCACCTCATTATTTTCTGTCTGTTGTGACCCAGGCCCACTTAGTTAATATTAAATGCAAAACAGTTCCAAAAAACAAACAGATTTTATTCAAACTGCTGAGAATTAACTCATTCTCAGCGTATTCCAAATTAAATGAAAGCAAAGTCCTCAAAACACCATTCTTCAGTTTATCTCTGACCTTGGGATAATTAGGCAAACTGCCAAAGGCTTTTCTTGGCAACAGTTCAAGAACAGAAAACATTGACAAGAAAGAAATACATCCAAACACAAAGCAAATCTCTCAACGGTTGTTTTCCAGCAAAGAGGCCAAGAGCCATTGCTGGTCTTTTAAGCCTTATGGGAGGGGCCAATCATCTCTTGGCCCTATTCCCAAGTCATCCTCTCTGCTTTAGCTGCTCCTGCCTTCTAGCAGCTCTTCTCATGTGTGCACTAGGAACAGGCTCCTCCTGTTCCTCTGCCTCTCTACTGTCAGCCTCTGGAGGCTCCGAAGTCCACGCATCACTCCCCGATGGCCCTGGCCCCATCTCTGCCTCCGACGCAGAGCCCTCATCCAGGCCTTTCCCAGCCTCCAGGACTGGCCCATGTTCTTCCTCAGCCTCATTGCTGTCCGACTCCGCTGCCAGCTCTGCAGGCTGCTGGCAGACCACAACACTGTCAAGGTTTTTTCTTGCTGCCGTCTATGCAGATCTCTATATACCGGTAGAACTTTATATAATTGGGATGGCTGTAGACCAGAGGTGATATTCAGCCGGTTCACACCGGTTTGGGTGAACTGGTAATGGCAATCGCGGGTTTCCGAGGAAAGAATTTTATTTTGGCTACAAGTCCACAGCTATTTCTACCTCCCCCTCCTGTTCCCACAGCTCAACTCAGCTCCGCTGTGGCAGCCCTGGAGGTGCCAGGGAAAATGGCTTCAGGGCTGACAACAGGAGGTATACTGGGTGGGATCATGAGAAAGGGCCTTCTCGGTGGTGGCCCCTTCCCTACAGAACAGTATTGGACATGAGAATCTCCATAGACATTTTGTATTTTTATTTCTTCCAGCTCAAGGCAAGGACTCGGAGGCAAAACCCAAACTGGGGGATCTCTCCATCTCCGCTGTCACCAATGACTCTGTCCGCCTTTCGTGGACTATCTCGTCTGGGAAATTCGACTCTTTTCTCATCCAATACAAAGACGCCCAAGGGAACCCTCAAACCGTGCCTGTTGGTGTGGACTCCCAGACAGTTTTCATCTCTAACTTAATACCTTCCCACAAATACAAGTTCAGCCTCTATGGTCTCTCTGGGAAGAAACAGTTTGGACCAGTCTCTATTGATGCTGTCACTGCAGGTGAGTTTCTCTCTTTGCAGGGGTCCTTTGTGCTCCCCGAGCTTGGTTGTTTCCTTGCAGATGTTTCAGTACTCAAACCCTGAAAATCCCACTTAGAAACTCACCTAAACCCCTAAGAATATTGAGGAGTTGGAAGGCAGGGAAGGATGAGAATTTAGTCCCTGTGTTCACTTAATGTTGTGATTTCACCAGTCCCTGGGACACAGGTCACAAAGACTGTGTTACCTACCTTATCTCATTCCCGGTTTGTGGCCCCCTCACCCGTTTGCATTCTTTCTCCTGCAGCTTTCTCAGAAAGCACCAGCACTCCAGCTCCCTTGCTCGATCATCTTGTGGTCTCTGAAGTGACTTCCACGACTCTGCAGCTCGGCTGGGATGTCCCGGAGGGGGAATTTGATTCCTTCCTTGTGAGATGGAAGGACAGTTTGGGCAGCGGTCAAACGGCTGTCCCAGCCAAAGAAGTTAAAGTGCCTGGGGACGAGCGCTCCGTCACCCTCCAGGGACTCGCACCCAGTACCGAATACAGCCTTACGGTCTATGGCATCAAGGATGAGTCAGAAGTGGCCGAGATCAACACTGGAGCAAGGACAAGCGGGCTAGGTAAAGGGGCAGCATGGGTTACCCCAATGTCAAAAAAATCCCAACCCCAGGAACAAATATTTCTCAATGAAAGCATTAACATAGTAAGTGGGTGTCGGTCACAAAAAGAGAGCTAGCTAGCTACCTAACTAGATAGATTGACAGACAGACAGACAGACAGATGATGGATGGATGGATGGATGGATAGATGGATGGATGGATAGATAAATATTTATTTATTTATTTGTTAGTTTGTTTGTTTGTTTTAATTTGTATACTGCCCTTCTCCAACAGGACTCAGGGCGGTGAACAGCCAGAATAAAACAGAACATACAAAATTTAAAAACAATTTAAAAATAATTAAATATTTTGGCCGCAATTTAAAACAAACCAATTAAAATCAATTAAATTTAACCAAAAACAGTGGGATCAAGCCAGCCTGGCTAGGTGAAATAAATAAGTTTTCAGGGCCCGACGAAAAGTAATAGATAAAGTGATAGAGAGAGGTGACAGAGATAGATTATAGATAGATAAAGATGATAGGTAGGTAGGTAGATAGACAGAGAGAGAGATGGTTAGACAGATAGACAGACAGATACTGGTAGCTAGATAGATATAGATCATAGCTAGCTAGACAGACAAACAGCATATAGATTCAGAGAGAGAGAGAGAGAGAGAGAGAGAGAGAGAGAGAGAGAGAGAGAGAGACATGTAGAGGTGATAAATAGAGATATATGACAGAGATAGAAAGATAGATAGATAGATAGATAGATAGATAGATAGATAGATAGATAGATAGATAGATAGAGAAATCTACTTACTTTCCTTACCGGTTTGGAAGTGCACGTGCCCCGCGCGCATCACATGCACACACAGACCCTCTGCGCATGTGCAAAACCTTCTGCGTATGCACAGAGGGTAAAAAAGACACCAAAGGACGGAGCCTCGTGCTACCATCTCTGAACCACCTGCCACAATCGCTACCAGATCACCCGATCTGGTCTGAATTGGGAGCATTTCACCCCTGGTTAGATAGATTAGATAGATAGATAGATAGATAGATAGATAGATAGATAGATAGATAGATAGATAGATAGATAGATAGATAGATTAGATAGCTAAGATAGATAGATAGATAGATAGATAGATAGATAGATAGATAGATAGATAGATAGATAGATAGACAGACAGACAGACAGACATATTCATTCATTCCATTCCATTCCTTGGCAAAGCTGCAAACATACCATTTGCTTAAAAGCCTTGCCTCATAACTATTGGCTGGGCTTCTGTGATGTCACAGAAGGATTACAATAAGGACCTTTCAAATAAAGTAACTCCCTGGATAATTCTTAGAAGAGAAGGGAAAGAGAAGACCCGAGAGGTGGGATGATGGTGAAAGGCCAAGCTTCATGCCTTGGGGTATCCCTGACAAATATGAAGTGAAGGATTGGGAGAACCCGGAACTCACAGAACTGGTGGGAAAATAGTTCAAGCTTTGCCAGAGAAATCTGGGAATCTTTGGCTAGAAACCAATGGAGGAAGAAGGAGCCATTTCTTGGCTGTTTTCGTCATCATTCCAGATTTCACAGGAGAGTCATGTCAACAACAGCTGTAGTAGCCTGTGTGTTCTTCCTGGTTCCCTCCCTCTATCCTGGGAATAAGCTAGGAACTAACCATAATAAAGTCCTCTTCATTGGGACTTCTGGAAGAGGTAAAGAAGAAATTGTTCCACGGCTGCCAAGAAACCATACACAGAGTCCAGTTTCTACTCACCTCCATCAATCACAACCCACCCTCTCGGTCAAATATAGTTCTGCCCGCTCTTGAACCCTACCTGCTCATCTGCCCTAGGAAGGCCATTTTGGGTCATCGAGGCAGAACAGGCCACGATGTTTCAGAGCTCAGAGCTGATCTTGTGGGAGACCACAAGCAACTCAGCAGCTGTGCATTCCTGGCTCGGGTCGCATCGGGCTGGGCCAGCTGTGGTTTCTTTGTGTAAGGCTCAAGTAAATTCATCTTTGGCACTGTGCTGTTTTCTTTGTGGTCGGCCAGCTTGGCCACCATGGATCCCAAGAGGGAGGGAGGGGAAGACTTTTCAGGGGGAGGGGCGAGCGTGGAAGAGGCACATGCCAAACCACAGGCTGCATTTCTGTAGTCCTCAGAAGGTCCCAGCTGCAGCTACATTTGAGTTAAAATCCACAAGGTTGTTTTTCATTTCTTCCTAAAATTTTAAAAAAAAAATTAAAAAAGGGGGGGAGCCCCAATTTGAACTGAGGCTTTGGGGCAAGGAGAAAGGGAATTCAACATTTTGAGGGCTATAGCCACCCACCCAAGGCGGTTTCCCAACATTTATTTATTTATTTATTTATTTATTTATTTATTTATTTATTTATTTATTTATTTATTTATTTATTTATTTATTTATTTATTTATTTATTTATTTATTTATTAAATTTTTGTATCGCCCCCTCTCCCAAAGGACTCGGGGCGGTGAACAGCTAAAATTAAAAAACATACAATATAAACATTAAAATATTATAAAAACAAAATTAAATTTATATTGGCTTCCCCCAATTTAAAACCCCTACCCATAAAATTCAACAATTAAAAGATTTTTAACCCAGCCCGGCTTGCTGAAATAAAAAAGTCTTCAGAGCCGGGTGGAAGGTACGGAGGTCTGGGATCAGTCGTATCCCTGGGGGTAGCTCATTCCAGAAGGCGTGTGCCCCCACAGAGAAGGCTCTTCCCCAGGGGGGTCGCCAGCCGACATTGCCTGACCGACGGCACCCTGAGGAGGCCCTCTCTGTGGGAGCGTATTGGCCGGTGGGAGGTTATCGGTGGCAGAACATAACCCCTTGCTGTGTTTTAAGGCGATGGTAACATTTATTCTTCATTTTCTTTGTCGTCGCCGTTCTGTTCTGTTTTATATTACATCAGGGCTCTCCAAACTTGGCAGCTTTAAGACTTGTGGACTTCAATTCTCAGAATTCCCCCAGCCAGCATGTTGAAATCCACAAGTCTTAAAAGTTGTCAAGTTTGGAGAGCCCTGTATTAGAGGATTAGAATAGAACAAGAGAGTTGGAAGGGACCTTGGAGGTCTTCTAGTCCAACCCCCTGTTCGGCAGGAAACCCTATACCATTTCAGGCAAATGGTTGTCCAGTCCCTTCTTAAAAACTTCCAGGGTTGGAGAATTCACAACTTCCGGAGGCAAGTTGTTCCACTGATTAATTGTTGTAAACTGTGAGGAAAATTCTTCTTGGTTCTACCTTGCTTCTCTCCTTGATTAGAAGCAACCTTGAACTAAGAAGATTTTCTTAATTGGTTGAGTGTTTCCTCTTTTGCTTAGATTGGGTGTTTCCTCTTTTGACTAAGAAATTGACTCTTCCTACAATGATGTATGTATGTATGTTTTATTTTCTACAAAAAGACACACAGATCGATCTCTCGCTTGTTCTCTTCTGCCTTCTTCCAGAGCTGGATGGTCCCCAGGACTTGCGGTTCAGTGACATTCATGAGACCTCTGTGGTAGCCAACTGGAGGCCTCCATCCTCTCGCATTGATGGCTACAAAGTTTCTTTCCAGCCTTCAGATGGCGGTGAGGGTCTTTATCGACTTGTTCCCCAGGATTGTTTGTTAACAGCAGACAGAACATCTTAGTTGAGTTTACACCAGGCGTGGCTGCTGGGGGTTCACAGGGGTTCGGGAGAACCTCTAGCTAAGATTCTGTGCGGTTTGGAGAACCCCCAAATCCCACTCCTGGCTGGCCCCGGCCACCCCACTCTGCCCCTCCCAGGAGTCCCCATGCGGCCCATTTTGGATGCAGGTAAGTGCAGGGTGTGCATAGACGCTTAGGGCGGGCAAAAACAGGCCTACCAGAAGTTCAGGAAGGCCAGAAATGGGCCTGTTTCTGGCCTCCAAAGGGCCTCTGGACACTGGGGAGGCCGTTTTCACTCTCCCGGAGGCTTGAGGAAAGCCTCTGGAGCCAGGGGAGGGCACAACGACCCCACCCCCGCCATGGTGAAGGAGGCCAACTTGCCACACCCACCATGGCCACGCCCACTCAGCAACCAGGCAGAGAACCCCTTGCTAAAATGTTTGAAGCCCACCCCTGGTTCACACAATATGGCAGGAAGAGCTAAGGTGGAATAGAGGTAGCGTCTGAGAAAAAGCCAACCATTATGAATCAGTTTAGTGTGGTTTATTTGGGCACAGGGTTATTTATTTATTTATTTATTTATTTATTTATTTATTTATTTATTTATTTATTTATTTATATTTTATTGAATTTATATACCGCCCTACTCCCGAAGGACTCAGGGCGGTGAACAGCCATAGAATAAAACATATAAATACAAAATTTAAAATAAAATAAAACAAATTAAATAATTTGGCTGAACAAATTTAAAACCAAATTTAAAATTTCCATTTAAAAAGGGGAAAGACTTAGGTCAGGCCA
Source organism: Pantherophis guttatus (assembly GCF_059756535.1). Lineage (NCBI taxonomy): Eukaryota > Metazoa > Chordata > Lepidosauria > Squamata > Colubridae > Pantherophis > Pantherophis guttatus. Next base: position 263,850,151 of record NC_142064.1, read on the forward strand.
GCTTGATGAAATAAGAAAGTCTTGTGCGCGCGACGGAAGGTATGCAGATCCGGGATCCTCCGTATCTCCGGGGGGAGCTCGTTCCAGATAGTAGGTGCCCCCACAGAGAAGGCTCTCCCCCTGGGGGCCGCCAGTCGATATTGTTTGGCCGACTGCACCCGGAGGAGACCCTCTCTATGGGAGCGTACTGGTCGGTGGGAGGTTATTGGTGGTAGCAGGCGGTCCAGTAAATAACCAGGTCCTAAGCCTTATGACTAAGGGTTAGGGTTATGTGAGCATAGCAATTGTATTCTATGAAACTGGGTTTAAGGTTTATTGAGCCTCCTCAGTGGTCTTAACATTTTGTAACTGCGAACCCAGACTCGACTCTAACTTTGTTGTTATGGTATTGTTGACAGCCAGTTTGGTCTAGTGACTAAGGTGCTGGACTAAGAGTTGGGAAACTGAGTTCTAGAGTGGGTGAATTTGAGTCAGTCCTTACTCTCAGCCGTAAGAAAGACACGGCAATAGCAAACCACTTCCAGAAATGTTATTATTCAGTCGGCCTGTATCTCAGTGACAGTTTTTCCAGTCTGGCCCTCTCCAAATGATTTGGGCGACAAACCCCATCATGCTCAGCCAAGATGTGCTTTTCCCTGTGCTAGCTCAAGAAGCTGCCTATCGTATTGGAGAGCACTATATCAAGAAATCAAATAATATCTGTCCAGCACTTCATAATATTTCAGGCAAAGATATCAGCTCTGTGGTGTTTTTTTTTTTCCTGTTTTTAGGGGAGCCCAAAAGCATTCCAGTGGATGGATCTGAACTCAGGACAATCATTGAGGGTCTGACACCTGGGGCCAGCTATGAGGTCGCTGTAATGTCTATCCGTGGGTTTGAAGAGAGCGAGCCGTTGGTGGGCTACATCACCACAGGTAATTCATGAGGGCAAGAAGCTTAAATGTTACCTAGCAGCAGATCTACTTATTCATCAACTGATTCGATTATTGATTCATTTAGTGGCAGTTCTTCGAGGTAAGCCACGTCAGGAAACGGACACTACCCCGAAAACCAGGCCTTTATATTTCACTGATCTAGCTTAGAACGAAGGAGAAATTTCCTGACAGTTAGAACCATTAATCAATGGAACAACTTGCCTCTGGAAGTTGTAAATGCAAATGCAAATGTAAATAAGAAGAGATTGGATAACCATTTGTCTGAAGTGATGTAGGATTTTCTGCCTAAGCAGCGGGTTGGACTAGAAGACCTCCAAGGTCCCTTCCAACTCTGCTTTATTCTATTCTTTAAATCACAGTGCCAGACGGTCCTTCCAATTTGCGGGCTGTCAATGTAACCGATACCTCTGCCGTGCTGACATGGCGCCCTGCTGTGGCTGAGATGAACAACTACATCGTCACGTACGGACCTATCACCAGCACCGGTAAGCAATAAGAGCTTGTGAAGCATGGGGGTCAATCAGTTGGCCATAAACCTGCCTTTTGAGCTCATGCCTCATTCCAAAAAAGGCTAATTCAGCAACACAAATGTGGTCTCACATCATGTTGCGACCGCTTTAATTTAAAATATGATATTTTCCTGAGCGTGTGGACAATCTTCAGTTTCTTTTTCATCCCGCTTCGCTCAATGCCTTCACGTTCCTTCTGCCAGGTCATCTCTGTGCTTTTCTATATGTGCCCGCTTGAACTTTGAACGCAGACAGTCCTTGCTTAACGACCACTAAGCAATCATTCAAAATTATGATATCCTCCTCCCCTTCCAAAAGCTACTTATGACTCAGTTCTGAAGTTCCGACAATGGCAAAAAAAAGATTATTTGAATGAGGACCAAATTGAAAACTGTTATGTAAAAGGAAGAATCTATAAGCAAAGAACTTTGGAAAAAGTCATGTTTGAATGGAGGTAACGAGATCCTCCAGAAACAGCAGTGAGAAGTTTAGAGAGGAGAAAGCAATGGATGAAATTATGTCAGGTCCTCTGGATGCCAGGATAGGAAGGTGTTGAGAGGCGGCATGTCTGGAGTTGCTATAAAGGAGATTTAGTTGCGTTTTCTTTTCCTGCAATATTTTAATCTCATGTCTTTATATTTCTCATCTTTTTTTTTTTTTTTTAAATTTGATTTATATGCCGCCCTTCTCCGGAGACTCAGGGCGGCTTACAATGCGCTAAGCAATAGTCTTCATACTTTTGTATATTTTATACAAAGTCAGCTTATTGCCCCCACAAACTGGATCCTCATCTTATTGCCTTCTGTACTCTGTTATTCATTCCTCCTAGACCAGGGGCCCCCAAACTTGGCAATTTTAAGACTTGTGGACTTCAACTCCCAGAATTTGCCAGACAGCCATGTTGGCGTTCCGAGTAACGCACCCATTGGAAGGAGAACTCTGAGGCGGGCAGATTCCTCAAAGAACATGTTGATTGAGCGCATCATATCAGCACAGCTAGTGAAAGCCAACTCTGAAAGTTTTCCCACGTTGGTATCATAATTAAAAGAGCAATTGTTTGCCCTCCCCAAATGTCGCAGGTCACATTGTCTGATTAAGGCGTTTGGAGGGTTCCTTGGTCACTCCTCCTCCAACTGCCACCTGTTGGGATGACCTTGGTTCCCATGAGAAAGCTTTTTGTTATGACTGCTGGCCAGTCTATCTATTTCCCTTCCCCCCCCCCGCCTCCAGAGTTCGTGACAACTATGAGGCAGCAAAAGATGGCTTCAGACAGGTTCACTTCAGAGTTGACAGTTGATTAGAGAATTCTGGGAGCTGAAGTCCACAAGTCTTAAAATTGTCAAGTGTGAAGATCCCTGTCCTAGACTCTTGATCTGGTTTAGCTTAGGCTGCACTTGGAATAGATTTCATCTCTGTATTTACCTATTTCTGCATTCCCACCCTCCACCCCCCCACCCCCAGGCTCACAGGTCTCTGAATCGGTTCCAGGAAATCGTGTCCAGCTTCAGCTGTCAGAGTTGCAAAGGGACATGGAATATTGGGCCAATGTCTATGGGGAAAAAGAAGGAAACCGAAGTTCTCCCATCAGCGCTACTTTCACAACTGGTGAGTGGCTGGGCTCCATTACAGTGGTGATAGTGGGTGTACTACTGGAAGACCTGAAGTGCCAGGTTGGGGGACAGATAGACCCTCCTGGAAATATGTACCTATGTGGTTGCTAAGATTCATCACTCAATGGTATATGATCAATTAACCTGTCAATCCATCAATCAGAGTAAATAGTCGAGTCTATAGTGATGCTTCTGAAGAGTAAAAAAAGATACGTCTACAGGTAGTCCTTGACTTACAACCACAACTGGAACAAGAAAATTCATTGTTAAGTGGCATGGTCAATAAGGGATGCATCACGTGACCGCAACCAATTTCATGGCCTTTTTGCCACAATTATTACACGTGATGTCCCAACGAAGCTAATAGAATCAATCCTTGGTTGTATAAACAGAAGCATAGAATCAAAATCACGTGAAGTATTAATACCGCTTTATAAATCCTTGGTAAAGCCACACCTGGAATACGGCATTCAAATTGGTAATCAGATTACAAAAAAGATGTTGAGACTTGAGAAAAAGTGCAGAGAAGAGCAACCAGGATGATTAGGGGACTGGAGGCTAAAACATACGAAGAACGGTTGCAGGAACTGGGCATGTCTAGTGTAGTGAAGACAGTGGTGGGTTCCTCCCGGTTCAGCCTAGTTCTCCCGAGCCGGTAGCAGTGACGATATGACGTCACCAAACTGGTTCTACCCCCCCCCCCCCACGCCCCACCCACCGCCCGCATTATTCTTACCTTTTATTTGGCCCAACTCCCAATCTATTGCTGCCTCGTGAGTCCCAGCTGCTGGCTTGAGGGAAAAAAACTGTTTAAACTCTTGCTGCCGGGCTTCAAAGGGCCACCTTACAGCTGATCAGTGTTAAAAGAAAACAAATGAGTAGACCGGTGCCTGCAAAAATAAATGGGTAGATCGGTACAGCTCTGCAAGCAGTTAAAAGCCTGGTAGACCAGTACCTCTGCTAAATCCTAAATAATTGTCACATGACCATCAAGCCACGCCCACAAAATAAGCCATGCCCACAGAACCGGTAGTAAAAAAATTTAGAACCCACCCCTGAGTGAAGAGAAGGACCAGGGGAGACATGATAGCTGTCTTCCAATACTTGAGGGGCTGCCACAGAGACAAGCGGATCAAGCTATTTTTCAAGGCACCTGAAGGCCAGACAAGCAATAATGGATGGAAATTGATCAAGGAGAGATTCAACCTGGAAATAAGGAGAAATGTTCTGACAGTGAGAACAATTGGGCAGTGGAACAGCTTTGTCTTCAGAAGTTGTGGGTGCTTCAACACTGGAGATTTTTAAGAAGAGACTGGCCAGTCACTTGTCTGAAATGGTATAGAGTCTCCTGCTTGAGCAGAGGGTTGAACTAGATGACCTCCAATGTCCCTTCCAGCTCTATTCTGATTGATTGATTGTAATTTGTGACCTTCCATGGTAGCTTCCTCATTGACTTTGCTGTATCTTTCTCATACATTAAACATGATGTGTGACAAAGCTGAACGCTCAAGGAAGTTTTCTACGTTCCAAACCCGATTTTAACATTAGTGAATTTTCAGGCATAACATTTCATTTCTGCTAAAAATTCAGCCATCTTGGAGGGAAATATGCCACATGAGTGCCAGGTGCTTGAAGAAGAACAAGGCAGCAGAGTTCACGCAATACCTTAAACCAGGGTTTAGTTAAACCAGATTATTTTTTTTGTCATACCCTGTCTTAGAATTTTTTTGAAACATTGGGCAAAATGTTCCTTTGGCTTTGTTTCCCAGAAGAGTTATAAATTTTTTTCTCCGCTGTGTCAAGTTTCCGAAAGATGCCCTAATTAATTCATGAGCCATGATCCAAACTTCAAAGGAAATATATTCATTTATTAGGAGCAACATTCCGGCAATACTTGGATGCAGTTAGGACTGATCCCACGTAGATTTACGTTCCCCTATTTATTTATTTATTTATTTTAAACCCTAACCCTGACTCTAACCCTAACCCTGACCCTGTCTCTCCCCTCCTCTCTGGCCATGTCATAAATCACATTCTCCAATTAACCACTTTGGCTGGCTGTGAAACCTAACACCCTCCTTCTGATTGCGGTCAGGAAAAATGTATGGAATTCACTTCAGTTCTCCCTCCTGCTCATGGCAACTTGAAAGCTTTGCAAGTTGATATGCTGCTCTATAGCACAAGGCAGGGTTAAATTCATAATTGTATAATTTTGTTCATTTTTTTAAACTCTCACCTTCCTCCTCCTCCTGCAGGAGCAGATGGGCCCCGGGACCTGCATGCTACGGAAATTTCCCCCCGCAGTGCGCGTCTCACCTGGTCACCCCCTGGTGCCCCATCTGAGGGATATCTGTTGAGTTATGAAACCCCCGATGGACAATCAAAGGTACCTAGCCACAGTTTTTCAGCTGCCTCTTGAAAAAGCACCTTTGGGACATTTCATGTATTGTTCTCCATATAGCTGCAACAGAAAGCGCTAATATATTGCCGGCCTAAATTTCCCCGCCTTTATTTTGTTCTCCACAGGAGATCCCTCTGGATGCTTCCGTCACCTCGTATGAACTTCAAGATCTGATTCCTTCAAGCCGGTACCAGGTCCAAGTCCATGCAGTGAGGAGAGGAACACCAACAGCTCCCATCTCCACATCCTTCACCACTGGTAATAGCATTATAGGCTCCCTGATATGTCTATGTTTGAGACAGACTATCTTTGGGACTTCTTAAAAACCAAAATCCTGAATGGATCCAGTGATCACCCTTTCTTTCTTGGACAGGGCACCTGACATACCCCTTCCCTCGGGACTGCTCGGAAGAAATCCAGAATGGGCCAGGAGCTTCACGAGTAACAACAATTTATCTAGGGGGCAACCGAGAACGTCCTTTGAGGGTGTTCTGTGATATGGAAACTGATGGGGGAGGCTGGATTGTGAGTATGAAGAGTACGGTTGGGTTGGTGATGGTCAAACTACAGTTTCTTGAAAAAGATTCTGTCAGAGTTCCAAATAATAATCTCATGGCAAACAAAACTCCGAGGTCAGTAGATTCCTCAAAGAATAATTTTATTGGATATATCATATTGGCACAGTTCTGGTGAAAACCGACTCTGAAAGTTCCTATAGTTTTCACCTAATTAAAAGTAAACATTTTTCCCCTTCCCCAAACAATCAGTCACATGGTCCAATCAGGTTGCCGGGTAACGTCACTCCTCCTCTCTCTGACCATGTGTGAGAATGTCCTTAGTTCCCAGGAGAAAGTATTTTGTTTTGGCTACAAAACCCCAGCTATCCCTCAGCTTCTGTGTGGCAACACTGAAGCTTCAAAATGGCCTCCGTCAGGTCAACTTCAGGGTTGACAGAATCATTGTTTCCTCCAGCCATGATTTCATCCATGCTGTTTTTTCAGCTGCAGACCTTGGCAGCTGAAGAATTTTAAATGGTGGGGTCAACAAAGGGAAATGAATGGAAGTCTTTAAAGCAGCAGCCTTCCCCAACTTTCCAGATATGTCAGACAATAGCTATGGACAATCATCGATAGCCAACGTGCTATTCTTAGAGAGTGGTCATTTTGAGCCAACAGATGTAGAAGGTGCCCGGTTAAAGAAGGATATTCTAGTGCAGATTTTTTCCAAGTTTAAGACATGCGGACTTTTGACTCTCAATATTGCCCAGCTAGCACAATTCTGGGAGTTGAAGTCTACAAATCTTAAGGTTGTCAAGGTGGAAAAACTCTGCTCCGATGTTTATACCTGCAGAAGTCATTGTGAAGTTGTGAGACATGGAAGTACAATAGCACCAGCTTTCTACTAATCAAATTCAGGACCTGTGATAAGATAGTCATATACAAAGAGCACAAGGGAGACGAAGCGACAAACCAGAAACATGGCACAAGCTCTGCCCCGAACTTATTTGGGTGCAATGTTGTGACTCACATGTGAAAGGGTCGAAGAACATGCATACTGATGTTAGGATGTATGTTTCATAATCTGACATATGTAGATGTTTCTATATAATGAGAAAAATTGTCGCAAAGGTGCTTTATCAAGAACAACTGGACTTTTGGAGGGGGGGGTGTTTAAAGATGTTTCGCTTCTCATCCAAGATGCTTCTTCAGCTCTGGCTGGATGGTGGGGAATGGAACGATTCATAGTCTTTGCAGACCACTTGTCATTTGCATTCTTTTAGAAGGTCATTGAGGCCACCTGGAGATTTGTACGTGCCATCAGGGTCACCTGAGTGATGCAAATGGGTGTGGAGCTGTCAGCCTCCGACTTTCTGCTTTGGCTGCCATAAGAAATGGGGGAGGGAAAAGCGTGGGGGGAGGGAAGCAAGCTGGTGGATTTTTGAAGAAACGAAACCTAAGCACCGAAGTGGCTATCGGGTCAACCGTCATCACGTTCCTGATTGATGACGATGCCAGACGTGTGTCCACCTGACCTCTGAGAGACCTTTGGATTGGGTGATTGATGATGGACAGTGGGAGGGGATGCTTTCTAGATGCAACTTTCGCACCTATTGCTTTAGTTTCAGCTTTCCTTGCTTGCGTTCATTTCATCTTCCAGTAAAAGTACATTACTCTATAAAATATGGAGTTTGGCTCATTCTTTCCTGGACTTTGAAGGAAGCACAGCTGACAGGAGCCTTCTTGGAACTGCTGAGAGGACTCTCTAAAAGAATGCAAATGACCAGCTATCTACAAGGAGTATAAATCCTTCTATTCCCCACAGAGCTGAAGAAGCTTCTCGGATGAGAAGTGAAATCTCTTCAAGGGAAAACCAGAAAGTCCAGTTGCCTCTTGAAAAAGCACCTTTGGGGCAATCATGACCTGGATGGCTGAAAATCTCTATAGACCAGGGGTTTCAAACTCAAGGCCTGGGGGCCACATCCGGCCCACGGGGTGCTTAGATCTGGCCCGTGAGGCTGCCCTGGAAACAGTAAAGGACTGGCCCACGATGCCTCTGCCAGGAAAAACGGAGCTCGCGAGGGCCACGCATGCCCCCCCCCAGTTCCATTTTTGCTGGCAGAGGGTTGCAGGATGCTGTCCCAGCCAAAAACGGGACTTGGGACCCATTTTTGAGCCGAGGTGGCGCAGGGGTTAGACTGCAGTACTGCAGCTACTTCAGCTGACTACCAGTTCAGCAGATCTGCGGATCAAATCTCACTGGCTCAAGGTTGACTCAGCCTTCCATCCTTCCGAGGTGGGTAAAATGAGGACCCAGATTGTTGGGGGCAATATGCTATTTAGTATATTGTCTTTGGCCACCCAGAGTCCTCGGAGAGTGGGCGGCATAGAAATATGACTAATAAAAGTAAAAATAAAATAAAATTTTCGATGGCAGAGGGCTCGGGCCACCACAGGCGTCACCCAACACGAGTGATGTCATGTTGGCCATGCCTACCATGGCCACGCCCTCCAGCCCCCCTGAGGTCAAACACAATCCTGATGTGGCCCTCAATAAAATCGAGTTTGGCGCCCCTGCCCTAGACATTGAGAAAAATTTCCTTCAAAATCGTGTAGAAAGACATCTTGAGGTTTTATTGCTTTCTGATATCTGATCACTATCAATTTCTTTCTTTCCTTCCTTCTCCATCATGGCATCCTCATTCTCCTTCTCCTCCTCCTCCTCCCCCCCAGGTCTTTCAACGTCGGATGAATGGTGAGACGGATTTCTGGCGGGACTGGCAAAATTATGCTCTTGGCTTTGGCAACCTCACCCGGGAATTTTGGCTAGGTAAGTCTATAACTTTGTATGCGTCTCGTCATCCATGTAGCCAGATATTTCTACCATTTCATCCTTCCTGTCCTTTTACAAACTGGAAACTGAGCCCACAGAAAGATAAGGGCTTGCTAAACTGAACCCATTTCTGGACTTTATGCTTGAAACGGAGAGGGTGGGGGAATGAAACTTTGATTCTAACAATCTTGTAACAGAAATGGTTAGCATCACTAAAATAACTGTCTGTAGGGTTGCCAGGTCTGCTTCCAAAAAATAGCGGACAAACGGGTGTGTGTGTGTGTGTGTGTGTGTGTGTTAAGTAGTAAAAAAATAAAAAAAAATTACAATTAAATTATATATTTTCTTACAAACATTTTAACACACCATTTTAGGTCAGTCGACACAAGCTACAATACATTTTAAAAATGTGAACTGTACATAATTTTATAATATATTTTTATTTTAATCTCATCATTAATTTTTTTCGGAGAATCGAGTTCAATGGATATTCGATCTTTGTCTCATTCTAACTTATGAAAAAAAAGACAAAACGCGATTCTCCTACCCTTATTCTCTTAGACTGTACAGCTTTAGATTACGTACCATTTCATCATAAAGCTTTTGAATAAAAAAAAAGGTCCACTATTTTGTGAAAAAAAATAGTGAACATAATGTGAAAAAAGCGGACTGTCCGCTCAAATAGTGGACACCTGGCAACCCTAACTGTCTGTTGTACTCTACTGAAGCAAAAAAAGTTGAAAGTTGCTGCTTTTTACTTTCCCTTTTACCTTACACCCCTCTCCCCTTCTTTACTTTTCCTTATTCTCTCATGATCTTTATTTTTATTTTATACAATAATAAACGTTATTTTTTTTTAAAAAAAATATAAATGATAATAAGGCTGTACTAACTTCCACAGTTGTACACAAGTTCCATAATGATTCCATTTGTAAATATGACTCCTTCTTTAACCTCCTTCAGAACATTGATTGATTATGTGCCATCAGTTTGTTGTTTGGTGACCACACGGGTCGATTCTCTCCAGGATGACGTCTCCCCAGCCTGGGGACTCTTCCAGTGGTGCCCTCATCATTACATGTAACTGAGTCTGTCCTTCACAAGACTGATCCTCGCCTTTCTCTTTGGATTCCAGGAAACAATGCTCTGCACCAGCTGACCTCTTCAGGGGACTACGAGCTACGCGTGGATCTCCGTTCTGGGGATGAGTCCGTCTATGCTACCTATCAGAACTTCCGTGTGGACCCTCCAGCTGACCATTATCGCCTGCATCTGGGCAGTTACCATGGCACAGCTGGTGAGCAGAGCTGTGGGATTGTGTGTCAGGGTCTCAAGTAATACATCCAGTGGTGGGATTCAAATAATTTAACAACTAGTTCTCTGCCCTAATGGGTGGCTGGGTGGGCGTGTGGGCGTGGCCAGGTGGTGTACAGGCAGCATTCAGCCTCCTACACCCCACTGGGAGCAAAAACAGACTGCGGTGGGGGATGCGCCTTCCCCCCGCACCCCGTTTTGGACCTAGTAGACCTCCCTGCAGCCTCCTGAGAATGAAAATGGGCAGCAGGGGTGGGGGGCATGCCGCACACACACTCGCACCCCATTTTAGGCCTAGGAGGCATCCCTGCAGCCTCCTGGGAGTGAAAACAGGCCCAGGCCCCCAGGCCCCATTTTGAGCCTAGGAGGCCTCCCTGCACTTGCCTGGGAGTCAAAATGGGGCACGTGGGGACTCCTGGAAGTGGTGGGGTGGGGTCAGCCAGCAATTTAACTACTTGTTCGCCCAAACCGGCTCAAACCGGCTGACTCCCACCACTGAATACATCCACAACAATGAGAACTCTGAGGCAATGAAAACAATTAATCAGTGGAACAACTTTCCTCCAGAAGTTGTGAATGCTCCAACACTGGAAGTTTTTAAGAAGAGATTGGACAACCATTTGTCTGAAGTGGTGTAGGGTTTCCTGCCTGAGCAGGAGGTTGGACTAGAAGTCTTCCAAGGTCCCTTCCAACTCTGTTATTCTATTCTATTCTATTCTATTCTATTCTATTCTATTCTATTCTATTCTATTCTATTCTATTCTATTCTATTCTATTCTATTCTATTCTATTCTATTCTATTCTGCAGTGGTCCACGCTTTTGTGTGCTTTTGTGCTGAGGGTGTCATCTTTCCAAGCCTTTCCAATAGGACTAATGAAGTGTCCACTGAAGCCCATGATTAGGGAGTTGTATGGAAAGGCCCTAAGTGAATATACACTATATGCAATCATGGATAGATATGATGTTAGAAAATGGAAAGGACTAGAATATTCAGGTGTGAGTTTTAGGAAATGGGAGATGATGGGAAAACCGTATGTTGACTTGAGTTGCGACCAATTGAAGAGCAAAGCTGGAGATGGATTCTATGTAAGCCATGATTCCCCCCCCCCCCAGGGTTATTGGCCAAGCACCCAAAATGTGATCATGTGACATGGGGAGTTGCAGCCCTTGTTACTCCAAAATGGGTTGTAAATAGATCTGGGGAGGTCCATCATAATTTCAATCAATCGTAAATCAAGGACTATCTGTAGCAGAAGGGATTCACGTACACAGGGAAGAAGATAATTCTTGAGAGTCCTTTGTTGGCAGCCAGAAATTCAGGAGGGAAGACTGTGGTTGTTTTTATCTCTCACTTTCCCACTTTCTCTCTCACCCAGGCGATGCCTTAAGCTACCACTCAGGGAGTGTTTTCTCCACTCGGGACCGGGATCCGAATCGGGTCATCATCCCCTGTGCCATCTCTTACCGTGGAGCATGGTGGTATCGCAACTGCCACTACACCAACCTCAATGGACTCTACGCTAACAACCGTGATCACCAGGTAATCCCCGGTGGGCAAGTGGGATGGAGCAAAAGGCAGCTCGTACTTTTGGGTGGAATGAGGTAATGGTATGTAGGAAAAGACCTTATGAGACTGAGCCAAGGGAGCAATCAGATAAGAGACAAAGTAGCCCTCAGCTTAATAGTGGACAAGGCGATCAGCTCAGGAGAAACCTTCCTTATCACTTCTCAGGTTGTAAAGGAGACAGGGAAGAGCCTTGCAAGATTGACGTCAGCCTCGTAGGGAAAACCAGATACAAATTACAACTAGATGTGCTAAGTGCTAAGAGCCGTGGTGGCACAGTGGTTAGAATGCAGTACTGCAGGCTACTTCTGCTGACTGCTAGTTACCTGCAGTTTGCCAGTTCGAGTCTCACCGGCTAAAGGTTGACTTCCATCCTTTTGAGGTCGGTAAAATGAGGACCCAGATTGTTGGGGGTGATATGCTGACTCTGTAAATTACTTAGAGAGCAGTGGTGATATTCAGTCAGTTCACACCAGTTCGAGTGAACCGGTAGGGAAAATTTGAGCTGGTTTGCCGAACCGGTAGTGACCTCTGGCTGGCCACGACCCCATCCTGGTCGCCCGGTCGCCACTCGCTCACCCCGCCCACCCGACACTCGTTTTCCCCACCCACTCACTTGATGCTCGCCCTGCCCATCCCAGCCCTATATATGTTGCCTTTGCCATGCGGCCCAGCTAATTGCCTTGCCAGTCGCCTCCATGCCTTGCCCACTCTGCTCAGCTCACCAAAGGTAAGCATGCCACCCACTCGTCCTTCATCTTGGGTCAGGGGCCGGGGCTCCAGGGATGCACCATTCCCGGAGGCCCCAGAGCCTCTGCCCACCCTGGCCAGGTTGGGGAATGCACCATTCCCTGGCTCCAGCCTTGCCCTTGAGCCACCAGCCACTCACTGTTCACTTTCCCTTTGCCAGTCGCATGCATTGCCCTGTTTCCCCTCCTTCAGAGGCCCCAGCCCTAGCCCCGCTTCCTCCCCCATGAACGCCTCTTTCTCCGGGCTTACCTTCCTCCCATAGCTGGTGGCAGAGGGGAAGGCAAGCCAGGGCCGAGCCATCACTGCTGGGATCTCCGCCAGGCCGCATCTCGTCCCCCTTGTCACAAGATGCCTGCGCAACTGCCACCTCTTTTTTTTCGGTGCGAGAAGCCTCCCAGCTGCCATCTCTTTGCCAGCCAGAACCGAGCTGGCAATGGTGGCTGGCCAGAGGATTCTTGCACCAAAAACTACCAGAGGTCTCGAACGCGCCGAAAAAGCTGCTGCCGTCACCGCCCCGTTCTTTACATGTGTACCCTATTGCCTGCTTTGCTCCGACACAGCAGACAATGAAAGGTCGTAAAAAAAAGGTCGTAAAATGGGGCAAAATTCATTTGACAAATGTTTATTTTATTTTATTTATTTATTTATTTATTTATTTATTTATTTATTTATTTATTTATTTATTTATTTATTTAATCTAATTTTTATATCGCCCTTCTCCCGAAGGACTCAGGGCGGTGCACAGCCAAAGATAAAATAAGTACCCATATAAAATTTAAAAACAATTTAAAACATATTAAATAATTTGGCCCCGACATCACTAAAACAAAAACAACCCATTAAAATTAATGTTTCACTTAGCAACAAAATTTTGGGGTTCAATTGAGATCATAAGTCGAGGACTACCTGTATAATATTTTCACCTCAATTTCTCTCTCTGTTTCTCTGACTTTACTGATCTTCCTTTTGCAGAAAGGGGAGTCTAGATTTTACAGATTCTCACATATGCCCTCTCTCTCCTCCATTCTAGGGTGTCAACTGGTTTAACTGGAAAGGATTCGAGTTTTCCATTCCTTTCACTGAGATGAAACTGCGGCCCAGCAGCTTCCACCCGTTGCAGAGGTCCTGAGCGGGACACGGGATGGACTAAGGGAGACAGCAGTGGAGGCAAAGCCACAACAACAGCAGAAAATCCCAGCAACGACCCCTTTTGCAACAGGATACCTCACATCCAGCCTTTGTTCTGTTTTTCTGGCCCATCCTGAGAAAAAAGAGGAATGCATCGAAGCCAAAGGGGGGGGAAAAAAACCTTTGGAGACTTGAAAAGACCCACTTCAGTCAAAAGGAAGAGAGAGCTCAGAAGTAGAGTTTGAGAGGATAAAAGGAATTAATCTGAACATAGTTAGTACTCAATTTACAACTACAATTGGGAGCAGGATTTTTATTACTAAGCAAGGTGATTGTTGAGTCCCGGCCAATTTTTATCACAGTTGTTAAGTGAGTCAGGGTAGCTACAAAGCCAATTGTGTGGTCATTCAGCAAATCTGACTTACTTCATGGACTTTGCTTGTCAGAAAGTCGCAAATCGGGATCTTGTGACCCTGCAGCCGTCACAAACACAAGTTGGTTGGTCACGCTCCCAAATTTTGATCCCACGACTGTGGCATGAGGACTGGCTGTCAATCATTTTTTTCACTGCTGTTGTCATTTTGAATGGTCACTAAACAAATGGTTGTAAGTTGAGGACTACCTGTGATTTTTATTTTTATTTTGTAAAGGAGAGCTTTCAAGAGAGCCAAGAAATCAGATCGGCCGGCAAAACTTCAGCCACCAAAGCCTGGTTCCCTTCTCTTCTCTTCGTTCTGGTTCCGGGAATCAATGACTTTGCAGCAGTGAAGTCCTAATTCTGACCCCAAATTTCTCCTTCTTGACCCCTTTTGCTTCTCATCAGCTCATCTGCTAACGACTTTTCCCTTCCCTCTCCAGGCTCATTCCCAACCCAGGCTCCATTTTCTTCCTTCTGCGAATGCCCTTCAAAACGGAGTTAAAGTCATAAGTATTTTGGTGAATGCAGCTTGACATAAAAGCACTTTTAATGTTGGCTTGATTTTTTACCCATTCCTTTTGCCCCCTGGGGAAACCTTGTGAACTCAAGCAACAGACTGTTCTCCCATCCGTAACCTTTTTGCCTCTTGCTCTGCAAACTTTTCCACCTACAGGTAAATGATTAGTACTGACAGGCACAGGTGTGAACCTAACTGGGAAAAAAATTGCAGAGTGGAAAAAGAACTGGAAAAAATTGGAAAGACCTCTGATTCATTATTGTCCTCACAATAATAATAATACCCTAAAAAATCAACAGGCCAGTTTCTAAATTTTGTATGCTTGCTCTCATTTCTTTATACAAGATTGCAGGGATCAAATTGGGATTAATTCTCACTTAAAAGCTGAGTTTATGTTTATATAAACATTTTCAAGAAACTCCGGCACATAGAAACCTAGCATTTAACGGTGAGGGTAAATTCTTTTTTCCTTGCTCTAAACTTTCTCTAAGAGTAAATGATTTGTTTTAAAAGTCTGACCCAAATCCAAGTAGACTCTTTCAGAAAAAAAGAGCAATTTCCTGCCTCTTAGCAGTACATAAAACCTTCTGATTGGGCCCTATATAGCGGAATAATTGTATTTTTGCAACTTTATAATTTATGACTTTATAATTGTAAGGTATAAAGGTATTTGGTATTGCAGTGGTTCTTAAACTGGAGACAGTTAACCCTAAATTGATAATTTGGGCATATTCCTGGGGTTAATGAAATAATGCTATATGTAAATTCTGTTTGAGAGTTGTGCGTCCAGTTTGGTGACTGCTACTAGCGAGATACTTGTGTAAAACAACAGAGTCAGGTCTTTTGTGGGGACAATGACATTGTTCAATAATAATAACTGCCATTTGGGCCAAACATTTTAAGACCCACTGTTCCTTTCCTAACCTGATGCCTTTGTGGGTTGGACTACATCCATCCAGAATAAAGAGAAATATGGGCGATAACAGCTGAAGAAAATCTGAGGTGAATATTCTGGCTATAATCAAAGAGAGACAAATGCAATCCAGATGTGGGAATGACTTCCCAATTTGATCTTTTAAACATTTTGTCCATTTCTTGAACCTCTTTAGTGAACGAGACAGACTTCCTTGGAAAGATTAAAAGATCAAAATGAGGCATTAGGAGCATACTTTTTAATGATTAATTTACTAATAAGATAGTACAAACAACAGACTTCAAAGGCCCAAAGGCCCAGATTTGTTTAAAAGCAGAATGCCAATTGTCCTGATTGTACTGATAGTAGAGAATGTTTATAGTTCAGGATTGAACTGTGGGGTTCTTGGTGCTTTCTGAGCTTGGTTGTTTTCTTGCAGCGGTTTCATTACCAAATTAGGTAACATCAACTAGCATTGATTACTTAGTTTAGATTACTTAGTTTAGATTACCTAGTAGATTACCTAGTTTGCTAATGAAACATCTGCAAGAAAACAATCAAGCTCAAAGAGCACCAAGGATCCCAGAGTCCTGATTGCACCCAGACAGTGCTAGGATTATAACTTGCAAAATGGGACAGGGGGAGATGCTAATAAAATCCCAATTTCCTGATTTTTCCCTTTCTCAAATAGTTTTAGCTAATCAGACTTCCCCGGAGTCTTCCCAAACTACTAATTACATCACTGAGTGTTCTTTTTCTTCGCTGGAAATGTGGAAATGTTACGGTTGGTCCCATAACCAGATGTTTAGACTGGATTTGGCATTCTTATCCACCTATCAAGACCTATCACAGGTCTTTGGGAAGGAATCAATAGGTGGATTAAAAAGCCAAATTGAGTCTAAACATCGGGCTGACTATGCAACCAACCGCAATTCCACTGCCATCTGATCACGAAGCACAATTGAAGACGAATGTTAAAGGGACGATCTCCAAGACAGAAATGCAAGCCTGGCTCCAGGACAGAAAACTTGGAGAGGAGACCATGGGTTCTGAAGGGAGAGTTTGACCTGTATAAAGTATAATATGTGACTCAAGCAAGACCTTTAATCTGTCCAATGTCCTCCACAAGCCCAGCTTCACATGGCTCTTCCAGCACCTTTTTGGGCTAACATTTGTGACTTGGGCAAATGCTTTTGTTTGAACTCGGTAAAGATGAGGCAAGCAGATTTGTTGATTTGGTTCAACACAATGTGGGAGCAAAGTTGTGCTCCTCTGGGATTGTGATATTCTTCAGGACAAGCTACTTGATATTAGAAGCAGGTGGAAGAGTTCACAAGAAGGGTTTTTTTTCTTCTTCTTTTCTTCTTCTTGCAGGACATTAAGGGAACGTTGAAGGGAACGTCTTTTACAACTTGAGGGAGGGCAGGAAATTTGCACAAATTGGGTGGGAGGGAAAGGCAAGCTGTAAAGTATTGTTTCTTTATAAGGGGGGGGGAATAAAACTCTTCTATAAAAGAAGTGCTTGGGAAAAAATGTTATTTTTAGATCATGGGGGAAATATGTTTAAAATAAAAGTCAAATATTAAAAAAGAAAGAGGAGTAGTGACGTTCTTCAAAATTTGGTTTGGTTTCTCTCTTTTTTTTGACACATAGTCTGGTGGAAAACAGCTTAGAATTGGTAGTAGCTTTACAACTGAATACAGTGCTTGCTCTTTAGATTCTCATTGAAGGGGGTTAGTGCAGGGGTGGGCTGCTGGGGATTTGCAGAGGTTCGGGAGAACCTCTAGCTAAGATTCTGTGCAGTTCAGAGAACCCTAATTGTCACAGAGGGTGGAACACCCAAGACAAACCCTCTTTCTGCGAATGGGCCGTGTCGAAGGGTCTGGGACGAAGAGGCCGGTGGCCCATTCCCCACGGCAGATGACTGTAGGCGTACCAGCTGAGGAGATAAGTCGGGGGAGAATCGCCTGAGGAGAAATGAAAAGTCAGAACTAAAAGTCCTAGACCCAAGGGAGGAGGAGTAAGGATCTTGATGGCAGTAGCAGAAGGGTGCCTCTTTGAGTGTTTTCAGGAAGTAGGAGTTTCTAGAATTAATGTTTCTAGCTCTTTGAAATAACAAAGCAAGTTCTCCATGAAGAATATAGAGTCTGATAAGAACTGGTTCAAACCTGCCAAGGACAAGGATTGCACATACTGGCAAACTCATTATAATCGTGTGGGAAACAGGCCTCCATAATACAACAGTGAGCATTAACAACATCATACTAACAAAAAGCAGGTGGATGATTTCCGTTTCCCGTCCAGCAGGAAGGGCAGGAAAGGCTTCATTTTTTGGGCTTTGGGATCCTCGGCCGAGGTACCAGCCGCACCAGGAAGGGCTTGCAATGAATAAGGAATCGAAATGATCCCCTGAGGTCAGGAAGGCATCCGGCTGACGCAGGCAAGAGTTGGAAGTCTCGCAGGATGGAAGCAAGGAAGAGGAACGACTCCATGCGGGCTAAGGCTTCCCCCAGGCATACCCGCGCCCCACAGCTGAATGGCACCAGATTCCGTCGGGCCTCAATAGAGGCTTCACCCTCCAGGAATCTCTCTGGATAGAAGAAAAAGACCCATCAGATTAACAAGGACAGCCAATTTGGTCTAGTAGTGAAGGCCCCAGACTGGAAATCAGGAGATTGCGAGTTCTTAATACAGCTTTTAGGTATGAAAACTGACCGGACGACTTTAAATCTGTCACTCTATCTCTAAGCCCAACCCACTTTACAGAGTTGTTGTGTGGAAAATAAGAGGAGGAAGGAATACTGAATGTGTTCACCAGCTTGAGTGATGTATAAAAATAATACAGGCAGGCTAAAATAAAATAAATAACAGGAAGGAAAAAAATTCCTTCTCCATATCAGGTTGGCCTGATACGCCAGTTGCGTCCCTTTCAGGATCGAGACTCCCTACGCACGGTCACTCAGGCACTCGTCACTCCCGCCTGGACTACTGCAATGCTCTCTACATGGGGCTCCCCTTGGAGTGCACCCGGAGGCTCCAGCTGGTCCAGAATGCGGCCGCGCGGGGGATTATAGGAGCGATGGGGCGCTCCCATATGACACCTCTCCTACGCGAGCTGCACTGGCTCCCGGTGGTCTTCCGGGTGCGCTTCAAGGTGTTGGTGACCACCTTTAAAGCACTCCATGGTTTAGGGCCGGGGTATCTACGAGACTGCCTTCTGCTGCAAATAGCCTCCCACCGGCCAGGACGCTCACACAGACAGGGCCTCCTCAGGGTGCCGTCCGCCAGACAATGTCAGCTGGCAACCCCCAGGGGGAGAGCCTTCTCTGTGGTGGCACCCGCCCTCTGGAATGACCTCCCCCTAGAGATACGCACAATACCAGACCTCCAGACTTTTCGTTGGGCCCTGAAAACTCATTTATTTCACCTAGCCGGGCTGGCTTGATCCCATCCGTTTCGGTTTTAATTTGAAATTGGTTTTAATTGGGTTGTTTTAAATTCTGAGCCGAAATTATTTAATTACCTTTTAAACTGTTTTTTAAATTTTTTATGCTCTGTTTTATCTTGGCTGTTCACCACCCTGAGTCCTGCTGGAGAAGGGCGGTATACAAATCAAATCAAATAAATAAAAATAAATAAATAAAATATCTTTTAAAAGTTTTAATATTTGGGAAACACTGGGTTAGAGGCTTGGGTGGGGATAGATAGATAGATAGATAGATAGATAGATAGATAGATAGATAGATAGATAGATAGATAGATAAACAAGCAGGCAAACAAGCAAGCAAGCCAGAAATAAACCGTGCTTTCCATTCACACACACACACGCACCCCACACACAAATGTTTAGCTGAAATCAATAGATTAATATAAAATCTTAGCTTCAAGCAACTTGGGACTTTATTCAGGTAGCCTCGTTAGGTAAAGTCAAAGGAGTCCCTGTGGATTTTACTCTGCTAGTCATTGCTGTCTATAGGGAGCAGCTCTCATCTCTGTTTCAAGGCCATTGAGCCAGCGCTGTCTGAAGACATTTCCGTCTTCATGTGGCCAACATGATATCAAGGATCACTGTTACCTTCTCATTGAAGTGGTACCTATTTATCTACTTGCATTTGCATGCTTTCAAACTGCTAGGTTTGGCAGGAGCTTGGACGAGGACCGGAGCTCATCCTGTCTTGTGGCACTTGGGTCTCGAACATGGGCTGCCAGCTTTCCAGTCAACAAGTCTAAGGTCTTACCCACTGAGCCAACAGTGCCGCCCCTTTTTTTTTCTCGCTTGGTCAAAAATAAATCACATACATATACGGCTTAGTATGATGGTTAACCCCAACTTTTCTTTCTTTAATTTGTCTCTCAACATTTGCACATCTAAAACATCATAAAATTCACATTTTCTTCCCCAAGCTATCTCTCTTTCTCTATAGTTGCCCTAAGTTAGGGTTTTCTGAAACATACTTTACTGATTAGTGCACAATAAGCTGCGCTGACACAACACACTAAACCGGTGTTTCTCAACCTTGGCAACTTTAAGTCAGGAGGTCTTCAACATGCTTACCTTCTGCGCATGCCCAAGATGGTGGTGCCCGCTGGGACCGCGATTTGAGGATGGGGTGCCAACCTACCTTCTGGGTCCTTTGGGGTCGTTTTGAAGAGCTATGACCCCCAGGACCGGTCAGGGGAGCTCTCTGCCAGCACGGAGAGGGGTTTTTTTTCCTCTGTGACTGAGCAGAGAAGACAGCGCGATGTCGGGAGCGACGGGCTGATCAGCTGGGCATCGGCAGCGTTTTCCAAAGCCACAGGCCATCCAAGCATTGGGGCGCCACAGCGCGACAAATTTTCAAGCCCGGGGGGGGTTGCCCGAAGAGTTACAAGACATGCCGGGCACCCCTGAAGATCTCTGGGGCATCGCCAGGCTTTTTTAGTGTTGACAATGGCGCAGCGGTGATGGCAATGGCGGTGGAGGCTGCCTGGTGGTCAGAGAGCGCTGGCGACCCCCCCCCTTGGAGTTGGAGTTTAGGAGTTAGTGCGGGCAATGAACCAACGAGAACTAATTAAGATCGGGAGACCTGCAACCATGGTTGGGGCGAAAAGGACCTGGTGTGACTTTTTCCCAGGCCTTGGGTGGCCTCAAACTGTGGTTGTGCGGGGGTTGGGGACTTGAGACAACTGCCCCACTTCCGCCCCACTTTTCTCTCCTCCAGTGCTCCCTTTTAAGACTGGGCCCACTCGGACCAACTTTTAGCCTGTGGGACTCACTTTCGCTATGTTTTCACTACCATCTGAACCCCCTGACTGTGGAGAGGGCTATGGAAAATGGAGGTCGGTTCATGGCTGCATCCCCTCGGCTAAGGGGGCTGGACACCAGTTGGCCACCGTGAGAGGGTGGCTTGGTCTCGGGGCCTCCTGAGGGCTGAATCGGGATGTGTTCACACATAAGCACTTTACCAGCGGTGGGGACCCGACCATCGGACCAACCGCCGTGAGAGGGCAGTTTTTGGACCTGATCCCTGGACGCTGTTTGGATGTACTGGTTCTATTACTGCCACCTCACCACAAGAGGGGGCGGACCAGCTGACCTAATCACCGTGAGAGGGTGGTTGGATCGATTTTCCCCCTTGGATTGTGGTCGTTATGGATTTGGACTGTGTCCTCTGTTGTGAGGGGACAGTGGACTTTAGGGTGACCCGCTCCCTGCTTCACCAGGAAGCGTGGGAAGACCCCTTGGAGGGAAGAGCCGAGGATTTTGTTCAGTATCTGCATGACAAAATCACTCAGATTTGGGAAGGTCTGGACTCTGACTGGGTAGATCCAGCGAGAGTGACGGAGGCACATCTTGAGACTGTTATCTGGGATGAATTTGATCCTGTGACCCCAGATGACGTGGACAGGATTCTGGGTAGATTGAACGCGACCACATGTTAGTGCTGGCTTCCCGGGAGGTGACACGAGGCTGGCTCCAGGGGATTATAAATGCTTCATTGGGTGAGGGTGTCTTCCCCGCTGCCCTTAAGGAGGCGGTGGTGAGGCCCCTCCTCAAGAAGCCTTCCCTGGACCCGGCAATATTGGCTAATTATCGTCCAATCTCCAACCTTCGTTTTGTGGTGAAGGTTGTTGAGAGTGTGGTTGCGGGACAGTTTCCCCAGTACCTGGATGAAGCGTCGTATCTGGATCCGTTCCAGTTGGGTTTCAGGCCTGGGTACAGCACGGAAACGGCATTGGTCGCGTTGGTTGATGATCTCTGGAGGGCTCGGGACAGGGGTTGCTCCTCTGTCCTGGTCCTGTTAGATCTCTCAGCGGCTTTTGATACCATCGACCATGGTATCATGCTGCACCGGTTGGAAGAGTTGGGGGTGGGAGGCACAGTACTAAGGTGGTTCTCCTCCTTTCTCTCTGACCGGTCGCAGTCTGTGTTGACAGGGGGGCAGAGGTCGACCCCGAGGCCCCTCATATGTGGGGTGCCGCAGGGATCAGTCCTCTCGCCCCTTTTGTTCAACATTTATGTAAAGCCGCTGGGCGAGATCATCCGTGCTTTTGGGGTGAAGTACCATTAGTAGCGGATGACACCCAGCTGTACATCTCCACCCCGGACCACCCCAATGATGCCCTTGAAGTGATGTCCCAGTGCCTGGAGGCCGTACGGATCTGGATGGGGAGGAACAGGCTCAGGCTCAACCCATCCAAGACCGAGTGGCTGTGGTTTCCGACGCCCCGATATAATCAGCTGGTGCCATCGCTGATTATTGGGGGCGAATCATTGGCCCCCACGGAGAGGGCGTGCAACTTGGGTGTCCTCCTGGATTCACGGCTGTTTTTAGAAGAGCATGTGACGGCCGTGACCGGGAGGATTTTTCATCAGGTTCGCCTGATCCGCCAGTTGCGTCCCTATCTAGATCGGGACTCCCTACACACAGTCACTCATGCCCTCGTTACCTCTTGTCTGGACTATTGCAACACTCTCTACATGGGGCTCCCCTTGAGGTGCACTCGGAGGCTCCAACTGGCGCAGAGTGCGGCCGCGCGGGTGGTGATGGGAGCGACATGGAGTTCCCATGTAACACCTCTCCTGCGCGAGCTGCACTGGCTCCCGGTGATCTTCCGAGTGCGCTTCAAGGTTCTGGTTATCACCTTTAAAGCGCTCCATGGCTTAGGACCTGGTTATTTATGGGACCGCCTGCTACCACCAATAGCCTCCCACCGGCCAGTACGCTCCCATAGAGAGGGGCTCCTCCAGGTGCCGTCGGCCAAACAATGTCGGCTGTCGGCCCCTAGGGGAAAGCCTTCTCTGTGGGGGCACCTACGATCTGGAACGAGCTCCCCCTGGAGATACGTAGGATCCCGGATCTGCGCACCTTCCGCCGCGCGCTTAAGACTTTTCTATTTCATCAAGCTGGCCTGGCCTAAATCTTCCCCCTTTTTAAATGTGGAAATTTTAAATTTGTTTTAATTATAGGGTCATGGGTAAAGCGTTTTAAATTGGGGAGCCATTTTGGATTTAATTCTGTTTTAAACGTATTTTAATGTTTAGATTGTATGTTTTTAATCTTGGCTGTTCACCGCCCCGAGTCCTTCGGGAGAGGGGGCAGTATACAAATTTAATAAATAAATAAAATAAATAAATAAATGCTGGCTGGGGAATTCTGGGAAAGTCCATCTGTCTTAAAATTGCCAAGGTTGAGAAATACTCCACTAAGCCAAAGCCAAGCAAACTTTATTGTGGCTTTGTGTGATGTACGAACACTCTCTCCCTCCCTCCCTCCCTCCCTCCCTCCCTCCCTCCCATAAGAATACCTGGCCTAAACTCCACAGGACGGTGCCACTTGGTTGCATCGTGATGGGCCCCATAGAGGTTGGGAATGACCGTCGTGCCCTTAGGGATGGAGAAACCAGACAGACTTGGGAGAGGGGATGAGAAGGAGAGGAAAAAGAAGACAACAATTATATCAACAAGGCTTCAGCAATATAATTTGTTCCTCTTGCTTATCCTGAGACTGTGGATCTCATGGGCATCCGAAAACATCACAGACCCAGTTTGGTCTAGAATAGAATAAAATAGAATTCTTTATTGGCCAAGTGTGATTGGACACACAAGGAATTTGTCTTAGGTGTATACGGTCTCAGTGTACATAAGGAGAATAAAATACATTCATCAAGAATATAAAGATACAACACTTAATGTTTATTTATTTATTATTATTTTTATTTATTTCCTAGTATGATTTGATAGCTTATTAGTAACCTTGACTATCACTAAGTGTTGTATCTTTTTATTCTTGATAAATGTATTTTATTCTCCTTATGTACACTGAGAGCATATACACCTAAGACAAATTCCTTGTGTGTCCAATCACACTTGGCCAATAAAGAATTCTATTCTACTTCACTGCCTATCAGGGAAGTTCTCAATTTCTGATGTCTCCCAATGCCAACTTCTTCCCTTTTTTCCAGAATAAAGTGGCCCCACCCCCTTCTTCATTTTTCGCTAAACATATTATCTATTGTTAAAGACTCTCCTTCCCTCACATCATGTGAAAGTTTATTTGGCAACTATCTGAAATTTGGAGAGACCTGGCCGAGTCAGACACGACTGAATGGATAACATCTTCATCATCATCATGACCAGTACTCACACCAGTAGTGGGATTCAAAAATTTGAAGGTTACTACAAAATCCCCATTTCCTCCCGATCAGCTGGGACTCGGGAGGCAGAGAATAGATTGGGGCGGGGCCAATCAGAGGTGGTATTTACCAGTTCTCTGAACTACTCAAAATTTCCTCTACTGGTTCTCCAGAACTGGTCAGAACCTGCTGAAACCCACCTCTGACTCACACTTACAGTCAAAGGCATCAAGCTTGTGGCATTCCCCAGGTCACATGATCCAAATTCTGGTACAGGGCTGTAAAGCACTATAAAGTGGTATATAAGTCTAAGTGCTATTGCTAATACTACTTAACAATGGTTGCAAGTACCAGTCATAAGCCCTGTTTTTTTCAGTGCTGTTTTTTCTGCACTGTTGTAACTTCAGATGGTTACTAAATGGATGGTTGTAAATCAAGAACCACCTGTACCTAGGTCAGGGGTGTCAAACTCAAGGCCCATGGGCTGCATCCGACCTGTGGGATGCTTAGATCTGGCCCACGGGGCCACTCTGGAAACAGTGAAGGACCGGCCCATGGTGCCTCTGCCAGCGAAAACGATCTCTGTTTTCAGCTGGGACGGCTTCCTGCAACCCTCTGCCAGCAAAAACAGAGATCGGGAGGGCTGTGTGCACACCCCAGTTCCTGGAGGTCAAACACAGCCCTGATGTGACCCTCAACTCCCTCGAGTTTGACACCCCTGACTTAGATACAATAATTTTTTTTTGAAGCCTCTGAGCTGTGCTCAGACCTGTTTCGCTTATACTTTCTCGCTTTCCCCTCATTCTGGCTAAAAGCACTCAAGGTTTTTAAGTTAAAAAAAAAAAAGAACTTGATGCCACAAGCTTGATGCCTTTGACTGTTTGGTGCCAAGGAGGGTCATGGATGTTCAGAAGGCAGAGACCTGTGTAGAAAGAGCACCTGGTAGAATGTAAGAGGAGAATGTAGGGGAGAGGTGGGGAGAAGCTGGATCCCCTTCCTCAAGGACAGATTTAGAGGGAAGGGGAAATGTCTCTTGAAACCTGTTACCTGGTATTACGGATGGTCATGTGGGGCAGAGCCAGGGGTGCTGATGGACGCAGGCGCAAAGTCTCCAAGATGGTGGCTCGGAGGTAAGGCAGTTGCTCCTGATCGCTGTAGGTCGGATCACGGTGGAATCCGATGACAGTGGTTAACTCTTGGTGGATCTGCTCCTGAATCTGGAATGGCAGAGAAAGAAGACAAAAACATGGTGGGAAGTAAGAAGACACTACAGGCCGCCCTCGTTAAATGACCATTTGTTCGTAATTTATGACAGTGTTGAAGTTACAATCTTTGCAACAACAACAACACCCCCGTCCAGTGGTGGGTTGCCCCTGGTTTGCACCGGTTCACAAGAATCTGTAGTAAAACCAGCGGGAGGCTCCACCCACTGACCCAGACGTCATCATAGATTGACGTCATAGCTTGGCTGTCTCAGGAATTCTGGGAGTTGAAGTCCACAGGTTGTAAAAGAGCCACAATTGCCCACCTCTGACATAGGTGATCTGCACATGCACAGAAGAGCGCACAGGCGCGATGCGAACCGGTAGTAAAGGTAAGTAGAACCCACCCCGGCCCCCGTCATATGATCAAAGTTCAGATGCTTGGCAGCTCACCCACATTTACAACGGCAGTGTGTGCTTCAGCTCCCCACTACAAACCGGCTTATCTCCTCCCCCAATCCTGCCCTTTTGACCACCTGCTCTCCATCCCCTACCTCCTTGCTACTCTGTGCTCACCACCCCTGCCTCCCCACCTGAGCTTCACCATCTGGTGGCACAGTGGTTAAAGTTCAGTATTGCAGGCTAACTCTGCCCTCAGCCTGGAGTTCAATCCTGATGGGCTCAAGGTTGACTCAGCCTTCCATCCTTCCGAGGTCGGTAAAATGAGGATCCAGATTGTTGGGTGTGAATATGATGACATTGTAAACCGCCCTAGAAAGTGCTGTAAAGCACTAGGGGGCTATATATAAAACTCTAAGTGAATTTGCTATTGCTATCTTCTTCCACCCACTGCTGACAAAGGACATCTGACCTGACCTTTCGCAAGGTCCTTGAGTAGTACAGTGGTTTAAGGCACCCTGTTATTAAGCTGGTTATTAAGACCAGCTGCCTGCAATTACTGCAGGGTTCGAATCTCGCCAAGGCTCAAGGTCGACTCAGCCTTCCATCCTTTCAAAGGTAGGTGAAATGAGGACCCAGTTTGTGGGGGCAGTAAGCTGACTTTGCATAAATATATAAAAAGGATGAAGGCTATTGCTGAGCACATTGTAAGCCGCCCTGAGTCTCCGGAGAAGGGCGGCATATAAATCAAATTAAACAAAAAAAAAAAGGCACCTGTCGGTCATGTGAGGCCTTTCTGAAGCAACCCCAAGGCCATCCTGAGACCGCAGCTGTCTCAAAATAGGGCAGTTTGGGCACAACTTATCAGCAGTGGGAAGAAGATAGCAAAGACCCACTGAGAACAGATGAGCCTTTGTGGAGCAGGAATTGAAATACTCCCCCGGCACCAGTGGTACCAAGGGCAAAATAGAAGCAGCCCGAGACAGCTGACAGATAGTTCTTGACTTAACAACCACAATTGAGCCCAACATTTATTTTGCTTAGCAAGAAGTTGTAATAAAGCTTTGGAGAGGTTGACATTTGCAGGAAGACCTCCGTTTATGAAGAGTGATATACAGGTAGGCCTCGACTTATGACCCCCAACTGAGCCCAAAATGTCTGTTCTTAAGTGAGACCGTTGATAGGTGAATTTTGCCCCATTTTATGACCTTTCTTGCCGTAGCTATTAAGTGAATCACTGCAGTTGTTAAGTTATAACATAGTTTGTAAGTGAATCTGGCTTCCCCCTCGACTTTGCTTGTGACAAGGTCTCAAAAGGGGCACCGCAACTCTCATAAATACATGCCAGTTGCCAAGCGTCTGAATTTTGATCACGGGAATGCTTCAACAGTCCTAAGGGTGAAAAACAGTCATAAATCACTTTTTTTCCAGTGCCGTTGAACAGTAACCTCGAATGAATGGTTGTAAGTCAAGAACTATCTGTAATGGTAAGTGAGAAAGACCTTGAGAGACAGGACAAAGAAATACTGCCTAGGGCAGGGGTGTCAAACTCGATTTCATTGTGGGACAGGGTTGTGTTTGACATTGGGGGGCTCAGGGGGGCGTGGCCATGGTGGGTGTGGCCAGCTCAATGTCACTCATGTCTGCCAGCAAAAATGAGCTCCTTGAGCTCCATTTTCAGCTGCGATGGCCTTCTGCAACCCTCTGCCAGTGAAAACGGAGTTGGGAGTGCTGCCAGCAGCCCTCACGAGCTCCGTTTTTGGCTGTGATGGCCTCCTGCAACCCTCTGCCAGTGAAAACGGAGCTCGGAAGGGCTGCATGCAGCCCTCCGTTTTCACTCTGTTTTCACTGGCAGAGGCACCATGGGCCAGTCCTTCGCTGTTTCCAGGATGGCCCCGTGGGTGAGATCTAAGTACCCCACGGGATGGATCCAGCACCTGGGCCTTGAGTTTGACACCCCTGGCCTAGGGAATGGTCAGATAGAAGAGAGCATAGTCTGCATAATGGGTACGAAAGTGGCTCAGAAGTATTCATCTTTATCTTCTCAGGCTGTAAAGGAGATGGCGGGAGATTTGTACTTTGAGACTTGCAAGATTCACCTAAAACAACCAAGTGAGATTTGATTAACGATCACAACCAAGACTGTCAAAAAACTATCATTGCTAAGCAGTGTGGCCACATGATGTCTCACTGAATGATCTCATTGCTTAGTGGCAGTTTTGCTGATCCCAATTATGGTCATTAAATGAGAACTACCTCTCCATTCAACAAAGTTTGACTTTCAGGTACAGGCAAGCTATGCCCCCCGCCTTTTTTTTTCTAGGACTCCAACTCCCATTAGCGCCACCATCAAATGGTGAGGAACAATGTAGAGAGATGTAGCCCAACAACTGGAAGGCCACAGCTTCCCCGGTCAAGGCCTACAACTTTGGTCCCAGGACCGCTGCATGGAGAAATCAAGAGAGATTAGAAGCAGGAGGAGATCTTTGACTGAAAGGTAAACCTTGCCCCACCCAAAAGAGGGAACCTACTTTGATTTAGAGGACCATGCTTCCCGCCACCCACCAACAAACCGTTCATCCTACCTCAGGACGATGCACCAGGAAGGCAATAGCCCAAGTGAGCAGGGTTGCTGTGGTCTCCGTGCCTCCAATAAGCAGGTCAACAATGGCCATGTGGACATGATCCAACAAGAGGCCAGTCTCCCCCCATTTTTCAGTGCCATAGTCACGCAGAAGCTGCAGCATGTCATCCAGCATGTCCTGGATCTCTGAAGGGCTACGTGACTCCTAAAAAAGAGTGGAGGATGTGCAATCAATCAATCAATCAATCAATCAAGACAAGCTCTTTTAATCCATCTATTCATCCCATCAGTGAACAATCAACTGCTCAGGGCCCAGTCCCAATAATTCTGGCCTCGTTGATAAAAAGAGTTTCTCTCCAGTAACTTTTGACGAGATATGCTTCCTCATCTCTGTGATAAGCACTGGCCCATTTTTAGCATGGTGGTAGAACTGGAAGATCTCATCATTCCTGCTCTTAAATTAATAGATTATTCTTCTTCTTGTGTCATCCTCTTGTCTGTGAGCCTCCATGAAAAAAGGGTAACCTTATACAAGTTGTCCTCAACTTACAACCATAAAAGAGACCAGAAAATTTGTCATTACACAGTGGGTCGTTCGGCGACCACACACAATTTTACAACTTTTTCTGCCACCGTTGTTAAACGAATAGTCACTGTTGTTAAATGAGACATTATGTGACTGCAACTTGTGACTTCCTGCCGGCTTTCCCATTGATTTTGCTTTCCATCTGGGAAGGTCACCAACGGTGATCGCGTGACGGCAGGATGCTGCAAGCATCGTAAATGTGTGGCAGTTGCCAAGCACCTGAATCGAGATTGTGTCATGGTCATGAGGACGGGGGGGGGGGGGAGTCACTTTTTAAAATGCCATTGCAACTTTGAACAGTTGCTAAATGAATGGTTGTAAGTCGAGGATTACCTGTATAGCCCTAATGTAGTAGCCATTCTCCACATTCTCACCTGGTGTTTCTTCATCTGGCTTTGGATCAAGGCATCCCGGTTTTTGACACAGGAAAGCAGATGCTGCAAAGTGGGGTTGGGGACCACCTAGGGCACAGCAGAAGATCTGAATGGTTTTAGCACAAACACTCAGGACTCCCACATTTCTTCCTTGACCATTCCACTTTCACATTTTAAGAATATTGTATCTCCGTCAATACTCAAAGTAGTAAAAGAAGGAGGGGAGGGGAGCAGAGGGGAGGAGTGGGGAGGGCAGGGGAGAGCAGGGAAGGGGAGGGGAGAGCATGGAGCCTTGGAGCCTTGGTGGAGCAGCGGACTAAAGTACTGTTATAGTAGCACTTAGCTGCCAGCTGCCTGCAATTACTGCAAGTTCAAATCTCACCAGGCTCAAGGTTGACTCAGCCTTCCATCCTTCCGAGGTAGGTAAAATGAGGACCCGGATTCTGGGGACAATAAGCTGACTTTGTATAAAAAAGAACACCGCTGGGGGGGGGGGCAAAAGCCCTACTAAGCAGGTATATACAAAAGTATGAAGACTATTCTTAACGCATTGTAAGCCGCCCTGAGTCTCCGGAGAAGGGCGGCATATAAATTGAACCAATAAATAAATAATAAATAAATGGGAGAGGAGAGGAGGGCAGAGGAGAGGAATGGAGGGGAGGGGAGGGGTGGGGTGGGGTGGGAAGGGAAGGGCAGGGCAGGGGAGAGGAGAGGAGAGGAGAGGAGGGCAAGGGAGGACAGAGCAGGGCAGGGGAGAGAGGAAGTGAAGAAGGGAAAAGGAAGAGAAAGAGAAAGGAGGAGGAGGAGGAGGAGGGGGAGGAGTGAGGAAGACCCTTCTTCCCCAAATTTTCTGTGTGCAGAGAGCTGGGCTATTTTCCAACATTCAATGGTCGCTCATTGTCTTGCAGCAGTTGGAATGTGCATGAACTATCTATGACATTCTAGCAAGGCACATGATATATTAGCATTAGAAGTACAATCTAATAAGATATCCTTCCCAGTCTAGTTTCTTTCATATGTGATGGAAACTTATGAAACATTTAACTTTCTGCCGGCCCATGTTTGCTACAGATAATGGAAGTCTATGGTATCAAAAAGTAGAATGTTTATCTTGAAGAAAACCCCTATTCATCTGGGCACGCATGCATCCATTTAGACAGAGACAAAAATAGAAAGAGTAGATATCTGTCCTGATAATGTGTCAGAAAACTAAGGAGGCAAAACCTTGAACAACATCAGCAATCTACCATTTGTTGACTATCCCGAACATGTAGAGTTGAATGCGAATCTGTCCAAGGCCAGCCTAATACATCAATCCCCTCTTTCTCAACCTTGGCCACTTCATGTTGTTTGGACTTCAACTCTCAGATTTCCCCAGCCATCTCAAAGTGGCTGAGGTTGAAAAAGACTGTACTAAGCTCAATTAGACCAAGATTATTACTTGCAAATGTGAAAAAAAAACACCTGTGACCTTCCTATCTGTCTGTCAGTCACATCATCCATGGTGTTGTAGCCCGCCAGCGGCCTGCGCGGATCGTGGCTGATCCCGACGACGAGGAGGCTGATGTGGTGTCGCGCCAGCAGCCTGCGCAGCCAGCGCTCATGTCGGACAGCAAGGAGGCTGAAGAGGATGTGATGCCAGAGGCAGAGACTCAGCCAGGGCCTTCGGAACCTCCAGAGGCTCCTTCAAGTGGAGAGAGCGAAGTGGAGGAGCCTCTCCTCAATGCTCGAACACTCAGGGCTGCCAAAAGGCAGGAGTGGCTACTCAGGAGGAGGAGGTCTCCTCGAGAGTAAGGCTTGAGGATAATTGGCCACTTCCTTAGCCTATTTAAATCACACGCCATTAGTAAGTTTCTTGCTAGAAACAACTTGTAATTATCATCAGAGCATTTTTTGGAAAAGTCTTATCGTATCTTGCTTTCTGGGCTGGTTGCCAACCTTTGCCGGACTTTGGTTTATTCTTGCTACTTAATAAACTTGATAAGGACCGTTAGTGTGTGTCTATATCCTCGGGAATCCGGAGCTGGGGCAGAACACATGGTAAGGTCAATAAAGTACATAGTAGTTGTGACTTCATGATTATAACCTTTCCACTTTTTATATGTGGATATAAAAGTGGCAGGCCTTCCTTCATGTGCTTGGAGTGCCACCTTGACTTTTTTTGACTCTTTCCCAGGAAATGCTTAGATCTGGCTTAGATCTAAGATGTTGTATGTCAGCTTTAGATCTGCAAGTCTGACCTGAAATGCTACCGGTTTGCACCGGTTCGGGCAAACCGGAAGTGCTTAAAAACTACTGGTTCGGACGAACCAGTAGTTTAAAAAAAGCTACCAGTTCCTCTGAACCTGTATTTCCAACGATCAGCTGTGCCGCGCAATTTAAAATCGCTAGAAAGCAGGAAAACCTGATTTCTAGTGAATCTAAATCGCGCGGCACAGCTGTTTCCCCACCATCTCTGTTCTATTTACCTTCCCAACCCTCCTTTTTCCACGCGAAGCGCCTGTTTGGTATGTACTGTGCATGCATCCACATGCAGCGTGTGTTTGCTGCGCACTGTGCATGCATGCACTTGGCATGCATCACGCATGCACGGGCAGCAAACCGATGGTAAACCGGGGAAGATTTCACCACTGCCTGAAGGCACCTCAAAAAAGCCCTCTAGCCAGGTCTCACCCTAAAGATGGGAAGAAAATCAAGAATCTGGATGGAAGCAGAGCTCCAATTTTCAACCAGCTCGATCATGCAGTTATGCATTTCTTCGATGGTGGAAATGTCCTACGATGGAGGAAAAGACAGAGGTAGTTTGGAGAAGACAATCCATGGGAAAGCAGAGCAATTACACAGCAGGTCAGAAGACTCACCACTGCCCCAAATATCAAGTTGGAGATGACTGCACAAGCATGCAGAGAAAAGGCGTGTGCCACATCCACAGGTTGTCCATTGTAACTGTGGAAAACCTGTTGAAGCATCACAAGAGAGAAATATGCCTTAGATCAGGGGTCCACAACCTGTGGGCCACCACACACTAGTGGGCAGTGAGGGGTTTGCAACCGGGCTGAGGAAAAGGCCAGGGAGAGTGCGCATTGTCATGTGCGTGAGCAACAGGCAAGTGTGTGCGCCTGCGCTCCATTTAAGCGAGTGGCAGGTGATTGTCCATGCAGCTCACGCAAATGAAGCTGTGTGTGCTTATTGTCCACTTGTGAGGAACCATCCCACTCTCCCAACCCCACCCCTGCCGGGCCACAAAGCCCGGTCTACGCACAGCCCTCCTGAGCTCCATTTTTGCTGGCAGAGGCCCCATGGGCCAGTCCTTCATTATTTTCAGGGTGGCCCCGCAGGCCAGATCTAAGCACCCTATGAGCCGGATCAGGCCCATGGCCCTTGAGTTTGATACCCCTGTTGTAAAACAATTGGTTGCTAAACGAGGACTGCCTGCATAATTAAGGATGTTTGGTCACTGTAGGTATATTAGATGCAAAAAAATGAGAATGAATGATTTTTTACACCCTTTTCCCATTTTTTAAAAAATTAAAAAGTAGATTCTACACCAGCATCTTCAGCCTCAGTTTTCAGATGCATGGACTTCCTCTTTCCTTTTCAAGGTCACCTTGGAGAGATGTTGAGCCTGGTCCTGCACGATCTTCTCCATGTCTCCTCGCAAGCAACGCTGGAAGGCCACGTGGGCAAGTTTGCGTTGCAAGCGCCACGTCGGCGTGTAGTTCCCCAGCGAGAGGTCTTTGCCTCCCTTGGAAATCAAGTGGGCTGGAGAAGAGAGGTAGGAAGAAGAGGTTAGAAGTAGCCTTCAAGGAAAAGGATGTAGAGAAATGGGAAAAACTCTTCACTATGGCTACAGAAGGTAACAGGTTCCTAAAGCTTGGGGAAAAATCTGCTCTAAATCTCTGCTGATATTGATTGGGCATCCTCAAGCGATGGGGGTAAGAATAGTATGTTCTCCCCAAGATTGGATGGGGTGGGGGAGTGTGGTGGCCTAGTAGCTAAGATGCTGGGCTTGTGGACTTGAAGTTTGGCAGTTTGAGACTCAAGTACTACATGATGGGGTGAGTTCTCATTACTCATTAACTCAAGTGGCTAACGCACAGGTGTCAAACTCACTGCGTCATGTTGCCGTCATGTGATGTATCACAACTTTTTTCTTTTCTCAGAGCTAGGGTGAGCATGGCTTGGGTGTGACACATCTGGCCCGTGGGCCACCAGTTTGACACCCTTGGGCTAACGTCTCCAATACACCTTCCTTCTCTTCTTTTCCCCACAATAACCACCCTGTGAGGTGGGTTGCATTGAGACAGGTGAGTGCCAGGTCCAAGTCACCTACTGTTGTTTTATGACTAAGGCATGACTTGAACTCATCATCCCCTGCTTTCTAGCCCGGTCCCTTAATCACTAAATCAAACTGGCATTCATGGCTATTTGCAGCATGCCACAGTTATGTGACCACGATTTTTGACATTTTTTGCCAGCTTCTGGTGTTTGCTTTCAATTTCCAGCAAAAAACACCTATTGAAAAAAAAGAGTTCACTTAAAAACTGCTGCAAACAATGACCCTGTCGGGGTTCCAAGTAACACCACCAACAAAAGACCTATTTAATGACTGCCATGACTTACAATCATAATTCGGACTTCAATTACTGTTGTACGTCGAGAACTACCTTTGTGGTGTGAATTCAGCCATGGTGGCTTGTAAGCATGGTTTATGGCTTGGATGAATGCTGCAAAGTGCAGGTTTTTCCCCACAATCAAGCAAATCCTATTTCTGTGTGATCCTTCCTCTCACTGGAGTTAGCTAACAAAATGGCTCTCAAGCCATGATTTGATCTCAGTTCATTACCAGAATTACCAACAATCCAGAAAATCTTTACCCAGAAAGTTGTGAGGCCGTCCAGCGAAGTCAGACCATTTTCGCATCAAAGCCTCCCGAATTAATTCGGAGCTGTTCAGCACAACCACAACTGAGCAAGGGAAAGACAGAAAAAGAAGAGCAATTTAAAAAACAATATATTTTCAAAGGTAGTCCTCAAAACTCCCAAACATCAATTAGCTCAGTGCTAGAATGGACTTTTTCCATTAGTACAGGAAGTCCTCGATTTATAACAATTCATTCAAAGTTATAACGGCATTGAAAAAAGTGACTTATGACTATTTTTCACACGACCATTGCAGCATCCCAAGGATCACAAATATTAAAATTCAGAAGCTTGGCAAGTGGCATTTATTTATGATAGCTGCAGTGTCCCGGGGTCATGTGATCACTTTTTGCAACCTTCTGACAAGCAGAGTCAGTGGGGAAGCCAGTTAGCAACAGGAGAAAAGAAAAGAAAAGGAGAGAGAGAAAGAAGGAGAGAGGCAGAGGGAGAAGGGAGGCAGAGGGAGAAGGAAGGAAGGAAGGAAGGAAGGAAGGAAAAGCAAGAGAGAGAGAGAAAGAAAGAAAGAAAGAAAAGAAAAGAAAAGAAAAGAAAAGAAAAGAAAAGAAAAGAAAAGAAAAGAAAAGAA
This sequence comes from Pantherophis guttatus, assembly GCF_059756535.1. Taxonomy (NCBI): domain Eukaryota; kingdom Metazoa; phylum Chordata; class Lepidosauria; order Squamata; family Colubridae; genus Pantherophis; species Pantherophis guttatus. The sequence goes on from NC_142064.1 coordinate 263,884,810, forward strand.
AAGAAAAGAAAAGAAAAGAAAGCCGGGAGGCAGGCAGGCACGCAGGGAGGAAGGAAGGAACGATAATGAATTTGCAAGTTATTAAAGTTCAAATCTAAATACAGAACTGGTTCTCACCAGAATCCACATTCCTCATGGAGAATTTGCTTCATTACTTTAAAGAACTAGTAATTTTAATCAAAAGCCTTGATAGTACAGTGGTCTACGCACCCTGTTATTAACACAGCTGCCTGCAATTTACTGCTGGTTCGAATCTCTCCAAGGCTCAAGGTTGACTCAGCCTTCCATCCTTTCTAAGGTAGGTGAAATGAGGACCCAGTTTGTGGGGGCAATAAGCTGACTTTGTATAAATATATACAAAAGTATGAAGGCTATTGCTTAACACATTGTAAGCCGCCCTGAGTCTCCGGAGAAGGGCGGCATATAAATCAAATTTAAAAAAAAAAAAAAAGTACTGCTAGTTATTGAAAACACAGCATCAAAGAGGCTTTCCTGCTCCCATTGAGATAAGAACTGTTGTATAGTAAAACAGGCCACCTCAGAACCCTGACTCCACATACTCTAAATAGCTCCAATGAAGGAACTAGTCAGTTATTCTTAGATTTTTAGGAAGTTTCTCTCCATGTTTAGGTGAAATCTGCTTCCTCACAATTTATCCCCTACCTTGCTTTCACACATCCGCAAAAAATTGTCACCCGTGTTTCCCTCTCTTTTCTTCTAAAGGTAACTTTTATCTTTAACTTCTATCTTCTAAGCTCTAAAGATAACTTCTAAAGCTGACAAAATGATTCTGGTGACAGCTCCAAGTCATCCAGTTCTTCATCCAGAGCAAAACTATTTATAATTTTTTTATATATTTCTATTTTTATTACATTATAAACCCCCATACTCGCTTTGGATAACGAGACAGGCATCCCCTAAATTTAATAAATAAATAAATATAAATTAAAAAAAGGAAACCAAGGGTTCACCACTCTGGAAAATTCTTATTTAAGGAACACGTGCTCCATCGCTAGAAGTTTTTAAGAAAAGATTGGACAACCATTTGTCTGAAATGGTACAGTTTCCTGCTTGAGCAGGGGGTTGGGCTAGAAGATCTCCAAGTGTCTCTATCCTAATCTGTCCAGCTCTAATCTGATTCTAACAAGGGGGAAAATATCTGGAAATCGTCATGTTTTCTAATTTAAAAGCCTGTTGTAAAACGGTGGACTGCAAAGACTTTAAAAACCTAAGAAGAAAACTAGGGGGGAAAAAATCGCAGAGAAGTTTGGAAAACAAACACTTCGGAAGCCCAAACAGCAACAAAAACAAAACAAAACAAAACAACAGCCTCAGGAACACGATGCCACTATTTTTTGGAAGGATAAAAACTCCACGAATACGTAGGTTTTAACTGAATTTCCCCAATGCCTCCCCATTTACCCCTAGCATCCCCCAAATCACAGTTCTCGCCCCCACCCCTCTGAACACACTCAAGAACTACCTTTCTTCCCACACCGGAGGCGGTAGATGGGTCCATAATGCTGGGCTAACTGGAGGAAGTGGACTGGCAGGTCGGCATGCAGCAAGTGGTGGAGATTCCCCACTAAGGGCCAAGGTGAAGGCCCCGGGAGCTCCCACGGTTGCTTCCTCCATCTCAGCCCCCCCTGAAACCACCACAGGAGGGCCACAGCCAGGATGGCCGAGACCAAGAGTCCAGCCCAGAGCATTATTAAATCAGCCAGGTGAGGCTCCTTGCATTTAAGGGCAAGCCTATTCAACGTGTGGGTAGGGGAGGAGGAGGAGGAGGAGGAGAGGAGAGACTGCCCCTCCTCAAAGCCACCCACCATCCTTCCTTAATCTACCTCTCCACAACCGCAGGGCAGGGCCCCCCCATATCTCTGCCAGAAAAATTGTGGTGTTTTTTTTTCTTCCCCTGACCTCATATAACTGTCAACATGGAGGCCCCATCCTTGAGATGGGACAGATTTATGGTTTGAGAACCTCTCTTTTCCCCTTGACTTGGCTGACAAGAAAGAATAACAGAGATGGAAGGGATCTTGGAGAACTTCTAGTCCAACCAGAGAATTTGTTTTGCGGAACCTCCGAAGGATAAGATCCATGTTGTCATAAAAGACTGGGTGTTCTTTTTCGCTATCCCCCTTCTTTTTCAAGATCTGTCCCTCCTCAAAATAAACACGAGCCCTGTGCAATGAACGGGCCTCCCCATTGCAAGCCAGGTTATTAAGATTAAACACATCCCTCTCCATTAGGCATACTGGCTGGACAGAGGGCAGATGGTAACGCAACTCATCTGGAAAAGTCCCAAAGGTGGTTTTTTTTTTTTTTCAAAAAGCAACTGGATTTTTGTTTTTCCTTGAAGAATTTCGCTTCTACATCCAAGAAACGTCTTCAAGAAAAAACAAAGTCCAGTTACCTTTTGAAAAAAAAGGACATCTGGGACAACCATGACTAAGAATCTCCAGAGATTTCTGGAAAAGAAACAGGTATTTGCACCCATTACATTTCTAGTATAGGTGGTCCTCAATTTACAACCACAATGGAGTTCAACATTTCTGGTGATGAGCAAAACACTTGTTGTTTAGCCCATTTTACGACCTTTCCTTGCACAGCTGTTAAGTGAATCACTGCAATTGTTAACTCAGCAACCCGTTTGTAAAGTTAATCTGGCATCCTCTAGTGGCAAGGAAGACATCTCTTGCCTATATAGGTAGTCCCCGAGTTACGACTACAATTGAGCCCAACATTTCTGTTGCTAACATTTATTAAGTGAGTTTTGCCTCATTTTTTTTTATTATTATTTTTTTTTAATTTGATTTATATGCCGCCCTTCTCCGGAGACTCACCTTTACCACCTTTCTTGCCACAGTTGTTAAGTGAACCACTGCAGTTGTTAGTAACATGGTTTTTAAGTGAATCTGGCTTCCACACTGATTTTGTGTGTCAGGTCACAAAAGATAGATCACATGATCCCGGACACTGCAACTGTTATAAATATGAGCCTGTTGCCAAGACTCTCAACTTGGATCACATGACCACTGTAACCATCATAAAAGTAAAAAACGGTCATAAAGCACTTTTTTCAGTACCACTGTAACTTTGAACAGACACTAAATGAATGGTTGTAAATCAAGGACTACCTGTAGAAGAGCTAAGACACATCAGCCAAGTGATGGGAATCCTTAGCTGTACTCCTCAACTTTTCCAATTGATTCCACTTGGTTTTCTATTTTATTTGTTTATGGTTTTTGATACTGATGGATGCATCCAGAATTTTGCCTTGTAACTTATCAGAAGTGAGGCAGTATTTCCACACTGTAATTTATTGCTTTGCAGAAATTCCCCCACATCGGGGGTGGAGAGGGGTTGGTGTCCAAGGTCCTTCTTGATGTCTCTGTTTAACTCTGTCCTTTCTGAGCCTTTTTTGCAGGGGTGGTATTCACTTACCGGTTCGCAAATGTGAGCATCTTCCGTGCATGCGCAGAGCGTCAAGAATGTGGATAAATGGGACGTGATTGCATCTGGGCGGGTTGGCGGAGCCTCCTGCAGCCGCCGCTACCGGTTTGCCCGAACCAGATAGAACCGGCTGAATACCACCACTGCTTTCTTGGCAGGTGGTGGTCCTCTCCCTAAACAATTCACTGGGAAAGGGAGGGCTGGACTGATCAATCAAATGTCTTTTAATAATAATAATAATGATGATGATGATAGATTTGGAAAGGACCTTGAAGATCTTCTAGTGACTAGTCTAATACCCTGCTCAGGCAGGAAACTCTATACCATTTCAGACAAATGGCTGTCTAATCTCTTCTTAAAAACCTCCGGTGGTGGAGCATCCACAAATTCTGGAGTCAAGTTGTTCCACTGGTTAATTGTTCTCAATGTTAGGAAATTTCTCCTTAGTTCTAGGCTGCTTCTCCCCTTGATTAGTTTCCATTTATTGTTTCTTGTCCTGCTTTCAGGTGCTTTGGAGAATAGGTTGACCCCCACTTCGCTCTGGCACTCCCCTAGATATTGGAAGACTGCTATCATGTCACCCCTAATCCTTCTTTTCATTAACTAGACATACCCAGTTCCTGCAACCATTCATGCTATAGCCTTCAGCCCCCTAACCATCTTTCTTGCACTTCTCTGCACGCTTTCTAGAGTTTCAACAACTTTTTAAAGCATATTTTTTAATCCTGCCACAGCCCAAACAGTCTCTCGGCAGCTTAGACAAAATAAATAATGCAATTTAAACATCCATGGTACTATCTCAATGGCTGACCCTTACAACAAAGAAAAAATACAATATGCATCTTCAGTGCAAACTACAAAAACGTCATAAAAGTGTAAAATAAAAATACAGATGTCAAACCAGATCATTGGAAGGTTGTCTGAAACATATTGGGCAGTTTTCAAAAATGTTGATTTCTTTAACTGCTATAGAAGATGACCAGGCTGAGCCCGAGAGAGGGGTCCAACTTGTCATAAGTCATGAATCCCTGCGTGCCCACAAGAGATCCAGGTTCAGCACACCTTGAATGCCTTTCTTATCCCCCACTCATTTCACTTGACCACTAATTGGTCAGATTCTTGCAGAGCTCAAACTTGCAATAAATCTTTATACTCATTTGAACTGCCTGAATCTCCAGTGCTTGACAATAGCAGAGCATAAGAAAATGGAACTTCAGGAACCACCAGCTAGTGGCAAAGGGTTCCATCTAGTTCCATCATCTAGTGGCAAAGTTATGACTACAAACTGAGTCCAAAATTTCTGTTGCTAAGTGAAACAGTTGTTAAGAATTTTGCCTCATTTTACAAACTTCCTTGCCACAGTTGTTATGCGAATCACCGCAGTTGCTAAGTTGGTAAGGCGATTGTTAAGTGAATCTGGTTTCCCCATTGACTTTGCTTGTCAGAAGATTGCAAAATGCAATCACATGACTCCGGGACACTGCAACTGGTCATAAATATGAGTGAGTTGACAACAAGTGTCTGAATTTTGATCATGTGACCGTGGGGAAAAAACAGTCATAAGTCACTTTTTTCAGTGTCCTTGTAACTTTGAACGGTCTCTAAATGAACTTTTGTAAGTCAAGGATTACCTGGACTTCATTTGATTTCCTTTTTTTCTACAATTCTCAGAAAACCAAATGAGATTTCTTACTCTAGCTTTGCTTCAGGTGGGAAAAGGAAAAAGTCAGTTATCAAGTTAATCCCCAAATGCACACTATGCAAAATTTTATATCTGAAAATACCTGATCCAATTGTGACGGTAAGTAAGGACTACTTATACGCATATTAGTGCAATAGGTTTGCCTTGCAGTGGTGGAAAGCTGCTTCCATCACTTGATTCCTCATTCTTTCACTCCAGAGGTCTCTCCTTAGTAACCTTTTTTTTTTCTTTTTTGCCATGATGTGGTCCTTCAAGGTAGACCACAAACTAGGAAACCAAAAATCCACTAGACCAATGTTACTTTTATTGTAAAGTTACATTATTACAGAATAACAGAGTTGGAAGGGACCTTGGAGGCCTTCTAGTCCAATCCCCTGCTCTGGCAGGAGACTGTCAAGGAGTTGTCCAAATGAAGACTGACACAAACTTGTAGTTTTATATAAATAAATACAGGTAGTTCTCGACTTACAACAGTTCCTTTAGTGACCGTTCAAAGTTACAAAGCACTGGAAAAAAAAGAGACCTGTGACCGTTTTTCACACTTACGACCATTGCAGCATCCTGAGAGTCATGGGATCAAAATTCAGATGCTTAGCAACTGGTTCGTTATTTATGACCGTTGCACTGTCCCTGGGTCATGTTGATCCCCTTTTGCGACCTTCTGACAAGCAAAGTTGATGGGGAAGCCAGGTTCACTTAACAACTGGGCTATTAACTTAACAACTGAATCGATTCACTCAACAACTGTGGCAAGGAAAGTCGTAAAATGGGGCAAAACTCACTTAACTAATTTCTCAGTTAGCAACCTCAATATTGAGCTCAACGATGGTGGTACGTCGAGGACCACCTGTATAGTTAACATTTATATTTGCAGCAGACAAGATAGTCAGGAACAGAGGAACATCCTGAGGTAAATCCAAACCGCATGCAGAGCACACAGCAGAAAAAGGCGGGAAAAAAGGAACCGCCCCCTTTACACCCACAGCAACCAATCATAATGCAGATTGCCTCATGCATGAGCCAGCATTCTCCAATCAATCAACTACGACTGTGTGTTCTGGCCCATTGTACATTTTACTGTTCCAACTATTAAATGAAATATTTTAACAGAGACCTTATGTTATTCTGGACAAACGGCTGCCTGAACTCTTTTTAAAAACCTCCAGTGATGGAGCATCCACAACTTCTGGAGACAAAGCTGTTCCACTCATTCATTGTTTCTCACTGACAGGAAATTTCTCCTTGTTTCTAGGTTGCTTCTCTCCTTGATTAGTTTCCATCCATCGCTTCTTGTCCTGCCCTCAGGTGCTTTGGAGAACAAGCCAACCTCCTCTTCTTTGTGGCAACCCCTCAAATATTGGAACATGACTATCATGTCACCCCTAGTCATAATAACAGAATCTTGTAATCTAAAGGCATCTCTTATATTTATGTATACTAGAGAAGAGCTTGTTTGAAGGGGGCTGTGTATGTTATATTTCTGTCCCAACTTGTGTTTCTTTTATCTAATTGTTGCTTTGGTCTTGGCTATTTCTCCTCTCTCTCTCAAAGCCATTTCATCACCCTTCCATATAGAATAGAATAGAATAGAATAGAATAGAATAGAATAGAATAGAATAGAATAGAATAGAATAGAATAGAATAGAATAGAATAGAATTCTTTATTGGTCAAGTGTGATTGGGCACACAAGGAATTTGTCTTTGGTGCACATGCTCTCAGTGTACATAAAAGAAAAGATACATTTGTCAAGAATCATAAGGTACAACACTTAATGATAGTCATAGGGTAAAGTAAAGGTAAAGGTTCCCCTCGCACATATGTGCTAGTCGTTCCCGACTCTAGGGGGCAGTGCTCATCTCGGTTTCAAAACCAAAGAGCCAGCGCTGTCCAAAGATGTCTCCGTAGTCCTGTGGCCAGCATGACTAAACGCAAAGGTGCATGGAATGCTGTTACCTTCCCACCAAAGGTGGTCCCTATTTTTCTACTTGCATTTTTTTTACATGCTTTCAAACTGCTAGATTGGCAGAAGCTGGGACAAGTAACGGGAGCTCACCCCATTACGTGGCACTAGGGATTCAAACCGCTGAACTGCCAACCTTTCGATCGACAAGCTCAGCGTCTTAGCCACTGAGCCACTGCGTCCCTCTACAAATAAGCAATCAAATCATACTAGGAAATTGATTAATATAAATCGTAAGGATACAAGCAACAAGTTACAGTCATAGAGTCATGTGGGAGAAGATGGGTGATAGGAACGATGAGAAGATTAATAGTAATGCAGACTTAGTGAATAGTTTGACAGTGTTGAGGGAATTATATCTAAAGTTGTCTTCAGCTCATCTTTGGCCAACAAGGGAGGGAGAGGCTGAAGTGATCCTCAGCCCTAGTAATGATCTTACATCCATGTTCTTGGAAGGGACAACTGGGAACAACCATAACAGAGGCAGGCGAAGGATTGGCAACAGGGCAGCAAATGTCATGCTCGTACCCTTTCCCACCAACTCAAAAGATGGCAAAAAAAAAAAAACACTTCAGTCATACGGAACATCCTTAAAGTGTGGTCCAACAGCTAAAACGCTGCTTTGGCTGTGTCAGGTCTGCCATCTTTGGTTTGGCGCTTCGCTGGCATCCTGCCATCAAAGGCTGGGGAGAGGGATGAATAAACAGGCAATAAACCTGTGTTAGTATGTAATGGGAAATAGGGAGGGGGGAAATGACAGTTGTGGAAGGCCAGGGAGGCTTTGAAGCAGTTCGTGCCAGCTTTCAAGGACACCGAGATGCTGTAGACGGTGGGAAAGAAATGTCAATTGCTCTAAACACCAAATATTCCCAAAACACCTAGACGCCAACACATTGGATGGCATTGGACTGGCAAGGAAGGTGGGTGGGGTGGATCAATGGGAAAAGTCTCTATGCTCTTGCGAGGAAATTCTGTTGAGTAAAGTGCAGCCAGCATCTTTTAGTAAAAGAACTTACCACTTCAAGTAACTGGAGTTGAAGGTCTTTCTTTCCTAGGGGTTCGGACTGGGGCAGGTCTTCTGCTCCATCTCTTGGTGCTATGATTCCTCTTTGAATACCTAGTTATGCTTACATTTGTAAATGGTTATTTGACATCAGTCACAACATGGTAGATTTCAGTTGGTCTGCTAAACCTCAGATTCCATTTAGGACAGGGAAAAGCTGAGCAGGGGATTGGACTGGAAGATCTCCAAGGTCCCTTCCAACTGTGTTATTCTGAGAGAATGAATTTCTGGTGCTACTTGGGTTAACCAAGAGAGCTTTTCCTGAACTATTAAGCCATGTTTACTACACTCATATTTTCCCCCAATCTCTTTCAAGCTCTTCTCCATACATGCAACCACAATACAAAAGAGGGATTTTGTGATGACGCCCTAGGCGAGGGCCTAAGGAAGATTGGGCATATCAAAGACCAGATAAGATTCTGAAAAATAATGGTATCATCAAATGAGCAAGTTGAAATCAGACATCAGGGGAATTAGAGTTATATATTAAACTGGGGATGCTAATAGATCAGTGGCATTAGAATCGGGGTATAAAGCAGCAAAACCCAGGGAAAATAATGTTAACCTTTGAGGGAGTTGGACAAAAATCAATAGCATTTATACCAAAAGAGAGTATATAACTACTTTTGCAGAGGGGAGGGATGAAGGAAAGATATTTTAGAACAGTTTGCCCTAAATGGAGGAAAGCTAGGCGAGAAAAAGGGCAGCCATAACTAAAGTCAAGGAATGTTCAGTTCTTGAGGGAAACATTGCAGAAGATTTGACCAGGAGCAACTACAGGTAGTCCTCAATTTAGGACTGGTTGCATAGCAACCATTTGAAGTTACAACACTCCAAAAGGTACTTATGACCTGCTTCCAAAGTTCCAACAGCCACGTCTATTCCCCCTCCCATGATCATGTGACTGCATTTTGGATGCTTGGGAACCAGCCCACATTTACAGGTCTTTGCACATCCTGCAGTCACATGACCACCAGTGACATTTTTGCCGAAAACTGGTATTTATTTCCAGTTTTTGCCAAAAACCTGCCCCATCAGCAAACAATGGGTCCACTTAACAATCATCGTGGTTTGCTTAACGACTGCTACCAAAAAATTTTTGTAAAATCACATCAGTCACACGGTGGCCTGCCTTATGACTGTCACAATTTATGACTGTAATGGGCAGGCTCCATTATGGTCATAAGTGGAGGACTATCTCTAAAAAGCAGAATTGGGAACCATTTTAACTGAAGGAAGGAGCTGAAGGAAGACACTTGGGCACAAACATACGTTTGCAAATGGCAGCATTGTGGTGGAAAAATAACGGAAAGAAAACAAAAGTGGTTATGTGTGAAGCATAAAAAAATAGGAATTAATTCAGAAGTGAAAAAAATACGGTAAAGCCCATAATCATGGCAATTGGACATCCCCAAAAGGGGTCCGACGAGCATCAAACAATGGACTGAAGAAGGGAAAGGAAAGGATGAGCAGGATACTGAAGAACAATTAAGGTAAAAGATTTTATTTTAAAAGTTGAAGTGCAAAAATACAGGGCAAACTTTAAAACGGAAAGCAACTTTTCAGTCCCCGTCGTTGGCACGAGGCTCCATTCAAAGCAGAGACTGCAGAAGAACTTTAAACATGGGTAGCTGGATGGCTCTTCTCCTTCCTGGCAATTAGGCCATTCATTTCTCCTCTCGTCTTTTAGATCCATCTCTACTCACCTTCCAAGCAGGGTGGCGGAGAGAGGGAAGAAGAAGTCAACCAATGAAACTCTTCGGAAATTCCAGCAAGAGGAAGGGGCCAGGCTGCCACTCGCAATCCATGGAATTTTGAGGACTGGTATATGTGTGTGTGTGTGTGTGTGTGTGTGTGTGTGTGTGTGTGTGAATTTGTTTGTCTCCTCCTCCAAAGCAGTCACGAGGGGCTCCCCTGAAGCTTTGGGGCCCCAAAAGGCACTTCTTCAGCCAGGACAGCTCGGGGAAGGGAACTAACCCAAACCCTGATCGATGCCACGGATCCGGCGAGCCAACTGGATGTCTCTGGGATGGAGGGTGATCCGTTTGGCATGGATGGCGCACAGGTAGGCATCTTCCATGAGATGCACCAAAAAGGCTTCAGCTGCCTTGGGAGGGAGAAACACAAGAGACAGAGAGACATTAGAGACAGAGAAAGAAAGAAAGAGAGAAAGAAAGAAAGAGAGGAAGAGAGAGAGGGCACACATATAGGGTTTATTTGGGATCATTTCTCCCCCCCCCCCTCCTTGCAGGCTACACTTTGTGCCCTCTCTCAAGCTGGCAGAAAGCTCTCCTAGCTTTATGTTTGCTGCCTCCATTACCGATCCATCTCCTGCCCCTGTGGTCCTATAACAGGCAGGGACATACAAAGCCCTTGGCACCCAAATTGTCCTGGGCAGAGAATGGTCAGTTTCAGGTAGTTTGTACTCAAACAGGTACAGAATAAGACATAGATCCAGAGGAAGGAGTTTTGGGCAGAAGGGTTTGGGGAAAGAGGGAGGAGTGGAAAAGAGAGAGAGGGGGGGAGGGAGGAAGGGAGAGAGAGAGAGAAAGAAAGAGAAAGAAAGAAAGAGAAAGAGAGACAGAAAAAAGAGAGATGGGGAGAGAAAGAAGGAAGGAAGGAAAGAAAAAAAGGAAGGAAGGAAGGAAGGAAGGAAGGAAGGAAGGAAGGAAGGAAGGAAGGAAGGAAGGATTGTTGAGGAAAAATGAGAGTATAGAATGAGGAAGATTTATATTAGATAAATATCTAATAGATAAGAGATTGAAGAGAGTGGAATGGCATGGCGTGGCATGAATGGGAATTAGAATAGCATAGCATAGCATAGCACAGCATAGCATAGGAGGCAGCTTAGCCCAAAGAAGCAATGGGGACTTGGCAAATGTCTCGAAAGTAAAGACAAGGGGACAAAGAAATGTACTTTCCAACTTGCAAGATTCTGATTACTGTAATTGATAATAAAGATAGTGTTAGCATTCATAGTTGCTGCTTCTTGTCTAGAATACCTTGAAGGGGTGATATCAAACTTGCATGTCTAAAAGCACATCTCGCCGCCACCACCCCCACTTTACCCTTACAGTCCAAGAAACTAGAGAGGGTCCTTCTGAGACAGTTGCCATGACCATTGTCTACTCTGCAGCTCCTTCTTCTGTCTCTCAAGGACTTTCTCACAGGGAAAAGAATAAGAATGGGGGGTGGGGAGGAATGTCACCCATTGCTGTTCTTGAGATCAGCCCTGTTCTCCCATTCAGCCCTGCCCGAGCTCTTACCTCCTGCAAGGCAAGCAGTGCCATAGACTGCCACATCATGTCAACCCCTCGGGTATATTCCAGGCAGATCTCCCGTACCTGTGGAGGGGTAGGAAAGACACCGGAGAGATGACAAGGTAGCCTTGGGAGAGCTTCCTTTGTTCCAGGTTGCTATGAGTAGCTCCGTTAAATCCTGTACTCCACTGGGAATTTATCCCCCCCCTCCCATGTAAATACAGGTGGTCCTTAACTTATGACCACAAATGATGTTGCTGAGTAATTTGTTAAGCGAGAAATTTGTTAAGTGGGTTTTTGCCCCGTTTTACGACTTTCCTTGCCACGTTGGTTAAGTGAATCACTGCACTTGTTAAAAGTAGTGACATGGTTGTTAAATGAATCTGAGTTTCCCCATGAAAGTTGTTCATCAGAAAGTCGCAAAAAGGGATCATGTGACCCCCGGGACACTGCAACCGTCATGAATGTGAGTCAGTTGTCAGGCATCCGAATTTTCATCACATGAGTATGGGGATGCTGCAACCGTCATAAGTGTGAAAAATGGCCATAAGTCACTTTTTCCAGTGCTGTTGTAACTTTGAACGGTCACTAAACGAACTGTTGTTAAGTCAAGGATTACCTGTATGAGTAGCAGTCCAACTAGCTAACCTCTCAATGTGAACTGCAAATTCCATCCTCCCCAGACGACGTGAGACTGTGTTGAGCTTCATTCCTGGCAGAAGGAAATGGCTTGCCCTTACCTTCCTCTGATTTTTTTTTTCTTTTTAATTTCTCACCCTAGTTTGCACATTTAGGAATTCTCATATAAATAATAACATGATCAGAATCTTATTTTATTTTTTCTTCATCAGCCAAAGTTGGTAGGTGCTGCCATCTGCTGGGATGTGTTGGTGCTTCTGTGGGTTTTAACCCAAAATGCAGGTAGTCCTCGACTTACAGCAGTTTATTTAGTAACCATTCAAAGTTATGACTACTTTCACACTTACGACCGTTGCAGCATCCCCATGGTCACACAATCAAAATTCAGGTGTGTGTGTGTGTGTGCTTATATTCAGTGCATGTGCAAATAACACGATAGGAATTACTTTCAGGGTAGATCCTATTTTCGGGGAAAACACGGTATATGTGTGTGTGTGTGTGTGTGTGTGTGTGTGTGTGTGTGTGTGTGTGTGTGTGTGTGTGTATGTGTATATATGTACATACATGTGTGTGTGATTAAAAATCAAATTAATTTTAAAAATTCATATATATGTGTGCGCACACAGAGCCAATATTGGTGCTTTTTATTTTAACTTTTTTTTCAAATAAACTAAATATCATGATCCCAAGAATGCTTCATCCGACAGAATGTAGAAGCCACAGAAAGAGAGAAGGGGCAAGTGACTTCTACGCAGTGGTGGGATTCAATTTTTTAACAACCAGTTCTGTGGGTGTGGCTTAGTTGGGGGGTGTGGCTTGGTGGTCATGTGGCCGGGTGGGCGTGGCTAGCTGGTCATGTGACCGGGTGGGCGTGGCTATGTGCATAGGGACTACTCAGAGGGCTGAAAAAAGTCATTTCTGACTGGTCCTCACACTTTTGACCGGTCCTCGCACTTATGACCATCCTCACATTTATGCCCGTTGCAGCATTCTTAACAACCGTGTCACTCATTTCACAACTGCTTCTCTTCACCATGGTGACAAGATAGGGCAAAAACGTAAAATGTGAGGACAGTCGTAAGTTCGAGGACTGGTCAAAAGTGCGAGGACTAGTCAAAAATAACTTTTTCAGCCCTCTGAGTAGTCCATATGCATAAAAGGTTACAGCAATAGAGAGGGATGAAGGAAGGGAAGGGAAATTAGAGTAGGAGTGAGGGTAAGAGAGAGAGGAAAAGAGAAGGAGAAGGAGAAAGGAAGAGGAAGTAGGGAGGAGAAGAAGAGGGTGGGGGGAAGAGAAAGTAAGAAGGAAAGAAAAGAGAGAGGTGGTAGGTTTGAGGAAAAAGATTGCTGTACAATAAAAAAGATGAATGGGAAGAAAGCCAACCCCAAACAAATATAAAGATATTAAGATAAAGAATGAATTGTTAAACTTTAAAGAATAAAAAAGAACAAATATGAATAAATAACAATATTTAGAAACACATATACAAACATACAATGTATTTTCTTTCAACAGAGTATTTGGCCGGTTAACAAATTTAAACAGTGTTTAGTCATTTCAATTAAATTTACAATTTCTATATTTCCTTTTGGCCATATTTATTCCTCATCTATTTTTTTAAAAAAAACAATATTACCCTTCATCCTCATTTCTAATCAAATTCAATTTTTCCCTTCTATTCTATATTATACCCCTTCCCATTGTCATCTATTTTTATATCCATCCCCACATTGGTTAATTATGTAATTATGTAATACAGTTGTTTAATACAAATTCAATATTTTAATATAGATCAATTAGTTATATAACTATCTTTTTTGTATATAATCAATATGAACATGAATATTCCAATTATTTCTATGCAATCCAATTTCTTACAAATCAATTAATTATATTTACCAATAATAATAAACCAAATAATTTCCCCCATATATTCTTCCAAAGCACAACTTAACCATTTCTGCTTTCAACACAATATACAATTAATAGTATCTCAATTATTACAATTCCCTAGTTAAATAGAGCTTTTTTTCTTTTGTGTTTTAAAATCTTGAATTCTCCTCTTTTGCCCTAAATTTCCCATTGTTTGCACCTACCTTTTTTGGTGAGGAGAAAGAAAAAGAAATCTCTCTCCCTGCCTCATTTTGTCACGTTGCAGCAGAACCTGCTTTACTTTCAGTTTCCTGTTAGCTAGGGAAAAAAAAATCTGCTCCAGCACTCTTTGCAGCAAGCAAAGAGCTTGCAAAGGAGCCTGCAAAACAGCTGAGAGCGAATCAGCTGAGAGTCGGAGGCAGATCTAATCATGCTAATTAACCTATGCTGAAGCTGAAAGAGGCTGTTTTTTTCTTGCTGTTTGCTTGCAAGGAGGTAAGTGCTGCGAGGCACAGATCAAAGGGGGGGCCATCCTCCTTGCCACTTAGCCCCCCTGTCGCCCCCCTTTGCCTCTAGCATCCCTCTGCCACCCCCTTGCTGCTTACCGCCCACCTAAGGCATCTCACCGCCCCCCAGGGGGCGGTACCGCCCACTTTGGCAACCACTGGCTTAACTACTTAACAACCGGTTCTACCAAAGTAGAATCCCACCACTGGGTCTACCCATTTATTTTTGCAGGCGTCGGTCTACTCATTTGTTTTCTTTTAACACTGATCAGCTGTAGGGTGGCCCTTGGAAGCTGCGAGGCCAATAAAATTATAAAAAAACCACCGAACCGTTTGTTAAATTGCTGGCTCGCTCACCCCTCGCCCAGTGGTGCAGAGGGGTTGGGCAAGGGGCAGGGCGAGCCAGCAATTTAGCAAACGGTTTGGCCGAACCACCTAGAACCGGCAGAATCCCACCACTGCTTCTACAGACGCGCACTGCTTCCATCGTGACAGAATGCTCCCCTCCTCCCCATGCATGCTACTGAATGGGGCATCCTGGGACAATCTATACCACAATGGAAAAATGGGTGGGCTTCTGGATCATTTTGAATTTTTACAGGGGGTGTGTGTGTGTGTGTGTTAAAAGAGCATTTGGGTATCTTATAGAGCCGTGATGGCGAACCTATGGCACGCGTAGCTATATCAGTGGGCATGCCAGCTGAGCTCTGGCACACGTGCACGCCGACCAGCTGATTTTCGGGCCTTCTGGGCCTACCAGAAGTAAGGAAACAGGCTGTTTCCTGCCTCCAGAGGGCCTGGGCGGTGGGGAAGGCTCGTTTTTCTTTGTCACCTGGCTCCAGATCCTCTCTGTGCACTCCTAGAGAAGCTCTGGAGGCTGGGGACAGCAAAAAACATCATTTCCTGTCCCACCCGGAGTTGGGAAATGGGCCGTTTCAGGCCTTCGGAGGTCCTCCGAGGGGGTGGGGAAGGCTGTTTTCGCCCTTCCCAGATGCAGAGAGAGGATCTGGAGCCAGATGAGAAAGAAAAACGGGCCTACCAGGCTATTGCATGCCAGGAGTGGGGGGGGGGGTTGCGTGCACATGCGCAGAACAGGGCACATAGAATTATGGATGTGGGCACGCGTACCTCCCCTGCTCCCCCTTCCTGGCACGCGATGGCAAAAAGGTTAGCCATCACTGTTATAGAGAATCATGAAATGCATAACAACCTTCTGAAGGATCCTTGGTTGAGTTTGGTAGTTTTCTTGCAGACATTTTGCAGGTAACATCACCAGTGCAAAAAAAAAAAATTAGATGAATAAGTTTCATTTTGGACACTGCGGAATCTAAGAAGGCCACATGTACCGTGTTTTCCCGAAAATAAGACCCTGTCTTATATTTTTCTGAATCCTGAAATAAGTGCTTGGCCTTATTGCCATGCACTCAAAAGCCCGTTTGGGCTTATTATCAGGGGATGTCTTATTTTGGGGGAAACAGAGTAAAAGGAAAAGAAAACAAAACAAAACAAAATGCACAATCAACTTACCACACGAGAAAAGGGCAACTTGGCAATAAGTAGATTAGTACTTTTTTGATACTGTCTGATCTCCTGCAAGGCTCGCTGGCCAGGCCTGTATCTTCGCCTTCTCCGATGACCTGCTGGATAGGACATAAAAGGAGGGGGGGTTAACAAAGGGGGGATGATCCCCAAGAGGAAAAGAAGTTTCAGTTCAGTAGTTCCAAACTTTGATGGCTTGAAATTCTGGGAATCGAAGTCCACGGATTTTAAAGTCGCCAAGATTGAGAACAGCTGTCTCAGCAGCCCAGAATTGCCAGGTATTTATATGGATCACCTTCCCCTATATGCAGTACAGGTAGCCCTCGCCTTACGACAGTTCGTTTAGTGACCATTCAAAGTTACAACAGTCCCGTAAAAAGGGGACCCGTGATCATATTTCTGCTTACAACCTTTGTAGCAGTCTTCCGATCGTGTGATCAAAATTCAGATTTTTGGCAAACTGGTTCATACTTATGACCGTTATTGTCTCCCAAAAGGTCATGTGATCCCCTTTTGCAACCTTTTGACAAGGAAAATCAATGAGGAAGCCAGATTCACTTAATGACCATGTTACTAACTTATCAACGTTAAATGTGACAAAAGTAAAACATCGCAAGCCTGGCTGCCAGCAACGCCCAGCTCCTACATCTGTCCGTTCAATACAGGTAGTCCTTGACTTACAACAATCCATTTAGTAACCATTTGAAGTTACAACAGCACCGCAAAAAGGAACTTATGGCCGCTTTTCACACTGACAATTGTTGCAGCATCCCCACTGTCATGTGATCAAAATTCAGATGCTTGGCTACTGACTCATATTTATGACTGCTGCAGTATCCCTGGGTCATATGATCACCTTTTGCGAATTACTGACAAGCAGACAATGGGGAAGTCAGATTCACTTACAAACTAGGTTACTAATTTAACAATTGCAGTGATTCACTTAACAATTATGGCGAGAAAGATCTTAAAATGGGGGCAATACTCACTTAACAACTGTGTTAGGGAATGGCTATTGCCTAACTGGTTGAGTTGGCAATATATATAAACCATCAATGCATATTTGCAGTCAAAATGTAATGGTTAGCTTTAAGAATGTAATGCTGTATTGCATCATACTGTATTCTGATTGACTAGCTCTGTAACCAATGTACTTAAGAGGAAGCTTGAATCATGGCTTATTTTTTTCTTATTACATTATTATTGCTACCTTTGAGCTCCTCTCTGCCTATTCGCTCTGCATGATCACTGCTTGATCATTGCTACTTGTTGTTTTCTACTGTTTTTACTGATTGTTTTACTGCTGTACTTGTTCCTGTTTGCAATTCCAAAAAGAACTGTTTTATTGCATATGACTACAATAACTGGTAAGAAGACTTTGTTCTTGGAATATCCCTGGATTGACAATTTAACTCCCTTTATCTGTGTATGACCTGGATTGTTTATTGGACTTTGCTTTGCTTTTTCCTAAAAGTAAAAGAATATCACAACTCAGTGTGTCTGTATTGACAGTGCTTATTCACAATCACTCTCAGCCGTTTCTCATGTGCACAACCTTGCTACTCCTTAACAAACTGTCTCGCTTAACAGCTCAACTCAATTGAGGTCTTAAATCAAGGACCACCTCTATATCACTGCTCATAAATTGAGGGATTCCTACAAAAGTCAACCTCTCCAAAGCTTTGGAGGGGGTAATTTGCCCAGACTAGCTACACCTGAAAAAAATCCTCTTTCTTTCAATTTCAGGAAAACAGAGTTGGAAGGGACCTTGTAGGTTTTCTCTTGCATACATCTCCACCCAATCACCAGTAAGTTTACATCTGTATTTTAGGGGAAGAGCCTGCGATAGTGGTTAACCTTAATCCTAACTATCCTAGTTTATTTTCTTACCACAATTAGAATAGCAGAGTTGGAAGGGACCTTGGAGGTCTTCTAGTCCAATCCCCTGCTCAGGGGGATTGGAAACCCTATATGCGTGATGGCGAACCTATGGCACGCGTGCCAGAGGTGACACACAAAGTCATCTCTTCTGGCATGTGCGCCGTCATCCCAGGTCAGATCTCCGTGACGTTTCTTTCGTGAGCTTCTGTTTCCCTACAAACGACGAAACAGAAGCTCACGAAAAAGGTCTTACCTCTTGCCGCGCTGCCAATGTTGGGATGCCCCGCCTCCCGCCAGTCTTCGAGTCTCTGCTGCGCATGCGCGTGTGTGCACATTTATGGATGTCTGCGCATGTGCACATTTGTGCATGTCCGTACATGTGCACGTTTGCACGCACCTTTCAGTTTGGGCACGTGCGTGCAGTTTGGGCACTCGGTGCCTAAAAGGTTCGCCATCACTGCCCTATACCATTTCAGGCATGTGGTTGTCCAATCTCTTCTTAAAAACTTCCAGTGTTGGAGCATTCACAACTTCTGGAGGCAAGTTGTTCCACTGATTAATTGTTCTCACTGTCAGGAAATTTCTCCTTAATTCTAGGTTTCTTCTCTCCTTGATTAGTTTCCATCCATTGCTTCTTGTCCTTCCCTCAGGTGTTTTGGAGACTAGGTCAAGGGTCAGCAACCTGCGGCTCCGGAGCCACATGCGGCTCTTTGGGCCCTCTGCTGTGGCTCCCTGTCGGGTGATCCCACCATTGGCTGGCCCCACCCCTCGCCCTCTCCTCCCAGTCACTCCTCGCCTGGCCTGAGAAGGTAAGGTAAGGCCAACGGGGGATGGAGAAGCAGCCATGGCAGAGACAGAGAGAGAGGGAGAGAGAGGAGGGAGGGGAGAGAGATATATGTCAAAAGGGTTTTGTGGTTCTCTGTGTTTTTTAGCAACTGGTTCTCTGCCCTAATGACGGGCTGGGTAGGCGTGGCTGGGGGGGGGTCATGTGACTGGTGGAAGTGAGTGACATTGAGTTGGCCACGCCCACCCAGGTTTTGTGGCTCTCAGTGTTTTACTTTCTGTGGGAAACGAGTCCAAATGGCTCTTTGAGTGCTTAAAGTTGCAAACTCCTGGACTAGGTTGTCCCCTTCTTCTTTGTGGCAGCCCCTGAGATATTGCAACACCACTATCATTGTCATCCCAGTCCTTCTTTTCATTAGACTTTTTGTTCCGGTCAATGATCCATATTTCTTACCTGCCTCTTGTTGTGGGGGTTGCCTCAGTCCAGGACGACGGGGAGGGCTTTGCCTCCTGCGTGGCGATCTTCCAGATTGGCGGCGGTGGGAAGGAGGGGTTGAGGGGGTTCTTCTGGAACTGGTGCCAGCTGATGGAGAACGCCACATAACGGCTGGCAAAGAAAATAAGAAGTATTGCCTCTGACAATACCTGACCAGTCATTTGAGATTCAGGAGTACAGACAGTCCTTGACTTATGACAATTGAGCTCAAAATTCCCATTGCTAAGTGCGACAGTTGTTAAATGAGTTTTGGCCCATTTTTATGACCTTTCTTCCCACGGTTGCTAAGCAAATCAGTGCAGTTGTGAATAAAACAACTGTAAAGTGAATTTGGCTTCCCTACGGACTTTGTCAGGTCGTCACAAAATGGGATACTGCAACCGTCATAAATGTGAGCCAATTTCCAAGCGTCTGAATTTTGATCACCTGACCATGGGGATATTACCATGTTCGTGTGAAAAACGGTCATAAGTCACTTTTTTTAGTGCTTTTGTAACTTTGAACAGTCACTAAACAAAAAATTCAAAGGACTTCACCTGTATGATCATTTTGGCTGTTGGAATTATAAGCTACCTTCGTAGCAATTTATGGTCCTTTTAAATTCTCTTTTCAAACTACTATAATGACATAGCATATCAAATCCTACAAATCTAGGGCTAGCAGATCAGCCAGTAGAAACCTGGAAGATTACTAGACGGTGGGTGACACTTCTTTTCTCATGATTTTTCAGATTTTTGTAGCTCTAAGTGACCTGATTTGGGTGCAAAAAAAGTATGAGCAGAATTAGCACATACTCAGAATTGTTATTACCTACATCCTCCAACCACAGTTGGGACCAGAATTTCTGTGGCTAACTTTCTTAGTTACATGGAACAATATTAATCCAAGTGAAGATGATCTCTGGACACATTGGTCAACTAGCTTCCTGATATATTTAAGACTGATTTTAAAACCAATTTCTACTTTTATAAAAATACCAAATGTATCGGACTTCCGGTTTGCTGTTTGTTGCTGCCAGACGTTCCTTTGGGATCGTCAGCTTCCACCGCCTGTCAGAGCCGCCTTCACAACGGAATGGCGGCTCGAAAAAACTCTGTTTCCATGAGGAAACGGAGATAGAGCCGGCAGGGGTGGGTAGAACTCTCTGCGGAGTCCCAAAAGTTTTTCCTTTACTTTTGGGACGGAGCGGATGAGATGCCCCGTATCCCCAGCCGCTGCTCCGGGCTTTGGGAGACCTCTGCTGATGCAGAGCCAGGCGTCAAAAGCAAGCCTGCAAATTTAACAGATTACTCAAAGAAATGTGAGCTGGACCTGTAATACTGAACCGCAAGTATTTTACTGATTTTTTTTAAAAAAAATTACTTAAGAGAGAGGAGGAAAAGAAAGAGGAAAAAAAGCCTTTTAAAATGGCGTCGGCTGGAGGAGAGGCTGAAAGGGAAAGTCCTTCCGTTTTCTATTACTACAATGTAGCGGAATAAATACCACTGGCTACATTTGTAGACAAAACTTCGCTCCTGTGTCTTTTTCTCTTTTTTTTTCCCTTGGAGATCTGATATTGTTGTTGACTGGAAAGAAGTCTTTCTTGCTTTTTTTTAACAAAGCCTGCCTGGGCGGAAACATGGCACTGAGACTCATAAAGTCAGATAAACAAGAAGGGGGGGGATTCCCCCACCAATAATTTAAAGGAACAAGTCTTAACTCTTCAGTCTCAGAAACCTGATTTTAATGTAACAGAATTTTTTATAGAGGAGATTGAAAGAAGGGAGGAGATTGTGAATCAGCAACTTGAAAAATTTAAGCAGGAAATTAAAGAAATTAAAGAATTGGTGAAATCTAAGTTTGATTCTTTGGACAAAAAATTCTCAAAAGTGGTTAATGGTTTTACAGAATTTATGATACAGTTGGACACAAATACTAATGTACTAGAGTCTAAAATGGAAGAAATTCAAGATAAATTGGACAATAGAATTCAAAAAATTGAAAATGATTTGATAAACACTCAGGATAATAGCTTAGAAGAAAAACCTAAAATGGATGCTGATCAAAAGTATGGTAATGCAGAGATGGCGAAGATTTCAGCATATTTAAAAGATTGTTCACAAGAGACTTATGAATGGGAATGGAAAAGATGGATAGAATATGTTCAGAACAAATACCAAACTAGAAAGTATCAAATAGCTTTTATTTGAAAACAATGTATTAGAAATATCTTAATGTAAAGAGACAAAGAGGGAAAATTATATAGGGGGAGGGATGGGTTCAGGTATATATATCAGTGTTATTAGTTATGAGTACATAATAGGGAAGTCTGGGGGGGGAGGGTTAGGGAGGGTTAGGGAGGACGGGAAGTTTGGGGAGGGAGGTGGGGGGGTGAAAAAAGGGGTGAAAATGTAATTGTAAAACTTTTGCAATAAAAAAAAAAGTATGGTAATGCAGAAAATCTGCAACAGAAGATTGAAAAAGAGATTTTAATGGTACAATATAATTTCACAGAATATGCGATAAGATTAAGAGGTTTGCAGGAAAATAATAGAGATGATTTAAGGAAAATATCTTCTGAATTTCTAGCTGGGATTCTAAAGGTTCAACCTGACGAAGTGTTTTGTAGGATTGACAGAGTTTATCGAATCAACTCCTGGATTGCCAAGCAAAGGCAATTGCCTAGAGACGTGGTGATTTATTTTACAGATAAGGAAATTAGGAATAATATCGTGCAAAATTCCTTCAATTCTAATTTGCAATTGTATGGAAGAAAGATTTGGATTTACAAGGAACTCCCACCTAAGATATTGATGGAAAGGAAGAAATTTGGTTTTCTGGTGAATGAGTTAAAAAAGAGAAATATTTCATTCAGGTGGGACGCCCCAGTTGGTATTATATTTAGATACCAAGGAGAAAGATATCAGCTAAATACTGTTGAAAGAGCGGAAGAATTTTATCAAAATAGGTTGAAAATGAACTTAACATCTTCAGGTATAATACAGGATAAGCAGAAGGAGCCAGAAATAAAGGTAAAATATCGAATTATAGAGACTGTACCAGATGAATTGCCTTTGGATTTATTGGATACCCCAGCTGGACTATCTACAAATTTGAGAGAAGTGGCATCTAATTTTAATGTGATGACTTATCAAGGCAAGGATAAGCATGGAAACCTACTAGGGGATATACAAGGGATAAAAAAGAAACATGAGATACAAAAACAAAACCAACAAGCCCAATCTACAAAGCAGAATAAAAACCGACCAGATGATACACAATTTGTAGAAAGGAAACCAGGATGGAAACCAAACCCACAAAAAGAAAAGAAAAAGAGAAATAGGTGGCATAAAAATAGAAATTTTTAAATTAGGCAACAGTGAAGCCAGTGACTTTAAAATATGAATGATTATGTGTAAACACAGAAGAGGCGACGTATTGGTTAATATCATCCTGAGGATTGTGGCAGATCTCTGCATGGCCGTAATTTGGGGATGTGAAATGAGCCTTAAACTGATGGATTTGAATTATCCATTTTGGAATTTCTCTTTGTGTTGATAAACATATTATATTATCTTGAATCACAAGGCAAGAGAATGATGTTGGGGCATGCAGAAGATCGGGTTGTTACCCACTACGATGATGGGAATTAATAATCCTGATGAAACCCACAATTATTACTATATGGAATATAATTATAATGTCACTCGGGTGGTTGTTTTTACTTTTATACATATAAGAAGATATTTACTACTGATGGGGGCAGATATGATTGAAGATCCTGAATAAACTGTTGCACCAGCAAGCTATGTTACCCGATTATGGATGTTGGTTCTACCAATCCAGTGGAAAGACCTCAAAGAAGATACTATATGGATTATAAATTTAAAGTCATTGTCTTTTCTTTTTTTTTATTTAGATATAATGGAAAATATAGACATATATTTTTAAGTAGTGTGGGCAGTGAATCAAAGATATTAAGAAATGTTGTGTATGGTAATTTTGTATGATAGTGGGTGAATAAGCTAGTTAGTAGATTGATTAGTCTAAGAAAAGGGATTTTTAAGTGATATATTTAGGGGAGTGGAGGAAATGGATAGAGTGGAATAAATGTTAAACTAGATTTTATGGGGAAGGCTGCTTTGAAATGTTATAGTAACATATATAGAAGATTAAATGTTAAAGTAGGACTTATCGTATAGTTTTAAAGTGGAGAAGTTATTCTATAATGTTATAGTATAATGTCTTTTTTTTTTCCTTTCTTTTCTCTTTTCTGAAATGTATGGATAAAGGGGGATGTTATAATATTAATAATATTTTTAGTAAGTAAAGGTCAATATCTAGAGGAGGGAGTAAGTAATCTGTTATGAATTAGGTTTTTTTTTTGTTATGAAGAAGTCACAGGGGGGGATGGGTGGGGAGGGGGGGCTAGGGAGGGGGAGGGAGAGGGGGAAAAAAAGGGGGAAAAATTTGTATTTGAAAACTTTTTCAATAAAAAAAAAAAATACCAAATGTATAATAGTAGTGATTAAGGAGCTGGGACAAGGACCAGGAAGACATACATAATTTCCACTTGAACAGTTTCTCAACCTTGGCAGATTCTACATGCCTCCACCAGATTTATCAGCAATACAGATGCTGGCAGGGAATTCTGGGGAATGAAGTCCACCTGTTAGGAAGTTACCAGGTTTGGGGAACTGTTCATACATAAGCCCATGGAGCTGAGTGGGTAGCTTGGGGCCAGCCATTTTTTCTCAGCCCAGTCCACCTTGCAGGACTGTTGTTGAAAGAATAAAGAGCAAGATTCTCTTGCCACAATCTTCCTAGTGAATGGGAAGAGTATTTTTCAGGGATTATATGATCGAGAAACAACGCCTGGCAACGATTCTGTAACCACAGAATGTATTCCTAGTCACAGACTTCAGAGGATAATTAGAACTGCAGAAAAAACAATGGCTACCAACCTGCCTTCCATTGAGGACCTGTATACTGCACGAGTCAAAAAGAGGACTGTGAAAATATCTACAGACCCCCCGCATCCTGGACATAAATTGTTTTAACTCCTACCCTCAAAACAACGCTATAGAGCAGCAGTCACCAACTGGTGGTGCGTGGACCACTGATGGTCCATGAGAAAATTTTGGTTGGTCCACATAAAAATTATTTGCATTTTTTATATTGCACTAAATACTATTTATCATTTTTTTAAAAAATATATTAGTGGTCCCTGGGATTTAAAATTATGAATTTAGTGATCCCTGAGGTCCGAAAGGTTGGTGACCCCTGCTATAGAGCACGGCACACCAGAACAAGCAGACACGAGAACATTTTTTTCCCGAACGCCATCACTCTGCTAAACAAATAACACTGTCAAACTATTCACTAAGGCTGCATTACTATTACTATTAGTCTTCTCATTGTTCCCATCACCCATCTCCTTCCACTTATGACTGCCTGACTGTAACTTTGCTGCTAGTAGCTTATTTGTACCCTATGACTATCATTAAGCATTGTACCTTATGATTCTTGACAAATGTATCTTGTCTTTTTATGTACACTGAGAGCATATGCACCAAAGACAGATTCCTTGTGTGTCCAATCACACTTGGCCAATAAGAATTCCATTCCTATTCCTATTCCTATTCTCTCTTCACTTCTCTTCTATTGACTGGTAGATTCCAACATTAGCATCTGTGCTTGCAAATATGGGTAGAAATGCTGAGATTCTCTCAAGTTTTTTTTTTTTTTTTTTAAAGATAAAGGAGATATTTCTGTTAATGTTCCACCCTACGAGTCTGCTGAATAGAGTTAGTAAACCATACCCTAACAGATGAGTTGTGGGGATTAAACGAGGGGATTTCAACAAACTGTCTCCTAGAGATCCCCGGAATTACGTGCAATTAAGTCATCGATGCAATTAATTTGTCCATACCTAAAGCCCGGCTAACAAATGCCGACACAGCCAAACGGTTGCCTTGGTATGCCCCGAGCACCAAAGTGGATCTTTTTTTTACGGGAGCGATCCTAATTCAGACCTCAGCCGGCCAAGGATGCTGAATGCAGATTTCGGCTAGGGATCAGCTATCATTCCCGCAAATCCTCCAGAAAGTTGGGGGGTAAAAACTCTGACGTCACCGCCGACGAAAGCAATCCAGTGCCTCTCCGTGACGTCACAATGGTACGGATTCCTGGCGGTGACATCACAATGCTCGGAAATTCTCACCTGGGGCGGGAGCGGAGGGGGAGCGCGGCAGCGATTCCACGAAGGCACCCCTTCCTTGGTCCCGTCCGCTACATTCGACCTTCGCGCCACGCTTTCCGAGCCCCGCCCCTCACTTGCGAGCCAATCCACTCTTTAGAAAAGGCGTTCGAATCTTTACGGGGGAAAAGGAGGCGGGCCAGTGCTGGCCGAAACTCCCAATGACAGGAAGGGGGCGGGACCGAGATCTGGGCGGGGAAAGGGATGAGGGCTATTGTAACCGTTTCGCCGTTATCTTGGAGGTCGGTTGATTGACGCTTGGCGTAAGAGGCCAATAGACGAGCCAGAATACATTCTACACCCCGCCCCGCGGGAATGCCGACGCTGACCGTCGAATCCGTCGTTTTCAATTGGGCCGTTTGAATGCCGCTGTTATCCAATCAGACGGCGAGAAGGGGAAAAACGCACCGTTGATATGCACGGATGCACGAGTGGTCGGTTGATCATTTCCCAAGTCGGCATTTTCCGTTTAGTCAGGGGCTGCGGATAAGGGGCGCAGTAGTCTTAACACAGGGATTCCCCCAACCTCACAAGGAATAGGTTCCTTTTCAAATGAATAGTCCTGGAGATCAGAACTAGCTGTCCAGAAGTGGATAACTTGGCCCTGAACCCTTAGAGGCAGCTGAGGAACATGAAATAATTTAGCTATTTGGGGTTGTTCCCAGTAGTCCTCGACTTACGGCCACAATTGAGCCCAAAATTTATGTCGCTAAGTGAGAATTTTTTGCCCCCGTTTTACAACTTTTTCCTGCTGCAGTTGTTAAGTGAATCACTGCAGTTAAATCTAGCCACATGGTTGTTAAGTGAATCTGGTTTCCCCATTGACTTCGGTTGTCAGAAGGTCGCAGAAGGGGGTCCCGTGACCTGGAGACACTGCAACCGTCCTAAATGTAAATAAGCTGTCAAGCATCTGAATGGTAAATCAGGTGACAGTGGGGATGATGCAATGGTTGTAAGTCTGAAAAATGGTCATAAGTCACTTTTTTCAGTGCCGTTGTAACTTTGAATGGTCACTAAGTGAAATGGATTCAGACTGCCCAGGCTCTTCTTAAAAATCTCCAGTGATGAATCGGAATCAGAATAGAGCTGGAAAAGACCTTGGAGGTCTTCTAGTCCAGTCCCTTGCTCAAGCAGGAGATCCTATGCCAGTGACGGCTAACCTTTTTCGGATGGAGTGCCCAATGTGAGCACCCGCGCCTGAACCCCCAAAATGCAATGCACACTCACCCCCGCACGTTGCAACCCTCGCATGCACCACGCACCCCCACACATGCACGGGTGACCCCCACGCATGCACCCACCCAGTGGTGGGATTCAGCCAGTTCGCACCACTTCGGGAGAACCGGTTGTTAACTTTCTGAGCAGTTTGGCAAAGTGGTTGTTGGAGGAAATCATTAGGACAGAGAACCGGTTGTTAAAAGTTGAATCCCACCACTGGCCCTACTCCACCCACCCCATTGGGAAGTGCCCCACCCCCACGAATGTGTGCGTGACTGCCTGCACATTTATTTATTTTATTTATTTATTTATTATATTTCTATACCGCCTTTCTCCCGCAGGACTCAAGGCGGTGTACGGTCAAGAAAAATATAGACACACAAACATCATAAAATTGCTAATTAAAATTATTACTTAGTTTGGTCAATTAAATAAAACCCAGAATTAGATAACATTTAAAAAATCATTCACATGTTCGTATGTTTAGCCCTGCCTGTTGGAACATCAGGGTCTTGAGGGCACAGCAGAAAGCACGGAGATCAGGGATATTCCGTATCTCCGGGGGCAGTTCATTCCAAAGGGTTGGAGCCCCCACAGAGAAGGCCCTCCCCCTGGGAGTCGCCAGTCGACATAATTTGACTGACCGTACCCTGAGTAGTCCCTCCCTGTGAGAACGAACTGGTCGGTGGGAGGCTATTGGTGGCAAAAGACGGTCTCATAGGTACCCAGGTCCTAAGCCATGGAGCGCTTTAAAGGTGATAACTAACACCTTGAATCGCACCCGGAAGACCACCAGGAGCCAGTGCAGCTCGCGTAGGAGAGGTGTTACATGGGCGTAACGAGCTGCGCCCATAATCACCCGTGTGGCTACATGCTCACGTGACACACACACACACATCCTACATGCCCTCCACACGTGCCTCGCCCCCCCCCGCACGTGTGCCGCAGAGACCCAACAACCAGCTGGTCGGCAGAGCTGAACTGGGGTGATGGCTCCTGTGCCCAGAGAGGGCGCTGCATGCCACCTGGGGCACATGTGCCATAGGTTCAACAACACGGTCCTATGCCATTTCAGACAAGTGACTGTCCAGTCTCTTCTTAAAAAGCTCCAGTGATGAAGCACCCACAAGTTCTGAAGGCAAGCCATTCCTTTGGTTAATTGTCCTCCCTGTTAGGAAGTTTCTCCTCAATGCTATACGTTTTAAAGTTGCTGAGATGGAGAAACATTGCTCTAGCTCAAAATGATAGCTTTCATGACTTTCAGAGAAAAGAACTTTTAAAAAAATTGATAATTAAGAATCAGCAGAAAGTAACCATTTGTAATCCTCTCGTTTCTTTGTTGAAAAGCAAAATAAAATGAAGTCCCTTCCGCCCTCCCCTCTTCTGTTACATTCTTCAACAATCAGCAAAATAAAAGTGACCTCAATATAAGGAGGACTGGCATCAATTTAACACAAAACCTTCTGTTTACCTCTCAGTGTAAGTATAAATGCAACATTTATGAATTCGCGCATTTATGTTCTAATCCCTTTGGTGCTGGAGGAAAATACATGGTGTACAGAATAAGAGAATTGTCAGACTAAAACACAATGACTAAAACAAGTTCATTTTTCTTCACATGTTTCGTTGGTTCATAAACAGAGCTGAAAAAAATGCCATTTTTGACATTTTAAAGCACGACTTTTAAAGACACCAACTCTGCAAACTTTTTATTTAATCTGCATGCAGACATTAATCTCCATTTATCTCATCTCACATTATGAAAGCTTCTGTTTTGACCTTTTTCAATTTTTTGGGCTCAGTGTAATAAGGACTGTGAAGATGATTTTTTTTTAATGTAACATTATTGAAATAAATGTATGACAGTAAAATAATTATACTAACTAAACAGCTCTGGATGTACAAAATAATACAGGTAGTCCTAGGCTTACAACGGTTCATTTAGTAACCATTCAAAGTTACAAAGGCACTTAAAAAAGCAACTTATGACCATTTTTCACAGTTACAATCTTTCAAGTATCCCCACGATCGTGTGATCAAAATTCAGATGCCTGGCAACTGGTTCATATTTATGACTTGTATCATATCCCCTTTTTACGACCTGACAAGCAAAGTCAGTGGGGAAGCCAGATTCACTTAACAACCGGATTACTAATTTATCAACTGCAGTGATTCACTTAACAACTGAGACAAGAAAGGCCATAAAAAAGGGCAAAACTCACTTAGAGAATGTCTCACTTAGCGACATAAATTTTGGGCTCAATTGTGGCTGTAAGTCAAGGACTATCTGTATTTCAAAAGGGCTGTATCAGCCTTTGGTACTTTGCCTTGAGGGTCTCCTCTTGCAGCTGATGGTCGGAGATAGAATCACAGCTCCCTTGCTTATGGCTCTTTTATGAGGTATTAGTACCTCACTTGATCTTAATTGAATCTTTCTGTTAATGCAAGTTAGGATGCAATCATGTGACTCCCGGACACTGCAAAACGTTGTAAATGCAACTTGGTTGCCAAGTGCCCAAAATTACAATCAAGGTGATAGCAGGAGGGAGTGGCAACCATTAGCTCAAATCTTGGTCATCTAGGGAGGTTCATCATAACAGACAGTTCCTCAGCGACCGGTCCTGAGTCGAGCACTACCTGTAGTAAATTGGGAACTGTCACAAAGTTGGAACCCAATTAGGTTCCTTGCAATGATTTACAGATGAAGAAAGTTAGCACCCACCCCTCTCCTAGAAGAATGAAATATTTTGAGAAATATTAAAAAGGCAGAATATTACTGTGTTTCCCCGAAAATAAGACCCTGTCTTATATTTTTTTGAACCCTGAAATAAGTGCTTGGCCTTATTGCCATGAACTCAAAAGCCTGATTGGGCTTATTATCAGGGGATGTCTTATTTTGGGGGAAACAGGGTATATTTCCCTGGATGAGAAATGGAGAAACATGATTTTTTTTAAAGCAACCCCCACTTTCTTAATAGCCCCAGCAGATCTCTTGTGCCCATTAGGAAAGACTGGGCCAGCCTATCTACAAAACAAAAGACCTTCAGCTCCAGGACGATGGAATTATCCTTCAGGGCAAAGCCATTCAGCCACAATAGGAATTGCCCAACAAGCCCCTTCATTGCATCAGCCAAACTTCAACCAACCTTACCTCAGACAAACTCCTACGATTTGTACATGGCACCATGGGAGTCTGACAACAGCCAATAGAATACATCTTCTTGCACAGGAACAGGAAGTTCAAGTGCAAAGCCCAAGAGAAGGTATAAATACCCCACACACATACACTCAAATCCATGTGGCCAGCTGCCCAGAACCCATGTGGTTCTGCTTCATTAAACCATCTTTCCAATCAGCCTCCATGTTTCCAGTGTCTTTCTCCTGGCTTGGAACTGAAGCAGATGGATATTTATTCCAACACAGATGAACTTTTCAATCAATGAGCAAACGTACAGGCCACATTTGCAAACTACGTACTGAAGTATTCGGGCTTTCCGAGAATGATCTTTGTCTTCTATGTGTGCGTAATAAATTCACACAATACTTGGGTCAGCCAGAAGTAAGATTAAGAAAAGCTGTTTGCAAATAGCTTGTGAGACTTTTGCTTGACACAACAACAGAAGCCCATGTTATAGATCTCAGCATATTTTATACATCCCTCTCACTGGCCACAGGTCCTTCCTATCCTAGCCAGGCCCAGTTGATAGGCCTGGTTCAGTCACATGCTTTCCGACCACCTATAATCTACTATTACCCCTAAATATATGAAGTTAGTTAAGCCGTTATTGTCACCCAAATTTGCTAAGCAATCAACCCCCTCCTATCCCATCCCTTTGATACTCCCTTATCAACTACCTTGTTATACAAAAATAACATAGCAATAAAACAGGACATTAATTGAGTAGAAACAACATTCGAGGGAGGAGGATGTTAAAGTGTGCTTGAATTAGATACATTCTTACCCCAGTCAAGGCTATTCCCTTTTTCCATGGAGACTGGTTAACAGATTAATTGCTTTCCCTGTCAGTTCTGGTCTCAAGTAGAGAGAGAGGGAGAGAGAAAGAGAGCGAAAGGAGGAGGCCCCTTTCAGGCTAACAGGAAATTCTCCGTAAGCAACATTAAAACATGCGTATAATGTGGCTATATGTTAAGATACTAAACATAGGATATATCTTATATAAATGCATAATATGTCTTTCATAAGCTATATGGTACTTTGTAGGAGATTACATAATAGTGTGGCTATACTTTAAAATAAAGGCAAGTGAGGCAAGAATATAATATACAAGCTATATAGGCTAGTCTATATTATGGTAAATTACAAGCTCTTGAATTTATTTACCACATTGTTGGGTCAAACTTTGTTAACTTTTTATGTGACTCCTCTTGCCATCAAAAATGGCTAAACATTCTGCATTCGTATACTGTACTGTACTGCACTTGAGTTTATTTCTAATCATGCTTTGTTGAACAAACCATGGTATCTCAGTCTGTACTCGGTCAATTTTTTAGGAAAAACTTTTATGTTCAGAGTTATTCACAAACCACATCAAGGAAGTTCTTTCTCTGGTCTGTTTAGAGTGGTGTATAAACTGGCAACTCTTCGCTTTGGAAGCTACGTTTTCCAACCTTCTTAAGAAAACAGTGAGCCAGAGACCACAGTTTACTCATCATGGTTAATGAAGCAGAGAAAGAATTGGTACCAGTTATGTAACACAAGGTTCTGAAACATCTGCCTGCAGATGTTGAGCTCTCTTCCCAAGTAGCACTTGCTATAAAACCATAATACAGGTAGTCCTTGACTTACAACAGTTCATTTAATAACCATTTGAAGTTACAACAGCACTGACAAGTGACTTAATGACAGATTTTCACACTTATGACTGTTGCAGCTTTCCCCATGATCACATGATCAAAATTAGGATGCTTGGCAACTGGTTCATATTTATGATGGTTGCTGCGTCCCAAGATCATGTGATCCTCTTTTACAACCTTCTGACAAGCAAAGCCGATGGGGAAACCAGGTTCACTTAACAACTGGGTTGTTAACTTATCAACTGCAGCGAATCACTTTAACAACTGAGGCTGGAAAGGTCATAAAATGGAACAAAATACACTTAAGAAATTTCTCACTCAGCAACAGAAATTTTGGGCTCGACTGTAGTCGTAAGTCAAGGACTACCGAATAATCATTTTAAAATGCCAAAAGCCCAAGGTCTCACCCAACTTCAGCATTCTTTGCAGTGTCTTGGGATATATCTACCAAGGAGCCTTGGTAGTACAGTGGTTTAATGCATCCTGTTAATGCACCACACAGCTGCCTGCAATTTCTGCTGGTTCGAATCTCTCCAAGGCTCAAGGTTGACTCAGCCTTCCATCCTTTCTAAGGTAGGTTAAATGAGGACCCAGTTTGTGGGGGCAGTAAACTGACTTTGTATAAATATACAAAAGTATGAAGGCTATTGCTTAACGCATTGTAAGCCGCCCTGATCTCCGGAGAAGGGCGGCATATAAATCAAATTTATATATATATAAATTTATATATAAAGATATATATATATCTCAGCATGAGAATATCATGAGGTCTGGCAATCTCATTTCCTTGCAGATTTGGGAGTGGAGAGGTTCTGGTTTAGTTTCTCCCACTAGCAGGTGAACCCAAATGGGAAATAAGGTCATTCACAAGAAACAAGGTCATTCCCAGCAAACCAGATCTTTACAGCATTTTGGTTTAGCAGCTGACCAAACACGACTTGGTTCCCTTCTTTCTGTGTTCTTTTTTGACCTACGCCATACTACACCCACAACAGGCAGTCCTTGACATAACCGTAGCAAAAGCACTTAGACTTATATACCGCTTTACAGGCCTCTCTAAGTGGTTTACAGAGTCAGCATATTGCCCCCAACAACCTGGGTCCTCATTTACCCACCTTAGAAGAATGGAAGGCTGAGTCAACCTTGAACAAGTGAGAATCAAATTGCCGAACTGCCGGCAGCTGGCAATCACCAGAAGTAACCTGCAGTATTGCATTAACCATTGCGCCACCACGGCTCAGAGCCTGTCGGTTACAGTCATGTCACAACAGTCATAGAACATGACCAACCCGATATTACAAACCCTTTCACTGCGATCGTTAAGTGAATCATCGCATTCATTAAGCAAAATCTGCCATTGTTAAGTAAACACCATGGTTCTAAAACAAACCGATGGGTTGCCATGGGTGCAGTTTTGCCAAGTGCTGGTTTTCTGCAAAAACCATTGCAAAACATGGTGAGGTGACCATGGGATTCTGCAAATGGTTCTGTTGCCAAATGCCTGAAATTTGGTCAGGGGACCATGGAGGGACCTGACCTTCAGAACTCCAAATCCACATTGCAAGTCCCCTTTTTCAGGTGTCGATTGTCACTTCAAATGAGGATTACCTGTATCTAGCTACTCCGATCACCCTACCGTCTTTTGTCTAAAGTGCCCCATTATAGCTTCTCCCTTGCATGGATTTTCTGATGCCTGGACAGATTAAAGGAACTGGAGAACATTTTCTCGCATCTGAGGCACCCGTATGGCTTCTCGCCAGTGTGAGTCCGCATGTGCTTTTTGAGCCCTTGGCTCTGGGGAAAGCTCTTCCCGCACTCGGAACAGATGAAGGGCTTCTCTCCCATGTGCGACCTCTCATGTTTGGCAAGCTGCGATCGCTGAATGAAACTGTTCCCGCAGTAGGTACACTGATAGGGCTTCTCACCAGTATGCGTCCTTTTATGGGTGGTGAAGTGAGAACTAGAAATGAAACATTTCCCACAATCTGGGCACCGGTAAGGTTTCTCGCCCGTATGTATTCGCTTGTGCATTGTGAAATGATAACTGTAAGAGAAGCATTTCCCGCACTCTGCGCACTGGTACGGTTTTTCGCCGGTGTGAATTCTCTCGTGCTTCTTCAGCTGGCAACTCGAAATGAAACTCTTCCCACAATCAGAGCAGACATACGGCTTCTCCCCAGTGTGGGTCCTGGTGTGCGCGATAAAGTCCAACTTTTGATTGAAACTTTTGCTGCAGATGGCGCATTTGTGAGGCCACTCTCCCGTGTGAGTCCATTTATGTATCACCAGATGCCTCATCTGACTGAAGGTTTCTCCACAGTCTGCACATTTATAAGGCTTCTCCCCTTTGTGGGTCCCTTTGTGGATCACTAACTGCGGTTTATATCGGAAACTCTGGCCGCAGTCCGAGCAACAGTAGGGTTTCTCGCCCGTGTGAACTCTCCGGTGCCTCAGGAGGTTGCAGCGAGTGTCAAAGCTCTTCCTGCACTCAGAGCATTTGTACAGCTTCTCTCTGGTGTGAATTCTCTCATGGATGAGGTGCCTGATTTTATCACTGAAGGTTTTGCCACACAGAGAGCATTTGTAGGGCTTCTCCCCTGTGTGGGTTCGCTCGTGAATAATCAGGTGGGCGCGGCAGTCAGAGATCTTCTCACAATATTGGCATTTGTGCAGTTTTTCCTTCAGTGGGACTTTCTGGTTCTTTGGAGGAGAGTCAGAAGTCACCTTCATACTCCTGCTGTTGTACATTCCCTCGGGCAAGTCTGTCACTTCTCCGAGAAAGTACTGTTGATGGTCGGAGCCTCCTAGAAGAACAAGGAAGTTAGGAGGACGTCAATTATACTGCACAAAAATTCCACTCTCTTCGAAGTGACACTCAATGCCTGCTGGTGCAGCATCCCCATGGTCACATTCACTTAACAACCTTGGGACTAATTAACAAGTGCAGTGATTCAGTTAACAAGTGTGATGAGAAAAATTGTAAAATGGGGCAAAGCTCACTTAACAACTGTCTCACTTAGCAACATAATTTTGGGGCTCAATTGTGGTCGTAAGTCGACCACAATTGGATGCCTGTAATTGTCCGTTTCTTTTTTCGGAGCACTTTTTCTCCCTCCACAATCTAGCTTTCAGACGTTTTCTTCCCAATTTGTCTCCCATTCATGGACTCTCCAAGCTTATCCCTGCTTAACTTCCCAGCCCAATAAGGGCAGCTGAAGGTTGCCACTTGGTTGTTTGCTAGAGGAGATGCGCGTAAGAGATATTAGACAAACTCCTGACCACTGTCCCAATTTTATGTGGCTCTTGTGGACATCTCAAAGACCAATAAGACATCTCAATACCTCACATCCATTGTGCTTTTTCCTGCCACGCTGCCCAAATCTTTTCAACATTTGCTGGCAAACACAAAGTGAGCCTTCACCCCAAAGCATATTCCCCCTTCTTAATTTGGATTATTATACAATCCTATGAAATAGTATAAAATTGCACTATTAAGCACAATAACACCTGAACTATAGCAAATCTTTGTGAAAAAAAAATGATATAAATTCCCATACCATATATAGATTATGTTGAACAAGTGTAATGTCTTTGGGTTGATTTAAAGCCAAGATATGAAAATAAGAATAACAAGAAAAAGTCATCAAAAACTTGAATTGCCATAATGTTTTCTGCCTAAAGCTCCCAGCTTCCTTTTTTGCTCCAATTACAATTTCTGTGCTAATAAACTTTAGGTCCAGTTTTAGAACCAATTCTGAGAAAATAAGCTTGAAAGCGGGTCAAAAATCCTTCCACCCACATGGACCTTTTCCTCATATCAGTACATCTCTTTGCAAAACAGGTTGTGCTTTAAAACACAGGATAAATCAGATCAATAATGTCTTTCCACGTATCTCTCCTGCTCAGTTTTTCCTCATTATCTGACTATTCCAGAATATAAATAAAGACAAAGGAGGACAGTTTTACGATCGGGAGAACTTTGTGTCTATTTTTAGTGTCCCATACTATAAATAAAGAGAATGGATGACAGTTCTTGTGATTGAGAGAACTGTGTGTCTATTTTTAGGGCCAGAATGATCACAGCTCAATGACAGAGCAGAGATATTGCATATTCGGGCAAAGCAGAGCTGAGGAAACCTTCTGTTGAGTTCATTATAAACTTCTCATAAATTATGGTCCATGAAGGTCGGGAGATTAGTGATCCTTAGATGCCTTTCTATATTTTTATGCATAAAGCATGTATCTATTAGAGTCTTCCTTCATAGATATGCTGCTCACGATAATCTGCAATATGTTTGTTTTTTTTTAAAAAGGAGACAGATCCCTAAAAAGGATCTTAATTTGCCCATTTTTGACAGGGTTTTTCAAACTTGCAATCCTAAAGTGTGGACTTCCAGAATTGCCCGGACAGCATTCTGGAAGTTGAAATTTACACATCTTAAAAGTTGCCAAATTTGAAAAACGTTGATCTATCAGAACATCTAGCTCAGGTATCCAACCTTGGCAACTTTAAGACTTGTATACTTCAAAACGGGCTGAAAAATGGGCAGGGCCGGCCAGTGGTGGGATCAGCCTGAATCGGTTCGAAGCAGCTATATTCCATCTCTGCCTTTGAGGCGAGTGGCCGGGAGGCGGGGCTGGGTGTGATGTGTGATGTTGAGTTTGCCACGCCCACCTAGTCACATGAGCACCTGGCCACATGACCACCTGGTCACTGCACAGGGTGGGTGCACGCAGCCCGTTTTAGCCGCCAGAGGCACTACGGGCCAGTCCTTTAATATTTCCAGGCCAGGCCCGTGGGTCGGATTTAAGCACCCCATGGGCAGGATCCGGCCCGTGGGCTTTGAGTTTGATACCCCTGGTGTAGAAAGATCAAGTCAACATGTAAATTTCAATATGTTAAAATATTTTTGATAATCCCATCTGGGTGACCTCCTTATTATTTAGCCCTGTCTGCTAGATCACCATGGCAACTATGTCTGCTCCATCGCTAGAGAATTTTAAGAAGAGACTGCAAAGCCACTTGTCTGACATAGTACTGGGTCTCCTGCTTGAGTAGGGGGCTGGACTAGAAGACCTCCAAGGTCCCTTCCAACTCTATTCTGTATCCTGAAATTCCTGTCTGATTTTTTTCCCCCTTTGGCCACTCAGGGTAAATTCAGCTTCCTGTGAATGTCTTCTTACAAGGGCACGTTCAGTAGTTCCCATGTACAGATAGTCCTTGACTTATAACCATTCACTTAGTGATTGTTTGAAATTGACTTACAATTGGTCCTTGGACTTACAACCAACACAGCATCCCAAAAACATTAGCTACCGATTTGCAGGAACCGGTGCAGACCTGCTGAATCCCAACACTGGGGCAGAGCCTGAGGGACCTTTCATGGCTGAAGAGGGGCTGGAACTTGAGTATACCCACTCCTAGTCCAGCAACAGCACTTTCCCCCCTGCAGCACACCAGCTCTCTAATAAGAAAGACATCCAGAGAGACTCCCTACTGCACATTGGTCTCCCCATCAACTGCAGGAAGAATGACTGCAGGTTGGTGTTAAATGAACGTGCGTAGTCCTCACTTAGTGACCACAATAAGGGCCGGCAATTCTGTCACTAAGATTTGTGGTGACAAGCACTTTCAAATACCCCAAGGGGCATGATCAGGACATAATTTCAGATTGATCAACTACGTTCTACCTACGCTTACCAGATTTCATCCCCTGGTTTTTCAAAGCATTTTGGTCTACTCACTGTCTCCATTCATAGGGACCTCAACTTTTACGATATCCAATGGATCCAGTTCGGAAGGCTCACGACACAAGTCTGCCAGATCTTCCTGTGTGTGAGAAGTATGAAGATGTCTAAGGAGACAATTGGGACACATGTTCTCAATATCAGCCAACAGCTGGTACACAAACCAGGATCGGAGATTCATTTCAGCCCTTCTCGAACTCTGGCAAAATCATTTTCAAAGGCTACAAAACCCACTGGGGTTCAGGAAGCAATGATGTGGCACAACTAGGCTGCTTTAAAGATTGGTAAAGTTACAAGGGAAACCACAGCTTAGTTGTCCAGAACAGGTTTAAAATGTCCCAAGTTGAATCTCTCAGATTGGCAATGATGGAGAAGACCATCCCTGAATCTGAAGAGAATGCCAATCAAAACGGATCCCGTTTAGCCATTCCAGTTTCTTAACTGTACATAAAGAAATGTTGTACTTTCATTTAATTTAGCACTGGGGGAAGATATTAATGCAGCAAATAAATTAAAAGGATAAAGCTTGATGGGCCACTAAGTCTTCTGCCATCAGTTTTCTGTTTCCATGTCTCAACATACACACTGGGTTTATAACCCATTACAATTGCTGTTGGCTTTTAATCAGTTTCTCCTGGCTCTACTTTCCCACATCTGCATCCCCAAATCTGTCTTTCAAACTAATTAAAATGTCATCATGCAGAGCATCAGATTATGAGCCACAAATATTGATATCTTCAGATAAAGAGTGTTGCATGGAAATTCTCAAATACTTTGGCCACCTAACAAGAAGGAATGACTCACTGGAGAAGCTGGGATTCTGGGAATGCTGGGAAAGATTGAGGGCAAAAGAAGAAGGGGATGACAGAGAACGAGGTGGCTGGATGGAGTCACTGAAGCAGTGGGCATGAGCTTCAATGGACTCCGGGGGATGATAGAGGACAGGAAGGCCTGGAGGAACGTTGTCCATGGGTTCGCGATGAGTCGGACACGACTTTGCAACTAACACCACCACCACCAAAACATGGAAATTCACGATCACTTTCTTACTGATTTTAGGCTGCTTTTTCATCATTAAAAACACTCCCATGGCGGGCTACAGATTAGTCCTCGACTTACAACAGTTCCTTTAGTGACCATTTGAAGTTACAACAGCACTGAAAAAAGT
Source organism: Pantherophis guttatus (assembly GCF_059756535.1). Classification (NCBI taxonomy): domain Eukaryota; kingdom Metazoa; phylum Chordata; class Lepidosauria; order Squamata; family Colubridae; genus Pantherophis; species Pantherophis guttatus. The sequence goes on from NC_142064.1 coordinate 263,923,156, forward strand.
GACTTATGACCATTTTTTACACTTATGACGTTGCACCAACCCAACAGTCAAGTGATCAAATTCAGAAACCTTGGAACCAACTCATATTTATGACAGTTGCAGTGTCCTGGGGCCAAGTGATCCTCTTTTGCCACTTTCTAACAAGCAAAGTCAACAGGGAAGCCAGATTCACTTAACAAACATGTTACTAACTTAACAGCTGCAATAATTCACTTAACAACAAGAAAAGTTGCAAAATGGGGCAAACACTCACTTAACAAATGTCTCACTTAGTTTGGGGTTCAATTGTGGCCATAAACTGAGCTCTACAAGGGTGCCCAACATGACAAGGATCCATGCTCACCCTCTGCTCAGCTCCTTGTGGCAGCCTCCAAAGAAAGTCCTCGGCCAAAGCCACCGCCTGGCTCCCCGTCTCCGGACACTGTTCCCGAACCCAGTTCTGCATTTCCAGCGGCAGGATCATCAGGAACTGCTCTAAGATTACCAGCTCCAGGATTTGCTCCTTAGAGTGACGCTCCGGCTTCAGCCACTGGCAGCAAAGGTCCCAGAGGTGACCAAACACTTTCTGAGGCCCTTCAGCTTCCTCATAGCGAAACTGCCGGAAGCGTTGGCATTGTAGCACCACACTGAGCTTGCCCTCCTCCACCAACTCTTCCTTCACTTCCACTGGGGAATCCAGGCCTTCGTAAAATTTGGGAACTTCCATGCAGCCCAGGCCTGGCAAGGTTTTGGATGCAGCTTTTCCTCTGAGGGACCGTTGATGGAGATCGGCCTTTTTGATAAAAGGCGGCCTAGTGTTATTCTCTGGTGAGGACTGAGAAGGTGGAAAGTTTCTTCCATCCAAATATGGAGCCCTCAGAGTTTCTCTTTTCTGGATCTCACACAACTGGTCCAGCCCCTCTTCTGGTTCTTCTTTAATCTGAGATGTAGTGAAACCATTCAGATATTCCTGTGTTGCCGCAGTTTGAATGCTTCCTCTTGCTGTCGTTCTCTTTCCTGCCTGGCATCCTGCTGAGTCCCATACCTCCATATTTCTTCCTGGCAGGAATAGAAATTATCATAATTACTCACTTAACAAATGTCTCACTTAGCAACATAAATTTTGGGCTCAGTTGTGGTGGTAAGTTGAGGACTACCTGGTAAAATTGAAAACTTCCACACAGATGTTCAGTTAGTGGGGCAGAGATAAAAGAGGGAGGCTGCAGTCACCAGAAAGGGAATCTGGGCATGTTAAGAGATGCAGATTCAGGTGCTGCATCTCAAAACAAACCCATCTGGACACCTTTCAGGTCTCTGTCACCTGCCTTTCAGATGCCACTGGGCTCCTCCTAGCAGGGTTCCTAACCTCTCTGAACTCAGATCTCCCCATGTCTTCCACCTTTTCTATCCCTGCAGACTTACTTTGGGGACCCGATCCTCCCCAGTCAGCAGCCGGGGAACGTGGGGAAAGGCAACACTAGGAAGCTGTGGGAGCTGTGCTGCACCAAGATGTTGGGCTGAGTGGAAGGAAGGAGACTTGGAAGGAAGGATTTCAAGGGGAATCAGAGTCTAGCAGAGGCTCAGCGCCTGCAAGTAAAGACGGGAGAATACAGAAGGGAAGGGGACCCTATAAAAAGCCCACCTCTACGCTTCTCCCCACCCCCCACCCCCAGGAATCTCCTTTAACCTTCCTGCACCTGGGGATTCCTCCCCTCCTCCTCCCCTCTCCTCCCCCTCCTGCTCCAATCCTCCTCTTGCAGCGTCCTTTGCCCACTTGGCGTCTCTTGAGCGCCCCTCGCCGCCGCGCAGCAGCCGGCAGGGAGCAGAAAACTTTGCAAGCAAAGGCAGGGACTCAGAAGGGAAGGGGACCCGCTGTAAAAAGACCACCTCCACGCTTCTCCCCCTCCCTTCCTGCACCTGGGGATGCCCCCTCCTCCTCCCCCTTTTGCAGCGTCCTTGCTCACTTGGCGCCTCTTGTGCGCCCCTCCCCACGAAGGGATCTCCGCAGCCCTGGCGTAAGGGATGTCTGGAGACCAGAAAGAGGGGGCGGGATGGGCAAGGAACTGGGCTCCCAACCCGTCTTTTCCCCCTTTCCTGCCTCCTCTCTAGGCGCAAGAAGAAAGCTCTCTGCGTTTAACCCCTTCGCTGAAGCCGCTGCAGGGAGGGGGGGGCGACTGGGGCGCTTCAGGGGAACGCCAAACTCTTCCAGCCGATACCCCGCCAGAGAGGCTCACCCATATCACACACACCCCAAGAAAAACCAAAGGATGCATAGCAAGGACCGGGATTCTTTTTTCAAAAAAAAAAAAAAACTAAAGTGAGACCGACAATCACTGTAATAGTAACAGACCCTTGCAGGCGCTAATCCACAGCTGCAATTGGTGCAAATTGAAAGAAAGAAAGCAAGAAAGGAAGGAAGGAAGGAAGGGAGAAAGAGAGAGAGAGAGAGAGAAAGAGAGGGAGGGAGAAAGAGAGAGAGGAAGGAAGGAAGAAGAAAGAAAGAAAGAAAGAAAGAGAAAGAAAGAAAGAAAAAGAAAGAAAGAAAGAAAGAAAGAAAGAAAGAAAGAAAGAAAGAAGGATGGATGATAGGTAGATAGGTAGAGATAGATAGGTAGGTAGGTAGGTAGGTAGATATAGATAGGTAGAGAGAGATGATAGATAGATAGATAGATAGATAGATAGATAGATAGATAGATAGATAGATAGATAGATAGACAGATAGAGGACAGTTTTATGATTGGGAGAACTTTGTATCTATTTATAGGCTCCCATACTATAAATAAACAAGAATGGATGACAGTTCTTGTGATTGAGAGAGCTTTGTGTCTATTTTTAGGGCCAGAATGATCACAGCTCAATGAGAGCAGAGATATTGCATATTCAGGCAAAGCAGAGCTGAGGAAAACTTCTGTTGAGATCTTTGCAAACTTCTTCTCATAAATTACAGTCCATGAAAGTGGGGAGATTAGTGATCCTTAGATGCCTTTCTATGTTTTTATGCATAAAGCATGTTTCTATTAGAGTCTTCCTTCATAGATATGCTGCTCAGGATAATCTGTAATATGTTTTTTTTTAAGGAGACAGATCCCTAAAAATGATCTTAATTTGACATTTTTGACAGGGTTTTTCAAACTTGGCAATCCTAAGAGGTGTGGACTTCCAGAATTGCCCGGACAGCATTCTGGAAGTTGAAGTTTACACATCTTAAAAGTTGCCAAATTTGAAAAACACTGATCTATCAGAATCCCACCACTGATTACGTCCCATCAGGTTGTGAGGAAATTGCACAGCAAGTATCCAAATGGGGTCAGAGATGCTGACACAAACTTGTAGTTTTATATAAACAATTATATTTAAAGGAAACAAGATAAATCAGCCAAACAGGGACATCATGAGGTAAATCAACATAGCAGGAATATCATGAGGTAAATTACAGAGCATGAGGCAAATTACAATTACAGAGGAAAAAAGGCGGGAAACAAGGAAACTCCCCCTCCGCATCCAGAGTAGCCTATCACACCTTAGATTGCCTCATGCAAAGCTCTCTTCAACCAATTAGCTGCAACTGTGTGTTTTTACTCATTGTCCAACCTTTCACTGCTCCAGCTATTAAATTAAGTACAGGTACATTTAGTCCTCAACATATGACCACAACTGAGCCCAAAATTTATGTTGTTAATTGTGTTTTGGCCCATTTTATGACTTTTCTTGCCACATCTGTTAAAGCGAATCACTGCAGTTCTTAAATTAGTAACACGGTTGTTAAGTGAATCTGGTTTTTCCCTATTGACTTTGCTTGTCAGAAGGCTGCAAAAGGGGATTACGGGACTCTGGGACGCTGCAACCATCATAAATGTGAGTCAGTTGTCAAGCATGCAGATGTAAATCACCTGACTGCCGGGATGCTGCAACAGTCATGTTGGAAGAAATGTCCATCCGGGTTCAGTTCTAAGTGAGGAGAAAGACACTGGAAACATGGAGGCTGATTGGAAAGTTGGTTTTAATAGTGAAGCAGAACCACCAAGCACCTGTGATTCTGAGTACCTGACCACCTGATTTCATGAGCACATGGATTTTTATCAGTGCTGAAATCTTCCCCAATTTAACACCGGTTCGCAGCCCACACAGTCCGTGCCAAACGCACGCTGCGCATGCATGCGCAGTACACACCAAACGTGCTTCGCATGGAAAAAGGAGGCTTGGGAAGGTAAGTACAACAGCAAGGGGGGAACAGCTGTGCCGCACGATTTAGATTGACTAGAAAGCAGGATTTCCTGCTTTCTAGCAATTTTAAATCGTGTGGCACAGCTGATCGTTGGAAATACCGGTTTGAAGGAACCAGTAGCTTTTTTTTTTTTACTACCAGTTCACCTGAACTGGTAGTTTATATGACTACCGGTTCGCCCGAAACCGGTGTGAACCCGTAGCATTTTACCGCTGATATTTATACACTTTGTTCTAAAGCATTTTGTAATTTAGAGGCTTGTTTTGTGTATTTTGTTATTTGGTTTTAGTTAGTTTGTCTCTTGAAGGCCAGCAATGAGTTGGGGTTTTTAATCTTGTTTAACAAATGTAATTAATCCTAGATGCTGGCTTCCTTGGGGTTTTAATCCTATCTTGAATGGATTACCAAATCTGCATTTCTAAAAGGTAGCCTCCACAGTATCTTTGGGGTTATTAAGAAAGACTGAGTCTGTTTCCTGCCTCAGAAAAAAAAAACATGTTTCTCCAGTTCTCATTTAGGGAAATATAATATTCTGCCTTTTCAATGTTTTCTAAAATATTTCATTCTTCTAGGAGGAGGGTGGGTGCTAACTTTCTTCAGTCATAAGTCTGAAAAATGGTCATTAGGTCACATTTTTCAGTGCCGTTGTAACTTCAAATGGTCACTAAATTAACTGTTGTAAGTCAAGGACTACCTGTATCTTAACAAAGTCCTTTGTGATGATATGGATAGACCATATGGATAGGTAGCCGTGGGATACTGCAAATTGTTCTGTTGTCAACTGCCCAAAATTTGACCATGACCATGAAGGTGACCTGACAGTCAGAACTCCAATCCAGGTTGCAAGTCCCCCTTTCCAGGTCGATTGTCACTTCGAACTAGGACTACAGGTATCTAGCTATTCTGATCATACTACTGTCTTATCTCTAAAAGCGCCCGATTACAGCTTCTCCCTCAAATGTATTTTCTGATGCCTGGACAGATTAGAGGAACTGGAGAACGTTTTCTCGCATTTGGAGCACCCGTACGGTTTCTCGCCAGTGTGAGTCCGCATGTGCTTTTTGAGCTCTTGGCTCTGCGGGAAGCTCTTCCCACACTCAGAACAGATGAAGGGCTTTTCTCCTGTGTGCAACCTCTCATGTTTGGCAAGCTGTGATCGCTCAAGGAAACTGTTCCTGCAGTAGGTACATTGGTGTGGCTTCTCGCCAGTATGAGTCCTCTTATGGGTGGCGAAGTGAGAACTAGAAATGAAACATTTTCCACAATCCGGGCATTGGTAAGGTTTCTCGCCCGTGTGTATCCGCTTGTGCGTTGTGAGGTGATAACTGTAAGTGAAACATTTCCCGCACTCTGCGCACTGGTACGGTTTCTCCCCAGTGTGAATTCTCTCGTGCTTCTTCAGCTGGCAACTCGAAATGAAACTCTTCCCACAATCAGAGCAGACATACGGCTTCTCCCCCGTGTGGGTCCTGGTGTGAGTAATAAGGTCTGACTTTTGATTGAAACTTTTGCTGCAGACGGCGCACTTGTGAGGCCACTCTCCCGTGTGAGTCCATTTATGTATCACCAGATGCCTCATCTGACTGAAGGTTTCTCCACAGTCTGCACATTTATAAGGCTTCTCCCCTTTGTGGGTCCCTTCGTGGATCACTAACTGCGGTCTGTACCGGAAACTCTGGCCGCAGTCCGAGCAACAGTAGGGTTTCTCGCCCGTGTGAACTCTCCGGTGCCTCAGGAGGTTGCAGTGAGTGTCAAAGCTCTTCCCGCACTCAGAGCATTTGTACGGCTTCTCCCCGGTGTGAGATCTCTCATGGATGAGGTGCCTGCCTTTAATACTGAAGGTTTTGCCGCACAACGAGCATTTGTAGGGCTTCTCCCCTGTGTGGGTTCGCTCATGAATAATCAGGTGGGAGCGGCAGTCGGAGAGCTTCCCACAATATTGGCATTTGTGTAGTTTTTTCTTCAGTGGGACTTTCTGTCTCCTTGAAGGAGAGTCAGAAGTCACCTTTATCCTCCTGCTGCTGTACATTCCCTTGGGCAGGTCTGTCACTTCTCCGAGAAAGTAGTGTTGATGATCGGAGCTTCCTAGAAGAACAAGCAAATTAGGAATACGTCAATTATACTGCACAAAAATTCAACTCAAATCTCTTTGAAATGGCACTCAATGCCTGCTGATTTCATGGATTAGTCAATACAGGTGTCTTGACAGCAAGATAGAAACAAGAGGTAGTCCTTGACTTACAACAGTTCATTTAGTGACCATTCAAAGTTACAGTGGCAATGGAAAAAGTGACTTACGACCATTTTTCACACTTATGACTATGCAGCATTCCCAATAGTCACATGATTTGTATTCGGATGCTTGGCAGCTAACTCACATTTATGATGGTTGCAGTGTTTTGGGTCACTTGATCCCTTTTGTGATCTTCTGAGCAAAGTCAATGTGTGAGCCAGTTTCACTTAACAACAGTGCAACCAATTTAACAACTGCAGTGATTCAGTTAACAAGAGTGATGAGAAAAGTTCTAAAATCGGGCAAAGTTCACTTAACAACTGTCTCGCTTAGCAACATAAATTTGGGGCTCAATTGTTGTCGTAAATCATGGACTGCCTGTAATTGTCATTTTCTTTTTTTGGAGCACTTTTGTTGTGTTCCGCCAGCAGCCTGCGGAGCTGGCAGCGGAGTTGGACAGTGAGGAGGCTGGGGAGGAACATGGGCCAGTCCTGGAGTCTGGGGAAGGCCCACACGAGGGCTCTGTGTCAGAGGCAGAGATGGGGCCAGGGCCATCTGGGAGTGATGAGCGGACTCCGGAGCCCCCAGAGTCAGACAGCAGAGAGGCAGAGGAACAGGAAGAGTCTGTTCCTAGTGCATGCATGCGCAGAGCTACCAGAAGGCAAGAGCAACTAAAGCAAAAGGGATGACTCAGGAGTAAGGCCAGGAGACGATTGGCCCCTCCCATAAGGCTTAAAAGAGAAACAAAGGCACTTGGGACTTTTGCAGGAAAGCAATGTTGTGAACTCTGTTTTCAGTCGGCATCTCTTGTTTGTTTCTGAATTTCATGGGGCTTTGCCAAGTAAGGCCTTTGGCAGGGTGTCAAAGAAGATAAAGGTTGGTGATTATCCCGAAGGACTTCTTCTGAAGGACTTGTTTTGCAACTAATTGGGACTCAGCTCAGAATGAACGTAATTCTCAGCTGTTACAATAAAATAGGTTTGTATTGTAATGACTCAGTAAGCCTAGTGGGGTTGACACTGAGGGATGTTTGATGGCTGAGGAGAGACTGAAACTTTGGTGTCCCCACTCTTAGTCCAGCAACAGCATCTTCACCCCTGCACACACCAGCTTTCTAATAGGAAAGCCATCCAGAGAGACTCCCTACTGCACATTAGTCTCCTCCCCATCAATCACAGGAAGAATAAGACCACATAGTGGTAACTAAGTCCTCACTTAGTGATCACAATTGGGGCTGGCAATTCTGTTACTAAGATTTGTGGTGACAAGCACCTTCAAATACCCTGAAGGCCATCATCAGGACGTAGTTTCAGATTGATCAACCACTTTCCTCTACATTTACTAGATTTCATCCCCAGGTTTTTCAAAGCATTTTGGTCTACTCACTGTCTCCATCCATGGGGACCTCAACTTTCACAATATCCAATGGATCCAGTTCGGAATTGGAAGGCTCATGTTGCAAGTCTGTCAGATCTTCCTGTACGTGAGAAACATGAAGATGTCTAAGGAGACAATTGGAACACATCTTCTCAATATCAGCCAATAGCTGGTACACAAATCAAGATCGACTGGAGATTCATTTCAGCCCTTCTCGAACTCTGGCAACATAATTTTCAAAGACTACAAACCTTTTAGAGATTGGTAAAGTTACAAGGGAAATCACAGCTTAGTTGTCCAGAACAAGTTTAAAATGTCCTAATTTTAATGTCTCAGACTGGCAATGATGGAGAAGACAATCCCTGAATCTGAGATGTCCTGGGGCCATGTGATCCTCTTTTGCCACTTTCTGACAAAGTCAATGGGGAAGCCAGATTCACTTAACAAACATGTAATTAACTTATCAGCCACAATGATTAACAAGTAAAGTCGCAAAATGGGGCAAAACTCACTTAACAAATGTCTCACTTAGCAACAGAAATTTGGGGTTCAATTGTGGTCATAAACTGAGCTCTACAAGGGTGCCCAACATGACAAGGTTCCATGCTCACCCTCTGCTCAGCTCCTTGTGGCAGCCTCCGAAGAAAGTCCTCGGCCAAAGCCACCGCCTGGCTCCCCGTCTCCGGACACTGTTCCCGAACCCAGTTCTGCATTTCCAGCGGCAGGATCATCAGGAACTGCTCCAAGATCACCAGCTCCAGGATTTGCTCCTTAGAGTGATGCTCCGGCTTCAGCCACTGGCAGCAAAGGTCCCAGAGGTGACCAAACACTTTCTGAGGCCCTTCAGCTTCCTCATAGCGAAACTGCCGGAAGCGTTGGCATTGTAGCACCACACTGAGCTTGCCCTCCTCCACCAACTCTTCCTTCATTTCCACTGGGGAATCCAGGCCTTCGTAAAATTTGGGAACTTCCATACAGCCCAGGCCTGGCAAGGTTTCGGATGCAGCTTTTCCTCTGAGGGACCGTTGATGGAGATCGGCCTTTCTGCTAAAAGGCGGCCTAGTGTTATTCTCTGGTGAGGACTGAGAAGGTGGAGAGTTTCTTCCATCCAAATATGGAGCCCTCAGAGTTTCTCTTTTCTGGATCTCACACAACTGGTCCAGCCCCTCTTCTGGTTCTTGCTTAATCTGAGATGTAGTGAAACCATTCAGATATTCCTGTGTTGCCATAGTTTGAACACTTCCCCTCGCTGGCTCTCTCTTTCCTGCCTGAGATCCAAGCGAGTCCTTTGCCTCCATCTTTCTTCCTGGCAAGAATAGAAATTATCATAATTACTTATGCACAAAAGGGAAGCCGAGGATCCATAAAGGTCTGTTTCTCCCCAGTACTCTTTGATGATCTGGATCCAATTCTACAATCTGGATTTTCTAGAAGCATTATGAAAATCCAACAGGCAGTCAAAATAAATAATCCTTGGGGAACTGCTTTAATGCTTGGGTTAATTTGATTAATTATATCAAATATATTAATTAAATATAATTAATCACATTCACGTAATTATATCACAAATGAAGGCGTGTGTATGTGTGCATGTGGTTTTGGTCTTCTGAGCTTTCGGACTCATGTTGGAGCCCATCTTCAGGGAACTTCTCTCTAGCTGTGTACTATACTGTGTACTGTTCTGTGTGTGGTATTTTTAGTGGTATTTATAGTTCTCACACAAAAACACAAGCTACTAAGTTTGGGGGACAAACAGGCACAAAAATACCCAGGGAAGTGATTGACACCTAGGAAACAGGCCCTTCGTCAGTCAAATAAGAGTGCTGATTTACCGGCCAGCCTATCAAGTAATTAGAAGGTGAAGAGCTGGGCAGCATAAGCAAACAACAACCAACAATTTAAAAGCCAGTCATCAACACATCCCAGTACCCACATACAACAGACACTATAAATACCACACACAGAACAGCACACTCTCTGCTAGAGAGAAGTTCCCTGAAGAGGGACTCCAGCATGAGTCCGAAAGCTCGGAAGACGACCCAGATATGATTCTGTAATTACTTCAATTTAGCTAATGGTTAGAACAGCATACGTAATGATTAAATTTATCTTCCAATGCATAGGGATCCTTAATATAGAGTTTTCTATAATAAACTGTAAGAATTATCACTTACTATCTCCAAATAAAATCTTGATTCTACCCTTATAAGGCAAATCATCAATATTCAGCTATAGATGGAGAAAACTCTCTGCAGAAATCCATTCAAGCTTCCGTGATGCCCTGTGTGTACAAAATGTACAAAACAGGAATATAAATCAAACCAATAAAGACATAATGTTAAGGCAATCTCTGAAGTAGTAAAAAGTCAGCTTTTAATATCTGAAATAGCAAGTTTTTGTCTCTGCATGATGAAAGCCCCACCGATTCTGGGAATTCCCTCCTGAAACTGCCCTGACTTTACAGTGCATTTAATTTGATCACTGCTTTTAAATTTACCCTGTTAAAATACTGCTCAACATTTCACAGGCCTTGGGAAATTAAAAGAGGGGCGCACAAGTTTAGATGGCACATACAGGTGGCTATGAAATCTTGAAACTATACATTAAATCAGGAAGTCAAACTAATTTCAGAAGAAGACATCAGCAAGAAACAACCCAGGTGCCATTTGGAGTAAAACCTGGCTCCAAGAGTCCTTTCTTTCTAAAACTGTTGGAAAGCATCCCCCTGGTCACGGGATCAAAATTTAGGTGCTTGAGAGTGGACTCATTTTTATGATGGTTGCAGTATCCTGCAATCATGTGGTCCTCTTCTGTGACTTTCTGAGCAAAATCAATTGGGAGCCAGATTCACTTCACAACCACGTTACTAAGCTTAATAACTGCAGTGATTCACTTAACAACTGGAGCAAAAAAAATTGTAAAATGGGGCAAAACTCACTTAACCAATGTCTGACTCAGCAACAGAAATTTTGGGCTCAATTGTGGTGGTAAGTTGAGGACTACCTGTTAAAAGTAACATTAAAAACTTCCACCCAGATGTTCAGTTAGTGGGGCAGAGATAAAGAGGGAGGCAGCAGTCACCAGAAAAGGAGTCTGGGCATCTTAAGAGAGGCAGATTCAGATGCTGCATCTCAAAACAAACCTCTCAGGTCTCACCAACCTTTCAGATGCCACTGGGCTCCTCCTAGCATGGTTCATAACCTCGGACGGAGCCCCTTCAGCCACCTTCCCTCTGAACTCAGGTCTCCCCAAGTCTTCCACCTCTTCTATCCCTCCAGACTTACTTTGGGGACCCGATCCTTCCCCGTCAGCAGCCCGGGAACCTGGGAACGGCAACACCAGGAAGCCACAAGCAGGGAGCTGTCCTGCACCAAGATGTTGGGCTAAGGGGAAGGAAGGAGACTTGGAAGGAAGGATTTCAAGGGGAATCAGAGTCTAGCGGAGGCTCAGTGCCTGCAAGTAAAAACCAGAGAATTCAGAAGGGAAGAGGCCCCACTGTAAAAATATTGCCTCCACGTTTCTCCCCCCCGTCCCCAGGAATCTCCTTTTCCCTTCCTGCACCTGGGGATTCCCCCTCCTCCTCTTCCACCTTTCCTCCCCCCTCCTCTCCCTCCTCCCCCTCCTGGTCCAACCCTCCTCTTGCAGCATCCTTGCAGCGTCCTTTGCCCACCTGGCGCATCTTGAGCACCCCTCCCCACGAAGGGATCTCCGCAGCCCTCGCATAAGGGATGTCTGGAGACCAGAAAGGGGGGGGGGGCGAGATGGGCAGGGAACTGGGCTCCCAACCCGTCTTTTCCTCCTTTCCTGCCTCCTCTCTAGGCGCAAGAGGAAAGCTCTCTGTGTTTAACCCCTTCACTGAAGCCGCTGCATGGAGGGGGGTGATTGTGGCACTGCCGGAGGCTCACACATATCACACACACACACCAAGAAAAGCCAAAGAATGGAAAGCAAGCACCGGTATTTTTTTAAAAAAAGAGAGATGACAATCACTGCAATAGTAAAAGAAACTTGCATGCCCTAATCCACAGCTGCAAGAGGTGCAAATTAGGAATGCATGGATGTTGAAGAGGGGCAATTGCAAGGCCCACCATCCTTCAACCATGCAATTCGTGGCTGGAGATGCTGCCTTTTCCCTCAATATTTAATCTTATAAAGCATGTCAGGAGGAGTCTGGTAGCGCCTTTTCTAATCCATTGCATTAATAGGCACAGCTCCTTGCAAGCCTTTTCACAAAATTCCTTAGTCTGCAAAGGAGCAATTTGAGGCCCTCTGATTTTTGGCCACCGTAGACTCACAGGGTCTCTTCGCAATCATATGGAGAATTGCTTTGTCTGAGTAGGTGTGTTAAGCATAGTTGAACCTGGTTAATAAACAGACGGGACAGGACTAGGAAAACCAGTGTTTGTTGGTTGGCTGGACATGGAAGTGAAGAAAAAAAATCTCAGAAGATAGCAGTGGCAGATCAGTCTCATATTGCTGCCCTTTAAACATACCCATGAAACCACAATGAGTCAAAACTAACTTGAAGGAGGTTTTTTAAATCCCCCACCACCAGAAAATTGAAGGCACGACTTTTGAAGCATGCAGCACCAATGGAGTAGAATTTATTTCATTTATAAAATAGATAGCAGCTGACACGTTTGAACCTAGTTGCTTTTCTGCTTTTACACTGGGGAGGAAACTAAACAGCCCGAATTTTTGCTCCCGGCCTCTCCTCCCACCTGCCCTCAACTCTTCCAGATGCTGCTTCCACCTTGGGAAAAGCACGAAAGCCTCTCTGCACACCACTTTCCCTTCATGGATGAGCCAGAAGAGGAAGTTTCTCTGACCCTTTTCTCTTCCCCACCAATATCCTCTCTACCAATTTAATACTCAAGGGTTTCAAGTCCTTTCCCCTCAATCATTGATGCAGCCTCTGCATTGACAGTTGTGTCAATGCAGATCGCTGCTGATCCACAGGCTGCCATCTAGAGACAGACGGCTGAAAAACATGCTTGTCCGATCACTAAGATGTTTGAAATATTTTTTTGATTATGTCCCATCAGGTTGAGAGGGAATTGCACAGCTAGTATCTCAATGGGGTCAGAGAGACGCTGACACAAACTTGTAGTTTTATATAAACAATTATATTTAGAGCAAACAAGATAGTTGGCCAAACAGGGGCATCGTGAGGTAAATCAACATAGCAGGAACATGATGAGGTAAATTACAGAACACACAGAGGAAAAAAAGCGGGAAACAAGGAAACTCCCCCTTCACATTCAGAGTAGCCTATCACAGCTTATATTGCCTCATGCAGTGGCCAGCTCTCTTCAACCAATTAGCTGCAACTGTGTGTTCTTACTCATTGTCCAACCTTTCACTGCTCCAGATATTAAATTAAGTACGGATATATTTAGTTCTCAACATATGACCACAATGAGCCCAAAATTTATGTTGTTATGTGAGTTTTGGCCCATTTTATGACTTTTCTTGCCATATTTGTTAAAGTGAATCACTGCAGTTAGTAACACAGTTGTTATGTGAATCTGGTTTTTCCCTATTGACTTTGCTTGTCAGAAGGTTGCAAAGGGGGATAACAGGACTCTGGGATGCTGCAACCGTCATAAATGTGAGTCAGTTGTCAAGCATCCAGATGTAAATCAAGTGACCGCAGGGATGGTGCAACCATCATAACTCTGAAAAATGGTCATTAGGTCACATTTTTGGGTCTGGGGCACTACGTTGAAACAGGAAGCAGTGAAGAGCACCTCCCATGGAGATGAGTAAAGACTGCTCTAGCCAGTTATTAGTCTTGGGGATGTAGGATAACATCCTCACAACCAGTGGTGAAATCTGAACCGGTTTACTACCAATTCACTGGCTGCGGATGTACCAAATGCAAGGTGCACATGTGCGCAGTGCACGCCAAAAGGAGGCATGGGGTAAGTAGAATATCACGCAGGGGGAGGGGAGGTGTGATCAGCTGTGCCGTGCGATCTTCAGAGCCTTTTTTTTTTACTTCTAAAAGCATTTTTTTACAACCTATTCGCCTGAATAGGTTGTAAATAAATGCTTTTAAAGGTAAAAAAAAAAAAAGGCTCTGATGATCACAGCTGTGGCACGCAATCATCAGAGGCTTTTTTTTTACTTTTAAAAGGATTTTTAACTACCGGTTCTGGAGAATTGGTAATAAAAAATGGTAAAAAGTTTTTTAAAAAAGTTCCAACGATCATGTGTCGCTCAGCTGATTGTCGGAACTTTTTTTTTTTATATCTTTTGCTACCGGTTCGGCAAACCAGTAGCCTTTTTTACTACCGGTTTGGGCGAACCAGACCGAACAGGGAGCATTTCACCCCTGCTCACAACCTATCTTTGCAACTGAGCAAAGCTTGAAGAGTGAAGCTTGATCCTACATAGATTCTCAAAATTAGGGAGGTGCTGTGCTTCATAAAAATGTATGAAGGTCTTGCTTGTGTGCGCACAGCCCTAAAATGATTGTAAGCATCATCCAATAACAGAATAATGAAATGTGGAACAATACCTGCAAATGTCACAGAATTGTAGAGCTGGAAGGGACCTTGGAGGTCTTCTAGTCCAACCCCCTGCCTTAGGCAGGAGTCCTGATATCATTCCGGATAAATGGTTGTCTAATATTTTCTTGAAAACCTCCAGCAAAGGAGCACGCACAACTCCATGAAGCAAGATGTTCTATTTATTAACCAGTATTGCTTCCAAATCAGATCTAGATAGGAGATATTATCCTTCCATCTTCATTCTTGCAAAGTCTAGAGCAGCCTTCCCCAATTTCTAGATGGGTTAGATTTCGGCCTTATAGTTCCCAAATAGCTTGAGCAAAATACTTGGAGGCTACTAATTTTCAGAAAGCTGATCAAAAGATTCCTGCCCTTTGGTAGGAGGGATTCTCAGCATAAACCAAAGCCTCTCTACATCCTAAAATTTTCTGACTGCTCTTTGGTGGCTATCAAGGATTTAGGACACAATGGCACATCAGGCCAAAAGCTCAAAGGGAGGCAGTTTCACTCATGCTGACCAAGAATGATTCTCCTTATTTCTAGGTTGAATCTCTCCTTGTTCAGTTTCAATGTTATTCCATGTCTGGCCTTCAGGTATTTTGGAAAATAGGTTGACCTCCCCCTCCTCTCTTTGACAGACCCTCAAATATTGGAAGACTTCTATCATGTCACCCTTGGTCTTTCTCTTCACTAGACTAGCCATGCCCAGTTCCAGCAACTGTTCTTCATATGTTTTAGTCTTCAGTCCCCTAATCATCTTTATTGCTCTTCTCTGCACTCTTTATCTAGAGTCTCAACATTAACAGATTAACAGAGTGGGAAGGGACCTTATAGGTCATCTAGTCCAACCCCCCGCTCAAGCAGGAGACCCTACACCATTTCTGACAAATGGCAGTCCAATTTTTTCTTAAAAGTCTCAAGTGATGAAGCTCCCACAACTTCCGAAGGCAAAGCTGTTCCATTGGTTGATTGTTCTCACTGTCAGAACGTTCCTCCTCATTTTTAGGTTGAATCTCTCCTTGGTCAGTTTCCATCCATTATTCCTTGTGTGGCCTTCAGGTGCTTTGAAAAATAGCTTGACCCCCTCCTCTCTGTGGCAGCTCCTCAAGTATTGGAAGATGGCTATCATGTCTCCCCTGGTCCTTCTCTTTACTAGACTAGCCATGCCCAGTTCCTGCAACCGTTCTTCCTATGTTTTAATCTCCAATCCCCTAATCATCTTTGTTGCTCTCCTCTGCACTTTTTCTAGAATCTCAACATCTTTTTTATAGTGTGGTGACCAAAACTGGATGCTGTATTCTAGATGTGGTCTTACTAAGGCTTTATAGATCGGTATTAGTACCTCACATTATCTTGATTGAATCCCTCTGTTAATGCAACTTAGGATGCAGTCACGATGTAGGCATTACAAAAGGCTGTAAATGCAACTTGATTGCCAAGTGCCCAAAATTACAATCAAGGAAATTGTGGGAGGGAGTGGCAACCATCAGATCAAATGTGGTTCATAAGTACCCCTAGGGAAGTTCATAACAGACGGTTGCTCATCGACTGGTCCTAAGACAAGCACTACCTGTAGTAAACTGGGAACCGTCACAAAGCTGGAATCCAATCAGGTTCCTTGCAATTGATTTACAGATTAACTTTTCAATCAATGAGCAAACATACAGGCCACATTTGCAAACTACATACTGAAGTATTCAGGCTTTCCGAGAATGATCTTTGTCTTGTATGTGACTCCTCTTGCCATCAAAAATGGCTAAACATCCTGCATTCGTACACTGTACTGTACTGCACTTGAGTTTATTTCTAATCATGCTTTGTTGAACAAACCAAGGTATCTCAGTCTGCACTCGGTCAAGTTTTTAGGGAAAAAAAAATATGTTCAGAGTTATTCACAAACCACCCCAAGGAAGTCCTTTCTCTGACCTGTTTAGGGTGGTATATAAACTGGCAACTCTTCACCTTGGAAACTCCATTTTCCAATCTTCTTTAAAAAAAAACAATGAGCCAGAGACCAGTTTACCAATCATGGTTAATGAAACAGAGAAAGAATTTGCACCAGTTATGTAACACAAGGTTCTGAAACATCTGCAGATGTCGAGCTCTCTTCCCAAATAGCACTTGCTATAAAACCATAATACAGTTAGTCCTTGACTTAACAACAGTTCATTTAATGACTGTTCCAAATTACAACGGCATTGACAAAAGTGACATATGACCGATTTTCACACTTGACCCCATGATCATGTGATCAAAATTCAGATACTTGGCAATTGGTTCATATTTATGATGGATGCTGTGTCCCAAGGTCATGATTCCCTTTTGTGACCTGCTGATAAGCAAAGTCAATGGGAAAGCCAGATTCACTTAATAACCGGATTACTAATTTATCAACTGTAGTGAATCACTTAACAAATGAGGCAAGAAAAGTCATAAAATGGGGCAAAACTCACTTAACAAATTTCTCCCTTGCCAAAAGAATTGTTGTGCTCAATTGTGGTTGTAAGTCGAGGACTACCCATATAACCATTTTAAAATGCAACAAGACCTTGTACCCAACTTCAGCATTCTTTGCAATGTCTTGGAATATATTTCAGCATGATAATATCATTAGGTCTGGCAATCTCACTACCTTGCAGATTTGGGAGTGGAGAGGAGATACTTCTGGTTTAGTTTCTCCGACTAGCAGGTGTAGCCAAATGGGAAATAAGGTCATTCTCAAGAAACAAGCAAACCAGATCTTTACAGCATTCTGGTTTAGCAGCTGACCAAACATGACTTGGTTCCGTTCTTTCTGTGTTCTTTTTTGACCTACGCCATACTACACCCACAACAGGCAGTCCTTGACATAACAGTAGCAATAGCACTTAGACTTATATATAGCTTTACAGGCTCTCTAAGTGGTTTACAGAGTCAGCATATTGCCCCCAACAATCTGGATCCTCATTTTGCCCACCTCAGAAGAATGGAAGGCCGAGTCAACCTTGAACAAGTGAGAATCGAATTGCCGAACTGCAGGCAGCCAGCAATCACCAAAAATAACCTGCAGTAGTACTGCGTTCTAACCACTGAGCCACCACAGCTCAGAGCCTGTCCATTACAGTCATGTCACAACAGTCACAGAATATTACCAACCTGATATTACCAACCCTTTCACGGTGGTTGTTAAGTGTATAACCAAATTAATTAAGCAAAATCTGCTGTTTTTACATAAACACCATGGTTCTTACGCAAACCGATTGTTTACTATGGATGCAGTTTTGCCAAGTGCTGGTTTTCTGCAACAACCATTACAAAAATGTGGTCAGGTGACCATGGGATACCGCAAATAGCTCTGTTGTCATGTGCCCAAAATTTTTGTCACATGACCATGTCAATCCAGGTTGTAAATCCCCTTTTTCATGTTGATTGTCATTTCAAACAAGGACTACCTGTATCGAGCTATACCGATCACCCTACCGTCTTTTGTCTAAAAGCACCCCATTATAGCTTCTCCCTCACATGTATTTTCTGATGCCTGGACAGATTAAAGGAACTGGAAAATGTTTTCTCGCACGCAGTGCACCCATATGGCTTCTCGCCAGTATGAGTCCGCATGTGCTTTTTGAGCCCTTGGCTCCACCGGAAGCTCTGCCCACACTCAGAACAGATGTAGGGCTTCTCTCCTGTGTGCGACCTCTCATGTTTGGCAAGCTGCGATCGCTGAATGAAACTGTTCCCGCAGTAGGTACACTGGTAGGGCTTCTCGCCAGTATGCGTCCTTTTATGGGTGGTGAAGTGAGAACTAGAAATGAAACATTTCCCACAATCCGGGCACTGGTAAGGTTTCTCACCCGTGTGTGTCCGCTGGTGCGTGGTGAGATGAGAACTGTAAGTGAAGCATTTCCCGCACTCTGCGCACTGGTACGGTTTCTCACCGGTGTGAATTCTCTCGTGCTTCCTCAGCTGGCAACTCGAAATAAAACTCTTCCCACAGTCGGAGCAGACATACGGCTTCTCCCCAGTGTGGGTCCTGGTGTGCGTAATAAGGTCCGACTTTTGATTGAAACTTTTGCTGCAGATGGCACATTGGTGAGGCCTCTCTCCCGTGTGAGTCCACTTATGTATCACCAGATGTCGCGTCTGACTGAAAGTTTCTCCACAGTCTGCACATTTATAAGGCTTCTCCCCTTTGTGGGTCCCTTCGTGGATCACTAACTGCGGTCTGTATCGGAAACTCTGGCCACAGTCTGAGCAATGGTATGGTTTCTCGCCTGTATGAACTCTCCGGTGCCTCAGAAGGTTGCAACGAGTGCCAAAACTCTTCCCGCACTCAGAACATTTGTACGGCTTCTCCCCAGTGTGAGTTCTCTCATGAATGAGGCGCCCGATTTTATCACTGAAGGTTTTACCACACAATGAGCATTTGTAGGGCTTCTCCCCTGTATGGAACCTCTCGTGGATAATCAAAGATTCCTTCCGGGTGAAGCTTTTCCCACACGCTGAGCATTTGTGGGGTTTCTCCCCTGTGTGGGTTCGCTCGTGAATAATCAAGTGGGCGCGGCAGTCAGAGAGCTTCCCACAATATTGGCATTTGTGCAGTTTTTCTTTCAGTGGGACTTTCTGACTCCTTGGAGGAGAGTCAAAAGTGGCCTTCATCCTCCTGCTACTATACATTCCCTCGGGCAAGTCTGTTACTTCTCCGAGGAAGTAGTGTTGGTGGTCGGAGCTTCCTAGAAGAACAAGCAAGTTAGGAGGACGTCAATTATACTGCACAAAAATTCAACTCAAATCTCTTCAGAGTGGTACTCAATGCCTGCTGATTTCATGGATTAGTTGATACAGGTGTCTTGACAGCAACACAGAAACTACAGGTAGACCTCAACTTACCACAGTTCATTTAGTGACTGTTCGAAGTTACAACAGTACTGAAAAAAGTGACTTATGACTGTTTTTCACACTTATGATTAGTGCATCATCCCCATGGTCACGTAATTTACATTGGGGTTCTTGGTAGCTAACTCACATTTATGATGGTTGCAGTGTCCTGGGGTCATGTGATCCCCTTTGCGACCTTCTGACAAGCAAAGTCAATGGTGAAGCCAGATTCATTTAACAACCGTAGTGATTCAGTTAACAAGTCTGATGAGAAAAGTTGTAAAATGGGGCAAAGCTCACTTAACAACTGCAACATAAATTTGGAGCTCAATTGTGGACGTAACTCGAGGACTGCCTGTAATTGTCATTTCCTTTTTTGGAGCACTTTTTCTCCCCCTCCACAATCTAGCTTTCAGACCTTTTCTTCCCAATTTGTCTCCCATCCATGGACTTTCCAGGGTTATCCCTGCTTAGCTTGCCAGCCCAAGAAGGGCACCTGAGGGCTTTTGCTTTCTTGCTTGCTAAAGAGGAAAAGTGCATCAGTGTCAGAAATATTAGACAAACTCCTGACCTGCGTCCCAATTTTATGTGTTCTTATGGTCATCTCAAAGATCAATAAAACCAATCAGATTAAAATCTGTAGAGATTCTTAGTTATCCAGGTCGTGGTTGTCCCAAAGGTGCTTTTTCAGGAGGCAACTGGACTTTCTTGGTTTTTTTTTGAAGATGTTTTGCTTCTGGAGGAACCTGAAGCGTTGCAGCGAGACTGGCTGGAAAATAGCAGGCTCCAACGAGCCTTGCAAAAATCCAGCCAGACAAACCGCTGTCGGGGGGGTCTTTGGACCAGAACTGTCTTGTAGGGACAGTGAAGAAAGAGAGGCACCTCAGACAACCAAGAGGAACAGGCAAGTTCCTCGAAGGGTCAGAGGCAGTTCTCTGAACCGGCGTCGGGGGTGGTGGCCATTAAAATGACCGCTCTGAAGCTGGGGCAACTGGAATAAGATTTTGTGCAGGAGTGATGACTGAATGGAGTATTGGTACCGGTGAGTGACTGACCAACTCACAGGTAAAAAAGAAATTTTAAAAAACTTAAAAGAGGTCCTGGCACAGAAATAAGCAGCTAATTGGCACTTGGGAATTTTAATTGGAGGGAGAAGAACAAAGAGGAAATTAAAGGATTAAAGCCCAAAAAAGAAAACTTTCTACCTAGACTTAAAATTGGATTTGGAGAAGATGTTTCGCTTCTCATCCAAGAAGCTTTAAACTATACTTTAAGCTATACAATTTGGGATTAACACCCTGTGGGATGTGAAGGCAGACAAATTGGTTAAGCAGTTCCATAACAAATACCCCCATAAGACACAGGGGCCTCCAGCGGGAGGAAGAGGAGGTTAGCTTGTTTTTAATCATCTTTTTGTGTTCTTTCTTGTCTTCTTCGAGGAACTCCTTTTAAATTAAGGGGGGCTGTCTGTCAGCCCTGAAGCTGGCCTGACTGAGGCCATTTTGGGACTTCAGCACTGACAAACTGGAGAAGAGGGTTAGGGAGAGGGGAATAGAGATAGTTGGGGTGATGTAGCCGAAACAAAATGCTTTCTCATGGGAACCAAGAACATTCCTGTAAGTGCTCGGAAGGAGGGGACTGGAGACACCTACCAACTGGGTTGTATCCTGATTGGACCATGTGACTGATTGTTTTGAGAAAGTGACAAACTTTCACTTTTAATGGTGAAAACTGTGGGAATATTCAGAGTCGGTTTTCACCAGCCTGTGCCAATATGACATATCAAATAAAACTATTCTTTGAGGAAATTACCTGCCTCGGAGTTTTGTTTGCTAAGGGTATGTTACTTGGAACCTGACATTAAACCAACTCTACTAAACTTCACTCTCCAACCGGAGACACTATCCGGAGTCCTGTGCCCTGGCCGCTTACCCAATCTTCCCGGCAACGGGAAGACTGGGAAGATAGAGAACGAGATTGAAGACACTGCAGCAGCCTATGGGGACCCTCTTGACAGTCTGCCCATCCCCTTGGAGACACAGTGGATAGCAGAACCATGGCAGAGATCGCGCGCCAGGTGGGCACCTGACCCAAGATCTGCACCAAGTGGCCAGCCACCAAAGAGCTCTACCAGGTGGAGGGAGACTTCAGCTGTCAACCTGCATGCAGTGAGAAAGCAGCCCATGACTTAGACAAAAGAATCGTGGACCACAATCCTTGAGTGGAGGTCGATGGTGCCCATAGACCTTAGCAATTCTGGGGATTGGAGATATCACACCGCGGCTCATAGCCAGACCCTAGAGGGGTTGCTGGAGAGATTCGACTGGATGAGCCTCAGCAGTGTGGGTCACTCACACCAGCCTGAACGTACTAGTCATCTTAAGCCAGTCAACTCTCATGTTTCCCCCCCAAGGGACCGGGTCTACCCAAGCCGCGAGTCCTCCGCCACTCCCTTCAGAACACTCCAGCCCAAGAGCAATTCTCCCCAGGTGGGACCGGTCAATTGTGGCAGGGATCGGTGGTGCCAGCCTGCTGCCACTCCCCTCGGGCAGATTGAGCTCGGGACTGCAGCGGAGCCTGCCAAGAAGCAGGAGACCAGTTAGCCCCCCTAGACAGTCCCAGTTACTGCCAGCTTGGTAGGTGCCATCCAGTTGGGTATACTACCTGGGGCAAGGCTGGGTCCAAGCTCAGTGGACCCCAGTTCCCACTCCGCCACCACCACCTCCTCCTCCACCATCTTGGCTGGCAAGTCCTCCACACTTTAGGGCCGCCTTCAATGGCAGTCCAGACAAGTTGGCTTACCACCTGAACCGAGTGTGGGCACACATTGACCATTATGGGAATGCCTACGCTAACAATCAAGAAATAATCCAAGCCATCACTGAAAACTAGACGGGGAGGCAATGGAGAGGGTGACCTAACTGTACAACGAAGACGCACCAGAGCTCGGAAACATCAATGACTTCCTGCAGAAGCTGAGGAGCAGATTTGAAGATGAAGGCCAAAGCCATCAAGCAAAGAGGTCGCCCGGCCAAAGAGTATGTTAGGGAGTTTCGTAGAATTGCCAGAATACTGTGACATTGGCCCAAGTGCCTCTTGGTCCAGTTCTTTAAAGAAGGCTTGGACAAGCTGCTATACCATACCTGTATCTGCTGGGGGTCCCAGACCGCATGCACGACTGGTACCAAATGGTGATGGCCATGGACCTTGAACTCCACCAGTACCAGAAGGAAGCACTGGAGAAAAAGCCCAAGAGACAGCTCGGCAGGCAAACTAGAACCCGCCAAGTGGAGGACCGGCTGAAGAAGAGCCTCAATGGCACCAATCAAGTGCTTCCGATGGTGCCAGCAAGGCCACCGTGCATCTGTATGCCTGGCCCCAGCTCCTGTCCCGCAAGCAAAGACCCATGCATTAACCAAACTGAAAAAACCACCAGAAGACCCCAGAGAGGGGGAAATTCGTCCGTCAAGCCGTTGAAGTCTTCCCTCCCCCCTGAAGGGGAAGAGTAAACTCCAGCTCAAGGAGGCCAACTGCAGTGACCAGTGATAGGGAGGGGGAAATAGAGATAGTTGGGGTGTTGTAGCCAAAACAAAATGCTTTCTCATGGGAACCAAGAACATTCCTGCAGGTGCTCGGAAGGAGGGGACTGGAGACACCTACCAACTGGGCTGTATCCTGATTCGACTATGTGACTGATTGTTTTGAGAAAGTGACAAATTTTCACTTTTAATTAGGTGATATCCACGGGAATATTCAGAGTCAGTTTTCACCAACCTGTGCCAATATGACATATCAAATAAAACTATTCTTTGAAGAAATTACCTGCCTCGGAGTTTTGTTTGCTAAGAGTATGCTACTTGGCACCCTGACATTTTAAGCTATACTTTAAGCCAGTGATGGCTAACCTTTTCGGCACAGAGTGCTGGAAGTGTGTGGGCATGGGTGCACACCCATAATGCAATACACATGCAACCCCCCCATGTGCGTCCCACCCTCTGTGCATACAGAAGAGGCCTTCATCTGAAAACCAACTATTTGAATTTACAATAGCACTGAAAAAAGTGACGTACAATTGGTCCTTGCACTTACAACTGTGTTAGAGTCTTCCTGTGGTGTTGATTTCTTTGGTCTGGTCTATCAAGTGGGATTGACACTGAGGGACCTTTCATGGCTAAGGAGAGACTGGAACTTTGGTGTCCCCACTCCTAGTCCAGCAACAGCACCTCAGCTCTGTAATAGGAAAGCCATCCAGAGAGACTCCCTACTGCACATTGGTCTCCTCCCCATCAACTGCAGGAAGAATAAGACCGCAGGGTGGTGATGAATGAACGTGGGTAGTCCTCACTTAGTGACCACAATTAGGACTGGCAATTCTGTCACTAAGATTTGTGGTGACAAGCACCTTCAAATACCCCGAAGGCCATCATCAGGATGTAGTTTCAGACTGATCAACCACGTTCTACCTACGTTTACCAGATTTCATCCCCAAGTTTTTCAAAGCATTTTGGTCTACTCACTGTCTCCATCCATGGGGACCTCAACTTTCACGATATCCAACGGATCCAGTTCGGAATTGGAAGGCTCATGATGCAAATCCACCAGATCTTCCTGTGTGTGAGAAGCATGAAGATGTCTAAGGAGATGATTGGGACACATGTTCTCAATATCAGACAACAGCTGGTACACAAACCTCGATCAATCAGAGATTCATTTTAGCCCTTCTTGAACTCTGGCAAAATCATTTTCAAAGGCCACTGGGGTTCAGGAAGCAATGGTGTAACACAAGTAGGCTGCTTTAAAGATTGGTAAAGTTACAAGGGAAACCACAGCTTAGTTGTCCAGAACAAGTTTAAATATCCTAATTTGAATCTCTCAGATTGGCAATATATGGAGAAAATATATGGAGAAGAGTCCTGGTGGCGCAGCATATTAAAGCACTGTTATTAACAGTGTTATTAACACCAGCTGCCTGCAATTACTGCAAGTTCAAATCTCACCAGGCTCAAGGTTGACTCAGCCTTCCATCCTTTCTAAAGTAGGTAAAATGAGGATCCAGATTGTGGGGGCAATAAGCTGACTTTGTATAAATATACAAAAGTATGAAGGCTATTGCTTAACGCATTGTAAGCCGCCCTGAGTCTCCGGAAAAATAAAAATAAAAATAAAAAAACCCAACCCTGAATCTGAGAAGAATGCCAGTCAAAATGGATCCTGTTTAAGCCATTCCAATTTCTTAACTGTGCATAAAGAAATGTACTTTCATTGAATTTAGCACTGGGGGCAGATATTAATGCAGCAAATTAATTAAAAAGATGAACCTTTTGTGAACTGCAATTGACATCATCAGAGTCATAGAGTGGTTCGAATCCTGTAGGATTGAAATTGAAATTTTAAATTTATGATGAGAAGAAGCTAAGGAATCAGAGGTGGGTTTCAGCAGGTTCTGACCAGTTCTGGAGAACCGGTAGCAGAAATTTTGAGTAGTTCGGAGAACTGGTAAATACCACCTCTGACTGGCCCCGCCCCATCTATTCTCTGTCTCCTGAGTCCCAGTTGATCAGGAGGAAATGGGGATTTTGCAGTATCCTTCCCCTGCCATGCCCATCAAGCCACACCTACCAAGCCATGCCACGCCCACAGAACCACAGAAATTTTGAAACCCATCACTGTAAGGAATTCAGGTTGGTTATACAAACACAATCCAGGTTAGGCTATCTTAACAATTGTAATGTGTTAGAAACTGACTCTATGTGTTCAGGCCTCTCTTTAACAGCACCACAGACTGAGATTTTCCTGAACTCACATACAGCAAAAGGCTGTACTTTAATCTCAAAAGGACGTACTTTAAACAAAGATATTGATAAGATTAAGTGAGTTCAAAAACAGGCAACAAAAATGGTGCAAGATTTGAGGGTCAGAACATATCAGGAGAGATTGGAGGACCTGACTATGTACTGTCTGAAGAGCTGTGGTGGCTCAGTGGTTAGAATCGAATACTGTAGGCTAATCCTGCAACTGCAGGTTGCCAGGAGTTCGGCAGTTCAAGTCTCACCAGCTGAAAGTTGACTCAGTCTTCCATCCTTCCGAGGTCAGTAAGTTGAGCAGCCAGATTGTTTAAACGTGCTTGGGATAAAAAAAATGTCCATCATCCAACAAAAATAAAAAATTAAATTAAAAAATAACTCAAAAGACAGACCTGATGGACCACTAGGTCTTCTTCAGCCATCACTTTTCTATGTTTCTATGTCTCAACATACACATTAGGCAGTAGTGGGTTCAAAACCCGTCACTTCCTGTTCGCTCGTGGATGCGCAGTTTCTGCACATGTACAGAAGCGTCCAGGTGGGTAGGTGGAGCCTCCCGCCGCCACCGCTACCGGTCCGCCCAATCCGGGGCGAACCGGTAGCAACCCACACTGACATTAGGTTTATAACACATTACAATTGCTGTTTGATAAGAGGCTTTTAACCAGGTTCTCATGGCTCTGCTTTCCCACATCTGTATCACCAAATCTTTCTCTCAACCCTAATTAAAATTTAGCCATGCCGAGCATCTGATGATGAGCTGCCGTTCACAAAACCTGATGTCTTTTTTTTTTTTTTTTTTTTTTTTTTTTTTATTGTAAAAGTTTTACAATTACATTTTCACCCCGTTTTCACCCCCCTAACCCACCCCAAACTCCCCATCCCATCCTCCCTAACCCCCCCTATCCCTCCCCTCCCCCCCGGACTTCCATAGAGTGTTCCCCATCATTATCCCCTTTATATAAAAAAAAACCCCTTGAACTTTAAACCCCCCCAACCCCCATATCATTTTTCATCTTCACATAGTTCAAATATTTCTATCTTAATGTAATATAATACTATCAATAAAAAGCTATTTGATACTTCCTAGTTTGATATTTGTTCTGCACATAATCTATCCATTTTTTCCATTCACATTCATAAGTCTCTTGTGAGCGGTCTTTTAAATATGCTGAAATCTTCGCCATCTCAGCGAAACTGGCCATCTTCAAAGTCCATTCTTGAACGGTGGGCAAAGCTGCATTTTTCCAATATTTACCTATCAACAATCTCGCTGCTGTAATCATATACAAAATCAACTTTGTTTCATCCACTGTAAAACCCTTAGCTATACCCAATAAGAACAATTGTGGAGAAAATTGAATTTTTTTCTTCAAAACATTCTGCATAACCCACCAAATTTTTATCCAAAAAGCCTTAACTTTCTTACAGGTCCACCAAATATGAAAATATGTAGCATCTGTACAATCACACCTCCAACATTTTGGCTGAACATTAGGATACATACACGACAATTTCTTAGGGTCTAGATGCCATCTATAAAACATTTTGTAAAAATTTTCCCTCAAATTCTGCGACTGTGTAAATTTAACATTCTGGACCCAAATTTTTTCCCATGTTTCCAACTTCACTGGTTCTTCAAAATTTTGTGCCCACTTAATCATACAGTCTTTAACTAATTCAGTTTCTGAATCCCTTTCTAGCAAAACATTATAAAGCCTTTTAATATGCATTGGACCTTTCTCTCTTATATGTCTAACCAATTCTTCCTCATGCAACATAATACCAGTTTTTTGGTCCTCTTTCCATCTCAATTGTAATTGATTATATTGTAACCAAGTTAAATTAATCCCTTCGTCCAACAGTGTCTGCAAATTCTTCAACTGCCATCTGCCCGCATCTGTAAAAAGAACCTCTTTGTATAAAAACCCCCCGAGTGACATTATATTTGTATTCCACAAAGTATGACCAAGATCCAACCATAGCGGTATTTTATAATCCCATTTGAGTCGGTGCTTCTTCCAAACTCTCATCAAAGAGTCTCTAAGTATATGACTTTTAAATATTTTATCAACTTTGTCATCATAAAATAAGTAAGCGTGCCATCCAAATTCAAGATCAAAACTTTCTGCATTCAATATTCCAGCCTTTTTACTTCCAAACCAATCACTTGTTAGAGTTAAAGCTGCTGCATCATAATATAACTGTAGGTTTGGAAGTTTAAGACCTCCTCTTTCTGGAACATCTTGCATAATTTTCAATTTCACTCTCGGCTTCTTCTCGTTCCAGACGAACTTATTCACTCCAAATTGCCAAACTTTCAATTGTTTATCACTTTTGAGCACCGGAATCATTTGAAACAAAAAAAGAAATCTTGGCAAAATATTCATCTTAACTGCTGCTATTCTTCCAAGTAGAGACAGCTGCAGTTTTTTCCAAGTCTCCATATCTTTCTGCACCTCTCGCCACAACACCTCATAATTATTTTGAAACAATTTCATGTTTGATTCTGCAACCTGAACTCCTAGATATTTTACCTTAGGTACAATCTCAAAACCTGCCCTCCTTTCAAGCTCATGTTTGCGATCTTGTGTCATGTTTTTAACTATCATTTTAGTCTTTTTTGGATTCAATCTGAAACCTGAAACTTTACCATAATCTTGTATAATGTCCTTCATCAAGATTATTGATTCCATTGGTTGTAATAGGGTAACAACCAGATCATCTGCAAATGCCTTTATTCTGTAATCCTCTTGCCTAATCTTTATACCTTTCAAGGTATTAGAGTCCCGTATTGTATTTAACAAAACTTCTAGTGTTAAGATAAATAAAAGTGGGGACAACGGACATCCCTGTCTTGTTCCTTTTTCAATTTTAAACTCTGTTGTCAAACTTCCATTAATAATAATCTGTGCCTTTTGCTCTTGATAAATTGCCGAGATCGCCTGTATAAATTGGTCCCCAAAGTCCATCTTTTTCAAAGTTTTTACTAGAAAATTCCAATCCACTCTATCAAAGGCCTTCTCTGCATCCAAAAAAACCAGCACTGCAGGGATCTGTTTATTCTTCTCAAGATATTCCAGTAAATTTATTACTTGCCTTACATTATCCTTCATATATCTGCCCTCGATAAATCCCGCTTGATCATCATGAATCACCTCTTGAATTACTGGCATCAATCTGTTGGCTAATACTTTTGCGTAAATTTTATAGTCATTATTTAAAAGAGATATTGGTCTATAATTTTCCGGTTTTTTAGGACCTACATGTTCTTTTGGTATCAAAGTAATATATGCTGATTTCCATGATGGGGGTATTTTACCCCCTTGTTGTATATTGCAAAATAAGTCTCTAAGTTGTTCCACCATTTCTGCTTGTAAAGTTTTATAATACACTGCAGTCAATCCATCTGTTCCAGGAGCTTTAGCTGTTTTCAATTGTTTAATTGCTGCAATTATTTCCTCAACTGTTATAGGATAGTTCATTCTTTCTTTTTGTTGACTAGTAATTTTTGAGACTCTTTTCTCTTCTAGATATTTTTCTATAAGTCCATTCTGTATATCATCTTTGGCATATAATTTAGTATAATATTCTACAAAGACTTCTTTAATCAATTTTTGTTGAGAAATTTCTTTCCCTCCAATGTCAATACTCTCAATAGTCCGTATACTCTGCTTCTTCCTTAAGGTATAGGCCAACCATCTTCCCGGTTTATTAGCATTACAAAACGTATTATGCTTCGCATATTGTAAATTTGTTGCAGCTTGCTCCGCCAGGAGCATTTGAAATTGATCTTTCAAAAGTTTTATAGCACCAGATATTCTTTCATCTGTTGGGTTTTTAATGAGTAGCTGTTCCTTATTCTTTATTTCTACTTCCAATTCAAGTCTTTTCTTTTGTCGATTCTGTTTATGTTTAGAATTCATATAAATGAGTACCCCTCTCATATACGCTTTACTCGCATCCCATACAATTTCGATTGGGGTACCCTTATTCAAGTTCATCTCAAAAAATTCTTTCATCTGTTTTTTAAGTTCTGTTATATTTTTTTCATATCTAAACAAATTTTCATTTAATCTCCATGACCTTCTCTCAGTTTTTCCCATCTCAATTTCTATCCATACAGAACTATGATCAGTTAAAGTTCTTGGAAATATCTTTGTTCTTTTTGTTTTAACAAGTAAATCATCTGATAGCAGGATAAAGTCAATCCTGGAAAAAGATCTATGTCTGTCAGAAAAAAAAGTATAGTCCAATTCTTTTGGGTTATAAATTCTCCAGATATCTTTTAATTCCAAATCTTCTTTCATATCAAAAAAAGTCTGTGGTAGTCTGATCCTTACTTTCGCCAAACTCTTTTTATCTAGTTTAGAATCAATTACTCCATTCCAATCTCCCATTATTAAAATAGATCTATAATCCCATTGCAATATTTTATTATGTAAAGTCTTATAAAAATGATCCTGTTGTTGGTTCGGAGCATAAATTCCAATCAGAAGAATTTGGCCAATTGCTGTATACAATTCAATTGCAATAAACCTACCACCTTCATCTGCTTCTATAATTTTAGCAGACAATCTTTTATTTACATAAATAACCACACCATTCTTTTTTTCCGAGTTTGAAGCTATAAAATGTGTTCCTAATTTAGAGTTTATCAGGTATTTGTGATCTTGAGTTCGAATATGAGTTTCTTGTAGACAAATTATGTCATTATTAAATTGTCTCAGATATGTAAATAACTTGTTCCTTTTTTGTGGTGAGTTTAATCCGTTAACATTCCAAGATAAAAGCCTAATTGTCATCTTGACCTTTCTGAAGCGATGAGCTGCCTTGCCTCGCTTCTTCTGAGGTCTTCGGCTTTGCTCCCCCCATAGCTTCACTTTGTGTGGTGCTTTTGGCTCCCCCTTTATGTTGGCTTACTTGTTGTTGTTTTTCTTTTATTTGCTTGGAGACTGCGCGAGTTATACGTTGGTCCTTAACTTCAGGTATCCGAGCTGGATCCAAAGCAGCATCTCTTGTTGACAAAATTGGTGAAGATTCTAGCAGGGATTCCTCCATAAGGCCTCCTCCTCCTACAGCTCCCTGCATTTCCGCTAATTCCGTCTGCTTAGACTGTTGTTCCCGCTCATGCTGAAATTGCTTTTCCTTATCACATTTTATCTCCAGCATTGTAGATGTACGTGGGGATGATGATCTTTCTTTAAGAATATTATAGTAAAAATATTCCGCCTTCTGAAAGGTATTCAATCGGTGTCCTTCTCCATTGTATTTCAGAATTATACCAGTTGGGGCATCCCACCGGAATGGTATTTCTTGTTTTTGCAATTCATTCACTAGAAACCTATATTCTTTTCGATCTTTTAACATCTTAGGTGGCAGTTCCTTATAGACTCCAATTTGAGCTCCCTCCACTTGCACAGAGGAAAGAAAGGATCTTTGCAAAATATCATTTCTTATTCTTCTGTCTGTAAAATATATCACCACATCTCTGGGTAATTTTCTTTGTCTAGCCACCCATGAATTTACTCTATAAATTTTATCTATTTTATAGACCACGTCTGCTGGATCAATTTTTAACAATACAGCCAAGGCATCTGAACAAATCTGTCTCAAATCTTGCCTATCATTTTCTTTTATTCCTCGAAGCCTAATAGCAAATTCCATGGATCGAAACTGTAACATTGTAATCTCATTTTCAACTCTCTGCACTTTATTGTCCACATCAACAATTTTAGAATCAGTATCCTTCATTTTAACATTTACTTCTGATTTAAATT
The DNA here is from genome assembly GCF_059756535.1 of Pantherophis guttatus. NCBI lineage: Eukaryota > Metazoa > Chordata > Lepidosauria > Squamata > Colubridae > Pantherophis > Pantherophis guttatus. The sequence continues at coordinate 263,953,926 of NC_142064.1, forward strand.
CTTCCAGTTTGGAATCCACTTTGCTGATGGTTTCTGCCAGATCAGAAACCACATTTGTCAATTTGTCAGACACCTTGTCATAATTCTCTTTCATTGCCTCTTTAAATTCATTAATTTCTTTCTTCATTTCCTGTTGTGATTTTTGAAATTTATCATCCAGAGCCTGGGTAATAAAGTCCTTCAAATTTTGAACATCAAAGTCCTTTCCCTCACCCTGCTGGCTGGGAGGGGGCTGCTGTTCCGGCTTATGAGTGGGAGATCCCTCCCCTGCAGCCTTTCCTTCCTGTTTCTTTGAAGCCATTCTGCCACGTAAATTAACTTTTCTAAAAAAAGGAAGTCTTTTTTCCTTTGCTCCTCCACAAAGTCCTTTGAAAAAGTCCCCCAGATTTAACCAAATTAGAAATTAAGTAAGCTGAAGCAAGCTCAGGTTTATGTTAAAAGGAATTTTTTCTTCCACTCTTCTCTGTTCACTTGCTACAAGCAGTGCTACAATGTAGCTTGTTCAAATAGCTTTGCAAGATCACTCTCCCTTTCAGCTCGTTAACGCTGGAACGGCGCCATTTTTTTTCAAGCCGTTCCGCTCACTCTAGCCTTTTCCCAAATCAAAAGTTCAGAAACAAAAAGTTACTTGCAGTTTCTTGGTTTGGGGGTTGAGGTTGTTTTGTAGTAAAATTATTTTTCATCAATTTGAATGTTTGCTGCAGCCGGCTTGCTCTGACAAGCAGAGTCGTCCCACGCCGTCCGGAGTCTCCGCAAGTTGAAAGGGAGCCGCGCCCGTTTCCTCCCCAGTAGCAAACTTCTGGGGGTTCACAGGGGCTCGACCTGCCTCTTGCTTCCCTCTTCTCCTCGAATCCTCAGGATTTAGGAGTTTTCAAGCCGCTCCCCTCACTCGGAGCGGCTCTACAGGCGGCTGGGCTGGCGGTCCTTCAAAAGCGACCGTCTTCGCCGGTGGCAGACAAACCCGGAAGCCACAAAACCTGATGTCTTTTAATAAAAAGGGTTACATGGAAACACAACATCAGATTCCTCCTGAGTTTTTTGTCATTAAAAACACTCCCTTGGCAGGCTATAGGTAGTCCTCGACTTACAACCATTCACTTAGTGACCGTTCGAAGTTACAACAGCACTGAAAGAAGTGACTTATGACCATTTTTTACACTTATGACCGTTGCACCATTCCAACAGTCACGTGATCAAATTCAGAAACCATGGCAACTGACTCATATTTATGACAGTTGCAGTGTCCTGGGGCCAAGTGATCCTCTTTTGCCACCTTCTAACAAGCAAAGTCAAGAGGGAAGTCAGGTTCACTCAACAAAATGTTACTAACTTAACAGCCGCAATGATTCACTTAACAACAAGAAAAGTTACAAAATGGGGCAAACACTCACTTAACAAATGTCTCACTTAATTTGGGGTTCAATTGTGGCCGTAAGCTGAGCTCTACAAGGGTGCCCAACATGACAAGGTTCCATGCTCACCCTCTGCTCAGGTCCTTGTGGCAGCCTCCAAAGAAACTCCTCGGCCAAAGCCACCGCCTGGCTCCCCGTCTCCGGACACTGTTCCCGAACCCAGTTCTGCATTTCCAGCGGCAGGATCATCAGGAACTGCTCCAAGATCACCAGCTCCAGGATTTGCTCCTTAGAGTGACGCTCCGGCTTCAGCCACTGGCAGCAAAGGTCCCAGAGTTGACCAAACACTTTCTGAGGCCCTTCAGCTTCCTCATAGCAAAACTGCCGGAAGCGTTGGCATTGTAGCACCACACTGAGCTTGCCCTCCTCCACCAACTCTTCCTTCACTTCCAGTGGGGAATCCAGGCCTTCGTAAAATTTGGGAACTTCCATGCAGCCCAGGCCTGGCAAGGTTTCGGATGCAGCTTTTCCTCTGAGGGACCGTTGATGGAGATCGGCCTTTCTGCTAAAAGGCGGCCTAGTGTTATTCTCTGGCGAGGACTGAGAAGGTGGAGAGTTTCTTCCATCCAAATATGGAGCCCTCAGAGTTTCTCTTTTCTGGATCTCACACAACTGGTCCAGCCCCTCTTCTGGTTCTTCTTTAATCTGAGATGTAGTGAAAACCTTCAGATATTCCTGTGTTGCCGCAGTTTGAACACTTCCCCTCGCTGGCTCTCTCTTTCCTGCCTGACATCCTGTCGAGTCCTGTACCTCCATCTTTCTTCCTGGCAGGAATAGAAATTGTCATAATTACTTATGCACAAAAGGGAAGCCAAGGATCCATAAAGGTCTGTTTCTCTCCAGTGCTGCTTGATGATCTGGGTCCACTTAATTTTCTACAAGCATTATTTTATAGGGTAAAATCAATATTCAGCTATTTTATTGGATGGGGAACTTTCTGCAGAAATCCATTCAAGCTGCTGTGATGTCCTGTGCGTACAAAACAGGAATATAAATCAAACCAATAAAGACATAATGTTAATCTCTGAAGTGGGGAAAAAGTCAGCTTTTAATATCTGAAATAGGTTTTTGCCTCTGCATGCAGAAAGCCCCACCGATTCTGGGAATTCCCTCCTGAAACTGCCCTGACTTTACAGTGCATTTAATTTGATTGCTGCTTTTAAATTTACCCTGTTAATATACTGCTCAACATTTCACAGGCCTTGGGAAATTAAACAGGGGCGCACAAGTTTAGATGGCACATATAGATGCCTATGAAATCTTGAAACTATACATTAAATCAGGAAGTCAAAACAAATTCCAGAAGACAACACCAGCAAGAAAGCAATCCAGATGCCATCTGGAGTAAAACCGGGCTGCATGAGTCCTTTCTTTTTAAAGCTGTCAGAAAGTTCTCCATATTTTAGTGGTTGTAAAAATGGCAGGATGTTTCTTCTCCAGTGCAAATTACACCGTCCATAAAAGAAATACAGGTAGTCCTTGATTTACAACAGTTCATTTAGTGACTGTTCGAAGTTACAATAGCACTGAAAAAAAGGGACTTACGACCGTTTTTCAAACTTACGACCACTGACGTATCCCCATGGTCACGTGATCAAAATTCAGCTACTTGGCAACTGAATCATATTTATGACGGTTGCAGTATCCCGCAGTCATGTCATCCCCTTCTGCAACCTTCTGACAAGCAAAGTCAATGGGAAAGCCAGATTCACTTCACAACCATGTTACTAAGCTTAACAACTGCAGTGATTCACTTAACTACTGGGGCAAGAAAAATTGTAAAATGGGGCAAAACTCACTTAACCAATGTCTGACTCAGCAACAGAAATTTTGGGCTCAATTGTAGTGTTGAGGACTACCTGGTAAAAGTATGTTCGGTTAGTGGGGCAGAGAGAAAGAGGGAGGCAGCAGTCACCAGAAAGGGAATCTGGGCATCTTAAGAGAGGCAGATTCAGATGCTGTATCTCAAAACAAACCTCTCACCTCTCACCAACCTTTCAGATGCCACTGGGCTCCTCCTAGCACGGTTCATAACCTCGGAGGGAGCCCCTTCAGCCACCTTCCCTCTGAACTCAGGTCTCCCCAAGTCTTCCACCTCTTCTATCCTCCAGACTTACTTTGGGGACCCGATCCTCTCTCCTCTTCCCCCCCCCCCCCCAGCAGCCGGGGAACGTGGGGAAAGGCAACACTAGGAAGCTGTGGGAGCTGTGCTGCACCAAGATGTTGGGCTGAGTGGAAGGAAGGAGACTTGGAAGGAAGGATTTCAAGGGGAATCAGAGTCTAGCGGAGGCTCAGTGCCTCCAAGTAAAGACGGGAGAATTCAGAAGGGAAGGGGACCCTATAAAAAGGCCACCTCCACGGTTCCCCCCCCCAGGAATCTTCTCTTCCCTTCCTGCACCTGGGGATTCCTCCCCTCCTCCTCCTCCTTTCCTCTCCTCTCCCTCCTCCCCCTCCTGCTCCAATCCTCCTCTTGCAGAGTCCTTTGCCCACCTGGCGTCTCTTGAGCCGCAGGGAGCAGAAAACTTTGCAAGCAAAGGCAGGGACTCAGAAGGGAAGGGGACCCGCTGTAAAAAGACCACCTCCACGCTTCTCCCCCTCCCTTCCTGCACCTGGGGATGCCCCCTCCTCCTCCTCCTCCTCCTCCTCCTTCCCTCTCCTCTCCCTCCTCCCTCTCCTGGTCCAATTTGCCCACCTGGCGCCTCTTGAGCGCCCCTCCCCACGAAGGGATCTCTGCAGCCCTGGGGTAAGGGATGTCTGGAGACCAGGAAAGGGGGGTAGTGGTGGCGCGGGATGGGCAGGAAACTGGGCTCCCAACCCCCCTTTCCCCCCCAATTTCCTCTCTAGGCGCAAGAGGAAAGCTCTCTGCGTTTAACCCCTTCGCTGAAGCCGTTGCAGAGCAATGCCAAACTCTTCCAGCTGGGACCACACCAGAAAGGCTCACCAATATCACCCCCCAAGAAAAGCCAAAGGATGGATAGCAAGCACTCTTTTAAAAAAGAGAGGCTGACCATCACTGCAATAGTAAAAGAAACTTGCATGCGCTAATCCACAGATGCAATAGGTGCAAAGTAGGAAGGCATTGATGCTGAAGAAGTGGCGAGGCAGACCTACATATATCATTGGACTACAAGGCCCATCATCCTTCAGCCATGCAATTCTTGGCTGGTGATGCTGCCATTTCCTCAATACCTAACCTTATAAAGCATGTCAGGAGGAATCTGGTGGCGCCTTTTCTAACCCATTGTATTAATAAGCGCAGCTCCTGCAAGCCATTTCACAAAGTTTCTTAGTCTGCAAAGGAGCAATTCGAGGCCTTCTAATTTTTTTGGGTCACCGTAGACTCACAGGGTCCCTTGTTCCGAGTAGAAGGATCCATTTCCTAGCTTTCTTCTCCTGCTTTAAGGGTTTTTATCTTTCAATATGCAGTGCCCAAGAAACAAGTTGATTCCCTTTTTCTACTGGTGGAATTAGATATCCCCAAAGATACCTAGGAAACTAGGCACAAATGTGATAGGACTACACGATAGTGCTGTATCATATTGCCAATCTAACTGAGTGAACTTCATACAACGCCCTTTACAAACTGAGATCAGGAATAAGGAGGTGAAAATTTCACATGGGAACATTTTCTCTATCTCTAACTGCACTAATTTTCAGAAATTTCAGATGGGAAGAAGAGGCAAAAATTAAGAGGTTCAGAACAATGCTTATTTTTTGTTTGATTGACAGCAACATATTTAGCACTGAACCAGATTTGAAACAGCCATTATCTGATTTCTTAGCATCTTTTTTCTGTTACTAATGTAGTTTACATTAAAGTTCCTGTTTACAGTTCATTGTGTCACAAACACAAGCTTTTGGAGAAGCACCATCATGATGCTCATAACTTTGTAATTCTACCATTGCAAAATATGACCTTAAACTTAAAAAATTCTATATTTGGGGGTGGGGGAGAGGGAGAGAGGGAGAAACATGCAAAAGAGGCTTTCATCCTGCAGTGGATAGACAGTGGCTAAACGATTATATATCTATCAATCCATCGATAGATAGATTTAGATTAACAGAGTTGGAAGGAACCTTTGTAGGTCATTTAGTCCAAACAACACCCCAGGCAGACCCTATACCATTTTTGACAGATGGCAGTCCAGTGTCTTCTTGAAAGCCTCTGATGATGAAGCTCCCACAACTTCCGAAGGCAACTTCTGTTCCATTGGTTGATTGTTCCCACTGTCAGAAAATTTCACCTTATTTCCAGGTTGAATCTCTCCTTGTTCAGTTTCCATCCGTTATTCCTTGTCTGGCCTTCAGGTGCTTTGGAAAATAGGTTGACCTCCCTCATCTCTGTGGCAGCCCCTGAAATATTGGAATGCTGCTATCATGTCTCCCCTGGTCCTTCTCTTCACTAGACTAGCCATGCCCAGTTCCTGCAACCGTTCTTTATATGCTTTAGCCTCCAGTCCCCTAATCATCTTGGTTGCTCTTATCTGCACTCTTTCTAGAGTCTCAACATCTTTTTAATAGTGTGGTTAGGGTTATATGTCTTAAAGCTGATGTTCCTAACAAGCCCAGATTTGCTCCTGGGGGAGATTTTAAGTCTGTTAAATGCTAAATGTCATGTGCGTCTATAAATTCCCTTGAAAAAGAAGTATTTCTTAAGTCAAACAGAGAGACACATACGCAGCAAACCCAAGAGAGAAGCAGCTTAGAAAGAGCCGGTGACTCTTTCTAAATATGGTAAGAGAAATGTTTCGAAAAATGTTAGAGAAAATTTATTTCTCTATAGCTGTGCCTATTAATGGCTTTTGGAATGTACAGATACATTAGCCAATCAGAGGGCAGCTAATATATTTGAATCTCCAGGGCCCTCCCCTAACTGTCACAGTTAGCAGTATAAAAGGAGATTCTCTTCAGTTTACTCTTCAGTTTGCTCTTCTGTCTAGTATTGTATTGTCTTCTAGGATCTTCCGTTAGATAACTTTGAGCAGTTTGGAAGTCTGTTAGAAGAGCAATTCCGTGGTATATAATATTTCTTCTGAGGAAGAAGAGTCATAGATAACATAGCTTAGAGAGAATAGATAGATAGATAGATAGATAGATAGATAGATAGATAGATAGATAGATAGATAGATAGATAGATAGATAGATAGATAGCTGACAGTATAATTTATCATAGTAACTAAGTGCTATTTATCAATTGAATATATATTATGTTTTTATTATGTAAATAAAAACATTTACTGTTAACTGCTTCAGAGGCTCATTTGTTTAAGTAGAATTTCAAGACCTCAGTGCCTTCCGTCGTGCCCTTAAAACCCACTTTTTCCAGCAAGCCGGGCTGGCTTAAGAAGAAATTTTTAAATGTTTTAATTGATTTGTGATTTTTAATTTTTGGGCCAAATTTATATATATTTTAATTGTTTTTAATATTTGTATTTCATGTTCTTAATTTTGGCTGTACACCGCCCTGAGTCCTCAGGGAGAAAGGCGGTATATAAATTGGAAATAAATAAATAAATAAATAAATAAATAAAGATAAAGGTTCATGGTTCATTGATTTATTAACCTCCACAACAAAAAAGCACTTCAAAACGTTGTAAAAAGGTTGGTAATACAGATGTGCACGCAAAACTGTATAAAAGTCGCCTCACTCTTTGATTGATACATTCCTTTTTTAAAAAAAAAAATTAGAATTTTAAAATCTAATATAAATACAAAACAAACAGAGAAAACGCTTTCTGTCGCTAGAGGGCGACCTCTAGGTCAGCAAGGCTGGCGGTGGGGAGTGGGGGGGGGGGAACCGTGTCAGCGCAGAGGCGGCATCGATAACTAAAAGGAGTGGAAACCGTAGAGTATTAATTTGGTAGAGAGGACGTCGGAGAAGACGAGAAAGAGGGTAGAAGGACCTCTTCCGGCTCTGCAATGTGAGTATGGTGGCGGTGTTGGGGGCTCTCGTGCTCTTCCCAGGGTCGAAGCGGCTGCTGGAAGGTGAGTGGAAGAATCGGAGCAGAAATCAGGCGCAAATCGGGCTGTTTGGTTTCCTCCACGGTGTAGAAACAGAGAAGCAACTAGGCTGAAAATCGTCGGCTGCTGCATATGTTATAAATCAAATAAATCCTACTCCACTGGGACTGCACGCTTTAAAAGTGGCGCCTGCAATTTTCTGGTGGTTGGAAGATTTACAAAGTCTCCTTCGAGTTAGGTTTGACTCCTGGTGGTTTTAGGGAGGTGGTTTTCTTGGCAACAATATGAGGCTGATCTACTTATTGCTCTCTTCTGGGTTTTTTTTTTTCCTTACTTCCATGCACATCTGAACCTGGTGAATACGCCTGGTGGCTCAGCAGACTGATAGCATTGTGATTAACATCAGCTGTCTGCAATTACTGTAAGTTCGAATCTCACCAGGCTCAAGGTTGACTCAGCCTTCCATCCTTTCTAAGGTAGGTAAATTGAGGACCCAGTTTGTGGGGGCAATAAGCTGACTTTGTATAAATATACAAAAGTATGAAAGCTATTGCTTAACGCATTGTAAGCTGCCCTGAGTCTCCGGAGAAGGGCGGCATATAAATCAAATTTTAAAAAAAATATGGGGCACCCCTCGGAAATCCAGATGTGCTTAACCCAGCACTTTTTAAAAAATAGCTTTTGAACACCATTTGGATTTTTCAGTTGTGTACATAGTCCTAGTTTACTATTTTTTTTTTCACTGACCCTTTAGAGATAACAGCAGCACTGAACAAGGAGATTTACAAGTCCTCAAAAGTTGTGGCCACTGCAATTATTTGGGTGCTTGCAGTTACGAGAGTTGTGGTATCCCACAGTCATGGAATTGCCACAACTGGGACCTTCACAGTTGGCTTCCTACAAACAAAGCCAATTGGGAAACTAAAATAAAGTTGCAAGTCATATTACGTTGCACATAACAACCCATGGAGATTTGCTTAATGATCGCAGCTAGAACTGATGTTGCAAATAGGCACTGTCATGTGACATCATGCTTAATGAACGCACTGTTTAGAAGTTGCCTGTGGGTAGTTGTGGTGGTCAGTAACTGAGGGCAATGTACATTGTGATGTCATCGGAGGGCTTAAAGCCTTTCTAAAATTAGATCAAATATATTTTGAAAGAAACCATTGCATGTCTAGAAATGTGTGAATGACCCTAGTCAACAAATGAATCTCATGACTCAGTGGATATTTGAACATTGGGTCTCACTAGACTTATAGACAGAAAATGAACCTTAAGTAATGTAAGGGGTTTTATTAACATTTTGTAATGTTTGCTTCTTAATAATAATTTATGCTTTTTTCATTTTTATTATGTTGACTAACCGTTTTATAAACCATAATTAAACTAATCCTCTTATTTGAATCTTATAGACAAAGAGAATAGCAATCAGAGCACTCTGGACAACCGAAAATAACAAGCAGCATTGAAAAGGAAAGCAAATAAAGCCAACAATCAAAATAATTTCTATTTTCTCCAGAAAACCAGAGACTTTTCTTCACTAGTTTCCAAATTCAAAAACCATGGGACATCAGCGGGAAGGAAAAAATCACTTGGATAGCCATGTAGGGCAGATAGCACTGCAAGCCTCACCTATGTGGAAGGAAACAGTAGCTTGAGTCAAAACTCCCATCTAACAAGGGATCCAAAGAATGTTTAACTTCCTGGAGAATTCAAGAATGCCAGTGGTGGAAAAACATACATGTACATATTGTGGGGAAAGCATGGATAGTAAATCACAATTGATAATACACCATGTATGAGTGTCCAGTTTGTGGGAAAACTTTCAGTCAGAATTCCAGCCTGATGATACACCAGTGGACACATACAGGAGACAAACCATATGAATGTCCAGAATGTGGGAAAGGTTTCCGTCAGAATTCCCACCTGATGATACACCAGAAGATTCACACAGGCGAGAAACCATACGAGTGTCCAGATTGTTCGAAATGTTTCATTCGGAATTGCGACCTGGTGATACACCAGAGGACACACACAGGAGAGAAACCATATGAGTGTTTGGATTGTGGAAAATGTTTCAGTCAGAATTTTGACCTAGTGATACATCAGAGGACTCACACAGGAGAGAAACCATATGAGTGCCCAGTTTGTGGGAAAAATTTCAATTGGAATTCGCACTTGGTGGTACATCAGCGGACTCACACAGGAGTGAAACCATATGTTTGTCCAGATTGTGGGAAAAGTTTCAATTGGAATTCGCACTTGGTGGTACACCAGCGGACTCATTCAGGAGAGAAACCATATGAGTGTCCAGATTGTGAAAAAAGTTTCATTCGGAATTCCGATCTGGTGAGACACCATGCAACACACACAGGAGAGAAACCATATGAGTGCCTGATTTGTGGGAAAAGTTTCAGTCGGAATTCTTACCTGCTAATACACCAGAAGATTCACACAGGAGAGAAACCATATAAGTGTCTGGAGTGTGGGAAAGGTTTCAGTCAGAATTCCTCCCTGGTGATACATCAGAGAACTCACTCAGGAGAGAAACCTTATGAGTGTCTAGACTGTGGAAAATGTTTTAGTCAGAATTCCAGCCTGGTGAGACACCAGAGGAGTCACACAGCAGACAAAGTTTATGAATGCCCAGATTGTGGAGAAGGTTTCTGTCTGAATTCCCACCTGGTGATACACCAGAAGATTCACACAGGGAAGAAACTGTATGAGTGTCCAGATTGTTGGAAATGTTTCCTTCGGAACTCTGAGCTGGTGATACATCAGAGGACTCACACAGGAGAGAAACCATACGAGTGTCCAGACTGTGGGAAAGATTTCAGTACTAGGTCTAACCTTATAAATCATGTGCGTATACACACAGGGGAGAAACCATTTAAGTGCCCTGACTGTGGACAGTGCTTCCGGAAACATTCCACCCTTATTGCACACAAGAAAATCCACAAGAGGCCCAAAGTGATGAATGTAGAGAAGGCTTGAATTTCCTTTCTAATGTCCCATTGTAAATCCAGCTGAGAAATTGACTATTTACTTTCTGGCCTGATTCTTTTTAGTTAAATATGTCATAGTATTAGACGTGAAGGAGGGGAGAAATTTGAGAATGGCTACCTGGCCGTTAGCAGCAAATGTTGCTGGATATTTATTTTTGCAGAAATTGTACAATTCTGCAAAAAAATTTTTAGCGGCCTTCTTTTCATTTTTATCATGATAGATTACAGAAATGTCACTTGCAGAGTCCCAGGGTTCTTCTACCTGAGTGTCCTCAAGGTTTTGAGCCACAGAATTTTCCAACCAGCATCTCTTCAAGGTAGGAACACTCTAACACAGATTATAGTTAGAGATTGCGGCTCCTCATATAATGAGAAAGCCAGAGAAGAAGCAAAGCAGTTTCAAAGTTCATCTTTTTCTAATTGTTCCAGGAATTCATTGCACCAAGCATGTCTGTTCAGATTATGTCAATGAGGTACCCAAGTCGAAGAATATCAAATATATTGGGGGAATTTGTGGCAGTGACAAAACCAGTGTAAAATTTCAAATATAAAGACTATTCTGCCCTGCAGGTGGCTTCAATGGAGAAGAGCTGGAGGAATATTGAGTTGAGGAGAAAAGGGATTGTGGTTTTGAGCATAAGATCTCCAGGTTTATTCGCAACTCCTGCTTTGATCTTTGCTTGCAAGTGCCTCCTTGTTAACCTTTGATGGCTGGTGGGTGAGAGCAGAACCAAGGGGCTGATACTTTTGTGGTTCCCCCCACTTGAGGAAATGTGAGAAAAAAATTGTACAGTAGACGTTTCATTGCTAAAAGAGCATTGTGTAAGAATCATGAATAGCTTTTGAGAAAGACAAATAAAGGCAGGTGTCAGCATTTCTGTAAACACTGGGACAAACGTGTTCCCAACACATGTGAGATATTTTCTGTTCTTTCACTTTTCTCCCAGGGCTCCTTAATTTTTTTCAAAAATTCATTCAAATAAAGAGAGGAACTTTTTTTGTAGCGGCAAAAGTGACATTTTAGCAATGCAGATTAATGATCCTGATTTTGCTGGGATTGGAAGACACCAAAGAATTCCACATTTGTTCATTTCTGTAACACAGTTCAAAAAGACAGGTTACAATTTTTTTAGTGAGTCACATTGCATGTGATCCCTTTGCAGAAGGATCAGGAGCAGATCAGGACTGGTGTCTGGAGGAACCAAGAGGCTCTCTTGGCCCGAGTCTCAACCTCCAAGTGACTTTGAATTTAATGTGCAAAATTTCTAAACTTCAAAATAGTAAATTTATATTTAATCAATTTTCCTTCCTCTCTTTCCTTGGTGTCATATTTTAGTGCTCATCTTTATTGTGTCTCATGATTAGGAATTGGAAACCCTTGCAATGATCCCAAAGCTTCTGAATCTCTTACAGGACTATGTAAAAATATAAGATAAAATTAAAGCCAACCTAAGAGTCAGGGGGGATGGTATGCAGCAGGGCTGGCCCATGGGCTGGATGCATCATCGCTGGCTACACCCACGCCCCATTTAGTGAAGGGGGGAAAGTCCAGATATGTCTCGTGATGCTGCCGTGACATGAGTTTGACACAGGATGAGTTCCCAATCACAGGAACAGTCCATTTCCTCAGAATCAAACATTGAAGCTCAGGTTGAAATGCGTAAAATCTGTGTTATTTCTCATATCCTATACAACAGGAGAACACACACATGTAGTAGTTGGTAGGGACCCACCAAGCCTCTTGGAGTGGAGTCAAAAGTTGTCTTCCTCCTCCTCCTGCTGTATGTTCCCTCAGGGAAGGTCTGTGACTTCTCTGAGGAAACACTGTTGATGGCGGGAGCCTCCCAGAACAACAAGCAAGTTAGAAGGACAGCAATTACGCTGCAGAAAAAGTTAACCCAAGTCTCTTTGGAATGGCACTCAATGCCTGGTGATTTAAAGGATTAATCATTGCTGGTTTCTTGACAGCAACACGTGAACTGTCATTTCCTTCAGTGTGTTTATCACACACACAGCGCTGCAGACATCGCAAACATCTCGGCAAGAACAACCTGACTACTCCCTGGCAGTCAAAGGGGAAGGAAGAGAGAGAAAAGGGAGAAGCATACAGGACAATTTTGGGGCCAAAACCTGCCTCATGTAAAGCAACCATATCACTTGCAAGATTCAACATATATTAAGCATGCAAACAATCACTGTTCACGCTGGATTCCACCAAAGCATTGGCAGCTTTCTGAACAGCCCTGACCTAAAGCAGAACCGCAGCTTATATACCGTTGGCCCACTACATTAGAAAGATAGAGAAACAGGCAAGCACCCTATAGAGCAGGGGTGGGCAACTGTGGCCCTTTCACAACCTGTGGACTTCAACTCCCAGAATTCCTGAGACAGCCAAGCTGTCTCAGGAATTCTGGGAGTTGAAGTCCACAGGTTGTAAAAGGGCCACAGTTGCCCATCCCTGCTATAGAGTACAGCATTGTTGGAATATTTTTGATAATCCTATTTGGTAGACCTCATTATTTATCCCTGACTACAAGTTCAGCTTGGCAACTATGCTGAATGTAATGTCAGGGAATGTAAACACTTTGACCCGCTGGTCCAGAAATCCCTGTCCGATTCTTCCTCCTGTGCCCACTCGGGCCCAATTCAGCTTGTCAACCTTTACTTACAAGACTTTAAGCACTCTATACAAGTATTTGAGCGCAGGGACAGCTCAGAGGGTTGCTAGTGAATGTAACTCTATGGTCTGTATGGATAATCACTGGGGACTTTCCATGACTGATTGGAGAACACAAACTATCTCTCCCTGCTCCTAGCCCCAGCACTATATCCACCCTATCCTATGCCCAGAGGCCCCCAGTGCAGAGAATAAAGAAAATGGCATTGAAAGATATGCAAACTCCATTATTAAAGAGATGGGCGGGGAAAACATCTCCCACACAGAGCCTTGGTAGTACAGTGGTCTAAAGCACCCTGTTATTAAGACCAGCTGCCTGCAATTACTGCAGATTCGAATCACGCCAGGCTCAAGGTTGACTCAGCCTTCCATCCTTTCTAAGGTAGGTAAATTGAGGACCCAGTTGTGGGGGCAATTAGCTGACTTTGTATAAATATACAAAAGGATGAAGGCTATTGCTTAGCGCATTGTAAAGCCGCCCTGAGTCTCCGGAGAAGGGTGGTATATAAATCAAAATAAAATAAGTCTGCAGCACACATATCTTACACCAAGAGTCTCCAAACTTGGGGACTTCAATTCCCAGAATTCCCCAGCCAGCCATGCTTGTGGACCTGTGGGTGGGGAATTCTGGGAGTTGGAAGTCCACAGATTTTCTTATTACATCCAGTTTCGGAAAAAAAAAAACCAAAGTGATAAGCGTGTTCTTCTGCAGTTGATCCCTTGGTCTGCTCTTCCAAGCTGCAGTCTTCAATTCTTCCATGCTGGCTCAGGAATTCTGGGAGCTGAAGTCCACAAGTCATAAAGGGTGGGGGGCAGCATCGTTCCCTATCCCTGCTCTTAAGGAATTGGCTCTTCTCCTAGAGCAGGGGTCTCCAACCTTGGCAACTTTAAGCCTGGCAGCTTTGCTGGCTGGGGAATTCTGGGAGTTGAAATCCGCCAGGCTTAAAGTTGCCAAGGTTGGAGACCCCTGTCCTAGATCAGTGATGGCTAACCTTTTTGCCATCGTGTGCCAGAAAGAGGGGGGGCGGGGGAGGTTCGTGCACATGCCCACACCCATAATTCTATGCGCCCCGCCCTGCACATCCTCGCGCGACACCCCCCTCCCCCACTCCTGGCACGTGATGACCCAGTAGGCCCGTTTTTCTTTCTCAACTGGCTCCAGATCCTCTCTATGCATCTGGGGAGGGCGAAAACAGCCTTCCCCACCCCCTCGGAGGCCCTCAACTATCCGTTTTCCAACTTTTGGTTGGACAGGAAATAATGTTTTTTGCTGTCCCCAGCCTCGAGACTCCTAGAGAGAGCTGAGCTGGCGTGCCAGGCAACATGGCTCCATGTGCCACAGGTGGCATGCATGCCATTGGTTCGACATCACGGTCCTAGATCATCCTCCCCCTCCTTTTGTTTGACCCACCCGCCCCCTGGTCCAATCCCTCTCTTGCAGCATCGTAGCCCACATAGCGCCCCTCCCCGCGAGAGGATCTTCGCAGCATAGCCTGGGAAAAGAACGGGAGGGGCTTGAAACTGGGCTCCCAGCCCCCTTTCCTATCTCCTCTCTGGGCTCAAGAGGAAAGCTCTCTGCACTTTAAGCCCTTTGCTGCAGCCACTGCAGGGAGGCGGGCGACTGGGGTGCTGCCGGGCAACGTCAAAGTCCTCCAGCCGGACCCCGCCGGAGAGGCTTACCCATATCACCACCAAGAAAAGCCAAACGATGGAAAGCAGACACACAGTGATTATAAAAAATGGGACAGAAAATCACTGCAATAGTAAAAGACACTTACATGTGCAAATCCACAGCTACAATAGGTGCAAATTAGCAACACACTGATGTTGAAGAAGGGCAAGGCCCACCTGCAGATATTGGACTGCAAGGCCCATCATCCTTCAGCCAAGCAATTCCTGGCTGGGGATGCTGTCTTTTCCTTAACATCTAACTGTTGTGGCCCCGCCCTCCGAGCCTATCTCATCGGAGGAAGAAGGCTCCGAACATGAAGGAGTCGGCCAGGCCTCCCTCTCCAGGCCCCTCCCTGCTGGCACTGCCTCAAGTGCCGGCTGAGGAAGAGGAGATTAGCCAGGAACCAGGTGTCTCCGATGAGAGCGAGGGAGGTGATCTGTCGTTCCTGGATCCACGCCAACGAAGGCATGATAAACGGTTGCAGCAGTTAAGGAGGCGTGCCAGGGATTATAACTGAGTCACTGGACCACACCCCAGAGACTATATAAGAGAGTGTGGTGGCCGTTGAAAACTCTGTGACGAACAAAAACTAACTCTGGCTAGTCACTTGAACAACGTGTAAATCAGCCGAAGGGATATTGTTTGAGCTGGACTATTTACAATTTGTATGTATTTTATGTTATCTGTTGAAGTAAAGCTCTTGGCAGACGGTGCTTGTTTTGTTGCCAAGTTTAGATAACGACCTGTGTGCGTGCCAAGTGCTTTCTTAACCCTCGTCTGGCTGTGTTTGTGTGTGTGTGGAGACGGGGACAGAACACTAACCTGATAAGCCATGTCAGCAGGAATCTGGTAGCGCCTTGTCTAACCCCTTGTGCTAATAGGTGCAGCTCCTGCAAAAGCCTTTTCACAAAATGTCTTTAAGTCTGCAAAGCAGCAATTCGATGCCTTCTGATTTTTGGCCACAGGGAATGGCCATTCCTACGGGGAATGCCTTGGTCTGAGGAGGAGGATCCGTTTCCTAGCTTTCTCCCCATTTTAAAGGTTTTCATTTTTCAAGGTTGCACCCAAAAAACAAGCAGATTCCCCCTTTTTTACTGGTAGAATTATGTATCATCAAATACAGTATATTTTTATTTATTTATTTTTATTAAATTTATATACTGCCCTACTCCCGAAGGACTCAGGGCGGTGAACAGGCACAAAATAAAATACATAGATACAAAAGTTAGAAACATAATTAAAACCAGATTAAATAATTTAGCCCGAGACAATTAAAAATCCCAATAATTTAAAACAGATTAAAAATTTCAATTTAAAAGAATTTTAAAACGGGGGAGAAAATTAGGCCAGGCAGGCTTGCTGGAATAGGAGAATCTTAAGAGCACGGCGGAAAGTGCGCAGATCTGGGATCCTCCGTATCTCTGGGGGGAGCTCGTTCCACATAGTGGGTGCCCCCACAGAGAAGGCCCTCCCCCTGGGGGCCGCCAGTCGACATTGTTTGGCTGACGGCACCCGGAGGAGCCCCTCTCTATGAGAGCGTACCAGCCGGTGGGAGGCTGCTTGTGGTAGTAGGCAGTCCCGTAAATAACCAGGTCCTAAGCCATGGAGTGCTCTAAAGGTGGTGACCAAAACCTTGAAGCACCCGGAAGACCACTGGGAGCCAGTGCACCTCACGCAGGAGAGGTGTCATACGGGAGCACCATGTTGCTCCCATAACCACCCGCGCAGCCGCACTCTGCGCCAGTTGGAGCCTCTGGGTGCTCCTCAAGGGGAGCCCCATGTAGACAGCGTTACAGTAGTCCAGGCGGGAAGTGACGAGGGCATGAGTGACTGTGTGTAGGGAGTCCCGATCCAGAAAGGGACACAACTGGCGAATCAGGCGAACCTGATGAAAAATCCTCCCGGTCACGGCCGTCAAGTGCTCTTCTAAAGACAGCCGTGAATCCAGGAAGATGCCCAAGTTGTAAGCCCTCTCTGTGGGGGCCAGCGATTCGCCCCCAATAGTCAGCGATGGCGTCAACTGACTATATCGGGACGTCGGAAACCACAGCCACTCGGTCTTGGATGGGTTGAGCCTGAGCCTGTTCCTCCCCATCCAGATCCGCACGGCCTCCAGACACCGGGACATCACTTCAAGGGCATTGTTGGGGTGGTCCGGGGTGGAGATGTACAGCGGAGTGTCATCAGCGTACTGGTGGTACTTCACCCCGAAACCACAGATGATCTCGCCCAGCGGCTTTACATAAATGTTGAACAAAAGGGGCGAGTAACTCCTGGAGAGAAATAATAGGTATACACATATATGTAGCTACTGTTGGAAGAAAAATCTGGTCTGGTTCCCAGCCGGGAGAAAGAAGCTGGAAATAAAATGGAGGCTGATCGAAAAGAAAGATTCCATTTATTGACGAGCAGAACAGCATGACGTTCTGGGAAAGCTGACAAAATAGCTGAATGAGCAGATGGATCTTTATAAGTTTCTGTGACTTTGAAGTCGGGATTGTGCAATGAAGAGGTTTTGTATCTTTTGCTATTTCAATGGTGGTAGGTTAATCCTATTATGTCCAAAAAGGTCACCACCTGTCCTTATAATTTGAGTGGGGGAATGCAAATTTTAAACCCATCAACTGGAGCTGAAGGTGTTTTGTTTGTGAATAGGCTGGCCTGGATTTCTTAATGGGCATAAAATCTCCATTTCTAAAAGACTTCAGGCATCTGATGGAAGCTGTTGGGGTTGCTTTCTGCCTTTGTTAAGATTTTTTTTCTCCATTTCTCCTTTGGGGAAATATAATATTCTGCCTCTTTTAATATTCCCCAAAATATTTCATTCTCTGGGGGCAGGGTCGTGATTACTTTTTACTATACGCTCACACTTTTTGATCTAAGGGAGGGGGGCGTGTTAATTGATGAAATGATCCCAAGAGCTTCGGCAAGATTAAAGGACTTGTCTGAAATGATATAGGATCTCCTGCCTTGAGCAGGAGGGGTTGGACTAGAAGACCTCTAATGTCCCTTCCAACTCTGATACTTATGTAAAGAGCCTTGGTAGTACAGTGGTCTAAGGCACCCTGTTATTAAGCTGGTTATTAACACCAGCTGCCTGCAATTACTGCAGGTTCGAATCTCGCCAAGGCTCAAGGTTGACTCAGCCTTCCATCCTTTCTAAGGTAGGTAAAATGAGAACCCAGATTGTGGGGGCAATAAATTGACTTTGTATAAATATACAAAAGGATGAAGGCTATTGCTGAGCACATTGTAAGCCGCCCTGAGTCTCTGGAGAAGGGCGGCATATAAATCAAATAAAAAAAAATATTTATTTATTTATTTATTGGTTCAATTTATATGCCGCCTTTCTCTGGAGACTCAGGGTGGCTTACAATGTGTTAAGCAATAGCCTTCGTACTTTTGTATATACCTGCTTAGTAGGGCTTTCGCCACCCCCCCTCAAAGTGGTGTTCTTTTTTATACAAAGTCAGCTTATTGCCCCCACAATCCGGGTCCTCATTTTACCTACCTTGAAAGGATGGAAGGCTGAGTCAACCTTGAGCCTGGTGAGATTTGAACTTGCAGTAATTGCAGGCAGCTGGTGTTACTTAACAGCACTTTAGTCTGCTGCGCCACCAATATAGGTAGTCGACTCATAATTGAGCCCAAAATTTCACTTGCTAAGTGAGACATTTGTTAAGTGAGTTTTGCTTCATTTTACAACTTTTTTTTGCCACAGTTAAGTGAATCACTGCCGTTGTTAAATTAGTCACACGGTTATTAAGCAAATCTGGCTTCCCTATTGAATTTGCTGGTCAAAAGGTCAGAAAAGAGAATCACATGACTCCGGGACACTGCAACCGTCATAAATATGAGTCAATTTCCAAGCATCTGAATTTTGATCCTGTGACCATGGGGAGGCTGCAATGGTCGTGTGAAAAACAGTCATGAATAACTTTTTTCAGTGCTGTTGAGCGGTGACTAAATGAACTATTGCAAGTTGAGGACTACCTGTAAGAAAAAAGGCAAAAAATACTGTGCACAACCATGCTGATGACATCCTGATTAACATAGTCCTCACTTAACAACAGCCATTGGGATCAACAAGTCCATTTCTGACTGGTGTGATCATTAAATACCTCCTCACTTAACTGTAGGAAGTTAGCACCCACCCCTTTCCTAGAAGAATGAAATATTTTAGGAAATATTAAAAAGGCAGAATATTATGTTTCCCTGGATGAGAAATGGAGAAGCATATTTTAAAGACGAAGCAGCTCCCACTTTCTTGCCCCCCCCACCCGTCAATGGGCCACAGGCAGAAACTCTATCTTTGTCAATGGACCATTATCTGCAACACAATAGGAGCCATCTAGCAACAGAAACTAACACAATAGGACCCATCTAGCAACAGAAACTAACACATTAGGACCCATCTAGCAACAGAAACTAACACATTAGGACCCATCTAGCAACAGAAACTAACACAATAGGACCCATCTAGCAACAGAAACTCACCACATGGCACCTGGGAAGATTACATCAACCAGCAAGGCTAGCTAAAACCCCCACCCCCTGGGAGTCTGACAACCAATCAGGATACTCTTTCTGGGCTCCAGGAAGTTCAAAGCCAGAGAGGGCATAAAACCTGGGGACTCGCAGCATCTCGGCCCCTTTTCTGTTCAGGAACTCAAACCGTGTGATCCCGTCCACCATTAAACCATCTTTCCAAGGAGTCTCCATGTTTCCAGTGTCTTTTTCCCCACTTGGAGCTGAACCCAGAAGGATATTTCTTCCTACATAACCATGCCAACTTACAACAGCTGTTCTAGCTGTGATCATTAAGCGAATCACCGTGTTCTATTTAGTGCAATGTAACATTACTGTGACTTGCAACTTTCTGTCAATTTTGTTTGTTGGAAGCCAATTGTGAAGGTTCCAAATGGCGATTCCATGACTGTGGGACACCGTAACTCCTAACCATAAGATGAGACATGATAAACATGTGCACTAAAATGATACCAAGGAAAGAAAGGAAAATTGATTAAATATAAATTTACTATTTTAAAGTTTTGTAATTTCACACGTTTAATTCAAAGTAGGAGCTTGAGACCCGGGCCGAAAGAGCCCCTTGGATCCACCACACGCCAGTCCTGACCAGCTCCTGGTTGCTGAGTGTCCTTCTGCAAAGAGATCACATGCAATGCGACCGAGTAAAAAACATTGTAACCTGTGTTTTTGAATTGTGTTGGTGAAATAAACAATTTTGGAATTCTTTGCTGTCTTCCAATCCCAGCAAAATCAGGATCATTTGTCTCCATAGCTAAAATGTCACTTCCACTGCTACAAATAATGTTTCTCTCTTTATTTGAAGAAATTTTTAAAAAACATTAAGGAGCCCTGGGAGAGAAGTGAAAGAATGGGAAATGTTTCCCATGCGTTGGGAAGAGAGCTTTGCGTTACCTTGTCCCAATGTTTACAGAAATGCTGACACTTTCCTTTATTTTTCTTTCTCAGAAGCTATTGATGATTCTTAACCAATGCTGTTTTAGAAATGAAATACTTACTGTACAATTTTTTTGCTTACATCTCCCAAAGGGGGGGGGGGACCATATCAGTCCCTTGGTGCTGCTCTCACTCCCCAGCCCTCAAAGGCTTCTCCAAGCAAAGGATATCACAGCAGGAGTTGCAAATAAACCTGGAGGTCATGTGCTCAAAACCACAATCCTTTTTTCCCTCAATATTCCTACAACTCTTCTCCATGAAGGTCACCTGCAGGGCAGAACAGCCTTTACATCTGAAATTTTACATTACTTTTGTCACTGCCCCAAGCTCCCCCAATGTATTTGCTATTCATGTGGTGTCTTCCACTTGCATACCTCATTCTTGACACAATCTGAACAGACATGCTTGGTGCAATGAATTCCTGGAACTGTTAGGAAAAGATGAACGTTGAAATCCCATCTACTTTTTCTCTTGCTTTCTCCTTATACGAGGAGCTACACTCTCTTAACTATAGTCGCAGTGCTCCAATCCCCAAGAGATGCTGGCTGGGGAATTCTGGAGCTGAAAATCTTGGAGGCACCCAGGGAGAAAAAGGCTGGGACTCTGTATATGGCATTTCTATTTTACCATGGTAAAAATACAACACTCCCAAAAAGATTTTTATATAATTGCACAATTTCTGCAAAAATAAATATCCAGCAACTTCTTAAGCTGAAGGCCAGATAACTATTATCTTTCCCCCTTCCCATCTAATACGACGACATATTTCCCTACAAAAAATCAGGCAAATTCTTTGTAATCAAATTAGTCAGTTTCTCACCTGGACTTACAAAGGGACATTAGAAATGAAATTCAGGCCTTCTCTATACTTATCACTTTGGGCTGCATGTGGATTTTCTTGTGTGCAATGAGGGTGGAATGTTTCCTGAAGCACCGATCACACTCAGGGCACTCAAATGGTTTCTCCCCTGTGTGTATAAGCACATGATTTATAAGATTAAACCTACTACTGAGATCTTTCCCACAGTCTGGACACTCGTACAGTTTTTCTCCTGTGTGAGTCCTCTGGTGTCTCACAAGGTGGGAACTCTGACTGAAACTTTTCCCACAGTCAGAACATTCAAAGGGTTTCTCTCCTGTGTGAACCCTCTGATGTGTCACCAGCCTGGAATTGTTACTGAAACTTTTCCCACAATCAGGACATCCAAAGGGTTTCTCTCCTGTGTGAACCCTCTGGTGTTTCACCAGCCTGGAGTTGTTACTGAAACTTTTCCCACAATCAGGACATCCAAAGGATTTCTTTCCTGTGTGAATCCTCTGGTGTATCACAAGGTGGGAACTCTGTCTGAAACTTTTCCCACAGTCAGAACATTCAAAGGGTTTCTCTCCTGTGTGAATCCTCTGGTGTGTCACCAGCCTGGAATTGTTACTGAAACTTTTTTCACAATCAGGACATTTAAAGGGTTTCTCTCCTGTGTGAATCCTCTGGTGTCTCATGAGGTCTGAATTCTGATTGAAACTTTTCTCACAATCAGGACATTTAAAGGGTTTCTCTCCTGTGTGAAACCTCAGGTGTCTCATGAGGTCTGAATTCTGACTGAAACTTTTCCCACAGTCAGGACATTCAAACGGTTTCTCTCCTGTATGAATACTTTGGTGTGAAACGAGATGAGAATTTTGAATGAAACTTTTCCCACAATCAGGACATTCAAAGGGTTTCTCTCCTGTGTGAATCCTCTGGTGGCAAATGAGGTAGGAATTTCTAATGAAACTTTTCCCGCAATCACCACATTCAAACGGTTTCTCTTCTGTGTGATTCCTTCTGTGTGTCACCAGGTAGGAATTCTGACTGAAACTTTTGCCACAATCAGGACATTTAAAGGGTTTCTCTCTTGTGTGAATCCTCTGGTGTCTCAGGAGCTGGGAACTCTGAGAGAAACGTTTTCCACAATCAGAACATTCAAAGGGTTTCTCTCCTGTGTGAATCCTCTGGTGGCTAATGAGGTGGGAATTTCTAATGAAACTTTTCCCACAATCAGAACATTCAAAGGGTTTCTCTCCTGTGTGAATCCGCTGATGGCTAATGAGATTGGAATTTCTAATGAAACTTTTCCCACAATCAGAACATTCAAAGGGTTTCTCTCCTGTGTGAGTCCTCTGGTGTATCACTAGGCTGGAATTCTTACTTAAACTTTTACCACAATCGAGACATTCAAATGGTTTCTCTCCTGTGTGAGTCCTCTGGTGTATCACCAGGCTGGAATTGGTACTGAAACTTTTCTCACAATCAGGACATTCAAAGGGTTTCTCGCCTGTGTGAGTCCTCTGGTGTATCACCAGGCTGGAATTGGTACTGAAACTTTTCTCACAATAAAGACATTCAAAGGGTTTCTCGCCTGTGTGAGTCCTCTGGTGGCCAATGAGGTAGGAATTTCTAATGAAACTTTTCCCACAATCACCACATTCAAATGGTTTCTCTCCTGTGTGAGTCCTCTGATGTGTCACCAGGTTGGAATTGTTACTGAAACCTTTACCACAATCAGGACATTCAAAGGGTTTCTCTCCTGTGTGAGTCCTCTGGTGTATGACCAGGCTGGAATTGGTACTGAAACGTTTCTCACAATCAGGACACTCAAAGGGTTTCTCTCCTGTGTGAGTCCTCTGGTGTCTAACCAGGCTGGAATTGGTACTGAAACTTTTCTCACAATCAGGACATTCAAAGGGTTTCTCGCCTGTGTGAGTTCTCTGGTGTATTACCAGGCTGGAATTCTTACTGAAACTTTTCCCACAAACAGGACATTCAAACGGTTTCTCTCCTGTGTGAGTTCTCTGGTGTGCAATGAGGTGAGAATTCCGACTGAAACTATTCCCACACTCAAGACATTTACAGGATTTCTCACCTGTATGAATCCTCTGGTGACTAATGAGATTGGAATTTCTATTGAAACTTTTCCCACAAACAGGACATTCAAACAGTTTCTCTCCTGTGTGAGTGCTCTGGTGTGAAACAAGGTGAGAATTTCGTCTGAAACTTTTCCTGCAATCAGGACATTCAAAGGGTTTCCCTCTTGTGTGAGTCCTCTGGTGTATCATCACATTGCCATGCTCACTAAAGCATTTACCACATTGGGAGCACTTGTAAGGCTTTTCCCGTGTGTGGATCCTTCCATGAACAAAGGTTTTGCCACATTCAGAGTATTTGTATGGCTTTTCTCCAGTTTGGATCATCTCAGGCATAATCACTATGAGTTGCAAATTGTATCTTTCCTACAATAGGCACAACTATGGAATTTTTTACAACTCATATTCTTGAGGTGGTCAAAAATATAGATGATCCCTTGTTAATGGTGCTTTGATTTAGTGGTGATTTTCTTCCTCCTAGAGTGAGGCCTGCAACACTGTCTGCTCTACGTGGCTTTCCAGTTGATCTTTTCCTCCCCACTGACTTCCCTCTTTTGCTCAATGGAAAAATAATCGGCCTTCACTTTTCATGTAATATTTGCCTGACTTTTGCATACTCTGCTTTTTCCAGGTAGAAATCTCTTCTTGATTTTTTCTCATTTCTCTCTCACTGAGGAAGGTGAAGAATTGTGTGGCTTTCTGAAGGAAATGGAAAATATTTTTAATTTCTGAACTGATTTGTTTTCCTTTTCAATGTTGCTTCTTATCCCCAGTTGTCCAGAGTGCTCTTATTGCCATCCTCTTTATCTATAAGATTCAAATAAAAATGTATCTTTAATTGTGCATAAATAGATGCAGAACATAAGAAAAAAAAGAAAAAAGCTTACATTACAATGAAAAAGCAAACATGACACATTACTACAATAATCTCTTATATTAATCATGACTCATTTGACACAAGGAAAACTACCCAGATCCATGTTCAAATATCCATTCAATGATCAAATTCACTTGTTGACTGGGTCAATCAACGAATTCTTAGCAGTGCAAAGGGTTGTTTTCAAATACAGTCCAATGAAAAAAAAAAGTACAACCTCTTTCATTTCTATGGTTTTACTTATCAGGACATAATAAATATCATTGCAACAGAACAGAACAGAACACCACAACAGAATCGGGAGGGACCTTGGAGGTCTTCTAGTCCATCCCCTGTTCAGGCAGGAGACCCTATTCCATCCAGAACAAATGGCTGCCCAATCTCCCCTCAAAGCCCTCCAGGGACGGAGCAGCCACAACCTCTGGAGGGAAGCCATTCCCAAAGAACCAACCTCCACTTGAAAGAGGCTTTTTCAAGCTTCCCACCAGCAGAAATTGCAGCCCCCAGTTTCCCAGCCTGCAGCACCAGTGGGCTTCCATTTGGGGAGGGAAGGAACCTGCAGCAGCCGCAGCTGAGAGGCTTCAGCCCAGTTGCTTCTCCGCTTCCAGCCCAAGTTGCTCCCGGACTCTCCTCCCACCTGCTGCCCTCCACTCACCTGCCAGCTGTTGCTTCCACCATGGAAACAGCACGAAAGCCGCTCTGCACACCAACTTCCTCCCATCAGTTATCCGGAAGAGGAAGTTCCTCTGCGCCTCTCCTCTCCTCCCAGCCCTTCTAGCAATGCAGTACTCAATGGTTTAAAACTCCTTTTTCAAGCGCAAGCACGGTGTAGATGCTTTCTAGGCACAGACGTTGCCTGATCGCCATCTAGCGATAGGAGGTGGAAAAACACGCTTTGTCCGATGTACACCAAAGCGTTTGGAAGAGGTTTTCACTGATTACGTGGCAGCAGGTCCTTTTCAACTCCTAGCAACCGACCTTTGCAACTTAATCAAGTGAGATAGTGAAACGTGACGCTACTTAGCTTCGTTTTTGGTGCCTTTGGGTCAGTCTTGATGCCTGGCCTTGCAGTTTCCTTGGCAAGGGTTTTTGGGAGGGGGTTCCCCCCCTTTCCTGCTTCCAAGGGCTGAGAGGACTGGCCAAAGTTGAGCAGATGGTTTTGCCCTTCAGGTGGGACTGGAACTGAGCGTTTCTCTGTCTCCAACCTGGTGCCTTCACCACTACACCAAGCTGGATCTTCTTCCTTTCCACAAAACATACCCACTGATCTGTTCCTGCTGCACCCACAAGCCAATTCAAGGCTGCAGCTTTCAAGATCAATCAATCAATTAATCAGAATAGAGCTGGAAGGTACCTTGGAGGTCTTCTAGTCTAGCCCCGTGCTCAAGCAGGAGACTCTGTAGCATTTCAGACAAGTGACTGTCCAGTCTCTTTTTAAAAACCTCCAGGGATGAAGCACCAACAACCTCTGAAAACAAGCTGTTCCACTGGATAATTGTTCTCACCGTTAGCAAATTTCTCCTTATTTCTAGGTTGAATCGCTCCTTGATCAGTTTCCATCCATTGTGTCCTAAAAGGTCCTTAAAATCCTGTCCTTAGAATTTGGGGGGGAGGAGAATGCAAATTTTAATCCCATCAACTGGAGCTGAAGGTGTTTTGTTTGTGAATAGGCTGGCCTGGATTTCTTAATGGGCACAAAACATCCACCTTCAAGACATCTGCTGGAAGCTGTTGGGGCTGCTTTCTGCCTTTGTTAAGATTTTTTTCCCTCCATTTCTCCTTTGAGGGAATATAATATTTTGACTCTTAATATTCTCCAAAATATTTCATTCTCGGGGTGCACGTGGGGTTTGTGATTACTTCTCACAGTACACTGACACTTAACCACACCAATTTACAATATCTGCTCTATGTCAGCACTTCAAGCTGCATTTACTCTAGTGTTGACATAAGAAGGAGAAGCGGAGGCGTCTGGAAAGGGATGTTTGACTTTTCACTTATTTATTTTCCCTGGAGATAATATCCCCTAGGAGATGGGATGGGAGGGGGGAAATTCCTTTGAGCTGGAGCAGTAGATTAGGGGTAGAGTGACTTGGAAGATGGCCAACGAGTGCAGGGGAGTGGGGAACGGAAAGGGAGGGTTTTGGGTCTGGAAGTCAGTGTTGGCTGCGATGGAGTCAGATTTAGAATGTTGTGCTTAATAAATGGGAGTTTTCTTCAAAGACTTTGTTTGAAATGCAATTTATTTGAGACGACCACGAAACCTGACACTCTAACTGTGGTCATTAAACAAATCACCTTGTTATCTTCAGTGCAATGTACCACGACTGTGACTTACAACTTCCTATCAATTTTGTTCGTTGGAAGCCAATTGTGAAGGTTCCAAATGGTGATTCCATGACTGTGGGAGACTGCAGCTATCGTAATTGCAAGCCAGTGCCGCCCCCAAATAACTGTGATGGCCACAACTTTGAAGAACCCTTGTAAGCCTACTTTTTCAGCACCATTGTAAATGGTAGGCGAGGACTGTCTATAAAACTGAACATGGATGGTGCACCACTAGGAAATCTTTTGTTTGTTTGTTTGCTAGGTATAGAATTTTTAAAAAATCACAGAAGGCAGCTGTGGCTTTATATGTTCCATATTGTTTCCAAGAAAAGGACATGTCCATAAAATCACAAGTTAACCCTAATATGAAGGAGAACCAGTTTTAAAGCATGCACCACCAATGGAATAAAATCTGGGGAGTGAATATGTAGTGTAGAAAGTTAGCACCCACTCCTCTTCTAGAAAAATGAAATATTTTGAGAAATATTAAAAAGGCAGAATATTATATTTTCCTGGAGGGAGAAAGCAGCCCCCACCTTCCTTAATAGCCCACAGCAGATGTCAGCACTTAAAAAATAAAGAGATAGATACTGTCAGCCCTGAAGCTGCTCTGGTTAAAGCCATTTTGGTGCTTCAATGCTGCCACATTAGAGCAAGGGATAGGGAGGGGGGGATTAGAGATAGCTGGGATGGTGTCGTCATAATAAAATACTTTCTCTTGGGAACCAAGGACGTTCTCACACCTGGCGGATGAAGGAGGAGTGATGTCACCAGACCAGCGGATGCTGCAGTGATTGGACCATATGACTGATTGTTTGAAGTTGAGAGGAAAACTTTTAATTAGATGAAAACCATGGGACTTTTCAGAGTGGTTTTCACCAGATATGTGCCAATTTGATATTTCCAATGAAGCTGTTATTTGAGGAATTCACATGCCTCGGAGTTTTGCTTGCGATGGATCTATTACTCAGAACCCTGATATTAAACCAACTCTCTACTAAACTGTAAGGAAACTTTTCACTCCATTTGGAGCTGCTATTTGGTGTCCTGAGCTCCCGCCGCTTATCCAATCTACTAGGCAGTGGGGAGACTTGGGGAAGATGGAGAAGAGGACGGAGGAGATGATGGGCACTGACACAGCTTGTGGAGGGGTTGCTGAAAGCCTACAGTACCCCTCCTTGCCCCAGTTGGCAACAGCCGCAGAGCTCAAACTCCAGATGGGTGCCCGGCCCAAAACTCACACCCAGTGGTTGATCACACAAGAGCTTTACTGGGCGGAGGAAGATATCGGCTACTGGTCCATGTTCCAGGACCACAATCCTCAAGTGGAGGTCAACAGGACCCATAAACCTCAGCAAGTCCAGGGTGTGGAAGTACCAGGCTGCAAGCCACAACTAGACCCTAGAAGGGCTGCCAGAGAAACTCAGCCAACTCAGCATTGGCAGCCTAGGGCAGCGTCAGATGATGGTGCTCCTTGGCCAGCCGACCTTTACGTTTCCCACCAAGAGGGGTCGATTTACTCAGGGAGCAGCCCCAATGCTACTCCCACTAGTGCAGTCCCCAGGAAGCCCGATCTACTTCCTTGACAGCCCGACCAGCCAGTCTGCAGCCACCGTCACCCTCAGCAGGTGAAGAGCAGAGTGGATAACCCAGCTCCATGACAAGGACATCGATGACTTCGACCTCAAGGACGAGATTCGAGGAATCAGCCCATGGTGATGAAGCAGAAGCGGAGATGAAGGTGATTAAGCAAAAGGGCCACCCGGCTAAGGAGTACGTCATGGAGTTTCAGAGGCTCGTGGGGAAATTGTGGTACTGACCTGAACCCGCCTGGTCCACTACTTCAAGGAAGGTCTGGACCAAGAACTGCGCAATGCCAGCATCTTTCAGGAGGTCCCTGACTGCATCCATGACTGGTACCGGATGGCTGTGGTCATGGACCTTGAGATCTATCCGCACCACAAAGAAACATCAGAGAGAAAACCCAAGAGACAACTTTCCAGGTGACCCACTTCCCGCTGAGTGGAGGAGCCATCCTGGAGGACCTCAATGGCCCTGATCAAGTGCTTTCGATGTGGCCAGGAAAGCCACCGTGTGTTAGAGTTCCTGGCGCTGGCACTCATCCCCCAGCCAAAGGTTCCTGGACCAGCAAAGGCATGGAGGTCCACAGAAGAGAGGAGAATAGCCCACCAATCCATCAAGTTCTCCCTCCTCCTACAAGGAATGGGGGGAACTCCGGCACAAGGAACGTCGCCCCTCCGACCCAGAGGGGAAAGGAGTAGAAAAGCCACCAAGTGGCAAAAAAGCCACCACCACCGCCACAGAGCCGCGCCCAGGAAGCCCACAAGTCCCCAGGGAATATCAGGAACTAGGAGAAGCATTGAGCGAGGAAGAATGCAACACACTCTCACCTCACCAACTGCGCCATAGGATTCATAGCAGGGACTAAACTACCCAAACCAAAGATGTACTCCATGACCCCAAAAGAGATGCCTGAATTAAGGGAGTACATCAACACCAATCTGGCCCGAGGGTTCATCCAACCTGCCAAGTCCCAGGTAGCTGCCCCCGTCCCCTTTAAGGAGAAGAAAGATGGGTTGATGAGATTATTCATGGACTTTAGGGGTATTAATGTGGTATGCATGGAAAATACCTATCTGCCCAGGGGTGAAATCTACTTACCTTCCTTACCGGTTCGGAAGCGCACGCCCTAAAATACATTCCTTAAAAAATACATGTAAAATACATCAGCGAGTAGGTTCTTCCCCCCCCCCCGGGATGTACCGTATTTTTCAGACTATAAGACACACTTCCCCCCCCCAAGAAAAAATGTGGGTGGAAGTGTCGGTGCGTCTTATAGACTCAATACGGCCGTTTTCGGCCTCCCAAACTCCCCCTTGCATGTCCAATTTTTGCGAAAAACAGAATGCACAGAGGGCTTGGGAGGCTTGCAGAATGCTCCTGGGGGCTGGTGAGAGCAAAAACGGGACACATGGGGAGTTCGAGAGGCCAAAAGCGGGCCCGTTTTTCATAAAAACAGGATGCGCAGAGGGTTTGAGAGGCCTGCAGAGTGCTCCTGGGGGCTGGGGAGGGCAAAAACTAGATGCACGGAGGCCAAAAATTATTTTTTTTCCTTGTTTTTCTCTTCAAAATCTAGGTGCATTTTATACTCTGGTGCTTCTTACAGTCTGAAAAATATGGTATTTTAATTCAAAGTTGCCTGCTCCCTGGCAGGCTGGTGCTCCCGGATGGAGGAGCTGCTCCGGGATGACCAACGAGCCAGTCCTGTGAGTGAGACTATTACAGCTCTGGAATATGGGACGGGCTGTGGCGGAGCTGGAAATCTCTACCCTGGGGTGGCACATGCAATGCGCAAAAAGGAGCGCAGCCCTTGCTGTCCGAAATTAAATAGTGCTGTTGCAGTGGCGGCACAAGCGGGCTGAAGCGGCGGTTGCAATGCCTGGAAGCTGCGGGAGCAAAGCACTACTTTCTTTTGTGCGGCAACAGCATTCCGCCTCTTTATATTTGCGCCAGCCGGTGGCGCAAGGCAGCCCTCGTCTCCTACCGCTTGGGACTCGGAGCAGTAAACAGCGTCTGGTCCAGTGAGTAGCCGGATTTTGCTCTCCATTATGGATGCCAGATCGGCCCCCTGCAAGCTCTTGTCTCTCGAAGAGCAGTTGCTTGAAGCGGCGCAGGAAACTTTGGCCGGACTCCTTGAGAGACGAGAGCTTGCAGGGGCCCAATCTCGCGTCCGTAATGGAGAGCAAAATCCTGCTTCTTCTCTTTGCTCTAGTGCGGCATCAGGATTCCACCTTGGTATACTTGTGGCGCAAGGCAGCCCTCGTTTCCTGCCACTTGGGACTTAAAAGCAGTAAACTGCGTCTGGTTCAGGAAGCAGCCAGATTTTGCTTTCCATTGTGGACACCAGATCGGCCCCCTGTAAGCTCTCGTCTCGAGGAGCGCTCCCTAAAGCGGCGCTGGAGACTTTGGCCGGGCTCCTCGAGAGACAAGAGCTTGCAGGGGGGCAATCTGGCATCCCAGATTGGCCAGCAATGGAGAGCAAAATCCGGCTGCTCCCCGAACCAGACGCTGTTTACCACTCCGAGTCCCAAACGGCAGGAAACGAGGGCTGCCTTGTGCCGCAAATATACCAAGGCAAATGCTTATGCTGTGCAAGTACAAGTAGTGCTTCGCTCCCACACTTCTTCCGGCCCTCGTTGGTGCTCCGTGCACCTCGGTCTCTCAGGGAGATGCTTGACTTCCTCTCAGCCCCAAGACACTGGCTGGCCCATAAGGTGAGAAAAAGAGAGAATGTGTGTGTGAGAGAGAGAGAGAGAGAAAGAGAGAGAATCAGAATGAGACAGAGAGAGAAAGAGACAAAGAATGAAAGAGAAAGACAGAATGAAAGAGAGAATGAGAGGGAGAAAGTGACAGAGAGAATCAGAGAGAGAGAGAATAAGACAGAAAGAGAGAGAATCAGAATCAGAGAGAGAATCAGAGACAAAATGAGAATCAGAGAGAGAGTGGGGGAGGGGGGAGAGAAGGGGAGAGAGAGAGTGAGGGGGAGAAGGGGAGAGAGTGAGAGAGTGGGGGGAGAGAGAATGAGAGAAAGTGGGAGAGAGAGAGAGAGAAAGTGGGGGAGAGAGAGAAAGGGGAGAGAGAGTGGGGGAGAAAGAGAGAGAAAGAGTGGGAGGGAGAAAAAGAGAATGAGAGGGGAGAAAGAATGAAAGTGGGAGAGAAAGAGGGGGGAAAGAAAGAGAGAATGAGAGTGGGACAGAGAAAGAATAAGAGACAGTGGGGGAGGGAGAGAGGGAGGGACAGAGTGGGAGAGAGAGGAGGGAGAGTGCCTGAAGGACCCCATCCCGTCACTTCAGCAAGCAGCGCGTTGGGTTCGTATTAGTAGTCTGCGAAATTTAAAATTATGAACTTGATGGTCCCTGAGGTCCAAAAGGTTGGGGACCCCTGCTTTAAACCACCAGGCATTGAGTGCCACTCCAAAAAGACTTGGGTTAACTTTTTCTGCAGCATACTTCATGTCCTTCTAACATGCTTGTTATTCTGGGAGGCTCCCACCATCAAGCGTTTCCTCAGAGAAGTCACAGACCTGCCATAGGGAACATGCAGCTGCAGGAGGAAGTGGACTTTTGTCTCCCCTCCAAGGAGTCTGGTGGTTCCCTACAGTGTATGTCTGGGTGTGCCCCTGTTGTACATCTGGTGTGGGATACGAGATCCCTGAACAGCAAGCAGTGGAAAACATGGCCTGTTGGTGCTGTCTCATTCCCTGGGATCCCACCTGGCCCAAGGAGTTCTTAAGTGGAGCTTAACCAAGAGGGTCAAGTTATTGCTTGCTACCTGTGCATTGAGAAAATCTCCCTGTACCTATGAGCAACGTGGAAGAGAAATGTTGGACTTGATTGGTCTAAGGAATGGACTTCAGGCCAGGATCAATTTCCAAGGAAGTTTTTATTCTGGTCAATTGAGCAGAGATAATTTCTATATAAGAATGTGTGATGACAATTTCTCAAGAGAGAAAAAGGCAGAAGGTGCAATTATATTATTTTTCTTTACTCGATTCCTTTCCTGCTTCTCTGTATCAATTGTTTTTGTTTGTTCTCCATATTTTATTAGATTAAAATTTTGAATTTAAAAAAGGAATGGGTATCAGACAAAGAGTGGTACATTGTTACATGCACATCTGTATGACCAATCTTTTTTCCAGCCCTTGGAAATGCCTTTTGGAAACATTTCTCTTACCATATACAGACAGTCGTCTCCTCTTGTTAAGCCCCCTTTTCTAGCCTTGCTGGGTATGTGATCTTCTCACTTTGACCTAATGGAGACTTCTGTATATGCAAAGTCACAGACGCACAAGGCATTTAGCATGGGTGTGCTTGGAAGCATCTCTGGGCAGCACGAATGAAGCTGGCACCCTTTGAACCCACTGATTCTCCTGGGTCCTATAACCTTGGCAGCCACAGAAAATCAGTCATAAAGTTTTAGGATTCAGAGAGGTTACATATGATCTCCCCTGAGTCACCTCTAAGAAAGTGCAAAATCTATATATCTGCTTTCTGCAATCTAGTGCCCTCCAAGTCTTTTGCCCAAAATTTGGGAGTAATAAGACTGAAATCTAACTCCTGTACAGATAGGAAAAGCTGCTTAGAGCAACTCTCCCCTCTATTGAGATTTAGGTTCTGCAAGGAAGCAGATAGATAAAATATCTCTTATCTCAATGTGGTTTGGAAGCAAGGAGACTGCATGTTTCCAGTTATTGTTCATTATTCTATTGATAGGATGAAGCTGGAAATCATTTAGCAGCTATGCACACAAACAAGACCTTTGTAAACGTTTATGGCACAACACCTCCCTAATCTTGAGAAGATAAGTAGGTCAGGCTTCACTCTTCAAGGTTCACTCAGTTGCAAAAGTAGATTTTGGGGAGTTATCCTGCACTCCCATTAACCTGCGGTTTCCTTGGCAAGGATTTTTGGAAGCGGATTTCCCCTTTCCAAGGCCTGAGAGGACGGGACAGGCCAAGGTCTCTGAGATGGCTTTGTGCCTGGAGCAGGACCAGAAATGAGCATCACTCAGGCTCTAGCCTGGTGATCATCAAAGTGGGCTTTCTTCGTCTCCACAAAATCTATCCATTCAGCCGTTCCTCCTACTCCAGCCCCAAATTCAAGACTGCAGCTTTCAAGATCCAGTATCCTCCAAACAACACCTACTTTACACCTTTCAATCTGAGCTTCAAAGTTTGATTCTGAGGAAATGGACTGTTTGTCTGAGTGGGGATTTATGGCTTTTGACCTCGCCCTGTAGACCATCCCCTCTGACTCTTAGGTTGTGTGGGAAGCTTTTATTGGCACCAGCGGAGCTTGGGAGGAGCGGGCACATCCCTCCGAAGCCCTGTTGCTACAGGCAAAGGCTTTTTGCAAAGGGCTGCCAAAGCTTACAGGAATGCAATCCTCAAGTGTTTTGCCAAAGAGAAAGCAACCCTGAGAAGTTGCGCATAGCTTCTCGGGGCTGCTTTCTCGGCACCAGAGGCCTCATCAAGCTGATCTAGAGCGAGAAAACAACGAATGCATGGGAGAAAGCAGGGAGTGATGTTGTTTAATGAATGAGATTCACTCCCATGAATTCTCGAGTTACGGATGGAATGGGCAGGATCCATTACATTCTCAACTCGCGGATTCCCTGTATCCAGCAACTTCTGCTGCTGATGGCCAGATAGGCATTATCAAACTAATATGTTGCCAGTTTTTTCTTCCTTTTTCCCGTCTAATACCATTACATATTTGTCTACAGAAAATTACGCAAATTCTTTGTAGTTAAATTAGACAGTTAATTTTTCAGCTGGACTTACAGTGGGACTTTAGAAATGAAGTTCAAACCTTCTCTACACTCATCACTTGGGGCCTCATGTGGATTTTCTTGTGTGCAGTAAGGGTGGAATGTTTCCTGAAGCACCATCCACACTCGGGACACTCAAATGGTTTCTCCCCTGTGTGTATAAGCATATGATTTAGAAGGCTAGTCCTAATACTGAAATCTTTCCCACAGTCTGGACACTCATATGGTTTCTCTCCTGTATGAGTTCTTTGGTGTGTCACCAGGCTGGAACTCTGATTGAAACTTTTCCCACAATCGGGACATTCAAAAGGTTTTTCTCCTGTGTGAATCCTCTGGTGTATCACCAGGTTGGACTTCCGACTGAAATTTTTCCCACAATCAGGACATTGAAAGGGTTTCTCTCCTGTGTGAGTCCACTGGTGTCTCACCAGGCTGGAATTCCAACTGAAACTTTTCCCACAATCTGGACATTGAAACGGTTTCTCTCCTGTGTGAGTCCTCTGGTGTTTAACCAGGCTGGAACGCTGACTGAAACGTTTCCCACAATCCGGACATTCAAATGGTTTATCTCCTGTGGGAGTGCTTTGATGTGAAATGAGGTGAGAATTTTGACTGAAACTGTTCCCAGAGTCAGGACATTTAAAGGGTTCCTCGCCTGTGTGAATCCTCTGGTGTATCACCAGGCTGGAATTATTACAGAAACATTTCCCACAATCAGGACATTCAAACAGTTTCTCCTTGGTGTGAGTCCACGTTGCCATGCTCACTAAAGCATTTACCACATTGGGAGCACTTGTATGGCTTCTCTCCTGTGTGGATCCTTCCATGAACCACAACTGAGTTGTTCTGACCAAAGTTGTTGCCACATTCAGAGTATATGTAAGGCTTTCCTTCAGTCTGGATCCTCTCAGGCATAATCAGTTGTGATTTGCAAGTGGTATCTTTCCCACCACAGGAACCTCTATGGAGCTTTTCCACAACTAATATTCTTGAGGAGGTCAAAAATATGAATGATCCCTTGTTTAGTTGTGCTTTGATTCAAGCTGTTTTCTTGCTCCCAGAGCGAGGCCTGCAACACTGTCTGCTCTACGTGGCTTTCCAATTGACCTTTTCCTCCCCACTGACTTCCAGATATTTCCTTTTTTTGCTCAATGGAAGAATAATCTCCTTTGACTTTTCATGTAATGTATGCTTGAATTTCACACTGTACTTTTCCCGGCTAGAAATCTCTTCTTGATTTTCTCTCGTTTCCCTCTCACTTGCTAAGGAAGGTGAAGAATTGTAGGCTCTGTGAAGGAAATGGAAAATATTTTGATTTTTGGACTGCAAGTCAGGCTATTCAATGTTGCTTGTTATCCTCAGTTGTCCAGAGTGCTCATTGCCATCCTCTTTGTCTATAAGATTCAAATAAAAGTGTATCTTTAATTATACATAAAATGGTTGCAGAAGATGATAAAAAAGAAAAACATTTACATTCCGATGAAAAATAATGAAATTCACTTGTTGACTGGGTCAATCACAAATTCTTAGCAGTGCAAAGGGTAGTTTTCAAATACAGTGAAGTGAAAAAGAATGTACACCCTCTTTGATTTCTAGGGTTTTACTTATCCAGATATAAAAAATATCATTGCAACAGAACAGAACAGGACAGGACAGGACAACAGAATTGGAAAGGACTTTGCAGGTCTTCTAATCCAACCGCTGCTCAAGCAGGAGACCCAATACCAGGCGTTTGAAATTGGCAGCCTGCGGGCCAGATACGGCCCGTGCAGGGTGCACCCACCCCATCTCCGCAAAGGAAAAAACATTGCAATACCTCATGATACTGCCTGTGGCTTTGACACCCTGCTCTATACCATTTTGGACAAGTGGCTATCCCTTCTCTTCTAAAAAGCCTTAAGTGATGGAGCACCACAATGTCTGAAGGCCAGCCGTTCTGCTGGTTAATTGTTCTCACCATTAGGAAATTCCTCACTGCTTCCATAGTAAAACGAGGCGAAGTAGCAGCCAAGTACTGCTAATAAACTGCCCTTGATCCAATGATCATCAGCAAGTATGACCACATCTATAAAAGCTGAAGTTGTGAGAGTTTGCTGATCTCCAGCATTGAGGTGTGTATTAACACAATGCCAAAGAGTAAAGACATCAGCAGTGATTTTAGAAAAGCAATTGTTGCTGCCCATCAATTTGGGAAGATTTCAAAAGCCATTTCCAAATAATTTAAAACCCATCGTTCTATAGCAGGTGTGTCAAACTCAGTTTCATTGAGGGCCATATCAGGATTGTGGGGCCAGGGTGGGCGTAGCCAGTGCCCACTGCTGCTGTGCTCGCTCTCCTTGGCCAGGTTGCTCATGGTGTGCTCGCGAGGGCAAAGTGTGTGGGTCAGAGGGAGGCCCACTCCGTGTCCTTATGAGGAGACCCGGCTTTGTAACCAAAGCATCCTCAGTGATAGGATGGGAGACCACCAGGAGAGGTCAGGAAGGGACAAGGAGATGGCAAAAGGCAGCGGGGCTACTGGTGGCCAAGTGCTAAGGCAGGATTTACCTCAGATCCTCACTCTCTCTTATAATCTTCCTTCCTTCCATCCATCCATCCATCCATCCATCCCTTTTTCCTTCCTTCTTCCTTCTCCTTTCTTCTTCCTTCCCCTCTTTTTCCTTCCTTGCTCTCTTCCCCTCTTTTTCTGTTTTCCTGTCCCTTCTTGGATACTCAAATGCAAAAGAGGAAACATTCCTCGCCTTGTGATCAAATGCCACTTTTGCTAGTAGTTTGTGCCCACTTATAAGACTGAGAACAAACCACGCTCAGTTTATCCCATGCCTGCATTTTGTGGGGGCGTCCGCAGACTACGGTACGGCAAAACTGTTAAAATGATGGCTCTGATAGTTGATCAGAGCTCCTCTGTTTTTATTTTGCAACAGCTTTAGCGTTTAAGAACGGATGTAAATTAGTTGCTTTTCTACTAACACATAATCCTTAAAAGGGCTCTCCCGTAGGGACCCTGCCATGGTCTAATTCAGACCGGAAATATAGCAAAGGAAAATTATTATTATTATTTTAATAATATTTTTCTCCACTTGCTTTGTCCTGTTTTCCCCACTAGAAATAGCTGTTTGGAACACACAAGGGGAACACACTTTCCTAAGAGCTCACAATTCAAGAATACCAATGTGCACATGAGGCATCTCAGGGTGGGGAAGGCCATGGGGGGCCTAGTGCAGAACAGGCCCACAAGGCCTCCCTGACCCACTTAAGATACTTCTCTCCCCCTTCCTGCCACAAGGACTCACTTACCTTGCAAACATCTGTCTCCTCTCTTTGCTTCTCTGTTTCTTTGCCGCTGAGGAAGGGAGAGGAGATTTGGCCTGGAAATGCTTTTCGTGCCAAGAATGGATGCTCCCATCTTCTTTTGCAGAGAGTCAGGGACCCAGAAGCTTTCATTCTCGGCACACAAAATGTTTGCCATTCTCCTGCTCCCCCCCCAAAAAATTACTTTCCATTTAACTACTTAATGAGATCTCATTGTCCCATGTGCATGCAAATGGGAAGGGGGGGGAGAGAGAGAGAGAGAGAGAGAGAGCTTATTGCAACCTCTATTTGTGTGCATGTATGGGAGAGAGAGCGATCTTCAGCCAGAGCACCCAAGCTGCTGGCAGTGGCACGGGCGGCAGGAGCCACCTGAGCAGTGAGACGGTATGGGAGCGGGAGTACGAAGCAAGGTTGGGGGGGGGTTGGTGCGGGGCTGCCCCCCCTACGCCCCACACCGGTTTACCTGAGCGCCCCGCCAGCAAGGTACTGAAGCACCGCAACTGCTGCCACAGTGAGACAGAGAGAGAGAGAGAGAGAGAGAGAGAGAGAAAACAGGGGGGCTCTCCAAACTCTGTGTATGAGAGAGTGTGCAATCACTGCTTCAGTCGGAGCATTCAAGCTGCTGGCAGCGGCAGTGGGGGATGGGGGTGGGGCAGGAGCCCCCTGAGCAGCCCTTTTTCTCCTCATCCTCCCCACTCAAGCAGCGGCAGGCTCTACAGGACAGCAGGGCCTCTCATTTCTCCCCTGGCATGGTAAACTCCAGCTTCAGTCGGGGCATTCAAGCTGCTGGCGACGGTAGCCATGATTGCCTCCTCCCCAATCAGGCAGCCAGCCCCACCTGACCTGCTCCCTTCCTGGCCAGCCGGTGCAAAGCATTGCCGTTCTTCTCCTCGTTGTCGTCCTCCCTGCCCATGTGGCAGTGGGGTCTGCGGGTCTCATTTCTGCCCCAGCACAGCAAACTCCGGCAGGCTGGGCGTGGGTGTGAAGGGCCTGGCCCCACAGTGCTTCCTCACTCAGTTGAAGGCTTCATTCAGCCTTCAAACAGTTAAGGCTCACGTAAGTGAGCACTGCACCAGAGCAACGGACGGCATTGCCTCCTGCACCTGGCCGATTCCAATTCCATGGCTGGCCTTACTGTTTGACAGGGAGTTTGCCTTACTCCCTCTCCCACTGAGCCTGCTGCTGCTTCGGTGGGGAGGAGGAGGAGGAGGAAGAGGAGGAGATTGGCGGGACCTCCAGAGAGTTGTGTATAAAAAGACACCCACAAACCTCAATGAACTGAAGCAATGTTGCAAAGAAGAGAGGGCCAAAATCCCTCCACAATGCTGCAAGAGACTGATAAAGTCATACAGAAAAGAATTACTTTTGGTTATTGCTGCTAAAGGTGGTTCTACAAATTACTGAATCATACTTTTTTTACACATGACTTCTCTGTTTTGGCTTCCTTTTATAAAATAAATGAGGACCTGATGTAATATGTCATGTGTTGTTGTTCCTCTCCGGTTGTATTTTACCTACAGTGGGACAAAAAAGTATTTAGTCAGCCACCAATTGTGCAAGTTCTCCCAGTTAAAAAGATGAGAGAGGCCTGTAATTGTCATCATAGGTAGACCTCAACTGTGAGAGACAAAATGAGAAAACAAATCCAGACAATCACATTGTCTGATTTGGAAAGAATTTATTTGCAAATTGTGGGGATGGTGTTATCTCAGTTGTCGGCAAACCGCACTGGGTAAACAACATTACCACAGAATCCTAATCTTATCAGGAATGTAGAAACAGGATGTCTGGCAGAGACCCTATATCAAGATATACAAGGCATGGGGGCCCAACACGTAGGCAATTGTTTCTCACAGGAAATACATGAGGAAGACATGAGGGGTCCATATGGAATTCACAAGCTTTCTTTAGCCAATCACCATGCTGGTTATCACCTTTAAAGCGCTCCATGGCATCGGGCCTAGCTATCTTCGAGACCGCCTGCTGCTACCGACAACCTCCCATCGTCCTGTGCACTCCCACAGAGAGGGCCTCCTCAGGGTGCCATCAGCCAATCAATGTAGGCTGGTGACCCCCAGGGG
Source organism: Pantherophis guttatus (assembly GCF_059756535.1). Taxonomy (NCBI): domain Eukaryota; kingdom Metazoa; phylum Chordata; class Lepidosauria; order Squamata; family Colubridae; genus Pantherophis; species Pantherophis guttatus. The sequence continues at coordinate 263,992,986 of NC_142064.1, forward strand.
GAGGGCCTTCTCTGTGGGGGCACCTACCCTCTGGAATCAGTTGCCCCCAGAGATAAGGAGAATCCAAGATCTTAGTGCCTTCCGCCGTGCCCTTAAAATCCACTTTTTCCAGCAAGCTGGGCTGGCTTAAGAAGAAATTTTAAATGTTTTAATTGGTTTGTATTTTTAATTTTGGGCCAAATTTATATATATTTTAATTGTTTTTAATATTTGTATTTTATGTTTTTTAATTCTGGTTGTACACCGCCCTGAGTCCTCAGGGAGAAGGGCGGTATATAAATTTAAAATAAATAAATAAATAAATAAAATCAGCATCAAGTAAACGTTGATTAATGTTTTGCCATGGTAGTTGTAAAATGACAATAAAAGGAAGCCTTCTGGATGGGGTGAGGGTGCCTTTCCCAAGGTACCTCACACCAAGGTGCCTTGATCAAGGTGCCTTCCACCCGAGGGGCCTTCCCGTGAACCATCATCCTGCCTACACGTCTTTCTTCATCGAAACAACACAAATTATGGTGGAAAATAAGTATTTGGTCACCTACAAACAAGCAAGATTTCTGGCTCTCACAGACCTGTAACTTCTTCTTTAAGAGGCTCCTCTGTCCTCCATTCAATACCTGTATTAATGGCACCTGTTTGAACTTGTTATCAGTATAAAAGACACCTGTCCACAACCTCAAACAGTCACACTCCAAACTCCACTATGGTGAAGACCAAAGAGCTGTCGAAGGACACCAGAAACAAAATTGTAGACCTGCACCAGGCTGGGAAGACTGAATCTACAATAGGCAAGCAGCTTGGTGTGAAGAAATCAACTGTGGGAGCAATAATTAGAAAATGGAAGACATACAAGACCACTGATAATCTCCCTCGATCTGGGGCTCTACGCAAGATCTCACCCAGTGGGGTCAAAATGATCACAAGAACGGTGAGCAAAAATCCCAGAACCACACGGGGGGACCTAGTGAATGATCTGCAGAGAGGTGAGACCAACGTAACAAAGGCTACCATCAGTAACACACTACATCGCCAGGGACTCAGATCCTGCAGTGCCAGACGTGTCCCCCTGCTTAAGACAGTACATGTCCGGGCCCGTCTGAAGTTTCCTAGAGAGCATTTGGATGATCCAGAAGAGGATTGGGAGAATGTCATATGGTCAGATGAAACCAAAGTAGAACTGTTTGGTAGAAATACAACTCATTGTGTTTGGAGGAAAGAGAATGCTGAGTTGCATCCAAAGAACACCATACCTACTGTGAAGCATGGGGGTGGCAATATCATGCTTTGGGGCTGTTTCTCTGCAAAGGGACCAGGACGACTGATCCGTGCACAGGAAAGAATGAATGGAGCCATGTATCGTGAGATTTTGAGTGCAAACCTCCTTCCATCAGCAAGGGCATTGAAGATGAAACGTGGCTGGGTCTTTCAGCATGACAATGATCCCAAACACACCGCCCGGGCAACGAAGGAGTGGCTTCGTAAGAAGCATTTCAAGGTCCTGGAGTGGCCTAGCCAGTCTCCAGATCTCAACCCCATAGAAAACCTTTGGAGGGAGTTGAAAGTCCGTGTTGCCCAGCGACAGCCCCAAAACATCACTGCTCTAGAGGAGATCTGCATGGAGGAATGGGCCAACATACCAGCAACAGTGTCTGCCAACCTTGTGAAGACTTACAGAAAACGTTTGACCTCTGTCATTGCCAACAAAGGATATATAACAAAGTATTGAGATGAACTTTTGATATTGACCAAATACTTATTTTCCACCATAATTTGCAAATAAATTCTTTCCAAATCAGACAATGTGATTGTCTGGATTTGTTTTCTCATTTTGTCTCTCATAGTTGAGGTCTACCTATGATGTCAATTACAGGCCTCTCTCATCTTTTTAAGTGGGAGAACTTCCACAATTGGTGGCTGACTAAATACTTTTTTGCCCCACTGTACTTTTAAGAACTTCTAAGGACCAATTCATTTTATTACATCCTGATATGTAAAATCATAGAAGTCAAGGAGAGCGTACTTTCTTTTTCACAACTGTATATCTGGAAGTCCTGGGGACAGATTATATGTTTTTAGACATATACACTCAGGGAGAAATAAAAATACACACACTTAAAATATGGAGAAAATCAATGTCTTTCAAGCCTGAAAAATATTTCAATCATACCTTCTGCACTAATGTTAATCAGGAACCTGATCAATTTGATGTTTGCTCATACGTTGAGATGATAAGGACGAAGTTCAGGCTGCAACAGTCTTCAGAGGCCATGGAAACGTTCACAGGAAATCACTAGCCTGTCTGTTAGGCACGTGACCAAAATCACAGAAGGCATGCTTGACTATTTTTATAATTTCTATAATTTCTATACTTTATCTGTCGTGTCCCAGCTGCCCCTTCTGTAATGAAGCAAAAGCAAAGAATGTATAAATATCTGCCTTTCACTATGTTCAGGGTTCCTTCCTTCTTAGGAGGGACCCATCTTTATTCAGCTGAAGAAATGCCTTGGCTTATCAATAAACACACTTGAACTCTCTTTTATTTTATTGAGCCACACCTGACAATCTACATGACACTAACTTGACAGAAGCTGGGGGCTTTAAATGACCAAATGAGGCCTAAAGCCTCTGCAAGATTTGAAGCACCAGTTATGCCCATGGAAGCCACGAACTCCAAGTAAAGGCAGAAAATGCTTTCCACAACCCCTTTGGTGACATCCCAATTGAAGTAGTCCTCACTTACCGACTGCAATTGGGACTGGCATCTGTGTCACTAAGCATTTTATTTCTAGCTCCTTTCTCCTGGCTTGGAACCGGACCAGATTTTTCTTCCTACAATTTATTTAGTTTTTAATGTGTATGTATTATTTACTGCCTCTAAGCTGCCCCCAGTTATGTCATGGTAAGGTTGGTGGCCAATACATTTTATAAATAAATAAACACAACTGAACAGTCAAAACATTCAATAGCTGGTTTTTAAAAAGTGCTGAGTTAAGCACAGTTGAACCTGGTGAATACACGGATGGGGGCACTAAGAGGAAAACACGGTGCTTGTTAGCTAGAAATGGAAGCAAAACAACCCAGAAACGACCAGAGACACATAAATCCGATCTTGTTGCCCAGAAAGCATCAGGTCCATAAGAGAAGAATTGAGTTGGGGGGACCTTGGAGGTCTTCTAGTCCATCCCCTGTTCAGGCAGGAGACCCTATTCCGTCCAGAACAAATGGCTGCCCAATCGCCCCTCAAAACCCTCCAGGGACGGAGCAGCCACAACCTCTGGAGGGAAGCCATTCCCAAAGAACCAACCTCCCCTTGAAAGAGGCTTTTTCAAGCTTCCCACCAGCAGAAATTGCAGCCCCCAGTTTCCCAGCCTGCAGCACCAGTGGGCTTCCATTTGGGGAGGGAAGGAACCTGCAGCAGCCGCAGCTGAGAGGCTTCAGCCCAGTTGCTTCTCCGCTTCCAGCCCAAGTTGCTCCCGGACTCTCCTCCCACCTGCTGCCCTCCACTCACCTGGCAGCTGCTGCTCCGACCATGGAAACAGCACAAGAGCCGCTCTGCACACCAACTTCCTCCCATCAGCCATCCGGAAGAGGAAGTTCCTCTGCGCCTCTCCTCGCCTCCCATCCTTTCTAGCAATGCAGTACTCAATGGTTTAAAAACTCCTTTTTTAAGCGCAATCAGGGATGGCACCATTGAATTGATGGCTTTCTAGGCACAGACGTTGCCTCACCGCCATCTAGCGACAGGAAGTGGAAAAACACGCTTGTCCAGTCTGTACCAAGGGATTTGGAAGATGTTTTCATTGATTACATGGCAGCAGGTCCTTTTCGACTCCTAGCAACCGACCTTTGCAACTGAGCCAAGTGAAATAGTGAAACGTGACGCTACTTAGCTTCGTTTTTGGTACCTTTGCGTCAGTCTGGCCTTGCAGTTTCCTTGACAAGGTTTTTTGAAAGGGGTTTCCTGCTTCCTAAGCTTGAGAGGACTGGCCAAAGTTGAACAGATGGTTTTGCCCTTAAGGTGGGACTGGAACTGGGCGTTTCTCTAACCTGGTGCCTTCACCACTACACCAAACTCCATCAGCAAATTCAAGGCTGCAGCTTTTAAGATCGAGCAATCAATCAATATGAATAGATCTGGAAGGGACCTTGGAGGTCTTGACTCCAACCTAGGGGTGCTATTCAGCAGGTTCTGACAGGTTCTGGAGAGCCAGTAGCGGAAATTTTGAGTGTGGAGAACCGGCAAATACCACCTCTGGCTGGCCCCAGAGTGGGGAGGGAATGAGGATTTTGCAGTATCCTTCCCCTGGAGTTGAGCGGGAATGGAGATTTTGCAGTATCCTTCTCCTGCCGCACCCAGCAAGCCATGCCCACCAAGCCACATCATGCCCACCAAGCCACACCCACAGAACCGGTAGTGAAAAAATTTGAATTTCACCACTGCTCCAACCCCTGATCAAGCAGGAGACCCTGCTTCTCTCCATCATTAGTTTCCATCCATTGTTCCTTGTTTTTGTCAGCCCCAGTCCGGCGGCGGTACTTGGGGCTGCTATTCGTGTGGGGATTGCCATTCTTCTGCTGCACACTTTGACCGACAACCCTTCCTGTGTGCCTGCTCTCCTGGATCGTCAGCCCTGAGGCATGCCTCTCACTTCGACATCCCAGCCGCATGCTAGATGACGTCAGGGTTATGCACTGAAGCAGTTTATCAACCTACAGTATATCACTTTAAGAAAAGACGGAGCAGCATGGAACAACTGAAGTGGCTTGTGATGGATTGGGGAGGGAAAGCCTTCTGGTGCTTTGAAAATAAGTAGACCCCCCTCCTCTTTGTGGCAGCCATTCGAATATTGGAATACTGCTATTATGTCTCCCCTTGTTCTTCTTCTTTTTTTTTTTATAGAAACTTTATTGAGGTTTTTTACATACAAAACAAAAATAAACAAAAATAAAACCGCACACAAAAATAAAGAAGAAAGGAAGACCTTGGAAGATTATTTAAATCATATAGGTGAATCAGAAAGAAAACTTCAAGTTAACCCAGAAGATGAAACAGCCAAAGAAAATTGGATGATGTGGAAGCATAAAGTAAATATCATGGAGCAAGAAGAGCTGGCACAAAGAATGAAAAGAACGAAACAATATCTTTTTGAGAATACTAACAAATCGGGCAGGTGGCTGGCCTATAAATTAAAAAAGGAAAACGAAAGGGGAATAATTCATACCTTAGAAGATTCTAAGGGTAAAATATTGACAAATGAGGAAGAAAAACTGGATAGGGTGAGAGAATACTATGAATCCCTATATAAAGAAGAGGAGGTACCAAATGATAAAATAGAACAATATTTGATAAAAGCAGAGCTCTCACAAATAACTGATGATGAGAAAGAAATGCTTAATAGAAAGATTACAATTGAAGAATTAAAAGTAGCTCTTTCCAAATTGAAAAATAACAAAGCACCAGGACCCGATGGATTCCCAGGGGAAATATACAAAAAATTAGAAGAAACACTCCAACCGAAATTAGTAGAAATTTTTAATGATGCACTGGTAGATTATAAAATTCCAGAGTCATGGAAAGAGGCGCATGTTACACTTGTGCCGAAAGAAGGTGCTGACCCAAAACAAATTCTTAATTATAGACCAATTTCGCTCCTAAATACTGACTACAAATTATTCATGGGTATAATGGCAGAAAGAATGAAAAAGATTTTAATCAATTGGATATATAAAGATCAGAATGGATTTCTTCCAGGGAGACAAATTAGGGACAATCTGAGAATCGTGCTAGACACTCTAGAGTACTATGAAGAACACCCCGAGAAACAGATGGCCCTGATTTTTGTTGATGCTCAAAAGGCATTTGACAATCTAAATTGGAAATTTATGACTAAACAAATTGAGATTATGAAATTCGGAACAAATTTTGAAATGATGATCAAATCTATCTATAATAACCAAAAGGCGAGTATTCTGGTGAATGGGGACAGGACCAAAACATTCCAAATTAGTAAGGGAGTAAGGCAAGGTTGTCCCCTATCCCCACTATTGTTTATTTTGGCCCTAGAAGTTCTTTTACGGAAAATCAGAACCAATGAGGAAATAAAAGGATTGAAGATCAGGAAGGAGACCTACAAGACGCAAGCATTTGCGGACGACGTAGCCCTAATCCTCGAAGACCCCATAGAATCGGGACCAAAAGTATTAGAGGAACTAAGTAAATATGGAGAGGTGGCAGGTTTCATATTGAATAAAACTAAAACCAAAGTATTGATCAAGAACACAACAGAGAGCCAGAAAAACGAGTTAGAAGAAGTATTAGGATTACAGGTTGCCAAAAAAATTAAATACCTAGGAATTTGGATTACATCAAGATGTTCGACCCTGAAAGACGATAATTATACCCCCCTAATCAGTAAAATGAAACAAGACCTAGACAGATGGAAAAAAAATAAGAGTATCACTATTGGGCGAGATAGCCACAATTAAGATGAACATCCTCCCCAGAATATTATTCTTATTCCAAAATATACCGATACATTTAGATAATTTTTTTTTCTAGAACTAGATAAAATTATCAGAGAATTTATATGGGAAGGGAAAAAACCGAGATTTTCCATTAAAATTTTAAGGGGCAAAAGAGACATAGGCGGATTTGGACTCCCGGACTGGCAAACATACTACAGGGCAGCTAAGCTAGTTTGGATAAGAGATTGGATCACCTTGGAAAATGAGAGGATACTTACCTTAGAAGGTCATGACTTGCAAAAAGGGTGGCACGCTCACATTTGGGACATGGAGAAGAAAAGGAAGACACATTTCCATAGACATAAAATCAGAGACTCCCTGATACAAACATGGATCCAGATCAGGCAAAAATATTACAAAAAAACCCCAAATTGGCTCTCAACGATGGAGGCCCTGACCCACCCCAATAGATGGGAGAGGGAGAAAATGGGCAGATATAAAGATATTTTAGACGAAGGAGGGAGGCTTAAATCAAATGACACCTTACGAGAGCAAGGAACAATCTTAGATTGGTGGACTTACTTACAAGTGAAATCCAGATACCAGAGAGATAAAGAACAATACGGTTTAGAATTTGGACCAAATGGATTGGATAAAGTCCTGTTGGGAATAAATAAAAAGATCCTGGCAAGACTATACAATTATTTACTAGGCGACGATAAGTTTGAAGATGTCACAAAGAATCAAATAATTGCATGGGAGAAAAATACAGGGCGTGATATAAATTTTGGAGAATGGGAGGAGGCATGGAACAGGAATCTTAAATTGACCAGAGCGGTGACATACAAGGAAAATCATTACAAAATATTCCATAGATGGTATTTAGCCCCGGCCAGACTAGCAAAAATATACCCCAATATACACCCCAACTGTTGGAAATGCGGCCATGGTCAAGGCACCTTCTTTCACATGTGGTGGACATGCCAGGAAGCGAAAGGATACTGGAATAAAATTAGGAGGTGGTTATATGAAATAATAGATGAAGATATTGAATTAACACCAGAGATTTTCCTCCTGGGAATAATAAAGAAGCCATATAGAAAGGAAATGATACATTTAATGATCCATATAATTACAGCCGCCAGATTGGCATATGCACAGTACTGGAAAGAGAAAACTCAGCCACCAGAAGAGCTTACAATTAAGAAAATACTCGAGTGCGCAGAGATGGCTAAATTAACCTATGAATTAAATGATGAGAAGATAGTTTATTATTTGGTGTGGGAAAGGTGGTATAAGTGGTTGCATGATAAAATGAAAAGAAGACCTAAAGGTGTGCTAAATATTGATCAAAAGTGAGCTGAAATATCACTAAGTATTATTTATGTAAATAGTTAAAACACTGTACATCTGATAGTAATTGAAAATGTTATTATACTTATATGTTTTATGTCTTTGCATGTTTTGTCCCTTGTTCTTCTTTTTATTAGACTAGACCAGGGGTCCTCAAACTGTTTAAACAGGGGGCCAATTCACGGCCCCTCAGACTGTTGGGCCCCTCCGACCAGCTGGGTGGGCGTGGCTAGGTGGTCATGTGACTAAGTGGGCATGGCCAATTTAACAGTCCATTAAACATTACCCACAAATTAAACTTTAATTTGTTTTGCTCCTGCGGGTGTTTTATTTGCTATTATTTGTGTGTTGCTCTTTTGGTTGACTTTTCTTTTTACTAGATCATTTTTTCAGTTGTTTAGGAGTCTAGTGGTCGACTTCAGGAAACTCAGTTTTGCAGCAATTCTTCTCAGCCCCAAGTTGCTTACAATCAAGTCTCTCTGTGTGTGTGTCTCTTATTTCTCTCTCTGTGTGTCTCTTTCTGTCTCTCTCTCTCTCTCTCTTTATCTATCTTCTGGAGGCAGTGGAGGCCTCGGGCATCTGTGCATCCCATTTTTTACCTCCAGCAGCATTCTGCAGGCAAAAATGGCCTATATTTTTGGCCAAAAATGGGCCGTTTTTGCCCATTTTTTTGTCTCCTGGAGCATCTGTCTGCTCCATTTTTCACCTCCCCTACCTCCAGCAGCATTCTGCAGGCAAAAATTGTTGGCCTTACCTTTCATCTCCAGCCTGCGGGGCTTATGAAGGTAAGTCCTGCGCTCGGCTGAAGGGCGGGCGGGGTGATGTGGTTGGGGCAGCCTCGTGGTCCTGCACGGGTCGGATTGATGGCTTCGGCGAGATGCATGCAGCCCGCAGGCCCTAGTTTGAGGACCCATGGACTAGACATACCCAATTCCTGTAACCGTTCTTCGTGTTCTTCGCAACCGACGAAACAGAAGCTCACGAAAGAAAAAGATTTTACCTCTTGCCGTGCTGCTGGAGTTGGGATGCCCTGCCTCCCACCAGCCAGGTGGCCTTCATGTCTCTGCTGTGTTTGCGCGGTCCGTGCATGCATGTGCACATGTCCATGCATGCGCTTGTCCGACCATGCCCATACGCGTACCTTTCAGTTTGGGCATGCGTGTGCACACAATTTGGCCGTTTGGTGTCTAAAAGGTTTACCATCACAGCTATAGGGTGCTTGCCTGTTTCTATATCTTTGTAATGTAATGGGCCAACGGTATATAAGCTGCGGTTCTGCTTTAGGTCAGGGCTGCTCAGAAGGCTGCCAATGCTCTGCTGGAATCCAGCGTGAACAGTGATTAATATATGTTGAATCTTCCAAGTGATTGGCTGCTTTAGGTGAGGCAGGATTTGGCCATAATATTACGTTCCTTTATACTTCTCCCATTTCTCTCTCTTCCTATTGACTATCAGGGAGTAGTCAGGTTGCTCTCACTGAGCTGACTGCAATTTCTGCAGGTGTGTGTGTGTGTGTGAGAGGGGGGGGGGAGAGAACACCCTGAAGAAAGAAATGACAGTTCGTGTGTTGCTGTCAAGAAACCTGTAATAACGAATCCTTTAAATCACCAGGCATTCAGTGCCACTCCAGAGACTTGACTTTTTCTGTTGCATAATTGCTGTCCTTCTAACTTGCTTGTTTTTCTGGGAGGCTTCCACCATCAACAGTGTTTCCTCAGAGAAGTCACAGACCTGCCCTGAAGGAACATACAGCAGGAGGAAGTGAACTTTTGACTCCCCTCCAAGAAGCTTGGTGGGTCCCTACAAACTTGTGTATGTGTGCGCCCGCGCACACACTCCTGTTATACATCTGCTGTGGCAGGAGTGAAAGGTTCTGACAAGTTCTGGAGAACCGGTAGCGGAAATTTTGAGTAGTTCAGAGAACCAGTAGCGGAAATTTTGAGTACTTCAGAGAACCGGCAAATACCACCTCTGGCTGGCCCGAGTGGGGAGGGAATGGAGATTTTGCAATATCCTTCCCCCAGGACTGGGGAGGGAATGGGGATTTTGCACTATTCTTCCCCTGGAGTGGGATGGAAATGGAGATTTTGCAGTATCCTTCCCCTGCCACACCCACCAAGCAAAGCCCAAAGAACCAGTAGTAAAAAAAAATGGATTTCACCATTGTGCTGTGGGCTATGAGATCCCAGGGAAGCAGGCAGGATGGATTTGATTTAAATCAAGTCGATTTAAATCACGATTTAAATCTTGATTTAAATCACTAGTAAAAAGGCTTGATTTAAATCAACTCGATTTAAATCATAATTTTTAAAGAGTAACTGTCCTGGAGCAGATCCTCCTCTGACCCGCTGTTGATTCACCGACAGTCCCAATATTGCAGAATATACAGCTTCATGCTTCATAACTAAGCTCCATTTCATATAAACTAAATTATTAATGTATCTTAAACAGAAAACTATCTTTAGATTTTTACTCCAAAAGCAGTTTATTAAAATAAATTTGATAAAAAACAAAAAATCCGATTTAAATTTAAAAAAATCCAATTTAAATTTTTAAAAATCCATTTAAAAAAAAAAATCATCTATTTTTATTCACCCTGACAGCAAGTGACATATCCAGCAGGGCTAGAAAAACAATGACTTGTTGGTGCTGTCTCATTCCCAGGGATCCCACCTGGCCCAAGAAGTTCTTAAGTGGGACTCTACCATGAGGCTCTGGTTACTGCTTGCTACCTGTGTATAGAGAAAATCCTCCCTGTTCCTCTGCAGATATGAGCAACGTGGAAGGGAAATGTTGGACTGGATTTCTCTGAGGAATGGACTTCAGGCCACGATCAGTTTCGAAGGAAGTTTTTATTCCGGTCAACTGAGCAAAGATAATTTCCATATAAGAATGTGTGATGACAATTTCTCAACAGAGAAAAAGGCGGAAGTTGCAATTATATGATTTTTTTTTCAATTCCTTTCCTGCTTTTCTGTTTCCATTCTTCGTTATTATTTGTTTTGTATATTTTATTAGATAAAAAATTCCAAATTAAGAAAAGAATGGGGCGACTTCGATACATTTTTGCACACACATCTCTATTACCAAACTTTTTCCCAACCGTTTGAAATGCCTTTTGGAAACATTTCTCTTACCATATACAGTCAGTCATCTCCTCTTTCCAACCCCCCTCCCCCTTTTCTAGCCCTGCTGGATATGTCACTTATTTGCTTTGACCTAATGGAGACTTCTGTGTATGCAAAGTTACAGAAGCACAGGGCATTTAGCATGGGTGTGTTTGGAAGTGAAGAAAGTTAGCGCCCACCCTTCCTGGAAGAATGAAATATTTTAGGAAATATTAAAAAGGCAGAATATTATATTTCCCTGGATGAGAAAAGGAGAAGCAAGTTTTTAAAGACAAAGGGCAGCTCCCCGCCCCCAGCAAATATTTGGTGCACATTAAGACTGGGCCAGCCAGGACTTCAACTCCAGGGTGATGGGATTAAGACGTGACCCTCCAGAACATAATAGGATTATCTACCTCACCACATGGCACAACCATGCCCCTTCATTACATCACCCAGCAAGATTCGGGGGCTGGGCAGCGAAGCCAGCCGAAATGGACAACGGACGCTGAATTTCTGCCTCTTCCAGGCCATTGCAGAGAATAGATTTAAAAAATAAATCTTAACTCCTGTGGAGATTGGGAAAGCTGCTCAGAACAATTCTTCCCTCTGGTGAGATTTAGGCCCTACAAGGATGCAGATAGAAAAAATATCTCCTATCTCAATGTGGTTTGGAAGCAAGGAGAGAGGATGTTTCCAGTTATTCTTCCATGTTTCATTATTCTGGAAACTCCCACTTCTCTGCAGTTTCCTTGGCAAGATTTTTTGAAAGCGGATTTCCCCATTCCAAGGCCTGAGGACGGGACAGGCCAAGGCCTCTGAGATGGCTTTGTGCCTAAAGCAGGACCGGAAATGAGCGTCTCTCAGGCTGTAACCTGGTGACCACCAAATGGGGCTTTCTTTGTCCCCACAAAATCTATCCATTCAGCTGTTCCTCCTACTCCAGCCCCAGATTCAAGGCTGCAGCTTTCAAGATCCAGTATCCTCCAAACAACACATACTTTACCCCTTTCAATCTGAGCTTCAAATTTTAGTTCTGAGGAAATGGGGTCTGTTTGTCCGAGTGGAGGCTTTTGACCTCGGGCCGTAGACCATCCCCTCTGAATCTTAGGTTGGCTTTATTTAATTTTGCTTAATATTTTTATATAGCCCTGTGAGATTCAGAGGCTTTGGGATCACTGAAAGGGTTTCCGACTCCTAACCATAATAAGCTGAGACATAATAAAGATGGTGCAAAGAAAAGAAGGAAAATTGATTAAATATATTTTTATTATTTTAAATTTTAGAAATTTTGCATATGTTTAAATTTGAAATCACTTGGGCTTAAGACTCAGGCCAAGACCCTCTTGGTTTCTCCACACACGGTATCTCCATGGTTGGCCCAGTCCTGGTTGTTGGGTGTCCTTCATGTAATGAGAGCTACTAAAAAAATTGTGAAATGAAATGAACAATCTTGGAATTCTTTGGTGTCTTCCAATCCCAGAAAAATCAGGATCATTCATCTGCATAGCTAAAATGTCACTTTTGCTGCTAAAAATAATGTTCCTCCCCACATTTGAAGGATAAATTTTTGAAAAAAAAAACAAACATTAAGGAACCCTGAGAGACAAATGAAAGAACAGGAAACATCTTCTGTTTACAGAAATTCTGACACTTTCCTTTATCTAAATCCAAAATAAAGTAAAAGTAAAATATCTGTCTTTCTCAAAAGCTATTCAAGATTTTTACGCAATGCTATTTTAGAAATTAAACTATCTACTGTAAAAAAATTTCCCTCACATCTCCCACCGGGGAGGGGGCGATGATCACAAAAGTATCAGTCCCTTGATGCTGCTCTCAGCCACCAGCTCTCAAAGGCTAACAAGGAGGCCCCTAAAAACAAAGGAGATCACAGCAGGAGTAGCGAATAAATCTTGAGGTCCTGTGTTCAAAACCACAATCCTTTTTCTCCTCAACTCAATATTCCTACAGCTCTTCTCAATGAACAGCCTTTTCATCTGAAAATTCACACTGGTTTTGTCACTCCCCCAAACTCCCCCAAAATATTTGCTATTCATATGTTTTCTTCCACTTGCGTGCCTCATTCTTGACATAATCTGAAGAGACATGCTGGGTGTACTGAATTCCTGGAACTGTTTGGAAAAGATAAACTTTGAACCCCCTCTACTTCCCTTCTTCTCTTGCTATCTCCCTTATATGAGGAACCACAATCTCTAACTATAGTCTGAGTGCTCAAATCCCCAAGAGATGCTGGCTGGAAAATTCTGGGGCTGAAAATCTCGAGCACACCCAGGGAGAAAAAGGCTGGGACTCTGTAGGTGGTATTTTTATCGTCTACCATGATAAAAATGCAAAGAACACTCTCAAAAAGATTTTTACATGATTGCACAATTTCTACAAAAATAAATACAGGTAATCCCTGGGGTATGAGCATTTCCTTAGCGAACTTTTGAAGTTATGCAATAAGCACCCCCTAGCGTTTACCAACAAATCCTGAGACTATGAATATTGCAGCACCACAGCAGTTGTTCACCCTTACAAATGACCGCAGAGGCTCTGCATCATTCACCCCGCATATTCCGCCCCCCCCCCACTGGTCTTCACAGGCACTTCACCTGTGGAGTCACTGACCTTGCAATGACCTCCTCTCTGTTGCTGTTTCTTTGCCCGCATTCACAGAGAACAGAGGCCTAATGTACTGCGAGATCTTGTGTAATCTCACATTTAAGGCCTCTATTCTCTGTGAATTGAGACCTGGACGTTTACAAACTGAGGGAAGGCCTCGGTCATTCAGCCCTTCCCTCCGTTTGCCATTTCCTTGCCGAAGCCTGCAGGGAGATTGCGTAAGCTTCAGCAGCTCTTTGCAAAAAGCCACCAGCAGAGCTTGAGAGGAACAGACGCACCCCTCCAAAACCCTGTTCCTACAGGCAAAGGCTTTTTGCAAAGGGCTGCCAAAGCCTACAGGAATGCAATCCTCAATTCTTTGCCAACAAGAAAGTAGCCTTGAGAGGACGCGGGGTACAACCCCGCTCCAGGGGTTGCTTTCTCTGTGCTTGAGGCCTCATCAGGCTGATCTGGGGTGAGAAAGCAGCAAATGCAAGAGCGAAAGCAGGAAGTGATGTCGTTCAATGTAAGAGATTCACTCCCACAAATTCTCGAGTTAAGGATGGAATGGGCAGGATCCATTGCATTCACAACCCGAGGACTATCCATATCCAGCAGCTTCTCCTGTTGATGGCCTTATCAAATTAGTATGTTGCCATTTTTTTTCTTCTAATACCTAATTACATATACATATTTGCCTACAAAAAATTAGGTAAATTCTTTGTAGTCAAATTTAACAGTCAATATCTCAGATGGACTTACAATGGGATACTAGAAATGAAATTCAAGCTTTCTCTACACTTATCACTTGGGACGTCAAGTGGATTTTCTTGTGTGCATATAAGGCTGAAATGTTTCCTGAAGCACCATTCACATTCAGGGTACTCAAATGGTTTCTCCCGAGTCTATAAGCATATGATTTAGAAGGCTACTGAAATCTTTTTCACAGTCTGGACAATTCTATGGTTTCTCTCCTGTGGCGTATCACCAGGTTGGAATTCCAACCGAAACTTTTTCCACAAACGAGACACTCATACGGTTTCCATCCTATGTGAGTCCTCTAGTGCACCACGAGTTGGGATCTCTGAGAGAAACTTTTCCATGATCAGGCCATTTAAAGGGTTTCTCTCCTGTGTGAGTCCTCTGGTGTTCCATGAGGTGGGAATTCTGACTGAAACATTTCCCACAAAAAGGACATTCAAACGGTTTCTCTCCTGAGTGAATCCTCTGGTGTTGAACCAGAGTGGAATTCTGACGGAAACTTTTCCCACAGTCAGGACATTGAAAGGGTTTCTCTCCTGTATGAGTTCTCTGGTGGTTCACCAGGCTAGAATTGTGACTGAAACTTTTACCACAATCAGGACATTCATAGGGTTTTTCTCCTGTGTGAATCCTCTGGTGTCTCACAAGTCTGGAATTCTTACTGAAACTTTTCCCACAAACAGGACAGTCAAATGGTTTCTCACCCGTGTGAATCCTCTTGTGTTGAACCAATGTGGAATTCTGACTGAAACTTTTCCCACAGTCATGACATTTAAAGGGTTTCTCTCCTGTGTGAGTCCTCTGGTGGTTCACTAGGCTAGAATTGTGACTGAAACTTTTACCACAATCAGGACATTCAAAGGGTTTTTCTCCTGTGTGAGTCCTCTGGTGTGAAACGAGGTGAGAATTTCGACTGAAACTATTCCCACAGTCATGACATGTAAAGGGTTTCTCGCCTGTGTGAACCCTCTGGTGTATCACCAGGTTGGAATTATAACAGAAACATTTCTCAAAATCAAGAATTTCAAACGGTTTCTCGTTATTGTGAGTCCATGTTGCCATGCTCGCTAAAGCATTTTCCACATTGGGAGCACTTGTAGGGCTTCTCTCCTGTGTGAGTCCTCTGGTGCACCACAAGCTGGGATCTCTGAGAGAAACCTTTCCATGATCAGGACATTCAAAGGGTTTCTCTCCCATGTGAGTCTTCTGGTGTATCACCAGGTTGGAATTCTTGCCAAAACTTTTACCACAGTCAGGACATTCAAATGATTTCTCTCCTGTGTGAGTCCTCTGGTGTTTCACCAGGGTGGAATTCTGACTGAAACATTGCCCACAGTCAGAACATTTAAAGGGTTTCTCTCCTGTGTGAATCCTCTGGTGTTGAATCAGGGTGGAATTCTGAGTGAAACTTTTCCCACAGTTAGGACATTTAAAGGGTTTCTCTCCTGTGTGAGTCCTCTGGTGTTCCACAAGGTGGGAATTCTGACTGAAACTTTTCCCACAAAGAGGACATTCGAACGGTTTCTCTCCCGTGTGAATCCTCTGGTGTTGAACTAGGGTGGAATTCTGACGGAAACTTTTCCCACAGTCAGGACATTTAAAAGGTTTCTCTCCCGTGTGTGTCCTCTGGTGGTTCACCAGGCTGGAATTGTGACTGAAACTTTTTCCACAATCAGGACATTCAAAGGGTTTTTCTCCTATGTGAGTCCTCTGGTGTCTCACGAGTCTGGAATTCTTACTGAAACTTTTCCCACAAACAGGACAGTCAAACGGTTTCTCTCCTGTGTAAGTGCTCTGGTGTGAAAGGAGGTGAGAATTTCGACTGAAACTATTCCCACAGTCAGGATATTTAAAGGGTTTCTCACCTGTGTGAATCTTCTGGTGTATCACCAGGTTGGAATTATCACAGAAACATTTCTCACAATCAGGACATTCAAACGGTTTCTCCTTGGTGTGAGTCCATGTTGCCACGCCCCCTAAAGCATTTACCACATTGGGAACAGTTGTAGGGCTTTTGTCTTGTGTGAGTTCTCTGGTGCACCACGAGCTGGGATCTTTGAGAGAAACTTTTCCACGAACAGAACATTCAAAGAGTTTCTCTCCTATGTGAGTCCTCTGGTGTTGAACCAGGGTGGAATTCTGACTAAAACTTTTCCCACAGTCAGGACATTCAAAGGGTTTCTCTCCTGTGTGAATCCTCTGGTGTTGAACAAGGGTGCAATTCTGAGTGAAACTTTTCCCACAGTCATGACATTTAAAGGGCTTTTCTCCTGTGTGAATCCTCTGGTGTTTCACGAGGTGGGAATTCTGATTGAAACGTTTCCCACAAACAGGACATTCAAATGGTTTCTCTCCTGTGTGAATCCTCTGGTGGCCAATAAGGCTGGAATTCTGACTGAAACTTTTTCCACAGTCATGACATTTAAAGGGTTTCTCTCCTGTGTGAATCCTCTGGTGTTTCACCAGGCTGGAATTGTTACTGAAACATTTCCCACAATTAGGACATCCAAACGGTTTCTCCTTGGTCTGAGTCCACGTTGCCCTACTAGCTAAAGCATTTACTGTATTGAGAGCACTTGTAGGGCTTCTTTCTTTTGTGGGTCCTTCCATGAAACAAAACGGAATGGTACTGATCAAAGGTTTTGCCACATTCAGCATATATGTAAGGCTTTTCTCCAGTCTGGATCCTCTCATGCATAATCAACTGTGATTTGCAAGTTGTATCTTTCCCACAACAGGAACCTCTATGGAGCTATTCCGCAACTAATATTCTTGAGGAAGTCAACAAATATGGATGAACCCTTGTTTAGTGATGCTTTGATTTACTGGTGATTTTCTTCATCCCAGAACGAGGCCTGCAACAGTGTCTCCTCTACGTGGCTTTCCAATTGACCTTTTCCTCCCCACTGACTTTTTCACTTCCCCCTTTTGCTGAATGGAAAAATAATCTCCCTTAACTTTTCATATAATATATGATTGAATTTCACACACTACTTTTCCCAGCTAGAAATCTTTTCTTGATTTTTTTCTCGTTTCTCTCTCACTTGCCGAGGAAGTTGAAGAATTGTGGGCTCACTGAAGGAAATGGAAAATATTTTGATTTCTGGACTGACTTGTTTCAATTTTGCTTGTTATCCTCAGTTGTCCAGAGTGCTCTTATTGCATCCTCTTTGTCTATAAGATTCAAATAAAAGGGTATCTTTAATGGTTGCAGAAGATGAGAAAAAAAGAAAAACATTTACATTACAATGAAAAATGATGAAATTCACTTTTTGACTGGTCAATCACAAATTCTTAGCAATGCAAAGGGTTTTTTTCAAATACAGTCAAGTGAAAAAGAAAATCTCTTTCATTTCTATGGTTTTACTTATCAGGGTATCATAAATATCATTGCAACAGAACAGAAGAGAATAAAAGAATTGGAAGGGACCTTGCAGGTCCTTCAAGTAGGAGACCCTATACCATTTCAGACAAGTGGCTGTCTTGTCTCTTCTGAAAAGCTTCCAGTGATGAAGCACCACAATGTCTGAAGGCAAGCCATTCTGCTGGTTATTTGTTCTCACCATTAGGAAATTTCTCACTGCTTCCATAGTATAAACAGGCAAAGTAGCAGCCAAGTAGTGCTAATAAAGTGCCCTTGATCAATTGATCAGCAGCAAGTATGACCACATCTATAAAAGCCAAAGTTGTAGGAGTTTCCTGGTCTCTGGCATTGAGGTGTGTGTTAACACAATGCCAAAGAGTAAAGACATCAGCAATGATCTTAGAGAAGCAATGGTTGTTGCCTATCAATTTGAGAAGGTTTAAACAGCCATTTCCAAACAATTTAAAATCCATCGTTCTACAGTGAGGAAGATTATTCACAAGTAGGAAACATTCCAGATAGTTGCCAATCTTCCCAGGAATGGACATCCAAGAAAATTCACCCTGGGACTTGGACTCTGTCTTTTATATTATCAAGCCACACCTGTCAATCTGCATGGCACTAGCTTTACAGATGTGGGGTTTTAACTGATGAAATGATGCCTAGAGCCTCTGCAAGATTTGAAGCACCAGTTATGCCCGTGGAAGCCATGAATTCCAAGTAAAGGCAGAAAATACTTTCCACAACCCCTTTGGTGACATCCCAATTGAAATAGTCCTCACTTACTGACTGCAATTGGGACTGGCTTCTGTGTCACTAAGCGGCCCGATGAATCATGATTTCAAATGACGGTGTCAATTTACATCTGTTCCTCTGCAGTTCTTAAACAAATCACTGTGGGTTGTTAAATATAATGTCACATGACCATGGCTTGCAACTTCCTGCCGGCATCCTCACTGAGTTTGCTTGTCAGAAGCCAGCTGGGAAGATCACAAATGGGGATCATGTGTGGGATGCTGAAATCATCATAAAAGTGCACCAGTTGCCAGAATCCAAATTGGTGCAACTCCTTTTCCTGCACCTTCATAACTACGTCTGCTTCTACAGTGCCACTGTAACTTGGAAGGCTCAGTGAACCAATGGTAAGTGAGGACTATCTATGCTTGTCCTTGATCAAGTAGTAGATCCCCCCTCCACCCCATTCCACCCCTCCTTCCTCATATATTCTTTATTTTAATGGTTGGTATTAATTTTGTGGGAAGCCCCCCACCCAATGAAATACTTCGGGAATGTTAAAAGAGGCAGAATATTATATTTCCCCAAAGGGGAAATGGAGAAAAATCTTAACAAGGCAGAAAGCAGCCCCAACAGCCTCTAGCAGATGCCTGAAGCCTTTAGAGATGGATATTTGGTGTCCATTAAGAAAGACTGGACTAATCTATTCACAAACAAAACACCTTCAGCTCCAGTTGATGGGATTAAGAAGGACAGGACAGGACTTTTAAGACATAACAGGATTAACCCATCACCATTAAAATGGAGCGTTTCAAACACAAAACCCCAAAGAATGTATAAAGGCTCACCTATCCCAACCCCATTTTGTCAACAACCTAAAAAAAGACCAGAGGCACATCAGTCCGACCATGTTGCCCGGAAAACATCAGGTCCATAAGAGAAGAATTGAGTTGGGGGGACCTTGGAGGTCTTCTAGTCCATCCCCTGTTCAGGCAGGAGACCCTATTCCGTCCAGAACAAATGGCTGCCCAATCGCCCCTCAAAACCCTCCAGTGAGGGAGCAGCCACAACCTCTGGAGGGAAACCAGCCCCAAAGAATCAACCTCCACTTGAAAGAGGCTTTTTCAAGCTTCCCACCAGCAGAAATTGCAGCCCCCAGTTTCCCAGCCTGCAGCACCAGTGGGCTTCCATTTGGGGAGGGAAGGAACCTGCAGCAGCCGCAGCTGAGAGGCTTCAGCCCAGTTGCTTCTCCGCTTCCAGGCCGTGGAGGGAACGGAACAGCCCGAGTTGCTCCCGGACTCTCCTCCCACCTGCAGCCCTCAACTCACCTGCCAGCTGCTGCTCCGACCCTGGGAAGAGCAGAAAAGCCGCTCTGCACACCACTTTCTTCCCATCAGTCATCCGGAAGAGGACGTTCCTTTGCGCTTCTCCTCTCCTCCCATCCTTTCTAGCAATGCAGTACTCGATGGTTTAAAAAAAACTCCTTTTTCAAGCTCAAGCACGGATGGCTAAAGTGTGGGCGGCTTTCTAGGCAAAGATGTTGCCAGATCGCCATCTAGCGGCAGGAGGTGGAAAAACATGCTTGTCCAGGCTCTACCAAGTTATTTGGAAGATATCTTCAGTAATTACATGGCAGCAGGTCCTTTTCGACTCCTAGCAACTGACCTTTGCAACTGAGCCAAGTATTAATGCAGCCTAGGATTGTATTGGTTATTTTGGCTGCTGTCACTCACTGTTGGATCACATTTAAGTGATTGTCCGCTGGGACTCCAAGATCCCTGTCACAGTTACGGGCATTAAACCAGTTTATACTGGCTTAATTCACCTAGTTTATACCTATGCAGTTGGTTTTTCCTGTCCAAGTGTAAAACTACTTTTATCTGTGTAATATCATTTTGTTGGATTGGGCCCACTGTTCAAGTCTGTCAAGTCTTTTTTGGATCTTGAGCTTCTCTTTTGGGGTGTTGGCAATTCCTGCCAGCTTATTGTCATCTGAAAATTTGATGAGTTCCCCTTCTATCCCCTAGTCTAGATTGTAACCCACTGCTTTTTTTCCTCTATGAGCGTTTAGTTCCATTGAGGACTACACATTGAGTTCGATTTGTCAGCCAGTTAGAAACCCATTTTGTGCGGGTGCTGTCTATCTCACATTTTTCTAGCTTGCCAAGAAGTAGTTGTGATCTACTTTATCAAATGCTTTCCTGAAATCTAAGTATACTATGTCCACAGCATTCCGCTGGTCCACTCATTTAGTCATTTTGTCAAAGAATGAAATAAGGTTTGTTTTGCATGATCTGTTTTGATGTTGGCTACTGTTTATAACTTTGTTTGACTCTCCCTGCGAGGGGATCTCCGCAGCATAACCTGGCGTAACCTGGCAAAGGAACAGGTGGGGGCGGAAACTGGGCTCCCAGCCCCCTTTTCCCTTTTCCTGCCTCCTCTCTAGGCGCAAAAGGAAAGTCTCTGCATTTAACCCGTTCACTGAAGCCGTTGTGGGGAGGGGGGCGACTGGGATGCTAGAGGACAATGCTAAAGTCCTCCATCTGGATGGATGGCTCACCCATATCACCCCTAAGAAAAGCCAAGGTTTGAAAAGCAAGCACCCAGATTTTTAAAAAATAGAGACTGAAAATCACTGCAATAGTAAAAGAAACTTGCATGTGCTAATCCACAGCTGCAATAGGTGCAAATTAGGAATGCATTGATGCTGAAGAGGGGTGAGGCAGACTTGCAGATGTCATTGAACTACAAGGCCCACCATCTTTCACCCATGCAATTCCTGGCTGGAGATGCTGCCTTTTCCTAGGGTCTAGGACTTTTCGGCTTGGACTCTTCGCCTTACCTGTTTCTCCTTAAAGTTTTCGCCTCTGCGTTATTAGCCACAAACTTTTATCCTCGTCTGACCCACCCAGGGGTGGGTTCTAAATTTTTTTACTACCAGTTCTGTGGGTGTGGCTTATTTTGTGGGTGTGGCTTGATAGTCATGTGACAATTATTTAGGATTTAGCAGAGGTACTGGTCTACCAGGCTTTTAACTGCTTACAGAGCTGTACCGATCTACCCATTTATGTTTGCAGGCACTGATCTACTCATGTATTTTGGCAGGCACCGGTCTACTCATTTGTTTTCTTTTAACACTGATCAGCTGTAGGGCAGCCCTTTGAAGCCCTGCGGCAAGAGTTTAAACAGTTTTTTTTCCTCTAGCCATCAGCTGGGACTCAGGAGGCAGCAATAGGTTGGGGGTGGGGCCAAATAAAAGGTAAGAATAATGCGGGGGTGGGTGGTAGGGGTGGGGGGTGGGGGGACAGAACGGGTTCGGTGACATCATATCATCACCGTTACAAGCTCAGGAGAACTGCGCCAAACCGGGAGGAACCCACCACTGGACCCGCTCCCAGTCTTTCACCCTGGCACATCGGCCATGGCCCCTCCGTCCCAGTCCCTTTGCTGGGGCCATTCGTCGAAGTACAGTTCACGTCGGGCTTTTGGCCTCCCAGGACAATTCGCAGCCAGCCAATCGGTGCAGGGACTCGGGGGCTTTGGGAGTGGAAGAGCGGGGGCTGCAGTTCAGAGGGAGGCTCAGGAGGGCCAAAAACACCCCTCCTTTGTCCAAAGTGTCTGAGACAAGGGCTGGTTCCCATCACCATGAGCTGCTCGCCTGAGGCTGCCGAGAGCAGCGTGGGGGTGTGGTGGGGGAGGGGGACTGTAGAGGACAAGGGATCCAGTCACAAAAGACAAGGGGAGGGGGCTGTAAAGGATGAGGGAGGGATCCATCACCCCGAATGGGAAGAGAAGAGGGGGGTGGGGGGAGAGAGAAAAAGAAAGAAAGAGAGAGAGAGAGAGAGAGTGAGAGAAAGAAGGAAGGAAGGAAGGAAAGAAAGAAAAAAACAAAGAAAGAAGGAAGGAAGGAAGGAAGGAAGGAAGGAAGGAAGGAAGGAAGGAAGAAAGAAAGAAAGAAAGAAAGAAAGAAAGAAAGAAAGAAAGAAAGAAAGAAAGAAAGAAAGAAAGAAAGAAAGAAAGAAAGAAAGAAAGAAAGAAAGAAAGAGAAAGACCCCCCTTTTTGTCCAAAGTGCCTGAGACAAGGGCTGGTTCGCATCTCTTTGCCACAAAGGACAGGGTGGGGGAGGGAGGCTGTAGAGGCTGAGGGATCCAGCCACAAAAGACAAGGGGAGGGTGCTGTAAAGACCGGGGCTGCCCTGGTTAGTAGTGCTTGGGTCTCTGCCCCACCCCCACCCACCCCCGGCTACAAGCCGCTCAGCTGTCAGTTCGGAGCCTCCTGAGGCTGCCGAGGGCAGCGTGGGGGTGGGTGGGAGAGGGGAGCTGTAGAGGATGAGTGATCCATCAGGTGGGGCATTTTAGGAAATTTAGGAAATTAGGAGGGAAGCTGGCTCTTTAAGTTCTCCTGTTTGTTTATTCAGGAAAGAGGTTGTTAAGCATAAAGTGGGGGGGGCATATACAGAGGTGCTGTGCTTGGTGGAAGAGCAGAGGTGGGGGGTAACTAGAGGTGTGGATAATTAGGGAATCTGGCATCTTTAAATTCTCTTAAACTTAAGAGGCTGTTTGAAGTCTGTCTGACTTCAAACAGCGTCCCTCATTGCATGTAGCTCAAAGTCTTCTGTAGCAACCTCAATTTGCATACCTTGCCATCAAAATATACAGAGGAAATGGTATAGGTGGCATCTCCCTCCGGCAAGGCTGGCAAAAACGTTTAGAAATTTATCACCGAAGTGTTGGAAGGGTGGGCAAATCAAAGCCAGAGCAATGTAAACGCCCCAGGTCAAAAAAAAAAAAAAAAAAAGTGGTACAAAGAATTTTCCTCTTGGACTTCAAACATACTCCTTTTGATGAGGCCTGGGTATTTACGCCCCTCCCCCACACCTCTGCTCTTCCACCAAGCACAGCACCTCCGTATATGCCCCCCCTTATGCTTACCAACCTCATTCCTGAATAAACCAACAGGAGAACTTAAAGAGTCAGCTTCCCTCCTAATTTCCTAAGGGAAAAAAAATTGATTCTAATGAGTACCTCTGTGTATTTGATAAGCTATATAAGAGCGGTGGTGATGGGGCAGTTAGGGTCCCTCCGGTCCTTTGCCAAAGATCCCTGCAAGGGTGTGGAGCGCCCAGTCTTTCCCTGGACTTCAGTGGGAAGCCTGGCTGACATGCTGAAGGGAGGCCCAGAAGGCCACCAAGCATGCCAGCCGGGCTCCCCGTTGAATTCCAGGGGAAGACCGTCCACCCTGACCGGGGGGCTGTAGCCCTCCCAGGGATGTTTTGGGGAAAAGGAACATGAGCAGAGAAAGAGAAAAGGACAAGCGATTGGAATTAGTGTTGCTCCTCACTCCTCTTCATTTCCATCCTTGCAAGCAGCCTGGCTTTGAGCCTGTCCTCCTCAACGGCCAGCGGAAATAACTGACCTCCCTGATGTAGCCTATGAATAAGAGGGAGACACAAGAAGCCCCACAGCCGGACCCCAGAACGGTTGAATGAACAGGCGGCTCTCCTTCAGGGCAGGGGCCAGCAGGGCCCCCTGGGCTCCTCCAGAGAACCAGCAAACACGTCCTCCCCTCTTCCCCAAATCCTTACTCGCAGTGCTGATCAGGAGCAGTGCCTCCCAGAAGCAGAAGACGGCGGGATTCTCCTGGCATTGCTCCGTCCAGACAGAGAGCCACGGGGAGAGGGCAGGTCCAGGCACTTCCTAACCAAGGAACAAGGAACAAGCACAGCCTTTCTTGCTGCTCAGCACCCGGGCAGGATTGAAGCCCAGAACGCCAAACAAAGATTGCCAGAGGGAGTGGTGGCACTCAGCAATGACACCCCAGCCTTCGATGCTGAGGGAGCGAGGCTTGGCACACCCAGAGGGCAGCATCGATGCCAGCCCTGCCACACAGGGGAACCCTGGCAAACAGTGGGGAGAGGCAGCTTTGACCAAGGAATCACGGAGCAAAGGCAAAGGGCCAGTTGCTCCTGACAGGTGTGTGGCATGATCTAGCCCACCCAGGGTAAATGACCTCAACAAAGGACATTGGGCAAATATTTGCTGGCAAACCTGTGAGCCCAGCTGGGCATTCCCAGAAACCTGGGACAAGCAGAGAGGGAACAAAGAGGTGGGGATGGGGGTTAGAGGAGAGCAGGGCTTTGGGGACAGGTGGGTCTTCAGAAACCAGGAGAAGGAAAAACAAAACATCAGGCCAGCCATTCCCACCAGCTGGTTGCAAAAGCCCCACCTGATGGATCACTCGTTCTCTACAGCCCACCTCCCCCACCCCACCCCCGTGCTGCCCTTGGCAGCCTCGGGAGGCTCCAAACTGACAGGCGAGCAGCTCGTGGTGATGGGAACCAGCCCTTGTCTCAGGCACTTTGGATAAAGGGGTGTGTGTGTGTTTTTGGCCCTCCTGAGCTTCCCTCTGAACTGCAGCCCTCGCTCTTCCACTCCTAAAGCCCCCGAGTCCCTGCACTGATTGGCTGGCTGCGAATTATTCTGGGAGGCCAAAAGCCCAATGCGAACTGTACTTCGATGAATGAGCCCCGGCGAAGGGACTGGGACGGAGGGGCTGTGGCCGATGTACCAGGGCGAAAGACTGGGGGTGGGCCAGCTGAGGAGAAAAGTTTGTGGCTAATAACGCAGAGGCGAAAACCTTAAGGAGAAACAGGCAAGACGAGGAGACCGAGCCGAAAAGTCCCATTCCGCTTTTCCTCAATATCTAACCTTATACAGTATGTCAGGAGGAGTCTGGTAGAGCTTTTTCTAACCCATTGTATCAAAAGGCACAGCTCCTGCAAGCCTTTTCACAAAATGTCTTAGTTTGCAAAGGAGCAATTCAATGCCTTCTGAGGTTTGGCCACCGTAGACTTACAGGGTCTCCTCACAATCCTACGGAGAATGCCTTGTTCTGAGTAGGAGGATCCATTTCCTAGCTTTCTTCTGTTTTAAGGATTTTCATTTTTCAACATGTTGTGCTCAAAAAAACAAGCCAATTCCCCCTTTTTACTGGTAGAATTACGTATCATCAAAGATATCTCTAAGTCCTGGAGAGAGATTATATGTATACACATATATGTGGCTACTGTTGGAAGAAAAATCTGATTCGGTTCCAAGCCAGGAGAAGGATGCTGGAAATAAAATGGAGGCTCAAAAAGAAGGATTCCGTTTATTGATGAGCAGAACCAACAACATCATGTAGTTCTGGGAAAGCTGACAAAATGGCTGAATGAGTGGATGGAGCTTTATAGGTTTCTGTGACGTCTCAGGATTGTGTTATGAAGGGGCTTTTGTGTCTTTTGTGATTTCAATGGTGGTGGATTAATCCTATTATGTCCTAAAAGGTCATGTCCTGTCCTTAGAATTTGGGTGGGGGAAATGCAAATTTTAATCCCATAATTGGAGTGGAAGATGTTTTGTTTCTGAATATGCTGGCCTGGATATCTTAATGGGCACAAAATATCCATCTCTAAAGATTTCAGGCATCTGCTGGAAGCTGTTGGGGCTGCTTTCTCTCTTTGTTGAGATTTTTTTTTCTCCATTCCTCCTTTGGGGAATATAATATTATGCCTCTTTGAATATTTCCCAAAATATTTCGTTCGGGGTGGGTGAGTTGTGATTACTTCTTACAATACACTCACACTTCTTGTTTTTGTAAACAAGTTTTTCTTTCATCATATATATTTTATGAACAGAGTGTTGACCGGGTCACATTTTATACATCTTATATATATTAATCCTTATAATCTATTCCAATCTTCCCACTTTTTCCATATTCATCTCTTTTATATAATTCTTTATCACAAATTAATCATTTTTCCCCATATCTTGTTATTTCAGCTTCTATATTATTCTTTTTTTCCCCAAATACATTTTACATGTTCAATTTCAGCCATAATATTCTTTTTCTATACTTCTTTATCTTATCTTAATCCCTTCTTAATACATACTAAACAGTATCACTATTCACCCTTAATTCCTAATCTCTTACAATAATATCAATTATCTTATTTCTCCATTTACAAAATATATTTCTCAAAATCCCCATCCCACTTAACATTTCAGTTTTGTATCTTAATTTAAATTGTCTTCATAATTAAACCAAATTGCCATTTCATATTTCATCTGCTATTCTGTTTTACTATAAGCAATATACATCATCATATTCAATTCTTACATTAAAACCCTTTAACTTAATTGACCATCCACAATTAATAATATTAATACAGTAAATTAATACAGTTTCCTTAAATCTACTAATATATACCTTATTTCCCTTTCTCCTTTCCACTATTCTTATTATCTTTAACCATTGATCTTGGTCTCTCCAAAATTCCACTTCTTAATAATTTTCTCCTTTCCTCCTATTCTCTTAACTTTCTTTTTCTTTTTCTTTTTTTATATTTGTTATATCTTTTCTTCTGACTTTTTCTCACTTTTTCTCACTTTTAGATCACTTTTAGATATATTACTCGGGTAATATATCTAAATAATTTCTCGCTTTTAGATATATTACTCGGGTAGTTCTCCCCAAGCGTTCTCCTTATCTCTTTCCACTATTTCCCTCTTTACCCTCTGATTGATTCTTTTTGGGGGGATATTCCCCCCGTCCACTCTTTTTTTGCCACTGTAAATCCCAGTGAAATCATTTAACTGCTTTTTGCATTCAATTCCTTTTCCTTCAATATTATTTTCTTGCTCCTCATTTATGCTCTCTTTTTCCTGTTCTGTGTATTCCAGCAAAATTTCTGACTTTTTATTACTTTTTAGTGATTCACGCATGTTTTTAAACATCTCAATTAATTCCTCACACATCCAAGACTCCATATTGTCAATTTTAAAAATTGTTAAAACTTTTGAATTATATGTAATTAAAATTTTAAAGTCCATATAGTCTCTTTTTATTTCCAAACAATGTCCAGTTCAAATATTTATCCAATGCACTCCAAGTTAAAGCTTTGTTATGTTCCACGGCCGTTGAAAATCGAAACCAAGCAACATAGAAAGACAAATACTCCTTAAAAGTTCCCAGTTTCCAAGTTAACTTTTAGTAGTCAAGGTCACAGCTGTTGGTCACAGATTCTATCTTCCAACCAATATTGCAGTACTCTTTTTCCACCAGCAGATGTCTCTCTCAAATCCACAATATTCTCAGACCAACTAAATGACAAAGCTATCAAAAATATTTTAAATCCACATAAAAGATACTTTTCCTTGAGTTTCTTTTTCTTTTGTTATTTTTAGTTTCTCCAAATCCAATTGCAAATCCAATTGTAAAAGTCGAAAATTTTCTTTCTTGGGCTTTGGTATTTTAATCTCCTCTTTGTTCTTCTCCTTCCATTGAACTTCCCATGTGCCAACTAGCTGCTCATTTCAGCTCCAGGACACCATTTAAAGTTATTAAAATTTTTCTTTTTTACCTGTGAGTTGGCCAATTACTCACCCGGTACCAGTACTCCGTTCAAACACTGCTCCGGCACAGAAAACTTAGTCTGGTTGCCCCAGCTTCAGAGCAGTCATTTTACAATGGCCGCCACCCCACCGCCGGTTTGAAGAGCTGCCGCCGACCTTTCGAGGAACTTGCCTGTTCCTCTTGGTCTTCCGAGACGCCTCTCCTTCTTTTATTGCAAAAGTTTTACAATTACATTTTCACCCCTTTTTTCACCCCCCCCACCTCCCTCCCCAAACTTCCCATCCTCCCTAACCCTCCCTAACCCTCCCCCCCAGACTTCCCTATTATGTACTCATAACTAATAATACTGATATATATACCTGAACCCCTCCCTCCCCCTATATTATCTTCCCTCTTTATCTCTTTACATTAAGATATTTCTAATACATTATTTTCAAATAAAAGCTATTTGGTACTTTCTAGTTTGGTATTTGTTCTGAACATATTCTATCCACCTTTTCCATTCCCATTCATAAGTCTCTTGTGAACAATCTTTTAAATATGCTGAAATCTTCGCCATCTCTGCAAAACTGGCCATCTTCAAAGTCCATTCCTCGATAGTAGGCAAAGCTTCATTCTTCCAATATTTACCTATCAACAATCTTGCTGCTGTTATCATATACAATATTAATTTTATTTCACCCCGTGTAAAACCCTTAACTATTCCCAATAAAAACAATTGTGGAGAAAATTGAATTTTTTTCTTCAAAACATTCTGCATGACCCACCATATTTTTATCCAAAAAGCCTTAACTTTCCTACAGGTCCACCAAACATGATAATATGTAGCATCCAAACATTCGCATCTCCAACATTTTGGCTGAACATTAGGGTACATACATGACAGCTTTTTAGGATCTAAATGCCATCTATAAAACATTTTATAAAAATTTTCCCTCAGATTCTGCGACTGTAAATTTAACATTCTGAACCCAAATTTTTTCCCATGTTTCCAACATCACTGGTTCCTCAAAATTTTGTGCCCACTTAATCATACAATCTTTAACTAATTCCGTTTCTGAATCCCTTTCTAGCAAAACATTATAAAGCCTTTTAATATGCATTGGACCTTTCTGTCTTATATGTCTAACCAATTCTTCCTCATGCAACATAATACCAGTTTTTTGGTCCTCTTTCCATCTCAGTTGTAATTGATTATATTGTAACCAAGTTAAATTAATCCCTTCGTCCAACAGTGTCTGCAAGGTCTTCAGCTGCCATCTACCCGCATCTGTAAAAAGAACCTCTTTGTATAAAAACCCCCCGAGTGACATTATATTTGTATTCCACAAGGTATGACCAAGATCCAGCCATAGCGGTATTTTATAATCCCATTTGAGTCGGTGCTTCTTCCAAACTCTCATCAAAGAGTCTCTAAGTATATGACTTTTAAATACTTTATCAACTTTGTCATCATAAAATAGGTAAGCATGCCATCCAAATTCAAGATCAAAACTTTCTGCATTCAATATTCCAGCCTTTTTACTTCCAAACCAATCACTTGTTAAAGTTAAAGCTGCTGCATCATAATATAACTGTAGGTTTGGAAGTTTAAGGCCACCTCTTTCTGGAACATCTTGCATAATTTTCAATTTCACTCTCGGCTTTTTGTCGTTCCAGACAAACTTATTAAGTCCAGTTTGCCAAACTTTCAGTTGTTTATCACTTTTAAGCACCGGAATCATTTGAAACAAAAACAGAAATCTTGGCAAAATGTTCATCTTAACTGCTGCTATTCTTCCAAGTAAAGACAGTTGCAGCTTTTTCCAAGTCTCCATGTCTTTCTGAACCTCTCGCCACAACACCTCATAGTTATTTTGAAACAATTTCATGTTTGATTCTGCAACCTGAACTCCAAGATATTTTACCTTAGGTACAATTTCAAAACCTGCCCTCCTTTCAAGCTCATGTTTACGATCTTGTGTCATATTTTTGACTATCATTTTAGTCTTTTTTGAATTCACTCTAAAACCTGAAACTCTACCATAGTCTTGTATAATGTCGTTCATCAGGATTGTTGATTCCATTGGTTGTGATAGGGTAACCACCAGATCATCTGCAAATGCCTTTATTCTATAATCCTCTTGCCTTATCATTATGCCTTTCAAAATTTTTGAGTCCCGTATTGTATTTAACAAGACTTCCAATGTTAAAATAAATAAAAGTGGGGACAACGGACATCCCTGTCTTGTTCCTTTTTCAATTTTAAACTCTGTCGTCAAACTTCCATTAATAATAATCTGTGCTTTTTGCTCTTGATAAATTGCTGAGATCGCCTGTATAAATTGGTCCCCAAAGCCCATCTTTTTTAAAGTCTTTAGTAGAAAATTCCAATCCACTCTATCAAAGGCCTTCTCCGCATCCAAAAAAACCAGCACTGCAGAAATCTGTTTATTCTTGTCAAGATATTCCAATAAGTCTATTACTTGCCTTACATTGTCCTTCATATATCTGCCCTCAATAAATCCCGCTTGGTCCGCATGAATCACCTTTTGGATTACTGGCATCAACCTGTTGGCTAATACCTTCGCATAAATTTTATAGTCTGTGTTCAAAAGAGATATTGGTCTATAGTTCTCTGGTTTTTTAGGACCAACTTGTTCTTTTGGTATCAAAGATATATAAGCAGTTGTCCAAGATGGGGGTATTTTGCCCCCTTGTTGAATATTGCAAAATAAATCTCTAAGTTGTCCCACCATTTCAGCTTGTAAAGTTTTGTAATACACTGCGGTCAAACCATCCGTGCCAGGAGCTTTGGCTGTTTTTAGCTGTTTAATTGCTGCTGTTATCTCCTCCTCTGTTATAGGATAATTCATTCTTTCCTTTTGTTGATCAGTAATTTTTGTAACTCTCTTATCCTTTAAATATTTTTCTATAAGTCCATTCTGCACCTCTTCTTTGGCATATAGTTTAGTATAATAATCCACAAAAGCTTCTTTAATTAGTTTTTGTTGAAAGATTTCTTTCCCTCCAATATCAATACTATTATACTATATATTTCATCTGCTATTCTGTTTTACTATAAGCAATATACATCATCATATTCAATTCTTACATTAAAACCCTTTAACTTAATTGACCATCCACAATTAATAATATTAATACAGTAAATTAATACAGTTTCCTTAAATCTACTAATATATACCTTATTTCCCTTTCTCCTTTCCACTATTCTTATTATCTTTAACCATTGATCTTGGTCTCTCCAAAATTCCACTTCTTAATAATTTTCTCCTTTCCTCCTATTCTCTTAACTTTCTTTTTCTTTTTCTTTTTTTATATTTGTTATATCTTTTCTTCTGACTTTTTCTCACTTTTTCTCACTTTTAGATCACTTTTAGATATATTACTCGGGTAATATATCTAAATAATTTCTCGCTTTTAGATATATTACTCGGGTAGTTCTCCCCAAGCGTTCTCCTTATCTCTTTCCACTATTTCCCTCTTTACCCTCTGATTGATTCTTTTTGGGGGGATATTCCCCCCGTCCACTCTTTTTTTGCCACTGTAAATCCCAGTGAAATCATTTAACTGCTTTTTGCATTCAATTCCTTTTCCTTCAATATTATTTTCTTGCTCCTCATTTATGCTCTCTTTTTCCTGTTCTGTGTATTCCAGCAAAATTTCTGACTTTTTATTACTTTTTAGTGATTCACGCATGTTTTTAAACATCTCAATTAATTCCTCACACATCCAAGACTCCATATTGTCAATTTTAAAAATTGTTAAAACTTTTGAATTATATGTAATTAAAATTTTAAAGTCCATATAGTCTCTTTTTATTTCCAAACAATGTCCAGTTCAAATATTTATCCAATGCACTCCAAGTTAAAGCTTTGTTATGTTCCACGGCCGTTGAAAATCGAAACCAAGCAACATAGAAAGACAAATACTCCTTAAAAGTTCCCAGTTTCCAAGTTAACTTTTAGTAGTCAAGGTCACAGCTGTTGGTCACAGATTCTATCTTCCAACCAATATTGCAGTACTCTTTTTCCACCAGCAGATGTCTCTCTCAAATCCACAATATTCTCAGACCAACTAAATGACAAAGCTATCAAAAATATTTTAAATCCACATAAAAGATACTTTTCCTTGAGTTTCTTTTTCTTTTGTTATTTTTAGTTTCTCCAAATCCAATTGCAAATCCAATTGTAAAAGTCGAAAATTTTCTTTCTTGGGCTTTGGTATTTTAATCTCCTCTTTGTTCTTCTCCTTCCATTGAACTTCCCATGTGCCAACTAGCTGCTCATTTCAGCTCCAGGACACCATTTAAAGTTATTAAAATTTTTCTTTTTTACCTGTGAGTTGGCCAATTACTCACCCGGTACCAGTACTCCGTTCAAACACTGCTCCGGCACAGAAAACTTAGTCTGGTTGTCTTAGTCAGAGCAGTCATTTTACAATGGCCGCCACCCCACCGCCGGTTTGAAGAGCTGCCGCCGACCTTTCGAGGAACTTGCCTGTTCCTCTTGGTCTTCCGAGACGCCTCTCCTTCTTCACTGTCCCTACAGGACAGTTCTGGTCCAAAGACCCCCGACAGTGGTTTGTCCGACTGGATTTTCGTGGAGGTCATCAGAGCCCACTATTTTTCCATCTGGTCTCACCACAACGCTTCCAGTTTCTCCCTCACTTTTTGATCTAACTTTAGAGCAAGGGGCGGATGTTAATTGATGAAATAATCCCAAAAGCTTCAGCAAGATTAAAGGACTGGGTTTGGGTTGGAGGCTTTTAAGAAGAGACTGGACAATCTCTTGTCTGAAATGGAATAGGTCTCCTGTCTTGATCGGGGGGTTGGACTACAAGACATCTAAGGTCCCTTCCAACTCTGATGCTTTGTGTAAATATAGGTAGTCCTCGATTTACAACCACAATTGGGCCCAAAATTTTACTGTTGCTAAGTGAGACATCTGTTAAGTGAGTCTTGCCCCATTTTATGACTTCTCCTGCCACAGTTCTTAAGTGAATCATTGCAGTTGTTAAATTAGTCACACGGTTGTTAAACTAATCTGGCTTCCCTGTTGACTTTGGTGAAGGTCACAAAAGAGGATCCCATGATTCCGGGACACTGCAACCATCATAAATATGGTGTCAGGGTTCCAAGTAACAGACCCAGTGCAATCAAAACTCCAAGGCCAAGGTGTTCCTCAAAGTCCAAATTTATTAGGCATGTCACAGTGGCACATCTCATGAAAACCAGACTCTGAAGGTCCCGAGGTTTTCCCCACCCAAATTGAAAATCAAAGTTCTTTCCCCCAGTCCACATTTCCATCACATGGTCCAACCAGGTCACAGTCTCAACTCCAGTTGGTTTTAGTCCATGCCTCCCCAGCACCTGGTGAGAATGTCCTTGGTTCCCAGGAGAAAGAATTTTATTTTGGCTACAAGTCCCCAGCTATCTCTACTCCCCCCTCCCATTCCCACAGCTGCAATCAGCCTTGCTGTGTCAGGCCTGAAGACGCTCCAAAATGGCTTCAGGGTTGACATATGAGTGTTTTGCCAAGCATCTGAATTTTGATCATGTCACTGCTGCAATGGTCATATGAAAAACAGTGCTGTTGAGTTGTCACCAAATGAACTGTTGTAAATTGAGGACTGCCTGTAAGAAAAAAGGCAACAAATACTGTGCACAACCAAGCTAGTCCTCACTTAACGACAGCCATTGGGATCAGCAAATCCATTCCTGACTGGTGTGATCATTAAATATGTCTTCATTTAACTATGCCACCTTACAATATCTGTTCTAGCTGTGGTCATTAAGCAAATCACCATTTTCTGTTCAGTGCAATGTACCATGAGTGTGACTTGCAACTTCCTGTCAATTTTGTTTGTTGAAAGCCAATTGTGAAGGTTCCAAATGGTGATTCCATGACTGTGGGACACCGCAACTATCGTAACTGCAAGCCACTACCACCCCCAAATAACTATGATGGCCACAACTTTGAGGAACACTTGAAAGTCTACTTTTTCAGCACCAGTGTGAAGGAAATGAATAATAAGTTACTCTTTTATAAAAGTGTTTAATGTATTAAAAAGCTATGATGAATTATATTAGGATCAGAAGAGAAGCTAATTAGCAAAATTTATAAATTTCTATTACAATATAAAATGGAGGAAGAGAGAGATAGTGAAGAATACAATTATTAAATGGGCGCAAAACTTTAATTATACAATAGATCTGGAGAGATGGGAAACAATGTGGCAAGTAAATGCAAAACTAACATTATCGGCGGCATACAAGGAAAATCAGTTGAAGATGTTTTATAGATGTCATTTGCCACCGATAAGACTTGTAAAGATGTACCTGAACAATAGCTGTTGGAAATGTTGGAAATGCAAGAAATCCCAAGGAACATATTATCATCTATGGTGGATGTGCCCGGCAGCAAAAAAAAATTGGGCAAATATTAAGAAGTGGATAGAACAAATAACAGACCAACAAATAGAAAGAAAACCAGAAACATTCCTGTTAGGAATTTTTACAAGACCATATTCCAAGGAAATAAAATATTTGATGCTACACATCTTTTTTTTTTTTAATTGAAAAGTTTTATAAGAAATACAAACATTTTCACCCCCCCACCCTTCCCCCCTCAACCCCACCCTCCCCCTTCCCACCCTCCCTTCCCCTCTCTCCCCCCACCCCCCTCCCTAGACTTCCCAGAACGAGCACAGGGTATAGCATTCATAAATCAAGAACTAAAATATGCTAACAAATTATTACATTTCATATTCTCCCTAGGTCCTTAACTCCTTATAACTCAGAAAAAATAAACATAAACTACTTAAAATTATTTCATTCA
Source organism: Pantherophis guttatus (assembly GCF_059756535.1). NCBI lineage: Eukaryota > Metazoa > Chordata > Lepidosauria > Squamata > Colubridae > Pantherophis > Pantherophis guttatus. Next base: position 264,027,609 of record NC_142064.1, read on the forward strand.
TAAGCTATATGAATCTTCTTATTCGGATACTTCTTCTGTATATAATCAATCCATCTTCTCCATTCCGATATATATCTCTCATTTGAATGGTCTTTAAGGTATGATGAAATTTTTGCCATTTCAGCCAAATGCAGAACTTTTAATGTCCATTCCTCAATAGTGGGTGGATCTTCCTTCTTGTGCCACCAGTAACCTGGCAGCCATTATTAAGTTCAAAACCAGCTTAGTCTCTATTACAGTACAATCCGTAACTATTCCCAACAGAAAAAACTGTGGTGTAAATTTAATTTTTTTCTTCAAAATATTTTGAATAATCCACCATATTTTTATCCAAAAAGCCTTAATCTTTTTACATGTCCACCATATATGAAAATATGTAGCATCTTCACACTCACATCGCCAACACTTGGATTGTAAATTTGGATACATACAAGCTAGTTTTTTTGGATCTAAATGCCATCTATAAAACATTTTGTAAAAATTCTCCCTTAGATTTTGTCCTTGTGTAAATCTTACATTTCTAACCCATAACTTTTCCCATGTTTCCATCGTTATTGGTTCACCTACATTTTGTGCCCATTTTATCATACAATCCTTGACTAAATCTGTTTCTGAATCTATTTCCAGTAATGCATTGTACAACCTTTTTATGTGCATTTGACCTTCATCTCTTATTTGCTTTATCAAATTCTCATCCTGCTGCAAAATACCAATTTTTTGATCTTCTCTCCATCTGGCCAGCAGCTGTCCATATTGAAACCAAGTCCTAATAATCCCTTCTTCTCTTAATTGTTCCATGGATTTTAACTGTAATCTGACTCCTTCCTTATAAAGGAGTTCCTTATATGTAATCTTATCTTGCTTTTGCTCTAAATTTATGTTCTCTATCGCGTGTCTGGGCACTGTCCATATTGGTAACCTATCATTTAGTTTATATTTATACTTTTTCCAGACACGCAATAGAGCATTTCTTAATATATGACTTTTAAAAGTCTTATCTACTTTCTTATCATACACTAAGTAAGCATGCCAGCCATAAACCAAACCATATCCTTCAATATTCAATATCTTTTCCTCCATTAAGTTTATCCAATCTGTGATTGCTGAGAGGGCAGCAGCTTCATAATACAATTTTAAATTGGGCATCTTAAGACCACCTCTTTCTCTAGTATCTTGCAATATCTTTTGTTTGACTCGTGGTTTCTTCCCTGCCCACACAAATTTATTTATGCCCTTCTGCCATTCCTTCAAGTTTTCATCTTTTTTAAGTATAGGTATCATTTGAAAAAGAAATAGAAATTTTGGTAAAATATTCATTTTTACAGCGGCTATCCTTCCCAGCAAAGACAGTTGTAGTTTTTTCCAATTGTCCAACTCTTTCTGTATTTTGTGCCATAATGGTTCATAGTTGTACTGATATAATTTCGTATTTGCAGTCATAATATAGACCCCCAAATATTTAACCTTCTTAATTACTTCAAATCCTGTTAACCTTTCTATCTCTTCTTTTTGGCTCCTAACCATATTTTTAGCTATTATTTTTGTTTTAGCTGCATTTATTTTAAAACCAGATACTTGTCCATATAAGCAGGTTATATCCATCAAGGCTGTAATCGATTGTACCGGTTGGGTTAAAGTAATAACCAGGTCATCCGCAAATGCTCGTACCTTGTACTCATGCTGTCTAATTTTAATTCCCTTTATTGTATTCATCTCGCGTATCTTGTTTAATAAAATTTCCAGCGTCAAAACAAACAATAACGGAGACAAAGGACAGCCTTGCCTTGTTCCTTTTTCTCTGTTAAAAGCATCTGTTAAACCACCGTTAACTATTATTTGCGCTGTTTGTTTTTGATATATTGCCTTAATAGATTGTACAAATTGTTCTCCAAATTGCATCCTTTCTATTAGTTTTAGTAAAAATTGCCAATTCAATCTATCAAAGGCTTTCTCAGCATCCAAGAACACAAGCACTGCGGGGACCTGGTTGTTCCTTCCCAAATACTCTACTAAGTTAACAATTTGCCTTACATTACTCTTCATTTGTCTACCATTTATAAAACCAGTTTGATCATGGTGAATCATTTGCTGCATGACTGTCATTAATCTATTTGCCAAAATTTTAGCAAATATCTTATAGTCTGTATTTAATAATGAAATCGGCCTATAATTTTTAGGATCTGTATCATCATGCCCTTCTTTTGGGATCAACGAGATAAATGCTGTCTTCCAAGTTGGAGGTACCTCTCCTCCCTGTTGTATATTGTTAAATAATTTTTTCAACGGTTCTATCATTTCCTCCTGTAGGGTTTTATAGTAAATAGCCATCAAACCGTCCGTCCCAGGAGCTTTACCCACTTTCAACTGCTTAATTGCTAACGCAATTTCCTCGGAAGTTATCAATTGATTTAAACTATCCCTCTGCTCATTTGAAATTGTATAAATATTCTCTTTCTGCAAATATCTATCTATATCTATTGTTGTGTATGTATCTATTTTGTGCGGGAAATTCAAATGCATAGTGAATCCTGATTGGTTCTTGGTCGCCTCTGGAAAGTATATAAAGAGGACTGTTGCCTGTGAGTTTTTGCTGAAGTCTCACCCTGAATTAAAGAGCTGTTGTTACTAGCCTGCTTGTGCCTCTCGTTATTCCCACGCTACAACATCTATATCTTTAATTTTATCACCAGTATACAGCCTTGAATAAAACTCTAAAAAGGATGTTTTAATCAATTGTTGCTCATAAACCTCTTTACCCTTGTATTTTATTTTCTCTATTGTCCTTGATTTTTGCTTTTTCCTTAACAAATATGCTAACCACCTGCCTGGTTTATTAGCATTGTAAAAAGTATTATGTTTTGCATATCTTAAATCAGTTGCCACTTGATCTGCTAATAACATATTAAATTGACCTTTCAATAAATTGATTGCCTCTTTGATTTTCTTATCTGTTGGATTAGCTACTAAAGCCCGTTCCTGTTTACTAATCTCATCTTCTAATTCTTTTCTTTTTGTCCCGTTTCTTTCTATATTTATTATTCAAATATATCAAAATTCCTCGCATATATGCCTTATTTGCATCCCATACCATTTCCATCGATGTGCCCTTTTGCATATTCATAACAAAAAATTCTTTCATACATTTCTTACACTCTTTTACATTTTCTTCATACCTAAACAAATTATCATTTAACCTCCAGGACCTCCTAGGCCCTTTCTCATATTCCAATTCCAGCCAAACTGGACTATGGTCTGTCAATGTTCTTGAGCAAATCTTCGTATTTTTCACCCTAGATAAAAGATCATTAGTAATTAATATAAAATCAATCCTTGAAAAGGATTGATGTCTATCTGAGAAAAAAATATAATCTTTTTCTTCCGGGTTTCTTTCATGCCAAATATCTCTCAACTCCACTCATCCATCATTTCCCAAAACACTTTGGGCAATTTTGCTTTTGTTAACACATTTTGTTTAGGTCCCTTCTTGTCTTTTTTAACGTCCAAAACACCATTCCAGTCCCCTAACAGGATACAAGTTTTATATGCCCACTGTGTCAATTTTGCATGTAGTAAATTATAAAAATTTTCTTGTTGTTGATTCGGGGCATAAACTCCGATTACAAGTATTTTTTCTCCTTTTATTAAAAGTACTATCGCTAAAAATCTTCCTTGATCGTCTGCTTCAATTAATTTAGCAACTAAGTCTCTTTTCAAATATATAACTATACCATTTTTCTTTACTGGTGCTGCTGCTACGTAAGGTGTACCAAGTCTTGCATTAATCAAATATTTTTGATCTTGTATTCTTATATGAGTCTCTTGTAAGCAAATTACTTCATTCTTAAATTGCTTGAGATAGTGAAATACTTTCTCTCCCCACCTCTTCTTCTCCTCCCTACTTCCTCTTCCTTTCTCCTTCTCCTCTCTTCCTCCCTCTCTTACCCTCACTCCTACTCTAATTTCCCTTCCCTTCCTTCCTCCCTTCTCTTCCTTCCCTCTCTCCTTCCTTCTTCCATCTCTCTTCTCCTTCCTTCATCCCTCTCTATTGCTGTATCCTTTTGTGCATATGGACTACTCAGAGGGCTGAAAATGTTATTTTTGACTGGTCCTCGCACTTTTGACCAGTCCTCAAACTTACGACTGTCCTCACATTTTACGTTTTTTGCCCTATCTTATCACCATGGTGAAGAGAAGCAGTTGTGAAATGAGTGACATGGTTGTTAAGAATGCTGCACGGGCATAAATGTGAGGATGGTCATAAGTGTGAGGACCAGTCAAAAGTCCGAGGACCTGTCAGAAATGATTTTTTTCAGCCCTCTGAGTAGTCCCTATACACATAGCCATGGCCACCCGGTCACATGACCAACTAGCCACGCCCACCCATTCACATGACCTCCAAGCCACACCCACAAAATAAGCCACGCCCACAGAACCAGTAGTAAAAAAAATTAGAACCCACCCCTGGAACATCCACCCAGGACGAAGATACTAGTAAACAAGATAAGATATCTGTTCCTCTGGAGAAATTGTCATGATGACCCTTTAGAATATAGAATGACTTAAAAGAATGACTTAGTGGAATAAGGCGGTTTAGAGGGAGATTCTTAGGCGTGGCGTGCATTGTGGAGAGGGTATAAAATGTATGGATTTGTTACTAATTTCAAGGATCGGACCCAATAACAGACATAGACTCATCAATGGTTAAACAGGTTACCTTTTATTTACATGGATCTTCTCTTTACAGGAATCATCAGCAAGAACATGTGGAGCAGCGTGGGGCAACCTTAAATACCTGGGAGGCGGAGTCTGAGGTAAGGAGTGGTCTAGGGAGGAGGTGGGTGTATGGTGTGTGTGTGTTAACCCTTGCAGTCCTGGGTCATGTGTACCTGCTTGTATGGGTAAGGCATTTATATGTGACAAATCCCCCTCTAAATGCCTGACCTGTGTGTGTGTGTTCTGTGGTTGGGGAGGAATCCAGGGGTGAACGCATAGTTTGGATACTAGGTAAGCGTGCTGTTTGCTCTGCAGAGGTTTCATTAGGATATCCACCGTTTGTTCTTCAGTGTTGCAGTGTGTAGCCTTGATGAACCCTATTTTCGAAAGTTGCCTCACATGTTTGTGATTGATATCTATGTGCCTAGATCTCTGGCCTATGGCATCTGCCCTAGATATCTCAATAGCAGCTTTGTTATCCTCGTGAATGATTATTGGATATGCAGGTTCGGTCCAGATGCTGGTGAGTAGATCATCGAACCACGTCAGGTTATTGGCTGCCTTGGATAAACATATGTATTCCGCCTTGGTGGAATTTTGTTTGCCCGTGTACCAATGTACAGGGCTGTTGTTGAAAAAGAACACATATCCTGAAGTGCTTTTCCTACTCTTTACATCCCCTGCCCAGCATTCGCGTAACAGGTGAGGATCAGTTCATTGAGTGTATCCAGCTCTAGGCATAGGCATGCGTCTGAACTGTATTTCAGGTACCCGAGTACCCTTTTGACTGCTTCCCAATGATATACGGTGGGTTTGCCTACGTGTCGGGACAGTAAATTGACCGATAGGGCGATGTCGGGTCTGGTCCAGTTGGCAATATACAAAAGGGACCCTATGGTGGACCTGTAGAGTGTGTTGTCTTTGAATTCGGGCGCTTTGCCATACTTGTTTTTTACAAAGTCTGGTTGCATGGGAGTTTCACTTTGTTTGGCATCTGCCATGTTACACTTGTGTAAAAGTTCAACAATCTTTTCTTTTTGTGACAATCGGAATCCCTTGGTACTTTTACTGATTTGCACACCCAGATATTTGTTTATCTTCCCTAGAGATTTTAGGGAGAAATGTTCACGTAACTTGCTAGCGAATGTGTCACATTTTTCTTTATGTTTGCCAATGTATAGAATATCATCCACGTAAATAAGCACGTATTCTAGGGAACCGCCCTCCTTTCTGATGAAAAAGCAGTTGTCTGCTGGTGTTGCGGCGAACCCCATTGCTTCAAGCACCTTGACCAGGCACTTGTACCACCGTTTCCCAGACTGCTTCAACCCATATAAGCTCTTGTTGAGTAGCCATGAGTCACCCCTCTGTGTGTCCCTGCTGTGTGGTGCCTTAACATAAATCTCCTTGTCCAGTTTGGCATGCAGGTATGCAGTCTGTACATTGAACTGGTGCACTTCCAAACCTAGGATGGAGGCAATTACTAAGGCGCTTTTAACACTCTCCGCTCTCACTGTGGGTGAGTAGGTTTCGGTATAGTCCTCTGGGTATTTTTGGGCAAACCCTTGTGCCACCAACCGAGCCTTGTATAGTGTCTTGCCACCTTCTAGCGTTTTGATTTTAAAAATCCATCTGGTTCCTATTGGGGACTTATCTTCTGGGACCTTGGCAGGGGTGAACACATCTAGCTCTTTGAGACTGCTCATTTGTTTTTCCATGGCTGACTCCCATTTTAATCTTTCTTCTTGGGGGAGTTTAAGCACCCCATCGTAGGAGTTTGGGGTGATCGGGTCAGAGTGTATGTGCAGTACATAATCCTCAAGTCTTTTGGGCATCTGGTTCCTGCTTGCCCTAACTGGTCTGTTTGGTGTTGAGTCGGTGTCGTGTAAGTACTTTGCTTCTTTCTGTGTGAGTGTGTCTATCTTTATCTTGGGGTGGTCTTCCTTCCATTCACTGATTTTGACTCCCTGGTGCTTGGGTTTGTGTCCCCTTTCTTTCTCGCTGTCTAATGCGGTTTCTTTGACCCGGTCCTGTATATTGTGTTTTATTTCCTGCCTGGGATATATCTCGTTGAGGTGTATTTTGGACCAATTTGTTTGTTCATGGAACACTGCTGTCCTAGATACGACGAATCTATTGTTACTGTCTATAAACCTGAATCCTTTGGTGCCTGGTTCCTAACCCATAAACCTAAGCCTCCTGGATACCTTGTCCCCCTTGTGGCGTAGTTGTTTAGGTATGTGCACATCTGCCGTGACCCCAAATACATGTAAGTGTCCTATTTGTGGCTTCCTATTGTACATCAGCTCATACGGGGTCTTATCAATCATGCTAGACCATAGTCTGTTTAGCGTGTAATTGGAATACACTAAGGCCACTGACCAAAAATGTTGGCCAATTCCCGCATCTTCTAATGCACATCTTACCATAGTTTGCAGGATAGAATTCCTTCGTTCTACCACCCCATTTTGAAAGGCTGAGAACGGTAAGGATGTGTAGTGTAGTATCCTCTTGGACCTGAGCCAGTGTGCGAAATCCCTCGAGAGGAATTGTGACCCTCTATCGGTCATTATTTGTTTTATCTGAATGTTGTGTTGGACTTCTACCCTCTTGTAGAATTCCTTAAATTTCTGATATACTTCGTTTTTGTGATTTAGTGTATATACGAAACCGTAGCGACTGTAGTCATCCACGATGGTGAGAAAGTACCTCTTTTTGTATTTTATGGATGGCCTTAAGGGCCCCACTAAGTCCATATGTACCAGATTGAAAAAGTGGGTGGTGGTGCGTGTTGCCTTCTTGGGCCTAGGTTTGGTTTTTAACTTTGAGCATTTACAGACCGAACACTCGAGGTAATTTTCACAGTCCTTTACTTTTATACCTTCAGTACAGTTTGTCATTTTTGAATAATAGGGAAGCTAGCGTGCCCCAATTTATGGTGTAACAGGTGGGCACAATCATCGTGGATAGGCTTGCCTATTGTGAGTTTCCTCTGACTGTGTGAGTTGTGTTCATGTGCGCTGGCGGCTCTGTTTCCCTGGTCCTCTTCATCTACGCTGTCAGTTTTGCCTTCTTCTAGTTTAGTGTCTGTCTTATCTGCTTCTGGCTCTATACTGGCATTTATGCTAGGTACGTTAGCGTTCTTGGTGTGCAGGTAGGGTAGCCCTCCTCTAACTACGACCTTTCCTATGTCCTTCCTGTTCCTATTCATAAGAACTTCTGCCCCCTTGAAAGTTACTTCCATCCCGGATTCTTTGCTGAGTTTCAGTGCAGCTAGAATGTTGTGAGGTATCTCTGGGACTAGCAATACCCCCTCTACTTTTCCTATTCCTGGTAAGTTTGCGTTTCCCTTCCCTGTTACCCGAACATCATTTTGGTTAGCTACTTTAACTAAGAAGTCCTCTTCTGTGAAAGAAGAGAGTAGTTGCCTGTTATATGTAGTGTGATTGGTGGCTCCCGAATCTATGAGCCACATGGTGTCCTCCCTGTCCTGATTGGTCACTTGTGTGTGTTCTCCTATCCCATACAGCGACCCGGTTCGGCTGTCCCTGTTTCCCCTTCTGTCCCTTAGATTGGGAGAGTCCCTGCGCCTGTATCTACTGTCTGGTGAGTGTCTCTCTGGATGTCTGACCCTGTGTTCATGTCTGTCCCTTTCCCTGAAATTTCTGGGGCAGTCCCCTTTGTAGTGGCTTCTGGACCCACAATTGTAACATTCTGTTGTGTCCTGTTGCCTGTCCTGAAAGCCTACTCTCTTTATGGGCCTGTGCTCTCTGCATGATAAGGGGCGGCTTTTCCTCAGATTGTCTTCCGCTATCAACCTGTTGGATAGGCTATCAATGGATAAGTGTCCCAAGTTTAGTGTATCTAGATGTGTGATAAAGTTATCCCAGGTGGAATCTAAAGAGTTAATTATCACACTCTTCATGGTCTGATCTGATACGATCTCCCCTCTCAGGTGTAATTCAGCTCTAGTAGCATTTAACTCTAACAGGTGTTCGCTCATGGAAACCCCTGGTCTAATTCTTGCAGAATAGAACTCTTTAGAAATTCTGGTTGTGGTTGCCACGCTCTCACTATAGAAAAGCCCAAACATTTTTTGCATTAATTCTGATACCGTTAAGTAGTGTTTTATACTGGGGTATATGGTGGGGGAAATACTGGAGATTAGTAGGTAAAATGCCTTGTGGTGCAGGCAGTCCAGTTCAAAAGTCCAGGGCCTTTCTGGGGGGTTAGTAATAAAAAACAATATATTTTCTCTCAAAAAAACAACCTGGAGCTGTTGGCTCCACTCCAAGAGGTTAGACCCATCCATTTTTAACTTTGGGAAATCATTAGGTAAATTCCCTGTATTATTTGTTAAGTTACTTACAGCAGGTGACTGTCCATGGTTCTGAATGTGCAGATAGCCGCAATACGGCATAGGAATACTTGCTGGGAGTTTAAAAAGCCCTCTCTGCATTTTTTTTCTTCTTCTCTCTCCAGGCGAATCTGCTCATGCGCAAGGTCCATTTCAGCTCTGCAATCGTCGGAGGAGGTTCTCGTTGCTGCAGCTCCTGCGTAGAGGTCTCTCTCGGTCAGGTAGGCCTCAGTTTCGGCCTTGTGTGTCCAGCAGTGAGTCGAAAGTGGTCGGGCCATCGCGATCTCGTCTGGATGAAGATCCAGCCTGCTCGGATGGGCCTGTGATGGCGGTGTGTATCTGCTCTGGTCTCTGCGTTCCGGCGTTCGCAGCCTCTGTGATGGGTGGTATCGCGTCCTTGGGGGGTGCTGCGATGTCAGTGGGTTAGCAGCGGCGTCCGCATCCCTTGTGTGGGTGGCTCGGTGCTTCTCCCCCTCGTCCCTTGCCCTCCTCTGCGCCTTCGGTTTGTTTCTGGAGATTTTTAGGTCAGAGCCAAAGGCGGCGGTGAGGGTCCTTATGGCATGCTTGATCTATCGCTCGGTCGGGGACGTTTCGGGATCTGAGTCAGACCCCTCGTCCTCATAATGTTCGCCTTCTCCGCTGGTTTGGGGGGTGCAAGCATTTCGTGCTGGCCATTTTGAATCCCGGCCTTCGATTGGTCAGTGGTCGGCCATTTTGGTGGGCTGCTTGGTCAAAGATGGCCGCCATTCAAAATTTGGCGCAAGATCGAGCTCTTCGGTGTCTGTTAGGGGTTCGGCTGGGGGTGAGTTTCTTACTGAGCGGTGGTCCTCTGATTCTGGGCTTGTGTCGTGGCCTCCTTTCGCTGCTCCATGGTCCTGGATCAGGCTTTGGAGGTTCGCAATGAGGTCCTCGTTGTCTGTTGGCGATCTCAGTAGTCTTAGTATGTCCAGCCGTAGTTTGCTGCTCCCTTGAGCGTCGGTTTCTTGGCTGTTCTGATCTCCGATCCCCTTTCCATCGTCCATTGTTGCGGTCTCGGGGTCGGCCTTGGTATCGGGTCACTGAGGTGTTCCCGCTGGGAAGTTACCATGAGGGGACAGCTGTGCTGCCAACCTTTTGCTGCATGCTCGGGTGTTTGGTTTTGTTGCGGCTCCGTTACCTGAGCCTGTGTCATCGGCAGGAGAGGACTCCGAGAGTGAAGGAGAGGAGTTAGCAAGGCCTCCCTCTCCAGGACCCTCCTCTCTGGCAATGCCTTCGGTGTCCGTCGAAGGGCAAGAGATAGGGCCGGGGCCAAGCACGTCCACCCAGCCACAGATGGACAGTGATGAGGGTAATGAGTCTTGGCTGGCTCCACACCAGCGTCGCAGAGATAAGCGCGCGCAACAGAAGAAAAGGCATGCCCGAGATTAGGCTGAGTCACTGGACCACACCCCACAGGATATAAAAGGGAGCGTGGTGGCCAGTCAAACCTTGTGATGAACAAAGCTGAAAGCTTCCACGCCATTCTGCATTGCCGGACTTTTGCTATAGACTTTGCTGGATTATCTCTGGACTTGATTGACTCCGTAATTACTGAGCTGTTTCTTTTGATGTACCAGAAGTGGGGAGAAGTTATCTCTCCTCTTCGTAAATAATAAACTCTTGGCAGGCAGCCACTAGGTTGTTGCCAAGTTCCGTTATCATAAGGAAAAGGATTTTGCCGGCTGGTTTGGTCTTTAACTCTTGAACGTCTGTTGGTGCGTGTGCATGTGGTTGGGGACACAACAGGTTTCTTCTTTTCTTCGGCTGCAATTTGTCTTTCTGGCATATCTCCTTGTTATTGGGTCATTAAACCATCCTCTGCTACCATCTTGTTACTAATTTCAAGGATAGGACCCAATAACAGACATAGACTCATCAGTGGTTAAACAGGTTACCTTTTATTTACATGGACCATTTCTTTACAGGAATCATCAGTAAGAACATGTGGAGCAGCATGGGGCAACCTTAAATACCTGGGAGACGGAGTCTGAGGTAAGGAGTGGTCTAGGGAGGAGGTGGGTGTATGGTGTGTGTGTGTGTTAACCCTTGCAGTCCTGGGTCATGTGTACCTGCTTGTATGGGTAAGTCATTTATACGTGACAGCATTGAAAATTGTGCTTTGCTCTCCTTGTACTCAATCTGCTTGGGAAGAGACTTGCAAACGCTTTTTGAAATAAACTGTCAGCCTCTATGATGCTTGCTTGCTTTCAGCTGCCATTGTAACAGGAGAGGGCGGGGGAGGCATTGCTGGCATTTGGGAGGTGGGGAAAATGAGCTGGTGGTGATGTCTCGAAAAAGAGAGGAAAATTCTCACTGTCCTCATAGCAGATGCAGAGAGCTGATAGCTATCAAGGTCAACTGTTCTGGCATATCAGATAGATGGGGCCGTCTGAAGAAGTATCCCACATGACACCTTGGGAAGATGTGGATTGGACACACAATTTGGGTCCTCGGGAGAAGGGATTTGGTGATGCTTTCAATATGTAATTTTTGTGCCTATTGCCTCAGACTTCTTTTCTTTTGCTGCATTCAGTTCATACTTAGTAAAAGTATCTTTATCTACAAACATGGAGTTCTTTCTTGAGTTTTGAACAGAGGCACATCTGACATAAACCTTTTAATTGTGAACCAGACTTGTCTTCACATTGTGAGTATACCATTTGGGCATTTTATATCTCACAAGTGTAATTTTGAAGGCTGAAGACCAGATAGCCATTATCAAAGTAATATGTTCCAATTTTTATTTTCCTCTTCCCCATTACAAATTCTTTGTAGTCAAATTACACTTCTCTACACTTCTCACTTGAGGCCTTATGTGGATTTTCCTGTGTGCGATAAGGGTGGATTGTTGCCTGAAGCACTGTCCACACTCAGGGCACTTGAATGGTTTCTCCCCTGTGTGTATAAGGACATGGTTTATAAGGTTAACCCTAGTACTGAGATTTTTCCCACAGTCAGGACATTCAAAGGGTTTCTCTCCGGTGTGAATCCTCTGGTGGCAAATGAGGTTGGAATTCTGACTGAAACGCTTCCCACAGTCAGGACATTTAAACGGTTTCTCTCCTGTGTGAGTCCTCTGGTGTTTAACCAGACTGGAATTCAGACTGAAACTTCTTCCACACTCAGGACATTCAAAAGGTTTCTCTCCTGTGTGAGTCCTCTGGTGTTTAACCAGACTGGAATTCAGACTGAAACTTCTTCCACACTCAGGACATTCAAATGGTTTCCCTCCTGTGTGAATCTTCTGGTGTCTAACCAGGCTGGAATTGGTACTGAAACTTTTCCCACAATCAGGACATTCAAATGGTTTCTCTCTTGTGTGAGTCCTTTGGTGAATAACCAGGTTGCAATTATCACAGAAACATTTCCCACAATCAGAACACTCAAAGGGTTTCTCTCCTGTGTGAATCCTCTGGTGGCCAGTAAGGCTGGAATTCATACTGAAACTTTTCCCACATTCAGGACATTTAAAGGGTTTCTCTCCTGTGTGAGTCCTCTGGTGTTTCACCAGGCTGGAATGCTGACTGAAACTTTTTCCACAATCAGGACATTTAAAGGGCTTCTCTCCTGTGTGAGTCCTCTGGTGTGTCACCAGATTGGAATGCTGACTGAAACTTTTTCCACAATCAGGACACTCAAAGGGTTTTTCTCCTGTGTGAGTCCTCTGGTGGCCAATAAGGCTGGAATTCCTACTGAAACTTTTCTCACACATAGGACATTCAAAGGGTTTCTCTCCTGTGTGAGTGCTCTGGTGTGCCACCATGTTGGAATGCTGACTGAAGCGTTTTCCACAATCAGGACATTCAAAGGGTTTTTCTCCTGTGTGAGTCCTCTGGTGGCCAATAAGGCTGAAATTCTTACTGAAACTTTTCCCACAAATAGGACATTCAAACGGTTTCTCTCCTGTGTGAGTGCTCTGGTGTGTCACCATGTTGGAATGCTGACTGAAACATTTTCCACAATCAGGACATTCAAACGGTTTCTCTCCTGTGTGACTCCTCTGGTGTATCACCAAGCTGGAATTATCACAGAAACATTTCCCACAATCAGGACATTCTAACAGTTTCTCCTTGGTGTGAGTCCACATTGCCATACTTGCTGAAGCATTTACCACATTGGGAGCACTTGTACGGATTCTCTCCTGTGTGGGTCCTTTCAAGAACCACAACAGACTTGTTCTGATCAGAGGTTTTGCCACATTAGAGCATTGTATGGCTTTTCTCCAGTCGGGATCCTCTCAGGCATAATCTGCTGTGATTTGCAAGTTGTATCTTTTCCACAACAGGCACATCTATGGAACTTTTCCACAACTCATATTCCTGAGGAGGTCCAAAATATGGATGATCCCTTCTTTAGTGGTGCTTTGATTTAGTGGTATTTTCTTCCTCCCAGAGCAAGGCCTGCAACTCTGTCTGCTCTACGTGGCTTTCCAATTGACCTTTTCCTCCCCACTGACTTCAAGATATTCCCCTCTTTTGCTCAATGGAAAAATGATCTCCCTTGACTTTTCATGTAATGTATGCTTGAATTTCACACTGTACTGTTCCCAGCTAGAAATCTCTTCTTGATTTTTTTCTCATTTCTCTCCCAGCTGCTGAGGAAGATGAAGAATTGTGTGGCTCTCTGAAGGAAATGGAAAATATTTTGATTTTTGGACTGACTTGTTTTGCTATTCAATGTTGCTTGTTATCCTCAGTTGTCCAGAGTGCTCTTATTGCCTTCCTCTTTGTCTTCAAATAAAAGAGTATCTTTAATGGTTGCAAAAGATTAGGAAAAAAAAGAAAGAAGTTTACATTAGAATGAAAAAGCAAACATGCCACAATCCTCCAATAAGCTCTTATACTGTATCAATCATGATTCATTTGACACATGGAAGACGACCCAGATCCAAGTTCGAAAATCCATTCAATGATGAAATTCACTTGTTGAATGGCCAGTCACAAATTCTTAGCAATTCAAAGGGTTGTTTTCACATACAGTCAAGTGAAAAAGAAAGTACAACCTCCTTCATTTCTTATCAGGGTATCATAAATATCATCACAACAGAACAGAAGAAAATAACAGAATTGGAGCTATGGGACCTTGGAGGTCTTCTAATCCAGCCTCTGCTCAAGCAGGAGACCCTATACCATTTCGGAAAAGTGGCTCTCTCTCTCGTCTCTTCTGAAAAGCCTCAAATGTTGGAGCACCACAACTTATTTTTTTTATTTTTTTTAATACAAACAATCTATCTTCCATTAAACAGTGTGTCATTTGGGTACAAATGTCTTGTGCAATAAATTTACAGCCATATTCATTAATATATTTTCTATATTTCACTAATTACTTTTATTTCTAACTTGCATATTTATTCTCTAACCATTGGTAAAATAGTTCCCATACAATATAATATTCAGTTTGTTCCTTCTCTTTAATTGCAAGTGTTAACCTATTCAATTCTGCACTTTCTAATATTTTCCTAATCCCATTCTCATCCGTAGGAATCTCTTCACTTTTTTTTTTATTGAAAAAGTTTTTCAAATACAGATTTTTCCTTTTCCTTTCCCCCCCCCTAACCCTCCCTCCCCCTCCCCTCCCCCCATGGCTTCTCCAAGATGAAATCCAAATTGATATCACATTATATAATACTTTACCACCCTTTTACACCACCCCCTATGTGCTAAACATTTCTTTCTAACATTATTATTATATCCCCCATATACTATACATTTCAAAACAACATTTGGCTATAAAACTATATAATAGATCCTAATTTGGCATTTATTCTATTTATAATCTACCCATTTCCTCCACCCCCATACGTATATCTCTTAATTCAAATCTTTTAAGTATATTAATATCTAAACGTAACATCCGTTTTCCTAAACAAAGCAATCAAAGAGCCTTGGTACTACAGTGGTTTAAAGCACCCTGTTATTAACACAGCTGCCTGCAATTTACTGCTGGTTCGAATCTCTCCAAGGCTCAAGGTTGACTCAGCCTTCCATCCTTTCTAAGGTAGGTGAAATGAGGACCCAGTTTGTGGGGGCAATAAGCTGACTTTGTATAAATATACAAAAAGTATGAAGGCTATTGCTTAACGCACTGTAAGCCGCCCTGAGTCTCCGGAGAAGGGCGGCATATAAATCAAATTAAAAAAATAAATAAAAATCAGTAACCTAACCTATCTCCTTGTACCATATCAATTTTATTTCACCCACTTTCCTGCAGGTCTACCATACATAATATATTTAATATCTTTATTCTTTTGCCCGTATCACTAAAAGATATTTCCATATGTAAATAAAATCCTCAAATGACTTTAAATGTGTATTCCATATAGTACCTTCTGTAATGTCTTTCAACTAAATTGTTAATTCCATCGACCATGTTCGGGTAACATCAAATCCTGCTTCCAACAATGTATTTAATATCTTCAATTACCATCTGCCCCCATCATTGATAAATATTTCTGTATATAACCCCCCCCCCCGAGTGACTTTATATTTATATTCCATATGGTATCTTCTGTAATGTCTTTTGTCTAGATTATTAATTCCAACAACCATGTTAGGGTAACAACCAGATCATCTGCATGCCCCTATTCCATAGCTCTTGCCTTGTAGCTCAACATATGCGTAGTCCATCTTTCATAGCGTCCATAATAGAAAGTTCCAGTCCACTAAATCACAGGCCATCTTCCACATCCCAAAGACACCAGCACTGCAGAGATCTGTTATTCTTCTCAAAATAGTATAAGTCTGTAATTTGCCTCCGTTATATTTTCATGTATCTGCCTTCTATAAGTCCCGCTTATTATATTTAATCGTCTCTTAAATAACTGGCATTAATCTGTTGGCTAAAAAAGAATTGTTTAGTTTAAATTTTTTTAGTTTTGTAGAACCTGCTTCTTCTTTTCTTAATTTGTTGTGGTTTAGATCTCCACCCTGGTTGCCTTTCTAGGACTTGTATATCAGCTGACTGAATTACATGCTGGTCTTTAACTTGATAAGACATCAAATCGAGATCCAAAGCCACCTCTCTTATATTTATAGGTGATCCAGCTATAGCCTCTAAAGGAGAATCCAAAAGCGGCTCATCCAAAAAGCCCTCTATGACTTGTTGTTTTTCCATTACCTCCATCTCCATCTGCTTAGCCTGAGTTTCAATCTCTTGTTCATTTTGCTTTTCTTTATCCCCCTCCTGTATTCCTAACACTGATAACATAAGTGGAGATGTTGGGCCCATTTTAAAAACCTTGTAGTAAAATTCTTCCGCTTTTTCAACAGTGTTTAATTGATATCTTTCTCCTTGATATCTCAATATTATACCAACTGGAGCATCCCACCTAAATGGGATGTTTTGTTGCTTTAGCTCAGTCACCAAAAATCCAAAGTCCTTTCTATCTTTTAACATCTTGGACGGCAGCTCTTTATATATCCAGATCTTCATTCTGTTCATTTCTAGAGTGGAGTTAAAAGACTTTTGCACAATATCATTTCTTATTCCTTTATCAGTAAAATAAATCACCACATCTCTAGGCAATTGTCTTTGCTTTGCTACCCAAGAATTTACTCTGTAGACCTTATCAATCTTACAGAATACCTCTTCAAAACTAACCTTTAAAATCACAGCCAGAACTTTAGCAGACATCTTTCTCAAGTCCTCCCTGTTATTTTCCTGTATTCCCCTCATTCTGATCGCAAATTCCATGGATCTGAATTGCATCATTGTAACTTCGTTTTCAATCCTTTGCTTTATATTATCTACATTGTAAGTCTTGTGATCAGCTTCCTTCATTTTAGACTCTACTTCTGAGCTATTTTCTTGAATCATTGTCAAATCATTTTCAATTCTTTGTATTTTATTATCCAGATTATGAATCTTATAATCAGCTTCCTTCATTTTAGACTCTATTTCTAAATTGATATCTTTATCCATCTTTATAATTACTTCTGAAAAGCTTTTCGAAGCTGTTACAATATAGCGCTTCAGGTTATCATACTTTTGTTGAACCAACTCTTTAATTTCCTGTCTAAATTTTTCAAGATTCTGGTTCATAATCTCATCATGTCTTGCCAACTCCTCCACAACAAATTCCTTTAAGTCTTTAAAACCATTCTTCTGCATCTGCAAGCTCAAGAATTGCTCTTGTGATTTATAAATGGGGGAGCCCCCCCCCTCAGCTTGGTTGTCTGGCTTTGTCAGTTTTAACGCCATCCTGCCACGCAAACAGACTTTTTTTAAAGAAAAAGTCTTCTCTCCACACAATATCAATATCAAGTCTCTAAGAAGGAAGAAGCATGAAACAGAAATTTTTCTCTTCTCTTCTAGCCAGCACTATTGCTTCAAATACTTTCTAGCATATTAAACCATTCAAACGGAAAGACTTTCGCTTTCAGCTTTCTTCTCAAGCCTCAGCCAGCCGCCATTTTAAACTTTTTTTCCCCCTTTCACTCTTTCTTCATTCTTAAAATCAATCATAGGGTTGTTACAAATACTTGCAATTTAGAGTCCCAAATCCGGATTTCATCCTGCTTATTCAAGCAATCTGTTAGTTTTCGCTGATTAGGTTGGTCACATCGTCTAGCTCTGCAAGGTGTAGAGTTCCCCCGAAGCCCGGAGCAGCGGCGAGCTGGATAGGGAGCCTCATCCTGCTTCCTCCCCAAGAGTAAAAAAAAACTCTGGGGACTTCGCAGAGGGCTCTACCTGTTCTCGCCGGCTCTCCTCACATTTCCTTAAAGAAACGGAGTTTTTCGAGCCACCTCTCAGCTGTAAGGGTGGCGGGGCTGGCGGTCCCAAAAGACTGTCTGGCGACGACAGAAGCCAAACTGGAAGCCAGGAATCTCTTCACTTTTCAAATGTGAAATACAATTACAGTTACAATACTTGTGCAAATACAATTCTAGCTGCAGTTATTACATGGATAATCAAGTATACATTCTCTTTACTATAAGTTTCTGATAAAATTCTCAACAAAAATATTTCGGGTTTCAAATCAATATATTGTTGTATCATCTTCTCCAATCACGTATGTATTTTTGTGCAGTATTTTTTGGCTTCTGTGCATTTCCACCACATATGATAATACAACGCAGATGTCTGGTAATATTTCCAACATTTAGCTGATTTGTCTTTAAACATCTTTGCCAATCTTGCTGGCGGAAAATGCCATCTATAAAACATCTTCTAGAAGTTTTCTTTATATGCGGTTGACATTGTTAATTTGTAATTTCTATCCCATAGTTGCTGCCATTTTTCTAATTCTATTGTATAACCAAAAATTTTTGCCCATGCTATCATTCTTCACTTGTTCTTCTAATTTGATACCCAATAAATAGCTATAGTTTATCACCCTCTCTTCTATTCCTGTTAATCTCTTATACAATTCTGTCAAATCCATATAAGAACCATATAATTTAGTATCTTGTTCATATCTATATTGTATTTGCAATTGTGTATACCAAATCATATTAATCCCTTGCTCTTTCAACTCGTTTAGCTTTGAGCTCACCCTTTTCATTCAAAATGTCTTTATATCTAACAATATATCCCATACTAGTGATACTAGCCAGATATCCGTGCTTCGCTATGAAAGTATGTGATGGGGCTTGATAAATTGACACTTGCAGCTTGAAAATTAATGAGTAGTTATGATTGGCCTTTCCTCTCCCCTTCATTCCCTCAGCCTTGCCCCACAGAATCCTCCCCTATACTATCCCCTTCTCTCCCTCAACGTTGCCCCACAGAAACGTCTACTATCCTATCCCCTTCTCAGAGTTTTGCAGAGTGACTAGTATCATGAGATGTTGGCCTTTGATGGCCACCCACCCTGGACTTGGACTGGATTTTTTTTGTCTGCTATCCCTACTTTCGCCCCAGGGAAGAACTTGTGCCTGTGGGATTATCAACATTGTTTCTAATAACTTTACAAATTGCTGGCTTCTTGTGCGACCCCAAACTGGAGGAGAACTGGGCAAAATGGTGTGCAGGTGCTGAGGGGGCTGTTTGTCATCCGCCAGATGAAAGGATGGACTATTGTGACTTTATTGTCAGTGTCATCTGCCCCAGTCACTGTGAGAGGGTGACTGGGATAATTATCCTCCAGACGTGGGGGGATGTCACTGGCCCCCTTTCACTGTCGTGAGAGGGCAGTGAACCAGCTCCTGATATGAAGATCTACTTTGACCCAGTATTATTGGACGATCTGGTGAAGCCCTGACCAATTGACTCTCCATCTCTGTTTTTGTGCGATGTTTACGGCTGCTGACCTGCTTGCGCTGCGAGACTCCCCCCTCTCGCAGGTTTGGCCCTCCTCACTATCGAGGGCCTACCTTGATGACGGATTTTGGAATCCCGAGAGGTGGCATGCGGCGAGGAGGGGGTTGTGGGGTTTTTTAGGGAAATTTTTAGATAAGGTTTTAAAGGTTTCTGGGAGGGGGGTGGGTTCGGTGGGTTTGGGGGAGAACCTGTCGGGGAGGAGG
The DNA here is from genome assembly GCF_059756535.1 of Pantherophis guttatus. Lineage (NCBI taxonomy): Eukaryota > Metazoa > Chordata > Lepidosauria > Squamata > Colubridae > Pantherophis > Pantherophis guttatus. Next base: position 264,047,160 of record NC_142064.1, read on the forward strand.
CCAGAGCCGGCTGAAGAGCACGGCACTAGAGATGCGGGAACCGGGGTCAAGGTGGGGGTTAGAGCTTGTGTTATGGATGGTCATTACATCAGTACTGTGGGTGGGAGGGGCAGATATGGCGGGAGCAGGGGGCCACATCAGGTTGTGGGAGCACGCGCCCGCTGGCTCCAAGCGGTGGCGCGCTCCGGCCTCCAATGCTCCTCTCGTTCCCCAGGTTGCACAGACCCTCAGGCCCTGGGCCTTCGGCTGATGCTGTGCAACGCCCGGTCCGTGGTAAATAAAGCCCCCCTCATTTGTGATCTTGTTCAGGAGGGGGGAGCGGACCTGGCGGGTATTACGGAGACCTGGTTGGGCCAGGAGGGGGGGGTTCCCCTCGTTGAGATGTGCCCACCCGGTTTCCGCGCATTCCATCAGCCGAGGACACAGGGGAGGGGTGGGGGGGTGGCGGTTGTCATTAGAGAAGGTCTTGGTCCGAGGGAGGTCACTGTTCCTCAGACGGCTGGTTGTGAGTCCCTCCTTGTGAAGTGGGGTCATGGGGTGCAGATGGGTGTGCTGGTTACGTACCTGGCTCCCTGCCACGTGACGGCAGCCCTGCCCGAGCTGCTCAACGTTATAGCCGCGGTGGCGGTTGACACCCCCAGGCTTATGGTCATGGGGGATTTTAACCTGCCATCCGTCGGTGAGGCGTCTGAGGTGGCTCGGGAGTTCATGGCTTCCATGACGGCCATGGACCTGACCCAGTTAGTTCATGGCCCTACTCACACGGGGGGAAACACGCTAGACCTGGTTTTTGTCTCTGGTCAGTGGTTGAGTGATCTTGAGATAGGGGATATAGTGATCGAGCCCTTGTCATGGTCAGATCACTCCCTCCTTCGCTTTGACCTTCGAACCGCCGCACCCCGCCGCAGGGAGGCGGAACCACTGAGGTGGTACCGCCCCAGGCGCCTGATGGATCCTGATAGGTTCCAGACGGAGCTTGGGCCATTTCCTGAGGCTCTGGCACACGGCTCGACTGAGGAGCTGGTGGCCGCCTGGGATAGGGCGGCCGCTGGAGCTTTGGATCGGGTCGTGCCTTTGCGGCCTCTGACCCGGCGTCGATCTCGCCTGGCTCCTTGGTTCACCGAGGAGCTGAGGGAGATGAAGCGCCGGAAAAGACGCCTGGAGAGTGGTTGGAGGGCCAGCCATTCTGAATCTGACCGAACACTGGTAAGGTCTCATATTAGGACCTACCTGGTGGCGATAAAAGTGGCGAAGTATAACTATTTTGCCACTCTTATTGCGTCATCAGATAATTGCCCGGCTGCCCTGTTTAGGGTGACCCGCTCCCTGCTCCACCAGGAAGCGCGGGAGGACCCCTTGGAGGGTAGAGCCGAGGATTTTGTACAGTATCTGTATGACAAAATCGCTCAGATTCGGGAATATCTGGACTCTGACTGGGTAGATTCAGCGGGGAGGACAGAGGCAGGTCTTGTGAGTATTATCTGGGAAGAGTTTGATTCTGTGACGCCCGAAGACGTGGACAGGATACTGGGCAGACTGAGCGCAGCCACATGTTTACTGGACCCGTGTCCCTCCTGGTTGGTGCTGGCCTCTCGGGAGGTTACACGAGGCTGGCTCCAGGGGATTATAAATGCTTCCTTGAGTGAGGGTGTCTTCCCTGCCGCCTTGAAAGAGGCGGTGGTGAGGCCTCTCCTCAAGAAACCTTCCCTGGACCCGGCAGTGTTGGCAAATTATCGTCCAGTCTCCAACCTTCGCTTCATTGCGAAGGTTGTTGAGAGTGTGGTAGCGCGACAGCTCCCCCAGTACCTGGATGAATCGTCGTATCTGGATCCGTTCCAGTCGGGCTTCAGGCCTGGGTACAGCACGGAAACGGCATTGGTCGCGTTGGTTGATGATCTCTGGAGGGCTCGGGACAGGGGTTGTTCCTCTGTCCTGGTCCTATTAGACCTCTCAGCGGCTTTTGATACCATCGACCATGGTATCATGCTGCACCGGCTAGAGGAGTTAGGGGTGGGGGGCACCGTCCTACGGTGGTTCTCCTCCTTTCTCTCTGACCGGTCGCAGTCTGTGTTGACAGGGGGGCAGAGGTCGACCCCGAGGCCCCTTGTATGTGGGGTGCCACAAGGGTCGGTCCTCTCGCCCCTTCTGTTCAACATTTATGTGAAGCCGCTGGGTGAGATCATCCGTGGTTTCGGGGTGAAGTACCACCAGTACGCTGACGATACTCAGCTGTACATCTCCACCCCGGACCACCCCAATGATGCCCTTGAAGTGATGTCCCGGTGCCTGGAGGCCGTGCGGATCTGGATGGGGAGAAACAGACTCAGGCTCAACCCATCCAAGACCGAGTGGCTGTGGTTTCCGACATCCCGATATAGTCAGTTGGCGCCATCACTGACTATTGGGGCCGAGTCATTGCCCCCCACGGAGAGGGCTCGCAACTTGGGTGTCCTCCTGGACTCACGGCTGTCTTTAGAAGAGCATATGACGGCCGTGGCCAGGGGGACTTTTTATCAGGTCCGCCTGATTCGCCAGTTGCGTCCCTTTCTGGATCGGGACTCGTTAAAAACGGTCACTCATGCTCTTGTCACTTCCCGCTTGGACTACTGCAATGCTCTCTACATGGGGCTCCCCTTGAGGAGCACCCGGAGGCTCCAGCTGGTCCAGAATGCGGCCGCGCGGGTGGTTATGGGAGCGACGTGGCGCTCCCATGTGACCCCCCTCCTGCGCGAGCTGCACTGGCTCCCGGTGGTCTTCCGGGTGCGCTTCAAGGTTTTGGTTACCACCTTTAGAGCGCTCCATGGCATCGGACCGGGGTATCTACGAGACCGCCTTCTGCTACCAATAGCCTCTCACCGACCAGTACGCTCCCATAGAGAGGGGCTCCTCAGGGTGCCGTCGGCCAAACAGTGTCGACTGGCGGCCCCCAGGGGGAGAGCCTTCTCTGTGGGGGCACCTACCATCTGGAACGAGCTCCCCCCAGAGATACGGAAGATCCCGGACCTGCGCACGTTTCGCCGTGCTCTCAAAACTTTTCTATTTCAACAAGCTGGCCTGGCCTAACTCCCCTCTTTTAAATTCTTAAATTTTAAATTTTTTAATTCGTGATTTTATAAATTGGGTGTTTTAATCTGTGTTTCGGCCGAAATATTTAATAATTTTAAGGGATTTTTAATATTTGTATTCTCTGTATTTTATCTTGGCTGTTCACCGCCCTGAGTCCTTCGGGAGTAGGGCGGTATAGAAATTTGATTAATAAATAATAAATAAATAAATAAATAAATGAGATAAATCCAGGAGCAAAAGACAGCACACAGAGCCTTTAGATAATTAACAGTGGTTTATATACAATGAAATATATGCATACATATACATGGTAGATACCTTAACATACAGCTACGGACACAAGGAGAACAATGAGATACACACGAGATACGCCCTCTAATGGTCACCTATATATAGACACCTCTTAAAACGGTAACAGTCTTGTGTGGACCCCATCAGAGTCTTAAACCGGCAATTCTAAATGCGGAATCATTCCCATTGCATCAGCTTTCAGTTGCCTCCGCTTACAACCTTCCATCAGCTTACAGCTATTAAATCTACATTCTCTGACACCCCTTCTCTCCCTCAGGCTTTCTAACCCCTTCTCTCCCTCAGCCTTGCCCCACAGAAGCCTGTCCTATGCTATCCCGTTCTCTCCAGAGTTATTTTCAAGTTGGGAAGGGAGGAGTACATCTAACTCATTAGCATCAGATCGTGTTATAATATAGGAAATACTAATGTTCTGATAGTCATTTTGAAAAATCCTTTCTTAGTGAGCACCTAGAAGCCAAGAGAAACATACGTGGCAAATTTGTAGGTTCTGGAGATTTCGTGATTACAGCATGAGTAATCCTGGATGAAGCATCATACCTAGACCCGTACCAGTCGGGTTTCAGGCCCGGGTACAGTATGGAGACGGCATTGGTTGCACTGGTGGATGATCTCTGGAGGGCTAGGGACAGAGGATATTCCTCTGCCCTGGTCCTGTTAGATCTCTCGGCGGCTTTTGATATCGACCATGGTATCTTGCTGCGGCGCCTTGAGGGGTTGGGAGTGAGAGGCACTGTTTTACGGTGGTTCTCCTCCTACCTCTCAGGATGCTCAGAAGCGGTGTTGGCGGGGGGGTCAGAGGTCGATCCCGAGGCCCCTCACATGTGGGGTTCCTCAGGGGTTGGTTCTCTCTCCCCTGCTGTTTAACATCTATATGAAGCTGCTGGGGGAGATCATCCGTGGTTTCGGGGTGGGGTATCATCAGTATGCTGATGATACCCAACTTTTTATATCCACCCTGAACCAGCCTAGTGATACCCTCAACGTGATGTCCTGATGCCTGGAGGCGGTGCGGCTCTGGATGGGGAGGAACAGGCTCCGACTCAACCATGCCAAGACGGAGTGGCTGTGGGTACTGGCATCTCGGTTCCAAGGGAATATTCCATCTTTGGTCATAGGGGGAGAGGTGTTGCCCCCTGTGGATAGGGCGCACAACTTAGGCGTCCTCCTGGATGCACGGTTGACTTTAGAAGACCATGTCACAACCGTGACCAGGGGGGCATTTGCCCAGATTCGTCTGGTGCGCCAATTGCACCCCTACCTGGACCGAGATGCCCTACACATGGTCACCCATGCACTCGTCATCTCCCGGATCGACTATTGCAACGCTCTCTACATGGAGCTGCCCTTGAAAACCATTCGGAGGCTTCAGCTGGTGCAGAATGCGGCCACGCGGGTAGTGATGGGAGTGTCCCGATGTTCCCATGTTACACCTCTCCTGCATGACCTGCATTGGTTACCGGTTGCTCTCCGGGTGAGGTTCAAGGTGCTGGTGATTACCTATAAAGCCCTACATGGCTTAGGCCCGGGGTATTTGGCAGATTACCTGCAGCCAGCAACAGCTCCCTCACACAGAGAGGGCCTACTTGGGGTCCCGTTGGCCAAACAATGTCGGCTGACGGCCCCTAGGGAGTGAGCCTTCTCTGTGGGCGCACCTACCCTCTGGAATCAGCTCCCCTTGGAGCTCCGGGTAGCCCCCAACCTTCACTCCTTAAAACATGGCTGTTTCACCAAGCTGGCCTGGACTGAATGGGGTTTTAATGGGAATTTTAGTTTTTATTGTTGAATTTTAATTGGACTTGTTGTTTATTGCTGTGAGCCACCTGAGTCCTTGTGGAGAAAGGGCGGCATATAAGTCCGATAATAAATAAATAAATAAATAAATAAATAAATAAATAAATAAATAAGTGGTTTTCGCTTTTACATATATAGATTTGGATGAACAAGTGCTTGCATTGTTGAAAGCCAAATTGGTATCTTCAAATAATGCTGTTCTCTAATTTTCTCCTAAACTAACAATAAAACATTTCTTATATAGTGTCTTTGAAAGTAACCATTTATCTTATTTTTCCCATACCCTAAGGCATGCCAACCCAGTTGTAAATCATGTCCCTCCAATGTCAATAATCTTGTGCTTCTCAGTACAATCCGTTCTTTCATCCATGTTCTGGTTACCACCTTTAAAGCGCTCCATGGCTTAGGACCTGGTTATCTACGGGACCGCCTGCTACCACCAATAGCCTCCCACCGGCCAGTACGCTCCCATAGAGAGGGGCTCCTCCGGGTGCTGTCGGCCAAACAATGTTGACTGGCGGCCCCTAGGGGGAGAGCCTTCTCTGTGGGGGCACCTACGATCTGGAACTAGCTCCCCCCGGAGATACGGAGGATCCCGGATCTGCGCACCTTCCGTCGCGTGCTTAAAACGTTTTTATTTCACCAAGCTGGCCTGGCCTAAATCTTCTCCTCTTTCAAATTTAAATTTTAAATACAAATTTTAATCTGTTTAATTATGGGGTATTTTAAAATTCAGCCAAATTATTTAATTCGTTTTAAGCTATTTTAAATTTTGTATCTCTGTGTTTTATCTTCTGGCTGTTCACCGCCCTGAGTCCTTCGGGAGAAGGGCGGTATAGAAATTTAATAAAATAAAATAAATAAATAAATAAAAATAAATGTTAACACTGCTGCCTGGTAGTATAGTTCCCAATTTGGTAATCCAAAACCTCCTCTAGTTCTTGTATCCTGTAATATTTTAAAATTAATTCTTGCTTTTCTCCCCCTGCCAAATATATTTTAATATTACTTTATTAAGATCCTCAAAGTATTTTTTTCTCCAATTTTATCGGAATTGTTTGAAACAAGTACAATAATCTCGGGAATATACCTTAATTGTGGCTATTCTTCCTATCAACGATAATTGCAAACTTTCCAATTTTTCCAAATCTATCTTGATTTGTTGCATCAGCTTATAATTATCTTCCTTAATCATTACACATCTTGCTGTTAATTGAATCCCTAAATATTTTACTTTCTTAGTAATCTGAATGTCTAATTTCTTCATTAACTTTTTTCTGTTTCTCTGTAATATTTTTCACTAAAATCTTAGTTTTTTCTTTATTTATTTTCAATCCTGCCACTTCGCCATACTCTTATATTCTTTCTATTAATTTTGGCCCTGTTTCTTTTTTTTTTCTTTTTTTAAAAAGTTTTTTATTATTTTTTAAAACATAAAACGCATTTTTTCAAAACAAAGCTTTTGATCCGGTCACAAATTAATACAAATCACTAACAAATCTTAATTTTCAATTAACACAACTTAATATTTTACTCAATTATTTCCCTCTAATCTATTTAGCTATGCCATTATCCCCAAAAACCCGTTACTTAAATCTTAAATCCTAACCAATTATAATTCCATTTTTCTCTTTCATTTGCTTAGATGGATATATTTTAACAATATATATCATCACAATATTATAAACATTCATAAAATAATTAATTCCAACATAATCATTGTATTTTTACTATTGAACTCAACATTTATAGTCTTTGTTTCTGTTTTTAAACATACTCCTCCTCATTTGGCTAACCCACCTTAATTTATTTTTATTATAAAACCCAACATATTTATCTTTATCTTTGTTATTAAACCAATCCTTTTTATTTCTTGGCTGTTAAACACAGCATAACCATTTTATTTTTGGCTGTTAAACACAGCATACTCATTTTTATTTTTTGGCCGTTACACAGCATATTCATTTTTATTTTGGCTGTTACACAGCATAACCATTTTTGTTTGGCTGTTAAACACAGCATAATCATTTTTATTTTCTGGCAGTTACACAGCATATCTATTTTTATTTTTTGCTGTTAAACACAGCATAATCATAGTTGGTTTAACTATTGATCCCTACTTAATCCTTTCTTTGTTGTTTCCATCCATCTATACATTGCTTAATTTCAGTTAATCATATTTATCCTTATCATTTTTCATAACAATTTAACATTTATTTATTTATTTATTTGTTTAAATTTCTATACCGCCCTTCTCCAAATAGGACTCAGGGCGGTGCACAGCCTAAGTAAAAACAAAACATACAAAATTTAAAAAACAGTATTAAAATAATTAGATATTCTGGCCGTAAATTAAAACAACCCAATTTAAAACCAATTTAAAATTTAGCTCAAGCCAGCCCAGCTAGTTGAAATAAATAAGTTTTCAGGGCCCGACGAAAAATCCGGAGGTCTGTTATTATACGTAACTCCGGGGGAAGGTTATTCCAGAGGGTGGGCGCCGTCACAGAGAAGGCTCTCCCCCTGGGGGTCGCCAGCCGACATTGTCTGGCGGACGGCACCCTGAGGAGGCCCACTCTGTGCGAGCGTACTGGCCGGTGGGAGGCTATTGGTGGCAGTAGGCGGTCTCGTAAGTACCCCGGCCCTAAGCCATGGAGCGCTTTAAAGGTGGTCACCAACACCTTGAAGCGCACCCGGAAGACTACCGGGAGCCAGTGCAGCTCGTTGAGACATGGTTCTTGCTTAAGACATACCTTTGAATATATTTATACATTCCTTTTGACATTTTAAATTAACCATATTTGTCCTTATTCTTTTTTATACCAATTTAACCTTAAAACATAATTTTTGCTTCAAACATACCTTTAAATATGTTTATAAATTCCTTTTAACCTTCTTAATTTCTATAAAAACCTCCTTTTTATTATTACAATCCATCTGTACGTTATTTTATTTTGGATCACATTATTTTAATCTTCCTTTTTCTTTTTCCAGTCGTGTGTATCTTATTTCTTCATTTCCTCGCCTGCATACATATATTTCCAACCATTTTTAAATTTTTCAATTTTGTCCTCCATAAGTTATGTTATATCTTTTTCTTATTTTTATTCCAGATATAATGTATCAAATCTTCTCTTGAGCCTGTGCTTAATCCTTTATTTATTCCTGCGCCAATTTTTTAAATTATTATTGTTTCAACAATAGGAGTTCCGTTATAATTTCCTTTTCTTTTCACAAAAGTCAAGCTGCCTGCAGACAGAGAAAGAAAAAACCCTCCTCCGCAAAATCCCATGACTTTTATCTGTAAAGCTCAAAGTTTCCATAACAAAAAAGAGTTACAAAATTCCTTTTTAAACCAGATGGTGTCCCTCTACAATCCACATTTTCCATTAGTCATGCAAATATCCATTTTGTGCAATTATATAACAATCCAATTTATTTCTTCTTCCTTTAGTTTAAAAAGTATCAAATCTTCTTTTTTAAAAAAATCCAATTCAAATTTTAAAATATCCAGTCTTTGTACCATATCTCGATATTTAATTCCTTAGGTCTGTTCAAAATTTAGTTGTTTATTGGGTCTTTGTTTCTTTAAAGTAGCATTTTAAACTTTCAGCCCCTTTGTTGTTCAGCTGCTAATTTATGGCTAGGAGTCTTATAGATGTTAATCTTGCTCTAGGCGTTGTTCAAGCCTGGGTTGGTTGTCACTCATCCGGCTTCAAAGAGCTCCATTTCAATCTACTTTCCTCCAGCACATCTCTTGTCCGATTGAACCAACTTCATGGCAGCCGCCATGGCTGCTGACCCCGCCGCCGATGGCAGAGGGTTCCCCCTGACCTCCGAGGAACTTGCCTGTTCCTCTCGGTCGTCTGAGGTGCCCCTCCTTTCCCCCTGTCCCTGCAGGATGGTTCAGGTCCGAAGACCCATTGGCGGCAGGGCAGCAGCCGGGGTTTTCGTGGGGCTCATGAGAGCCCGCTATTTCCCCGACTGTCTCGCCGCGACGCCAAACCGGAAGCCATCCTGTTTCTTGTGGATCTTCTAAGATAAAAACCAAATCATCTTCAAATGCCTGTAATTTGTATTCTTCCTTTTTTATTTCCATACCTTTTGTCTCCTTATCCTGTCTAATATTTCTATTTAATACTTCTAGTGTCAATACAAATAATAATGGTGACATGGGACATCCCTGTCTTGTAGCCTTTCTGATGTTAACCTTTTCATTCATATCTCCATTTACCATCACTTTTGCGGTTTGTTTATAGTATATTGCCTTAATAATCTTGATAAATCTCCCCCCAAAGTCCATAACTTTTAATTGTGTCAGCATCAATTGCCAGTTCACATTGTCAAACACCTTCTGTGCATCAAAGAAAATCAGTACCATTTGCTTCTCTCGATGTGCTTCATAATATTCCAGTGTATTCAAAATTATTCTCATATTATCTTTAATTTGTCTCAGGTAAAAAGCCATTTTGATATAAATTGATTAAAAAAAACTCTTTAGTCTTTCTGCTATTATTATTTTTTTAAAAAAACTTTTATTTCATAGTCAACATACATCTTAAGCAAAAAATCAATCATATTTTTTTATTTCCCCCCTCCCTTCCCCCCTCCCATCCCAACCCCCACCCCCCTCCCCGGACTTCCCAGAACAAGTACAGGGTAAAAACATTTAACAAACCTTAATGAAAAACCCCACAAACTAACTATCTATAGATTTATCTATCACTTGTACTTTAACTCTCCTTGTTCAAAACAAAATATAACTTTTTCTTGCTTAAAGGTAGTTAATCCCAATTAATTCAACAATAAACAAACAATTTAAAGCCCTTGAAAATATATTGAAAAATCTATAGCCTTGAATTTAACATCCAAAAGGAAATTTCTCATTTAATCCATTACTTAAAATAATTTTTAGATATAATCATCCAATCATAACCAAAGAGATCATATCCTTGTTCACGTTTATATAACAGTTGAAACATCCAGTCATTTAACATCCAAAAGAAAATTTCTTTTTTAAAGAAAAAAAAATTTCAAAACCAAACAAATCATATCCTTAATAAAAATCTTGAATACCAATACAATCATTCACCATGTTATCCTGCCTAACAAAGAGGAATAAAATTCTTCCACTTCCATTTCCCCCTGGGTTTTTTCCGAGCCTTCTTCTTCCTGCGCAGCTCGCAAAGTAATTCCTTTTAAGCAACACACCTCTTTAAATAGGATTAAAAGTCCATTTTTGTAAAGAAATTGTAATGTTCCATTTCTAATCCTTCTTGATATCTTGAAAATCCAAGCTTCTCCCAGCACTTTTCCTCTCATCTGCATCAAAACCTCTGGATAGATCTCTCTCCATATCTCCGGATTAACCTCCTTCAAGCCCATCAGTTTATTCATAGTTTGAAAAACATCCTTTCCATGTTCCTCAGGTGCTTTTTGTTCTTCCTCCTCTTTCAACATTGCAACTTTGTTAGCAATTTGAGTAATAAACTTCTCAAAGATCTCATCCAGTCTTTCCATAAATGATTTTTGCCATACATCCACAAAATCCACTGTCAGTATTTGTACGCTTGCTGAATTATCTGCTGAGAAACCTCCATTCTCTTCAAAAATATTTACTTCTGCCATCTTTTCTTATGCTGCAAACTTCATTCAGCAAAGCTTCAAAGTACTGTCAGCTATAACGACCTTAACAAGTGCAAACAAGCTTTAACAATCACTTTCTTCTTAAGCTTCCGTTTTCAATCAGCACCATTTTGGGTCTCTATAAAGCTTTCACTCGAATCTGAAAGGACTCATTATTCATCAGAGTTAAAGAAAGAAAAATACTTGCGAGAAGCTCTCCTGTTTTGTTCTGCCTGTGTGAAAATCAATCCTTGAAATCACTTGTTTCACAGGGATGGTCGCGACGCCTTAATCCGTCAAAGACAGAATCCCGAGTCTGGAGTTGCTTTCCAGGCGTTTGGGGAGCCCTCACCCTCTGCGCCTCCAGGGTTAACTATCATTGATAGGAAGGATATCAACTATCAAAATGAATACATTGCCTAGAATCTTATATTTATTCCAGACAATCCCAATTAGGTTGGGAAAAGAGTATTTTGAAGATCTAAATAAAATTGTGTTAAAATATATTTGGCAGGGTAAAAAGGCGAGGATAAAATTAAAATTGCTGCAAGATGTTAGAGCAGGAGGAGGTTTTGGTTTGCCGGATTGGGAATTACAGTATATTACCAAGCTAGTAATTTGATGTGGATTAAAGAATGGATAACGCTAAGAAATACTAGATTGTGGACTTTAGAAGGACATGACTTGCTGGTAGGCTGGCATGCTTTTTTGTAGTATAAGAGTATAAAAACACAGGGTTATTTTAGAAGACATATACGAGAGTCTTTGTTATTAAATTGGGAGAAGATCAAAAGATATCATTATTCAAAAATTCCAGTCTGGTTATCTATTATTGAAGCATTCTCACTTTCAATAACATTTAGAAAGGAACAAATTGTTAGATATTGGGAATTACTGAATGATAAGGGTGAACTCAAATTGAAGCAAGAACTAGAAGAACAAGAGATAAAAATGGATTGGTTTACATATATGCAAATACAGTCTAGATATGATCAAGATTCTAAGACAGAGGGTTTTTACAGTAATTTGATGAATTTAGATATAATCTTAACAGGTTCTGATGACTATGTAATTAAAAAACTGTATGGTTATTTATTAGAAGTAAAACTGGAAGAACAAGTTAAAGAAACAATGATTGCCTGGGGGAAAAATTTTGGTCATGGGATTGACTTAGAGAAATGGCAAAAACTGTGGTCGCAAAATTATAAAATGACAATATCAACAGCATATAAGGAGAATTTGTATAAGATGTTTTACAAATGCCAACCCCGGCGAGAATAGCCAGAATGTTTAAGAATAAATCGGAGAAATGTTGGAAGTGTCATCAGACTCCAGGGTCATATTACCATATGTGGTGGACATGTGTAGAAGCTAAAAGATATTGAACTAAGATACACACATGGTTGGAAAAAATGACAAAGAAACATATTGACTTTAAACCAGAGATATTTTTATTGGGGATCTTACCAGAAACATACAACAAAGTATTGCAATATTTAATTGTGAATGTTTTAATAGCGACTAGAATCGTATTTGCTAAAAATTGGAAAGGAGAGAAGTTACCTACTGATGATGAGGTTATTAAGAAAATTATGGAATGTGCTGAAATGAGTAAATTGACAGTTGAAATTAGAGGACAGGAAGACAGACAATATTATATGATATGGGATTTATTTTATCAATGGCTTGATAATAAAGCATGGAAATGAAATATGAAATAAATGTAATAGTAAAATGTAGGAAGCGGTCTTTTTTACAGGAGATAAGCCACGGTTAAATAATTGATAAATGTGAATAATATCAAAAAGAGATATAACAAATTGTCAAAGAGAAATTAAATATTTTTGTAAATCTTGGATATGAGATTAAGCACAAAAGAATTGTAACCGATCAATACATTTTTTGTGATTGTAATGGATGATGGTTGTTTTTATGTTTTTGATTTGTTTAAAATATAAAAAGTTTTTTAAAAAAAACCACAATCCCTTTTCTCAATTCAATATTCCTACAGCTTTTCTCAATGAAGGTCACTTTGCAAGGCACAACAGCCTTTACATCTGAAATTTTACTCTGCTTTTGTCACTGCCCCAAACTCCCCCGATATATTTGCTATTCATATGGTTTCTTTCACTTGCGTGCCTCATTCTTGACACAATCTGAACAGACATGCTTGGTGCACTGAATTCCTGGAACTGTTAGGAAAAAATGAACTTTTAAACTCCTTTACTTCTGTTCTCCTCTCACTTTCTCCTTATATGTGGCACCACAACCTCTAACTATAGTCTGAGTGCTCCTATCCCCAAGAGATGCTGGCTGGAAAATTCTTTTTTTTTTTTATTGAAAAGTTTTACAAAGAAAATTCCGCCCCCCTCAATATTCCCCCCACCCTTTCCCCCCCTTCCCATCCCACTCTCCCCCCCAGACTTCCCAGAGCAAAATACAGGGTATTTCAATTAACAATCATAAGCTAAATTAGCCTAACTATTCTTAAACTACCTAATCCCCCCCTGAAACCTTAACTCCACTATGCATAACATAATACTTCTAAAATAAAATTTAACATTCATTCATAAGCTATTTGATATTTTCTTGTCTGATACTTATTTTGAATATAATCAATCCATCTTCTCCATTCCGATACGTATCTTTCTTATGTATAGTCCTTCAAATACGCTGAGATTTTCGCCATTTCTGCTAAGTTAATTACTTTCAGTATCCACTCTTCAATAGTAGGCAAAAAGTCCTTCTTCCAGTATTGCGCTACCAACAGCCTAGCTGCTGATATTAAGTTCAAGATCAGTTTAGTCTCTAATACTGTATAATCCGTCGTTATACCCAATAAAAACAATTGAGGAGTAAATTTCAACCTTTTTTTCAGAATGTTCTGCATCACCCACCAAATTTTTATCCAAAATGCCTTGATTTTCTTACAGGTCCACCATATATGATAATAAGTTGCATCATCACATTCACATCTCCAACATTTAGCTTGCAAATTCGGGATCTTGGATATGAGATTAAGCACAAAAGAATTGTAACCGATCAATACATTTTTTGTGATTGTAATGGATGATGGTTGTTTTTTTGTTTTTGATTTGTTTAAAATATAAAAAGTTTTTTTAAAAAAACCACAATCCCTTTTCTCAATTCAATATTCCTACAGCTTTTCTCAATGAAGGTCACTTTGCAAGGCACAACAGCTGTTACATCTGAAATTTTACACTGCTTTTGTCACTGCCCCAAACTCCCCCGATATATTTGCTATTCATATGGTTTCTTCCACTTGCGTGCCTCATTCTTGACACAATCTGAACAGATATGCTTGGTGCACTGAATTCCAGGAGCTCTTAGGAAAAAATGAACTTTTAAACTCCTTTACTTCTGTTCTCCTCTCGCTTTCTCCTTATATGTGGAGCCACAATCTCTAACTATAGTCTGAGTGCTCCTATCCCCAACACATGCTGGCTGGAAAATTCTGAGGCTAAAAATCTCGGATCAAACAAGGAAGAAAAAGGCTGGGATTCTGTATGTGGCATTTATATTATCTACCACGGTAAAAATGCAAACACCACTCCCAAAATATTTTTACATAATTGCACAATTTCTGCAAAAATAAATATCCAGCAACTTCTTCTGCTGATGGCCAGATAGCCATTATCAAACTAATATGTTGCAATTTCTTCTTTTCTCCTTCCCACCTAATATCATTACATATTTGCCTACAAAAAATCAGGCAAATACCATTACAAAAAGAATTTGTAGTAAAATTAAAGAGTCAGTTTCTCAGCTGGACTTACAATGGGACATTAGAAATGAAATTCAAGCCTTCTCTACACTCATCACTTGAGGCCTCAGGTGAATTTTCTTGTGTTCAGTAAGGGTGGAATGTTGCCTGAAGGACCGTCCACACTTGGGACACTTAAATGGTTTCTCCCCTATGTGTATACGGACATGATTTATAAGGTTACTCCTGGTACTGAAATCTTTCCCACACTCTGGACACTCATAGAGTTTCTCTCCTGTGTGAGTCCTCTGGTGTATAACCAGATTGGAAATCTGACTGAAACTTCTCCCACAATCAGGACATGCAAAAGGTTTCTCTCCTGTGTGAGTCCTCTGGTGGGTCACCAGGATGGAATTGTGACTGAAACTTTTACCACAATCAGGACATTCAAATGGTTTCTCTCCTGTGTGAGTCCTCTGGTGGCTTATAAGGTTGGAATTTTGACTGAAACATTTCCCACAGTCAGAACATTTAAAGGGTTTCTCTCCTGTGTGAATCCTCTTGTGGCTAATGAGGCTGGAATTCTGACTGAAACTTTTCCCACAGTCAGGACATTCAAAGGGTTTCTCTCCTGTGTGAATCCTCTTGTGCCTATTGAGGTGGGAACTCTTGTTGAAATTTTTATGACAATTAGGACATTGAAACGGTTTCTCTCCTGTGTGAGTCTTCTTGTGTTTCACCAGGCTGGAATTGGTACTGAAACTTTTCTCACAATCAGGACATTCAAAGGGTTTCTCGCCTGTGTGAGTCCTCTGGTGTGTAACCAGATTGGAAATCTGACTGAAACATTTCCCACAATCAGGACATGCAAAAGGTTTCTCTCCTGTATGAGTCCTCTGGTGGGTCACCAGGCTGGAATTCTGACTGAAATTTTTCCTACAAACAGGACATTGAAACGGTTTCTCTCCTGTGTGAGTCCTCTTATGTTTCACCAGGCTGGAATTCTCACTGAAACTTTTCCCACAAACAGGACATTGAAATGGTTTCTCCCCTGTGTGAGTCCTCTGGTGTATTATCAGGCTGGAATTCTGACTGAAACTTTTCCCACAAACAGGACATTCAAAGGGTTTTTCTCCTGTGTGAGTCCTCTGGTGTGCAATGAGGTCAGAATTCCAACTGAAACTATTCCCAAATTCAAGACATTTACAGAGTTTCTTGCCTGTGTGAATCATCTGGTAGCTAATACCGGTGGAATTCTGACTGAAACTTTTCCCACAGTCAGGACATTCAAAGGGTTTCTCACCTGTGTGAGTCCTCTGGTGTCTCATGAGCTGGGAATTCTGAGAGAAACTTTTCTCACAATCAGGACATTCAAAGGGTTTCTCACCTGTGCAAATTCTCTGGTGTCTAATGAGGTTGGAATTTCTATTGAAATATTTCCCCCACTCAGGACATTCAAATGGTTTCTCCTTGGTGTGAGTCCACGTTGCCATGCTTGCTAAAGCATTTACTGCATTGGGAGCACTTGTAGAGCTTCTCTCCTTCTTCTTCCTTCCAAGAACCAGAATGCTGTCCAGAATGCTCTTATTGCCATCCTCTTTGTCTATAAGATTCAAATAAAAATGTATCTTTAATTGTGCATGAAATAGTTGCAAAAGATGAGAAAATGAAAAGGCAAGCGTGCTCCAATGCTCCAATAAGCTCTTACATTAATCATGATTTATTTGACACATGGAAGACTACCCAGATCCAAGTTCGAATATCCATTCAATGATGAAATTCAATTCTTGACAGGATCAATCACAAATTCTTAGCAGTGCAAAAGGTTGTTTTAAATACAGTCCAGTGAAAAAGAAAGTTCACCCTCCTTCAGTTCTATGGTTTTACTTATCAGGGTATCATAAATATCATCGCAACAGAACAGAAGAGAATAACAGAATTGGAAGGGACCTTGGAGGTCTTCTAATCCAGCCTCTGTTCAAGCAGGAGACTCTATACCATTTTGGAAAAGTGGGTCTTATGACTCTTCTTAAAAGCTTCCAGTGATGGAGCACCACAGTGTCTGAAGGCAAGCCGTTCTGCTGGTTAATTGTTCCCACCATTAGGAAATTTATCACTACTTCAATTGTATAAAGAGGTGAAGTAGCAACCAAGTACTGCTAATAAAGTGCCCTTGATCAATTGATCATCAGCAAGTATGACTACATGTATAAAAACTGAAGTTGGAGGAGTTTCCTGGTCTCCGGCATTGAGGTGTGTGTTACCACAATGCCAAAGAGTAAAGACATCAGCAATGATCTTAGAGAACCAATTGTTGCTGCCCATCAATTTGCGAAGGTTTAAACGGCCATTTCCAAACAATTTAAAATCCATCAGACTACAGTGAGTAAGATTATTCACAAGTGGGAAACATTCCAGACAGTTGCCAATCTTCCCAGGGATAGATATCCAAGAAAATTCACCCCAAGGCCAGACCATGCAATGGCCAAAGATATTGCAAAAAAACAAAGAGTTATATCTCAGACTCTACAGGCTTCAGTTAGCATGTTAAATGTTAAGATTCATGACAGTGCAATTAGAAAAAGACTGAACAAGTATGGCTTGTTTGGAAAGGTTGTGAGGAGAAACCCTCTTCTCTCTAAAAAGGTCATAGCAGCACGGCTGAGGTTTGCAAAGTTGCATCTGAACAAATCACATGAATTCTGGAACACTGTCCTTTGCACAGACCAGACTAAAGTGAGATGGTTGACTGTAATGCAGTGACACGGTTGACGAAAACCAAACACAGCATATCAGCACAAGCATTTCATACAAACCATCATGCACGGTGGTGGAGGGTGATGATTTGGGCTTGTTTTGCAGCCACAGGACCTGGACACATTCCAGTCTTTGAGTCGACCATGAACTCATCTATATACCAAAGTATTCTAGGGCAGGGGTGGTAAGTGAGGACTACCTATGCTTGTCCTTGATCAGGTTGTAGATCCCCCCTCACCCCCATTCCACCCTCCTTCCTCATACGTGCTTTATCTTCGGTATTAATTTTGTGAGAAGCCCCCCTCCTCCCCAGGAAGAATGAAATATTTTGGGGAATGTTAAAAGAGGCAGAATATTATATTTCCCCAAAGGAAAAATGGAGAAAAAAATCTTAACAAAGGCAGAAAGAAGCCCTAACAGTCTTTAGAGATGGATATTTGGGTACTAATAGGAAAACACGGTGCTTGTTAGCTAGAAATGGAAGTAAAACAACCCAGAAACGACTAGAGACACATAAATCCGATCTTGTTGCCCAGAAAACATCAGGTCCATAAGAGAAGAATTGAGTTGGGGGGACCTTGGAGGTCTTCTAGTCCATCCTTTGTTCAGGCAGGAGACCCTATTCCATCCAGAACAAATGGCTGCCCAATCTCCCCTCAAAACCCTCCAGTGACGGAGCAGCCACAACCTCTGGAGGGAAGCCATTCCCAAAGAACCAACCTCCACTTGAAAGAGGCTTTTTCAATCTTCCCACCAGCAGAAATTGCAGCCCCCAGTTTCCCAGCCTGCAGCACCAGTGGGCTTCCATTTGGGGAGAGAAGGAACCTGCAGCAGCCGCAGCTGAGAGGCTTCAGCCCAGTTGCTTCTCCGCTTCCAGGCCGTGGAGGGAACCGAACAGCCCGACTTGCTCCCGGACTCTCCTCCCACCCGCAGCCCTCAACTCACCTGCCAGCTGCTGCTTCGACCCTGGGAAGAGCACAAAAGCCGCTCTGCACACCAACTTCCTCCCATCAATCATCCAGAAGAGGAAGTTCCTCTGCACCTCTCCTCCCATCCCCTCCTTTCTAGCAATGAAGTACTCGATGGTTTAAAAACTCCTTTTTCAAGCTCAAGCACTGATTGCTCTGAAGTGTGGATGGCTTTCTAGGCACAGATGTTGCCTGATCGCCATCTAGCGACAGGAGGTGGAAAAACACGCTTTGTCCGATCTCCACCAAAGCGTTTGGAAGATGTTTTCACTGATTACGTGGCAGCAGGTCCTTTTCGACTCCTAGCAACCGACCTTTGCAACTGAATCAAGTGAAATAGTGAAACGTGACGCTTTGGTGCCTTTGGGTCAGTCTTGATGCCTGGCCTTGCAGTTTCCTTGGCAAGGGTTTTTGGGAGGGGGTTCCCCCCCTTTCCTGCTTCCAAGGGCTGAGAGGACTGGCCAAAGTTGAGCAGATGGTTTTGCCCTTTAGGTGGGACTGGAACTGAGCGTTTCTCTGTCTCCAACCTGATGCCTTCACCACTACACCAAACTGGATCTTCTCCCTCACCACAAAACATACCCATTGACCTGTTCCTGCTGCGCCCACAAGCCAATTCAAGGCTGCAGCTTTCAAGATGAATCAATCAGAATAGATCTGGAAGGGATCTTGGTGGTCTTCTAGTCCAACCTCCTTGTCGTGGAGGTTAAATCAATGTACCATAAAACCTTATCTCTATAACAATCTACTATAACATCTGAGACTTACTAGCAGTTCAAAATAAACTGTTTTTATTTACATAATAATAAAAACAATATCTATTCAAATACTAAATAGTATGTCATTCCTTTTCTTAAATATCCTGTCAGATATATATATATATGTAATCACTCTATATGATTATAGTTCTGGCTATTCTTCCTCAGAAGAAGGAGTCTTTTAATACATCAGATCTACCTCTGATCCCTAGTCAGAAATCTCCTAACTGTCAACTTACTGATGACAAACTGCCTTTCAACTGCATACTGACTGCAGAACTGCCCTTTAGAACTGCCCTCTACCTGACATTTAGAACTGCAGAGCTGCCCTCTAACTGACAACTGACTGACTACTAACTGACAATAGTTTTCTGTCAGGAATCTCCTTTTATACTGTCACAGTGACAGTTAGGGGAGGGACTATAAAAGCCAGGGAGTTTCAAACCCATTAGCCGCTTTCTGATTGGCTTATTTACTTGTCCATTCCAAACGCCATTAATAGGCACAGCAAATGAGAAATAACTTTTCTCTAACACGCCTGGATCCAGAGACCTTATTTCAGACAAATGACTATCCAGGCTATTTTTAAAAGCTTCCAGTGATGACCCATCCACAACTTCTGAAGGCAAGCTGTCCCACTGGTTAATTCTTCTCCCTGTTAGGAAATTTCTCCTTAATTCTAAGTTGCTTCTCTCCTTGGTTAATTTTCATCCAATATTTCTTGTCCCACCTTCTGGTGCAGAATTTACACATAATTGCAAACCAGTGCCACCCCCAAATAACTGTGATGGCCACCACTTTGAGGAACACTTGTAACTCTACGTTTTCAGCACCAGTGTCATTTTGAAGGCTGAGTAGTAAGCGGTAAGCGAGGACTGTCCTTCTGACTGTCTTTCTGCAAAGGGATCACATGCAATGCAACCTAGTAAAAAACATTGTAACCTGTCTTTTTGAATGGTGTAGGTGAAATGTGGGTTAGGAGCAGGGAAATAACGCTTTGTGTTCTCCACTCAGTCATGGAACATCCACAGTGATTATCCACAGAGACCACTGAGTTACATTCACTACTAATCTCTGAGATGCTCCTGCACCTCAATAGTTGTATAGAAAGCTTAAAGTCTTGTTGTAAGGAAACATAGAGAACAAGCTGAATTGGGCCTGTGTGGACACAGGAGGAAGAATCAGACAGGAATTTCTGGACCAGTGAGTCAAAGTGTTTACATTCCCTGACCATATCTCACAGAGCGCATAGTTGCCATACTGACTTTCTAGACAGGGATAAATAAGGCTTCCCAAATGGGGTTATCAAAAATATTCCAACATCACGCTGTACTCTATAGGGTGCTTGCCTGTTTCTATATCTTTGTAATGTAATGGGCTAACGGTATATAAACTGCGGTTCTGCTTTACGTCAGGGCTGCTCAGAAAGCTGCCAATGCTTTGGTGGAATCCATTTTGCAGAGTGTGTCAAGCGTCAGGTGTTTACCAGAGCTCAAAAAGACTTTTTCACAACAATACTAGAAGTCTCCATTGGACAAGGTGACCTGGCCTAATAGGGGGGAGGGAAAACTTGAACTTTAACTATGTGGGTTTGCCCAGGAAACAGTCAGATCTGCCTTTGCCCTCATCTTTGCCGATATAATGTACTCATTAAAGTTTTCCATTAAGAGATTGTATCATCTCAGCCATGCTTGCTTTGGTTGGGTTCCACACAGTGATTGTTGGCATGCTTAATATATGCTGAAGTCATTTGGTTGCTTCAGATGAGGCAGGTTTGGCCACAATATTCTCTTCCTTTGTGCTTCCCCCTTTTCTCTCTCTTGCTCCCTATTGACTGCTAGGGAGTAGTCATGTTGCTCTCACTGAGATGTTTATGATGTCCGCAAGGGGGTGTGTGTGTGTGTGTGTGTGAGAGAGAGAGAGAGAGAGAGGGAGGAAGGGAGAGAGAGAGAAAGAGGAAAAACACCCTGAAGAAGAAAATGCTAGTTGTCAAGAAATCTGCAATCATTAACCCTTTAAATCATCAGGCATTGAGTGCCACCCCAAAGAGACCTTGGTTAACTTGTTCTGCAGCATACTTGATGTCCTTCTAACTTGCTTGTTGTTCTGGGAGTCTCCCACCATCAACAGTGTTTCCTCAGAGAAGTCACAGACCTGCCACAGGGAATATGCAGCCGCAGGAGGAGGAGGTGGACTTTTGACTCTGCTCCAAGGAGCTTGGTGGGTCCCTACAAACTATGGTGTACGTGCAGTTGTGTTCCCGTTGTACATCTGCTGTGGGATATGAGATCCCTGGGCAGCAACAAGTTAAACACGTGGCCTGTTGGTCCCGTCTCATTCCCTGGGATCCCACCTGGCCCAAGGAGCCCTTAAGTGGGACTCTACCATGAGGGTCTGTTTACTGCTTGCCACCTGTGCATTGAGAAAATCTCCCTGCTCCTCTGCACACATGAGTAACATGGAAGGGAAATGTTGGACTGGATTTCTCTGAGGAATGGACCTCAGAGCAGTATCAGTTTCCAAGGAAGTTTTTATTCTGGTCAACTGAATAGAGATAATTTCCATATAAGAATGTGAGATGACAATTTCTCAACAGAGAAAAGGGTGAAAAGTGCAATTATATGATTTTTCTTTTTTCAATTCCCTTCCTCCTTCTCTATCATTTGTTTTTGTTTGTCTTGTACATTTATTAGGTTAAAATTTTGAATTAAAAAAAGAACTCTTCCGGTTTGGCATCACAGCGAGACAGTAGGGGAAATAGCGGCCTCTGATGAGTCCCGCGAAAACCCCAACTGCTGAACCACCACCGATTCCGGTCTTCAGATCAGAACCGTCCTGCAGGGACGGGGAAGAAAGAGAGGCGCCTTGGACGACCAAGAGGAATGGGCAAATTCCTCGGAGGTCAGTGGGAAGTGTCTGTGAGTCGGTAGTGGGGGGCAGCAGCCATGGTAGCTGCCACGAAGATGGGACAACCGGACTAAGAAATGTGCTGGAGGAGAGTGGAAAAGAACAGAGCTCTTTGAAGCTGGTTGACTGACAACCAACCCAGGCATGTAATAATGCTTGGAGCAATATTTTTAACTATAAGACCCCTAGCCAAAAATAGCGGCTGAACAACAAAGGGGCAATGACAATTCTGAAATGAAATGTTAATCAGACAAAGACCTGACCGGAAATTGACTTTGGAATAGAATCAACTGAAAAAACCCAAATATTGAGATTTGACTAAAAGACTGGCTAAAGTTTTAAATTTGAATTGGACTTTTAAAAAGATGATTTGATATTTTTAAAATTAAAAAGTAAAGAGGAAAAGACTTGATAGAAAATCGATTGATGAATAGATCCAACTGAAAAAAATTAAATATTGGGACAAGGTTCAAAGACTGGACAAAGTTTTAAATTGGAACTTTAAGGGGGAAAAAAACCAGATTTAATACTTTTAAAACACAGAAAAAGAAGAGAATCAAATAGGACTGTTATATAAGTGTAACAAAATGGATACTTGCATGACTAATGGAAATTGTAGACTGAAGAGAGACACCTTCTGGTTTAAAAAGGAACATTGTAACTTGCTTCTTGTTTTGGAACATTGTGAATACTACAGATAATAGCCGTGGGATCTTGGTGGAGGAGGTGTTCTTTCTTTATCTGTAGATGGCTCGACTTTGGCGAAAAGAAAGGGAAAAGATAACAGAACTTTTATAATTGGTACTAATTGGTGCAGGAATGAAAGAAGTCAACAGGCATAGGAACGAAAGAAGAAATAACTGATATATGTTGCTTGGAATAGAAGTAAGAATAAGAACTAAAATGATCTATGGAGGATGTAAATTGAGGACATTGAAATTCAAAAGAAATATATGCTAACAGATGAGAAAATAAGATATAGATGGCTGGAAAAAAGATAAACGTGATTAAAAATGGAAAGCAATGTATAGACGGATAGTAATAATAAAAAGGAGGTCTTTATAGATGAATAAGCATTGAATATGAATATGTGAAGAATATGTTATAGAGATATAAAATTGAAATAAGGAGGGAAGGTAGAATATAAGAGAAATAGATTATGTTAAATTTATTAACTCATAAGTGGATGTGTTTAATATAAGAACTAAGTCTCGTTGTTAAATTGTTATAAAGATGATAATGATAATATGAAAAATAAGATGATTATACTGGGTGTAACAGTAATATTAAAGATGTTAATCTGAGATTAACAGCTAAAAGAAGATGATAAGATGAAGATGATATGCTGGGACAAATAGTTAAAATAAAAATGACTATATTGGAATTAATAATAATAATGAAATGATTATGTTGGGAGTAACAGTAAAATAAGATCTATGCTGAGATAAATAGTAAAATGAAGATGATAAATATTAACAGTTAAAATATTGTGTAAATATTCTTAGTAATTGTAAGGATTTATATATTTAAGATATCTTCATTTAAGCTAAAAGAGAAAAGAAAATTGAAATGATATTGGGTTAGGATTTTAAGATTTAAGTAATGGGTTTTAGGATAATGGCATTGTTGAATAGATAGAATTCAGGGTAATAATGATGTAAAATATTAAGTTGTGTTATTTGAAAATTAAGATTGAGGTGAAACAATAGAAAGGAAATTGTTTTGAGTAAATCATTATAAATTAGGCATTTCTCTTTGTTTTATTTTTATTGTTATATTTTATTTATTTATTTATATTTAAATTTATATACTGCCCTTCTCTCGAAGGACTCAGGGCGGTGAACAGCCAAAGGTAAAAAACATAGAATACAAAAATTTAAGAGTAATTTAAAAACATATTAAACAATTTTGGCCCAACAATTAAAATACCCCATTTAAAATTAAAATTAAAATTAGGCAGTTGGAGAAGTTAGGCCAGCCCGGCTTGTTGAAATAAAAAAGTCTTGAGGGCCCAGAGGAAAGTACGTAAATCCGGAATCCTCCGTATCTCCGGCGGGGGCTCGTTTCAGAGGGCAGGTGCTCCCACAGAGAAAGCTCTCCCCCTGGGGGCCGCCAGTCGACATTGTTTGACCGACGGCACCCCGAGGAGCCCCTCTCTGTGGGAGCGTACTGGCCGGTGGGAGGCTCTCGGTGACAGAAGGCAGTCTTGTCCTGGTCCTAAGCCATGGAGCGCTCTAAAGGTGGTCACCAACACTTTGAATCGCATCCGGAGGACCACCGGAAGCCAGTGCAGCTCGCGCAGGAGAGGTATTACATGGGAGCGCCATGACGCTCCCATAATGACCCGCGCAGCTGCATTCTGGACCAGCTGGAGCCTCTGGGTGCTCTTCAAGGGGAGCCCCATGTAGAGAGCATTACAGTAGTCCAGGTGGGAAGTTTTTACTTTGGCTTTTATTTATGTTTTTACTTTGGCTGTGCACCGCCCTTTGTCCTTCGGGAGAAGGGCGGTATATAAATCTGATAATAAATAAAATAAATAAATAAGTGACGAGGGCATGAGTGACCGTGTGCAGGGAGTCCCGATCCAGAAAGGGACGCAACTGGCGAATCAGGCGAACCTGATAGAAAGCCCCCCCTGGCCACGTCCGTCACATGTTCTTCTAAGGACAGCCGTGCATCCAGGAGGACACCCAAATTGCGAGCCCTCTTTGTGGGGGCCAACGACTCGTCCCCAATAGTCAGAGATGTCACCAGCTGACTATATTGGGACGCCGGAAGCCACAGGCACTCGGTCTTGGATGGGTTGAGCTTGAGCCTGTTTCTCCCCATCCAGATCCGCATGGCCTCCAGACACCGGGACATCACGTCAAGGGCATCATTGGGGTGGTCTGGGGTGGAGATGTACAGCTGAGTGTCATCAGCATACTGATGGAACTTCACCCCGAAACCACGGATAATCTCATCCAGCAGCTTCACATAAATGTTGAACAGAAGGGGCGAGAGGACCGACCCTTGCGGTACCCCATATACAAGGTGCCTCGGGGTCGACCTCTGGCCCCCTGTCAACACAAACTGCGACCGGTCAGAGAGGAAGGAGGAGAACCACTGCAACACGGTGCCCCCCACCCCTAACCCTCCAACAGGTGCAGCATGATACCATGGTCGATGGTATCAAAAGTCGCTGAGAGATCTAATAGGACCAGGACCGAGGAACAAGCCCTGTCCCGAGCCCTCCAGAGATCATCGACCAATGCGACCAATGCCGTTTCCGTGCTGTACCTAGGTCTGAAGCTTGACTGAAATGGATCAAGATAAACCACTTCATCCAGGTACTGGGGGAGCTGTCGCACCACCACATTCTCAACAACCTTCGCCACGAAGCAGAGGTTGGAGACTGGACGGTAATTTGCTAAAACAGCTGGGTCCAGGGAGGGCTTCTTGAGGAGGGGCCTCACCACCGCCTCTTTCAAGGCGGCGGGAAAGCAACCCTCTCTCAAGGAAGAGTTGATAATCCTCTGGAGCCAGCCTCGTGTAACCTCCCGGGAAGCCAGCACCAGCCAGAAGGGACACGGGTACAATAAACATGTGGCTGCGCTGAGTCTACCCAGAATCCTGTCCACATCTTCGGAGGTCACCGGGTCAAACTCCTCCCAGATAACACTCTCAAGACCAGCCTCCATCACCCCACCTGCATCTACCCAGTCAGAGTCCAAGCCTTCCCGAATTTGAGTGATTTTGTCATGCAGATACTGCACAAAATCCTCAGCCCTACCCTCCAAGGGGTCTTCCCGCGCTCCCAGATGAAGCAGGGAGCGGGTCACCCTAAACAGGGCAGCCAGGCGGTTATCTGCAGACGCGATAAGAGTGGAAAAATAATTAAATTTTGCCGTTTTTATCGCCACTAGGTAGGTCTTAATATGAGACCTCACCAGTGTTCGGTCAAATTCGGAAAGGCTGGCCCTCCAACTGCTCTCCAGGCGTCTTTTCCGGTGCTTCATCTCCCTCAGCTCCTCGGGGAACCAGGGAGCTAAGTGAGATCGGCGCCGGGTCAGAGGCCGCAAAGACATGACACGGTCCAAAGCTCCAGAGGCCGCCCTATTCCAGGCGGCCACCAGGTCTTCAGCAGGGTCGTGAGCCAGAGCCTCAGGGAATGGCCCAAGCTCCATCCGGAACCTATCAGGATCCATCAGGCGCCTGGGGCGGAACCACCTAGTCGGTTCCGCCTCCCTGTGGCAGGGTGTAGCGGTTTGAAGGTCAAGTTGAAGGAGAGAATGATCTGACCATGACAAGGGTTCAATCACTATATCCCCTATATCTAAACCATTCAGCCACTTGCCAGAGATAAAAACCAAGTCGAGTGTGTCCCCCTGTGTGAGTAGGGCCATGAACTAACTGGGTCAGGTCCATGGCCGTCATGGAAGCCATGAACTCCCGAGCCACCTCAGACGTTTCACCGATAAATGGCAGGTTGAAATCCCCCATAATCATAAGTCTAGGGGTATCAACCGCCACCCCGGCTATCACGTTGAGCACTTCAGGCAGGGCCACCAACACGTGGCAGGGAGCCAGGTATTATAAGATGGTAATTAGTGGAGATTTGGATAAAGCTTTTATTAAAGAGGAATTAGTAATTGTACCTACTTTTGACCAGATCAATGGCTCGTTCTGAAAAGATGTATTTTTTGTTTATGTTTCAAAAAAAATTTTTTTTTTCAAAAAAAAATTGAATTAAAAAAAGGAATGTGTATGAAAGAGTGGTGTGACCTTGATACATTTTTGTATGCACATCTATATTACCAACATTTTTTCCAACCGTTTGAAATGCCTTTTGAAACATTTCTCTTACCACAAATAGACAAGTCATCTACTCTTGTTAAGTCCCCTTTTCTAGCCCTACTGGATATGTGACTTTCTCACTTTGACCTAATGAGACTTCAGTGTATGCAAAGTTATAGACACACAAGGCATTTAGCATCAGTGTGCTTGGAAGCATCTCTGGGCAGTACGAATGAAGTTGCCTCCCTTTGAGCCTCTGACCCACTGATCCTCCTGGGTCCTAAATCCTTGGGAACCACAAGAAATCAGCCATAAAGTTTTGGGGAGGTTTTGATCTCCACTGAGTCACCCCTAAGAAAGTGCAAAATCTATACATCAGCTTTCTGCAAACTGCTGCCCTCCAAGTCTTTTGCCCAAAATTTGGGAGTAATAAGACTGAAATCTAACTCCTGCACAGATTGGACAGGCTGCTCAGAGCAACTCTTTCCTTTAGTGAGATTTAGGTTCTGCAAGGATGCAGATAGATAAAATATCTCCTATCTAGATGTGATTTGGAAGCAAGGAGAGTGGATGTTTCCAGTTATTGGTCCATGTTTCATTATTCTATTGATAGGTAGAATATTTCGGGTTTATATTTTTGTCCAGTATTTTTTGGCTTCTATGCATTTCCACCACATATGATAATACAACGCAGATGTCTGGTGACCCTTCCAACATTTAGCTGATTTGTCTTTAAATTGTCTTTGCCAATCTTGCTGGTGGAAAATGCCATCTATAAAACATCTTATACAAGTTTTCTTTATAAGTGGTTGACATTGTTAATTTGTAATTTCTATCCCATAGTTGCTGCCATTTTTCTAATTCTATTGTTAATCTTATCCAATTCTGTCAAATCCATATAAGAACCATATAATTTAGTATCTTTTTCATATCTAGATTGTATTTGCAATTGTGTATACCAAACCATATCAATCCCTTGCTCTTTCAACTCCTGTTTAATTTTGAGCTCTCCCTTTTCATTCAAAATGTCTTTATATCTAACAATATTTCCCATACTAGTGATACTATCATGGGGCCAAATTTATATATATCTTTTTAATTGTATTTTAATGTTTGTAGTTTATGTTTTTACTTGGCTCTTCACCGCCGAGTCCTCAGGGAGAAGGGCGGTATACAAATTTTAAAATAAATAAATAAATAAAATAAATACTAGCAGGATATCCGTACTTTGCTATGAAACTATGTGATGGGGCTTGATAAATTGACACTTGGAGTTTGAAAATTAATGAGTAGTTATGATTGGCCTCTCCTCTCCCCTTCACTCCCTCAGCCTTGCCCGACAGAATCCTCCCCTCCCCTATCCTATCTCCTTCTCTCCCTCAACGTTGCCCCACAGAATCCTCCCCTATCCTATGCCCTCCCTCAGCCTTGCCCCACAGAATCCTCCCCTATCTTATCCCCTTCTCTCCCTCAGCTTTGCCCCACAGAATCCTATCCTATCCCCTCCTCTCCCTCAGCCTTGCCCCACAGAAACATCTACTATCCTATCCCCTTGTCACAGTTTTGTAGAGGGACTAGTATCATGAGATAAACCCAGGAGCAAAACACAGCACACAGAGCCTTTAGATAATTAACAGTGGTTTATATACAACTAAATATATACATACATACATACATATACAGGGTAGATACCTTAACATACAGCTAGGGACACAAGGAGAGCAATGAGATACACGACGATACGCCCTCTAATGGTCACCTATATATAGACACCTCTTAAAATGGTAACAGTCTTGTGTGGACCCCATCAGAATCTTAAACCGGCAATTCTAAATGCTGAATCATTCCCATTGCATCAGCTCTCAATTGCCTCCACTTACAACCTTCCATCAGCTTACAGCTATTAAATCTACAATCTCTGACACCCCTTTTCTCCCTCAGGCTTTCTAACCCCTTCTCTCCCTCAGCCTTGCTCCACAGAAGGCTGTCCTATGCTATCCTGTTCTCTCCAGAGTTATTTTCAAGTTGGGAAGGGAGGAGTACGTCTAACTCGTTAGCATTAGATCATGTTATAATATAGGAAATACTAATGCTCTGATAGTCATTTTGAAAAATCCTTTCTTAGTGAGCACCTAGAAGCCAAGAGGAACATACGTGGCAAATTTGTAGGTTCTGGATATTTCGTGATTACAGCATGAGTGGTTTTCGCTTTTATATATATAGATTTGGATGAACAAGTGCTTCGATTGTTGAAAGCCAAACTGGTATCTTCAAATAATGTTGTTCTCTAATTTTCTCCTAAACTAACAATAAAACATTTCTTACATAGTGTCTTTGAAAGTAACCATGTATCTTACTTTTCCCATACCATAAGGCATGCCAACCCAGTTGCAAATCATGTCCCTCCAATGGCAATAATCTTGTGCTTCTCAGTACAATCCATTCTTTCATCCATGTTAACATTGCTGCCTGGTAGTATAGTTCCCAATTTGGTAATCCAAAACCTCATCTAGTTATTGTGTCCTGTAACATTTTAAAATTAATTCTTGCTTTCTCCCCCTGCCAAATATATTTTAATATTACTTTATTAAGATCCTCAAAGTATTTTTTTCTCCAATCTTATCGGAATTGTTTGAAACAAGTACAATAATCTCGGGAATACATCTTAATTGTGGATATTCTTCCTATCAACAATAATTACAAACTTTCCAATTTTTCCAAGTCTATCTTGATTTGTTGTATCTCCTTATAATTATCTTCCTTAATCATTACACATCTTGCTGTTAATTGAATCCCTAAGTATTTTACTTTCTTAGTAATCTGAATGTCTAATTTCTTCATTAACTTTTTTCTGTTTCTCTGTAATATTTTTCACTAAAATCTTAATTTTTTCTTTATTTATTTTCAATCCTGCCACTTCGCCATACTCTTCTATTCTTTCTATTAATTTTGGCCGTTTTTCGTGGATCTTCTAAGATAAAAACCAAATCATCTGCAAATGCCTGTAATTTGTATTCTTCCTTTTTTATTTCCATATCTTTTATCTCCTTATCCTGTCTAATACTTCTATTTAATACTTCTAGTGTCAATACAAATAATAATGGACATGGGACATCCCTGTCTTGTAGCCTTTCTGATATTAACCTTTTCAGTCCTTTTCAAAGGTAATTTACCATCACCTTTGCGGTTTGTTTATAGTATATTGCCTTACATCATCTTGATAGATCTCTCCCCAAAGTCCATAACTTTTAATTCTGTCAGCATCAATTGCCAGTTCACATTGTCAAACACCTTCTGTGCATCAAAGAAAATCAGTACCATTTGCTTCTCTCGATGTGCTTCATAATATTCCAGTGTATTCAAAATTATTCTCATATTATCTTTAATTTGTCTCTTAGGTAAAAAGCCATTTTGATCTGCATGTATAAATTGATTTAAAAATCTCTTTAGTCTTTCTGCTATTATTGAAGCAAATATTTTGTAGTCCGGATTCAATAAAGATATTGGTCAATAGTTTTTTTATCTGATGCAAGTCTGAAACCTCTTTCAGTATGAGCGTAATGTATACTTCCATTCAAGAATTTGGTACTTTCACCTCTAACATTAATTCACTGAATACTTCCAACATTGAATTGCCTATGGAGTTTTGTAATATTTTATATAACTCTGCTTGTAGCCCATCCGGGCCTGATGTTTTGCCATTCTTTTGTCTTTTAATTGCTTCCGTTAATTCCATCATTGTTATTCTTTCTTCTAATGTTGCTTTAACTGTTTCTGGTATTCTAGTTAACTCTGCTTTTTCTAAGTATTCTTTTATTTTATCAATTGTCTCTTGATCATATAGTTTTTCATAGTAATCATGAATTATTTCCTTTTTATTGTTGTTTCGATAGCAAGAGGTCCAGTGGTGAAATCCAAAAATTTTCACTACCGGTTCTGTGGGCGTGGTTTGGTGATCATGTGGCTGGGTGGCGTGGCCAACTTGACATCACTCATATCACTCACTGATAGAGCCAGGAGCTGAACATTCTGAAGCACATTCTGCCCTTCTGAAGCCCCCAACGCTTTGAGTTTCCATCCGCCATCTGGCGTGACTGGCCAAGCAAAACTCAGAGCCTTCTCTTGCCCTGCTCTCCATCCCGGAGGGCCGCACATCCCCACCGCCAATCCTCTGTACAAATCGCCCACCCTGTTTCTACAAAGGCAGACCCCCCACCCTTGCAGGGTGATCCAAAGAGGGGAGGGGAAAAGTCCAGGCAGATTGAGAAGGAGCAATAGGTGGGATGTGGGAAAGTGGACAGAAACATCCGGGAAGAAGGGCTTGTTTTTTTTTTAATGTGCTCAAGGCTGCCTAACGAAAGATTGGGAAGCTCAGCTCTGGGCCCTTTCCTCCTCAGTGGCCAGTCCCATTCTAAACTTCCTGTAGAACTGCTGAGGCCAAAGGGCTTTAAACGGGGCCTGGGAACCCAAAAGCTGGCTTTCTCAGAACTTGCACAGGACTCCCTGTTGCCTGTCACCTTTACTTAGGGGTAGGGTTCGAATCCCAGAGTGAGGGGTAAAGAAGTGCCTTTTAGCTCGTTGCCAATGCCTCAGGGTTGGGGTGTGTGCTAGCTCCTCACCTGAAATCCCCGAGCCTCCATTGGCGCTGCACACGGAGCCAAAGTCTTCATAGGCGGGCCGTGGTGGGATGATGCCAGTGGCCACGTCCAGCCCTGCGCTCTCTCTGTCCCACGCTCAATTTGTTTCCCTTCCACGCAACTATCAATAGCTCACCCTTTAACATGATTTGTAGACCTCAATCTCAGCATTTGCAGCTGAGGTAAATGCCAGGCTCTTCCTGGAACAACCCACCACTCTCGCCGCTCTCCCTCCCCGCCTGGCTGCAGACACCCGCCTGCCCACGTGGAGCACTGATGCACCACCGTTCACTTTCTTCCTTCTCCCACCACAAAACGAAAGCGAACGATGGCAGTGGTGCTCCCGGAGGGCAGGTGGATGTCTGCAGCCAGGCAGGGAGGGCAGCAAGAGCAGCAGCGGCAGCCTCTTCCACGTGCAACACACGGAGGCGGTGAAGGTGGCCCCGGCACATGTTGCTGGGGAGATGCAGCAATCGCTTGGCCAGGGTGGCCTTGGCGGGGGCTGCATCGGCCTCTCCACCCACACCATGTTCCACTCCAGTCGGCTGCGGAACTACAAGTACAGCAACCTGATCTTCAGCAAGATGAAGAGCTACCTGCACCGGCCCGCCCAGGTAAGCGCCGCCACCCAGCCCAAAGGGAAAGTACCGCGGGCTCCGTGGTGGCACAGCTGGACCTGGCCCTCCCCCCACATGGGGGGCTGCCACCCCGCCAGCCGCTGCCAACTTCCGCACCTCTTGCTCTGCTTCTTCGCCAGTGGGAAGTGGCACCGCAGCTGAGCCTCCTTCCCCCGGAACACCAGACTCTGCAGGCCGAGTTCCTACAGTGGCACCGGCAGTTAAAGATAGCAGGCAGGTAGCCGGGTGGGAAGCCAGTGGACTGCTTCAGAGCCCCAAGCCCTGCGGAGCCAGTCCGGGAGGCCCAGAGGGAAGGCGCCCTTTTCTGCAGCATCCCCCTCCCCTTTGGATCACTCTGCAAGGAGGAGGCTCTGCCTTTGCAGAAACGAGTCAGGGTGAGCGAGTAGTGACCGAGGGGACTGGTTCAGCGGTGTGGCCAGCCAGTGGTCACTACAGGTTCGTCGACCCAAGCCACATGTCTGCTACCGGTTATCCTGCACTCCCATTTCCCTGCAGTTTCCTTGGCAAAGTTTTTTGATAGAAGATTTCCCCTTTCCAAGGCCTGAGAGGACTGGACAGGCCAAAGTCTCTGAGACGGCTTTGTGCCTGAAGCAGGACCTTCAGCAACCATTAAACCTTTCAATCTGAGCTTCAAATTTTGATTCTGAGGAAATGGACTGTTCTTCTGAGTGGGAACTAATGGCTTTTGACCTGGCCCTGTAGACCATCCCTTCTAACTCTTAAATTGGCTTTATTTAATTTTGCTTGATATTGTTACACATATAGCCCTGTAAGAGATTCAGAGGCTTTGGGATCATATTTCCAACTCCTAACTATAATAAGATGAGAAATGATAAAAATGGTGTACTAAAATGTGACACCAAGGAAAGAAAACAAGGAAAATTGATTAAATATATTTTTACTATTTTAAATTTTAGAAATTTTGCACATGTTTAAATTCTAAATCACTTGGACTTAAGACTCAGGCCAAGAGCCTCTTGGTTCTCCACACACTTGGCCTGGTTGTTGGGTGTCCTGCAAAGGTATCACATGAAATGAATTGTGTTTGAATTGTGTTGGTGAAACAAACAATCTTGGAATTTTTGGTGTCTTCCAATCCCAGCAAAATCAGGATAATCCATCTACATATTTGAAGGATACATGATTTAAAAAAATTAAGCCCTGGAAGAGAAGTGAAAGCACAGGAAACGTCTTCCATGTGTTGGGAAGAAGGTTTTGCATTACATTCTTCCAATGTTTACAGAAATGCTGAGACTTTCCTTTATTTTTCTTTCTCAAAAGCTATTCATGATTCTTACGCTGTTTTAGAAATTAAACATTATCTACTGTACAATTTTTTCCTCACATCTCCCCAAGCGGCGGCGGAGACCACAAAAGTATCAGTTCCTTGGTGCTGCTCACACCTAAGCCGTCAAAGGCTAATAAGGAGGCACCTGCAAGTGAAGGAGTTCACAGCAGGAGTTGCGAATGAACCTGGAGATCCTGTGCTCAAAACCACAATCCCTTTTCTCAATTCAATATTCCTACAGCTTTTCTCAATGAAGGTCACTTTGCAAGGCACAACAGACTTTACATCTGAAATTTTACACTGCTTTTGTCACTGCCCCAAACTCCAATATATTTGCTATTCATATGGTATCTTCCAGTTGCGTGCCTCATGCTTGACACAATCTGAAGAGACATGCTTGGTGCACTGAATTCCTAGAGCTGTTAGGAAAAAATGAACTTTTAAACTCCTTTACTTCTGTTCTCCTCTCGCTTTCTCCTTATATGTGGAGCCACAATCTCTAACTATAGTCTGAGTGCTCCTATCCCCAACACATGCTGGCTGGAAAATTCTGAGGTAAAAATCTAGGATCAAACAAGGAAGAAAAAGGCTGGGATTCTGTATGTGGCATTTATATTATCTACCATGGTAAAAATGCAAACACCACTCCCAAAATATTTTTACATAATTGCACAATTTCTGCAAAAATAAATATCCAGCAACTTCTTCTGCTGATGGCCAGATAGCCATTATCAAACTAATATGTTGCAATTTCTTCCTTTCTCCTTTCCACCTAATATCATTACATATATGCCTACAAAAAAATCAGGCAAATACCATTACAAAAAGAATTTGTAGTAAAATTAAATAGTCAGTTTCTCAGCTGGACTTACAATGGGCCGTTAGAAATGAAATTCAAGCCTTCTCTACACTCATCACTTGAGGCTTCAGGTGAATTTTCTTGTGTGCAATAAGGCTGGAATGTTGCCTGAAGGACCGTCCACACTTGGGACACTTAAATGGTTTCTCCCCTATGTGTATAAGCATATGATTTAGAAGGTTAAACCTAGTACTGAGATCTTTCCCACACTCTGGACACTCATACAGTTTCTCTCCTGTGTGAGTCCTCTGGTGTTTAACCAGACTGGAAATCTGACTGAAACTTTTCCCACA
This sequence comes from Pantherophis guttatus, assembly GCF_059756535.1. NCBI lineage: Eukaryota > Metazoa > Chordata > Lepidosauria > Squamata > Colubridae > Pantherophis > Pantherophis guttatus. The sequence continues at coordinate 264,081,559 of NC_142064.1, forward strand.
ATCAGGACATGCAAAGGGTTTCTCTCCTGTGTGAATCCTCTGGTGTCTCACCAGGCTGGAATTCTGACTGAAACTTCTCCCACAATCAGGACATTTAAAGGGTTTCTCTCCTGTGTGAGTCCTCCGGTGTATCATGAGTTGGGACCTCTGAGAGAAACTTTTTCCACAATCAAAACATTCAAAGGGTTTCTCTGCTGTGTGAATCCTCTGGTGGCTAATGAGATTGGAACTCTTACTGCAACTTTTTCCACAATCAGGACATTCAAAGGGTTTCTCTCCTGTATGAATCCTCTGGTGGCTAATAAGGTGGGAATTCTGACTAAAACATTTCCCACAGTCAGGACATTTAAAGGGTTTCTCTCCTGTGTGAATCCTCTTGTGGCTAATAAGGTGGGAACTCTTACTGAAACTTTTCCCACAATTAGGACATTCAAAGGGTTTCTCTCCTGTATGAATCCTCTGGTGTATTACCAGATAGTAATTTTGACTGAAACTTTTCCCACAATCAAGACATTCAAAGGGTTTCTCTCCTGTGTGAGTCCTCTGATGTTGAACAAGTGTGGAATTACGACTGAAACTTTTCCCACAGTGAAGACATTCAAAGGGTTTCTCTCCTGTGTGAGTCCTTTGGTGTTTCACCAGGCTGGAACTAGTACTGAAACTTTTCTGACAATCAGGACATTCAAATGGTTTCTCGCCTGTGTGAGTTCTCTGGTGTATCACCAGGCTGGAATTCTCACTGAAACTTTTCCCACAAACAGAACATTGAAACGGTTTCTCTCCTGTGTGAGTCCTCTGGTGTTTCACCAGGCTGGAACTGGTACTGAAACTTTTCTCACAATCAGGACATTCAAAGGGTTTCTCACCTGTGTGAGTTCTCTGGTGTATTATCAGGCTCGAATTACGACTGAAACTTTTCCCACAAACAGGACATTCAAATGGTTTCTCTCCTGTGTGAGTCCTCTGGTGTGCAATGAGGTCAGAATTCCGACTGAAACTATTCCCACATTCAAGACATTTACAGAGTTTCTCGCCTGTGTGAATCATCTGGTGGCTTATAAGATTGGAATTGGTAGTGAATTTTTTCTCACACTCAGGACATTCAAAGGGTTTCTCACCTGTGTGAGTCCTCTGGTGTCTTATGAGCTGGGAATTCTGAGAGAAACTTTTCTCACAATCAGGACATTCAAAGGGTTTCTCACCTGTGTGAGTCCTCTGGTGTCTCATGAGCTGGGAATTCTGAGAGAAACTTTTCTCACAATCAGGACATTCAAAGGGTTTCTCATCTGTGTGAATTCTCTGGTGTCTAATGAGGTTGGAATTTCTATTGAAATGTTTCCCACACTCAGGACATTCAAACGGTTTCTCCTTGGTGTGAGTCCACATTGCCATGCTTGCTAAAGCATTTACTGCATTGGGAGCATTTGTAGGGCTTCTCTCCTGTGTGGGTCCTTCCATGAACCACAACGGAGGTGTTCTGATTAGAGGTTTTGTCACATTTAGAGTATTATATGGCTTTTCTCCAGTCGGGATCCTCTCAGGCATAATGAGCTATAATTTGCAAGTCGTATCTTTCCCACAACAGGAACCTCTATGGGGCTTTTCCACAACTAATATTTCTGAGGAGGTCCAAAATATGGATGATCCCTTGTTTAGCGGTGCTTTGATTCAAGCTGTTTTCTTGCTCCCAGAGCGAGGCCTGCAACACTGTCTGCTCTATGTGGTTTTCCAATTGACCTTTTCCTCCCCAGTAACTTCCCGATATTTCCCTCTTTTGCTCAATGGAACAATAATCTCCCTTGACTTTTCATGTAATGTATGCTTGAATTTCACACCCTACTTTTCCCAGCTAGAAATCTTGATTTTCTCTCGTTTCTCTCTCACTTGCTGAGGAAGGTGAAGAATTGTAGGCTCTGTGAAGGAAATGGAAAATATTGTGATTTCTGGACTTATTTGCTTTGCTATTCAATGTTGCTTGTTATCCTCAGTTGTCCAGAATGCTCTTATTGCCATCCTCTTTGTCTATAAGATTCAAATAAAAATGTATCTTTAACTGTGCATGAAATGGCTGCAGAAGATGAGAAAAAAAGAAAAACATTTACATTACAATGAAAAAGTAAGCATGCTCCAATGCTCCAATTAGCTCTTACATTAATCATGATTTATTTGATACACGGAAGAATACCCAGATCCAAGTTCGAATATCCAAGCAATGATGAAATTCAATTCTTGACTGGATCAATCACAAATTCTTAGTAGTGCAAAGGTTTGTTTTAAATATAGTCCAGTGAAAAAGAAAGTTCACCCTCCTTCATTTCTATGGTTTTACTTATCAGTAAAACCATAGAAATGGTTTTATATATATCATATTTATGATATGAAATATATCATATTTATGATATAAATATCATTGCAACAGAACAGAAGAGAATAACAGAATTGGAAGGGACCTTGGAGGTCTTCTAATCCAGCCTCTGCTCAAGCAGGAGACCCTATACCATTTCAGAAAAGTGGCTCTGACGACTCTTCTGAAAAGTCTCCAGTGATGAAGCATCAAAACTTCTGAAGGCAAACTGTTCTGCTGATTAATCGTTCTCACCATTTTAAGAATTTCTAAGGACCAATTGATTTTTACTATGTCCCGATATATAAAATAATAGAAGTCAAGGAGAGTGTGCTTTCTTTTTTACATGACTGTTTATCTGGAAGTCTTGGGGAGAGATTATACATTTGCAGATATATACATTCAGAGGGAAATAAAAAATACACACACCTACAATATGAAGATAATCCATGTCTTTCAAGTTTGAAAAACATCTCAAACCTTCTGAGCTATTGTTAATCAGGAATTGGATGAATTGGATGATTGCTCACATGTTGAGATGGCTGTTGTGGCCCCGCCCTCTGAGCCTGTCCCATCGGAGGAAGAAAGCTCCGAGCATGAGGAAGAGGAGTCAGCCAGGCCTCCCTCTCCAGGCCCCTCCCTTCTGGCACTGTCTCAGGTGCCGGCCGAGGGAGAGGAGATTAACAGAGAGACAGGTGGCTCGGATCAGAGTGACGGAGAAACATCATTCCTGGACGCACGCCTCCGAAGGCGTGATAAACGATTGCAGCAGCTCAGGAGGCGTGCTAGGGATTAGAACTGAGTCACTGGACCACACCCCAGAGACTATATAATAGAGGGTGGTGGCCAGTGATCTTTGTGATGAACAAAGTAAACCTTGGATAGTCACTAAAGCCTCGTCCGGAACTGCTGAGAGAAATATTTATTGTTGTCGGACGTTTGGACTCTGAGTATGTTATCTGTCTGTTTTCTGTGGAAATAAATGCACTTGGCAGACGGTGTGTAAATCGCTGCCAAGTTGGAGATAAGACCTGGGTGTGTGCCAAAGTGTTTCCTTAACCCTCGGCTGGCTGTGTTTGTGTGTGTGTGTGGACGGGGACAGATCAATGGCAAAGCTGAAGTTCAGACCTCAACAGGCTTCTGAGGCCATGGAAACTTTCACAGGAAACCACTAGCCTGTGGGTTAGGCACATGATCAAAACCACAGAAGGCATGCGTGGGTATTTTTATAATTTTTATAATTTATATTTCTATATTTTACCTGTTGTGTGCCAGCTGCCTCTTACTGTATGTAATGAAGTGAAAGCAAAAAAATTATAAATATCTGCCTTGCGCTATGTTCTGGGTTCCTTCCTTCTTATGAGGGACCCATCTTTATTCACACGAATAAATGCATTGGCTTATCAACACACACACTTGGACTCTGTCTTTTATTTTATTGAGCCACACCTATCAATCTGCATGGCACTAGCTTTACAGATGTGGGGGCTTTAACTGACCAAATGATGCCTAGAGCCTCTTGCCCATGGAAGCACTGAGCTCCAGTAAGGGCAGAAAATACTTTCCACAACCCCTTTGGTGACATCCCAATTGAAGTAGTCCTCACTTACTAACTTGCAATTGGGACTAGCATCTGTGCCACTAAGCAGCCCGATCATGAACCATAATTTCAAATGACAGTGCCAATTTACATATGTTCCTATGCAGTTCTTAAAGAAATCATTGTGGGTTGTTAAAGTTCACATATCGGGATTGAATCTGGGATATTGAAACCATGATATAAAAGTGCATCAGTTTCCAGAATCCATATTGGTGCAACTCCTTTTCCTGCACCTTCATAACTACGTCTGCTTCTACAGTGCCATTTTAACTTGAAAGGCTCAGTGAACCAATGGTAAGTGATGACTACCTATGCTTGTCCTTGATCGAGTAGTAGATCCCACCTCACCCCCATTCCACCTCTCCTTCCTCATATAGGTCTCCGTATGGTATATGTGAATGCCAGGTCTATGATGAATAAGGCCCTCCTCAAACGAGATCTTATTGATGAGGAGGGTGCGGACCTGGCCTGTATCACAGAGACCTGGTTGGGGAAGAGGGGGGAATCCCTCTCTCTGATTTATGTCCCCCAGGCTTTCGTGATCTGCACCAGCCACGACACCAGGGAAGGGGCGGGGGGGTGGCAGTGGTTGTTAGAGAAAGTCTGAGTCCTAAGGAGGTCACTGTCCCTCAGATAGGCGGGTGTGAGTCTCTTCTATTAAAGTGGGACCCTGGAGTTCAGTCGGGCTTGTTGGTCACATACCTATCTCCCAGCTATGTTGCCCCAGCCCTGCCCACACTGCTCGATGTCTTGACTGAAGTGGCATTCGAACTCCCCAGCCTTTTGGTTGTGGGAGATTTTAATCTGCCTTCTATCAGCGAGTCATCTGAGACATGGCCTCCATGGCAGCCATGGACCTGACTCAGGTTATTCAGGGCCCAACTCATAGGGGAGGACACACACTTGACCTGGTTTTTCTCTCTGGGCAGTGGATAAATGGTCATGGTAAGGGGGAACTTTCCATCACTCCCCTGTCATGGACTGACCATTCCCTCCTTAGACTGGACTTTCAATCTGCCAACCCTTGCCGCTGGGAGACGGGACCCATAAAATGGTTCCGCCCCAGGCGCCTGATGGATCCAGAAAGGTTCTTGAAGGAGCTTGGGACATTCCCCACCTCTCAATCCTGCGATTCAGCTGAGGCTCTGGTGGCATCCTGGGAATGGGTGGCTACCGATGCCTTGGACGCCTTGAATAGCACCTTTGCGGCCTCTAACCCGACGCAGATCCCAGATTGCTCCTTGGTTTCATTTCTCCGGGAAATGAAACGTCGGAAAAGAAGCCTAGAGGCCCTCCTGATCTGAATCTGACCGAACACAGTTATGAACCCATATTAGGTCTTATCTAGTGGCGATGAAAGCGAAAAAACGAGATTACTTCGCTGCCCTCATTGCATCTGCAGAAAACTGCCCAGCGGCCCTGTTTCATGTGCCCTGCTCCCTCTTCAATCAGGGAGTGAGGGAAGACCCTTTACAGGGCAGAGCTGAGGATTTTGTACAGTTTCTGCATGATAAAATCGCTCAGATCAGGATCAGATTGGACTCTGACTGGGCAGAATCCAATCGGGAGACTAGGGTGGGTCTTGAGAATAATATCTGGATTGAGTTTGACCCTGTTTCTGTCAAGGAAGTGGACAGGATTATGGGCAGACTTAGTTCCTCCACTTGCTTATTGGACCCTTGTCCCTCCTGGTTAGTTTCAGCTGCCAGGGAGGTGACTAGAGACTGGATCCAGGCAATTGTCAACGCTTCGTTGAGAGAGGGGAACTTCCCCGCCTCTCTTAAGGAGGCAGTGGTTCGACCTCTCCTCAAGAAGCCTTCCCTGGATCCAGACTCACTTAATAACTATCATCCCATCTCCAACCTTCGCTTCATCACGAAGGTAGTTGAGACTGTAGTGGCGCAACAGCTCCCACAATTCCTGGCGGAAACGGAATACCTGGACCCGTACCAATCGGGCTTCCGACACAGACACAGCACGGAAACGGCATTGGTCGCTCTGGTGAATGATCTCTGGTGGGCTCGGGATGGTGGTTGTTCCTCCTTCCTGGTCCTACTTGACCTCTCAGTGGCTTTTAATACCATCGACCATGGTATCCTACTGCAGTGACTTGTGGGGTTGGGGGTGGGAGGCACTGTGTTACAGTGGTTCTCCTCCTACCTCTCGGGTTGCTTTCAGTTTGTATGGGCAGGAGGGCAGAGATCCACCCCGAGGCCCCTAAATTGTGGGGTGCCTCAGGGGTCGGTTCTCTCCCCCCTAACATCCATATGAAGCCACTGGGTGAGATCATTCGTGGCTTTGGGGTGAGATATCATCAATATGCTGATGATACCCAATTATACATCTCCACTCCAGACCACCCCCGAGATGCCCTTTCCGTGATGTCCCGTTGCCTGGAGGTGGTACGGGCCTGGATGGGCAGAAACAGACTCAAACTCAATCCCTCCAAGACTGAGTGGCTGTGGATGCCGGCATCTCGGGGTTCAGAGGCCCCATCACTTTTGATGGATGGGGAAAAACTTGCCCCCGTTGATAGGGCTCGCAACTTGGGTGTCCTCTTGGATGCTCGGCTGTCCCTAGAAGACCATCTAACAGCCATGACCAGGGGGGCCTTCGCACAGGTTTGCCTGATGCGCCAGTTGCGCCCTTTTCTGGACCGAGATGACCTTCGCACAGTCACTCATGCCCTGGTTACTTCCCGCTTGGATTACTGCAATTCCCTCTATTTGGGCCTGCCCCTGAGATGCACCCGGAGACTCCAGCTGATCCAGAATGCAGCCGCACGGGTTGTTACGGGAGCCCCTCGTTACTCCCATATAACACCCCTCCTGCATGAGCTGCACTGGTTACCAGTGGTTCTCTGGGTCCGCTTCAAGGTGCTGGTTCTCACCTATAAGGCCCTACATGACTTAGGTCCGGGATATTTGCAGGACCTTCTCCTGCCTGCCTCTCACTGTCCTGTTCACTCACATAGGGCCGCTCTCCTCAGGGTTCCGACGGCGAGCCAATGTCATCTTGCTGTGCCCAGGGGTAGGGCGTTCTCTGTGGGTGCTCCCACCCTCTGGAATAAATTACCTACCAAGCTCCAGACGGCTCCTGATCTCCACTCCTTCCATCGGGATCTGAAGACTTGGCTGTTTAAGCAAATAGGCTGACTCTGATTCCGGGTTTTATTATTTATTATTAATTAGTTATTTGGTTTAAAATGGGATTTTATTGTACATGTTTCTTAACTTGTGTTCGCTGCCCTGAGTCCTTCGGGAGAATAGTGACATATAAATACATGTAATAAATAAATAAATAAATAAATAAATATGTCCTTGATTTTAATCTTAGATATTAATTTTGTGAGAAGCCCCCTCCTCCTCAGGAAGAATGAAATATTTTGGGAAATATTAAGAGAGGCAGAATATTATATTTCCCCAAAGGAAAAATGGAGAAAAAAAATCTTAACAAAGGCAGAAAGAAGCCCTAACAGTCTTTAGAGATGGATATTTGGTGCCCATTAAGAAAGACTGGGCCAATCTATTCACAAACAAAATATCTTCAGCTCCAGTTGATGGGATTGAGGAGGACTTTTAGGACATAACAGGATTAACCCAGGACCATTAGAATAGCAAAAGACTACATTGCACAACCCCAAAGAATGTATAAAAGCCCACCTATCCCAACTCCCTTTTGTCAGCTGTCCCAGAACAACATGATGCTGTTGGTTCTGCTCATCAATAAACAGAATCCTTTCCAGTCAGCCACCATTTTATTTCCAGCTCTTTTCTCCTGGCTTGGAACTGGACCGGATTTTTCTTCCTACAATTTATTTAGGTTTTAATGTGTATGTATTTTTTTTATGTCTCTAAGCTGCCCACAGTGGTGTCATAGTAAGGTTGGTGGACAATAAATAAATACTTTTTATAAATAAATACACTGAACAGTCAAAACATTCAATAGCTATTGTTAAAAAAGTGCTGGGTTAAGCACAGTTGAACCTGGTGAATACATGGATGGGGGCACTAATAGGAAAACACGGTGCTTGTTAGCTAGAAATGGAAGTAATACAACCGAGAAACGACTAGAGACACATAAATCCGATCTCGTTGCCCAGAAAACATCAGGTCCATAAGAGAAGAATTGAGTAGGGGGGACCTTGGAGGTCTTCTAGTCCATCCTTTGTTCAGCCAGGAGACCCTATTCCATCCAGAACAAATGGCTGCCCAATCTCCCCTCAAAACCCTCCAGTGACGGAGCAGCCACAACCTCTGGAGGGAAGCCATTCCCAAAGAATCAACCTCCACTTGAAAGAGGCTTTTTCAATCTTCCCACCAGCAGAAACTTGCAGCCACCAGTTTCATAGCCTGCAGCACCAGTGGGCTTCCATTTGGGGAGGGAAGGAACCTGCAGCAGCAGCAGCTGAGAGGCTTCAGCCCAGTTGCTTCTCCGCTTCCAGGCCGTGGAGGGAAGCGAACAGCCCGACTTGCTCCCGGACTCTCCTCCCACCTGCAGCCCTCAACTCACCTGCCAGCTGCTGCTTCGACCCTGGGAAGAGCACAAAAGCCGCTCTGCATTCCACTTTCCTCCCATCAGTCATCCGGAAGAGGAAGTTCTCTGCGCTTCTCCTCCCATCCCCTCCTTTCTAGCAATGAAGTACTCGATGGTTTAAAAACTCCTTTTTCAAGCTCAAGCACGGATTGCTCTGAAGTGTGGATGGCTTTCTAGGCACAGACGTTGCCTGACCGCCATCTAGCAACAGGACGTGGAAAAACATGCTTTGTCCAATCTCCACCAAAGCGTTTGGAAGATGTTTTCAATACGTGGCAGCAGGTCCTTTTCAACTCCTAGCAATCCCACCTTTGCAACTGAATCAAGTGAAATAGTGAAACGTGACGCTTTGGTGCCTTTGGGTCAGTCTTGATGCCTGGCCTTGTAGTTCCTTGGCAAGGGTTTTTGGGAGGGGGTTCCCCCCCTTTCCTGCTTCCGAGGGCTGAGAGGACTGGCCAAAGTTGAGCAGATGGTTTTGCCCTTTAGGTGGGACTGGAACTGAGCGTTTCTCTGTCTCCAACCTGGTGTCTTCACCACTACACCAAACTGGATCTTCTCCCTCACCACAAAACATAGGCACTGATCTGTTCCTGCTGCGCCCACAAGCCAATTCAAGGCTGCAGCTTTCAAGATGAATCAATCAGAATAGATCTGGAAGGGATCTTGGTGGTCTTCTAGTCCAACCTCCTTGTCGTGGAGGTTAAATCAATGTACCATAAAACCTTATCTCTATAACAATCTACTATAACAACTGAGACTTACTAGCAGTTCAAAATAAACTGTTTTTATTTACATAATAATAAAAAAAATATCTATTCAAATACTAAATAGTATGTCATTCCTTTTCTTAAATATCCTGTCAGATATGTGTGTGTGTGTGTGTGAGAGAGAGAGAGAGAGAGAGAGAGAACTCTATATGATTATAGTTCTGGCTATTCTTCCTCAGAAGGAGTCTTTTAATACATCAGATCTACCTCTGATCCCTAATCAGAAATCTCCTAACTGCCAACTTACTGATGACAAACTGCCTTTCAACTGCATACTGACTGCAGAACTGCCCTTTAGAACTGCCCTCTACCTGACATTTAGAACTGCAGAGCTGCCCTCTAACTGACAACTGACTGACTACTAACTGACAATAGTTTTCTGTCAGGAATCTCCTTTTATACTGTCACAGTGACAGTTAGGGGAGGGACTATAAAAGCCAGGGAGTTTCAAACCCATTAGCCGCTTTCTGATTGGCTTATTTACTTGTCCATTCCAAATGCCATTAATAGGCACAGCAAATGAGAAATAACTTTTCTCTAACACGCCTGGATCCAGAGACCTTATTTCAGACAAATGACTATCCAGGCTATTTTTAAAAACTTCCAGTGATGACCCATCCACAACTTCTGAAGGCAAGCTGTCCCACTGGTTAATTCTTCTCCCTGTTAGGAAATTTCTCCTTAATTCTAAGTTGCTTCTCTCCTTGGTTAGTTTTCATCCAATATTTCTTGTCCCGCCTTCTGGTGCAGAATTTACACATAATTGCAAACCAGTGCCACCCCCAAATAACTGTGATGGCCACCACTTTGAGGAACACTTGTAACTCTACGTTTTCAGCACCAGTGTCATTTTGAAGGCTGAGTAGTAAGCGGTAAGCGAGGACTGTCCTTCTGACTGTCTTTCTGCAAAGGGATCACATGCAATGCAACCTAGTAAAAAACATTGTAACCTGTCTTTTTGAATGGTGTAGGTGAAATGTGAGTTAGGAGCAGGGAGATAACCAGTGGTGGGATTCTGCCAGTTCTAGGCGGTTCAGCCGAACCGTTTGTTAAATTGCTGGCTCGCCCCGCCCCTTGCCCCGCCCCTCCGCACCACTGGGCGAGGGGTGGGCGAGCCAGCAATTTAACAAACGGTTCGGTGTTTTTTTATAATTTTATTGGCCTCGCAGCTGCCGTGGGGCTTCAAAGGGCCGCCCTACAGCTGATCAGTGTTAAAAGAAAACAAATGAGTAGACCGACGCCTGCAAAAATAAATGGGTAAACCCAGTGGTGGGATTCTACTTCGGTTGAACCGGTTGTTAAGTAGTTAAGCCAGTGGTTGCCAAAGTGGGTGGTACCGCCCCTTCGGGGGCGGTGGAATGCCTTAGGGGGTGGTAAGAGGCAAGGGGGCAGGAGGGGAGCCTAAGTGGCAAGGAGGGTGGCCCCCACCCTTTGGCCTGTGCCTCGCAGCACTTACCTCCTTGCAAGCAAACAGCAAGAAAAAACAGCCCCTTCAGCTTCAGCATCGGTTAATTAGCACAAGTTGATTAGATCGGCCTCCCCACTCTCAGCTGATTTGCTCTCAGCTGTTTTGCCAGGGCTCTATTGCTATCTGCAAAGAGTGCTGGAGCAGATCTTTTTTCCCCTAGCCTAGCTATGCTGAAAAAGTGAAACTGAAAGTAAAGCAGAGTCTTTGCTGCAACGTGACAAAATGAGGCAGAGATTTCTTTTTCTTTTTCCTCACCAAAAAAGGTAAGTGCAAAACTGCAAACAATGGGAAATTTAGGGCAAAAGAGGAGAGTTCAAGATTTTAAAACACAAAAGAAAAAAAGCTCTATTTAACTAGGGAATTGTAATAATTGAGATACTATTAATTGTATATTGTGTTGAAAACAGAAATGGTTAAGTTGTGGTTTGGAGGAATATATGGGGGAAATTATTTGGTTTATTATTATTGGTAAATATAATTAATTGATTTGTAAGAAATTGGATTGCATGGAAATAATTGGAATATTCATGTTCATATTGATTAATATACAAAAAAGATAGTTATATAACTAATTGATTTATATTAAAATGTTGAATTTGTATTAAAGAACTGTAATATTACATAATTAACCAATGTGAGGATGGATATAAAAATAGATGACAATGGGAAGGGGTATAATATAGAAGGGAAAATAGAATTTGATTAAGATTAGAGATGAGGATGAAGGGTAATATTGGTTTTTTAAAAAAATAGATGAGGAATAAATATGGCAAAAATGAAATATAGAAATTGTAAATTTAATTGAAATGACTAAACACTGTTTAAATTTGTGAACTGGCCAAATACTCTGTTCAAAGAAAATACATTGTACGTTTGTATGTGCATTTCTAATTATTGTATTTGTTCATATTTGTTCTCTTTTATTCTTTAAAGTTTAACAATTCATTCTTTACCTTAATATCTTTATATTTGTTTGGGGTTGGTTTTCTTCCCTTTCATCTTTTTTATTGTACAGCAATCTTTCTCCTCGAACCTACCACCTCTCTCTTTTCTTTCCTTACTTTCTCTTCCCCCCCCTCTTCTTCTCCTCCCTCTCTTCCTCCCTTTCTTACCCTCAATCCTACTCTAATTTCCCTTCCCTTCCTTCATCCTCTCTATTGCTGTATCCTTTTATGCATATGGACTACTCAGAGGGATGAAAAAGTTATTTTTGACTGGTCCTCGCACTTTTGACCAGTCCTCCAACTTACGACTGTCCTCACATTTTATGTTTTTGCCCTATCTTGTCACCATGGTGAAGAGAAGCAGTTGTGAAATGAGTGACACGGTTGTTAAGAATGCTACAATGGGCATAAATGATGACCAGTCATAAGTGCGAAGACTGGTCAAAAGTGTGAGGGCCTGTCAGAAATCACTTTTTTCAGCCCTCTGGGTAGTCCTTTTGTGCATATGGACTACTCAGAAGGCTGAAAAAGTTATTTTTAACTGGTCCTCGCACTTTTGACCAGTCCTCGAACTTACGACTGTCCTCACATTTTATGTTTTTGCCCTATCTTGTCACCATGGTGAAGAGAAGCAGTTGTGAAATGAGTGACACGGTTAAGAATGCTGCAACGGGCATAAATGTGAGGATGGTCATAAGTGTGAGGACCGGTCAAAAGTGCGAGGACCAGTCAGAAATGACTTTTTTCAGCCCTCTGAGTAGTCCCTATGCAGATAGCCACGCCTACCTGGTCACATGACCAGCTAGCCACGCCCACCCAGTCACATGACCAGCTAGCCACACCCACCCAGTCACATGACCACCAAGCCACACCCCCAACTAAGCCACACCCACAGAACCGGTTGTTAAAAAAATTGAATCCCACCACTGGAGATAACGCTTTGTTCTCCACTCAGTCATGGAACATCCACAGTGATTATCCACACAGACCACTGAGTTACATTCACTACTAATCTCTGAGATGCTCCTGTACCTCAATAGTTGTATAGAGATTGTGCAGAGTGTGTCAAGCTTCAGGTGTTTACCAGAGCTAAAAAAGACTTTTTCACAACAATACTAGAAGTCTCCACTGGACAATGTGACCTGGCCTAATAGGGGGGAGGGAAAACTTGAACTTTAACGAAGTGGGTTTGTGCAGGAAACAGTCAGATCTGCCTTTGCCCTCATCTTTGCCAATATGATGTACTCATTAAAGTTTTCCATTAAGAGATTGTATCGTCTCAGCCATGCTTGCTTTGGTTGGTTTCAACACAGTGATTGTTGGCATGCTTAATATATGCTGAAGTCATTTGGTTGCTTCAGATGAGGCAGGTTTGGCCACAATATTCTCTTCCTTTGTGCTTCTCCCTTTTCTCTCGCTTCCTCCCTATTCACTGCTGGTGAGTAGTCATGTTGATCTCACTGAGATGTTTATGATATCCACAGGTGTGTGTGTGTGTGTGTGTGTGTGTGTGTGAGACAGAGAGAGAGAGAGAGAGAGAGAGAGAGAGAGAGAGAGAGAGAGAGAGAGAGAGAGAGAGAGAGAGAGAGAGAGAGAGAGAGAGAGAGAGAAGAAAATGACAGTTGTTGTTATTCATTTCCTTCCCCCTGAAGAAAGAAATGACAGTTGTTGTCAAGAAACGTGCAATCATTAATCCTTTAAATCATCAGGCATTGAGTGCCACCCCAAAGAGACCTTGGTTAACTTGTTCTGCAGCATACTTTATGTCCTTCTAACTTGCTTATTGTTCTGGGAGGCTCCCACAATCATCAACAGTGTTTCGGTTCTGCCCCAGCTCCGGATTCCCAAGGATTGTGACACACACCAAGCTCCGAAAACTCCGTTTAATCCCAAACAGACTCCTTTCCAGAATGCAGGCTCTCCGTGCAACAGTCTTTATCAAAGTTATGAAATACCAAGAATAAACAAAGTCCGACAAAGGTTGGCAACCAGCCGAGAAAACAAGATGTGATAAGACACTCACTCTCCAAAATGGTCTGTAATAATTACACGTTGTTTCCAGCAACAAATTACTAACTGCATGCGACTTAAATAGGCTAAAGGAGTGGCCAATTAGCCTCAATCCTTACTCTCGAGGAGACCTCCTCCTCCTGAGTAGCCATTCCTGCCTTTTGGCAGCCCTGCGTGCTCAAGCATTGAGGAGAGGCTCCTCCACTTCGCTCTCTCCACTTGAAGGAGCCTCTGGAGGTTCTGAAGGCCCTGGCTAAGTCTCTGCATCTGGCACCACATCCTCTTCAGCCTCCTCGCTGTCTGACTCGAGTGTCGGCTGCACAGACTGCTGGCGCGACACCACACCAGCCTCCTTGTCGTCGGGATCAGCCACGATCCACACAGGCTACTAGTGGGCCACAACAGTTTCCTCAGAGAAGTCACAGACCTGCCACAGGAATATTCAGCCGCAGGAGGAGGAAGTGGACTTTTAACTCTGCTCCAAGAAGCTTGGTGGGTCCCTACAAACTACAGTGTATGTGCGAGTGTGCTCCTGCAGCAACAAGTTAAACACATGGCCTGTTGGTCCCGTCTCATTCCCTGGGATCCCACCTGGCCCAAGGAGCCCTTAAGTGGGACTCTACCATGAGTGTCTGGTTACTGCTTGCCACCTGTGCATTGAGAAAATCTCCCTGTTTCTCTGCCCACATGAGTAACATGGAACGGAAATGTTGGACTGGATTTCTCTGAGGAATGGACTTCAGGCCAGGATCAGTTTCAAAGTAAGTTTTTATTCTGGTCAACTGAGCAGAGATAATTTCCATATAAGAGTGTGTGAAGAAAATTTCTCAACAGAGAAAAGGGTGAAAGGTGCAATTATATTATTTTTCTTTTTTCAATTTCCTTCCTGCTTCTCTATCATTTGCTTTTATTTGTCTTGTACATTTATTAGGTTAACATTTTGAATTTTAAAAAGAACTCTTCTGGTTTGGTGTCGTGGCGAGACAGTCGGGGAAATAGTGGGCTCTGATGTGTCCCGCGAAAACTCCGACTGCCGAACTGCTGCCAATGGGTCTTTGGACCGGAACCATCCTGCAGGGATGGGGAAGAAAGAGAGGCGCCTCGGACGACCAAGAGGAACGGGCAAGTTCCTCGGAGGTCGGTGGGAACTTTCTGTGAGTCGGCAGCAGGGGGCAGCAGCCATGGCAGCTGCCACGAAGCTGGGACAACTGGACTAAGAAATGTGCTGGAGGAGAGTGGAAAAGAACGGAGCTCTCTGAAGTCGGTTGAGTGACAACCAACCCAGGCATGTAACAACGCTTGGAGCAATATTTTTAACTATAAGACCCCTAGCCAAAAATAGCAGCTAAAGAACAAAGGGGCAATGACAATTCTGAAATGAAACTTTAAAGAGACAAAGACCCGCCCGGAAATTGGAATAGAATCAACTGAAAAAAACCAAATATTGAGATTTGACTAAAAGACTGGCTAAAGTTTTAAATTTGAATTGGACTTTAAAAAAGAAGAGGATTTGATATTTTTAAAATTAAAAGTAAAGAGGAAAAGACTTGATAGAAAATCGATTGATGAATAGATCTAACTGAAAAAAATTAAATATTGGGACAAGGTTCAAAGACTGGACAAAGTTTTAAACTGGAGCTTTAAGGGGGAAAAAAAAGAAAACAGATTTAATACTTTTAAAACACAGAAAAAGAAGAGAATCAAATAGGACTGTTATATAATTGTAAAAAAAATGGATACTTGCATGACTAATGGAAATTGTAGACTGAAGAGAGACACCTTCTGGTTTAAAAAGGAACATTGTAACTTGCTTCTTGTTTTGGAACATTGTGAATGCTACAGATAATAGCCATGGGATCTTGGTGGAGGAGGTGTTCTCTCTTTGTCTGTAGATGGCTCGACTTTGGCGAAAAAAAAAGGGAAAAAATAACAGAACTTTTATAATTGGTACTAATTGGTGCAGGAATGAAAGAAATCAACAGGCATAGGAATGAAAGAAGAAATAACTGATATATGTTGCTTGGAATAGAAGTAAGAAAAAGAACTAAAATGATCTACGGAGGATGTAAATTGAGGACATTGAAATTCAAAAGAAATATATGCTAACAGATGAGAAAATAAGATATAGATGGCTGGAAAAAAAGAAGATAAACATGTGATTAAAAATGGAAAGCAATGTATAGACGGATAGTAATAATAAAAAGGAGGTCTTTATAGATGAATAAGCATTGAATATGAATATGTGAAGAATATGTTATAGAGATATAAAATTGAAATAAGGAGGGAAGGTAGAATATAAGAGAAATAGATTATGTTAAATTTATTAACTCATAAGTGGATGTGTTTAATATAAGAACTAAGTCTCGTTGTTAAATTGTTATAAAGATGATAATGATAATATGAAAAATAAGATGATTATACTGGGTGTAACAGTAATATTAAAGATGTTAATCTGAGATTAACAGCTAAAAGAAGATGATAAGATGGAGATGATATGCTGGGACAAATAGTTAAAATAAAAATGACTATGTTGGAATAAATAATAATAATGAAATGATTATGTTGGGAGTAACAGTAAAATAAGATCTATGCTGAGATAAATAGAAAAATGAAGATGGTAAATATTAACAGTTAAAATATTATGTAAATATTCTTAGTAATTGTAAGGATTTATATATTTAAGATATCTTCATTTAAGCTAAAAGAGAAAAGAAAATTGAAATGATATTGGGTTAGGATTTTAAGATTTAAGTAACGGGTTTTAGGATAATGGCATTGTTGAATAGATAGAATTCAGGGTAATAATGATGTAAAATATTAAGTTGTGTTATTTGAAAATTAAGATTGAGGTGAAACAAAAGGCTTGGCGCAGGACCAGAAGTGGAGAAATTGATGTTTTACTGGAAACAGATTTTATAATAGAACTAAAAAGGACATGCAGAGTTTTAAGGGTGGAAGTATTGACTTTGAATTGAAATGCATATGGACAGATAAGGAAAAGAAAAGCAAAATAGATAAATTAGATAGCAATGTTTAAATGTTTAATTGTTTAAATGGTTCAAAATTTAAATGAGCTTTAACTAAAAACAAGTAGTGTTTATGGTAAATAAAGATAGAAATATAATAAAAATAGAAATGGGAAACTAAGGTGACTAAAAGTGATATGTTCATAAAAGCATAACTTCTTGTAACATGTTTTAGTTTTAATTTGATAACACAGTGGTGGATGATAATGATGATCAATTGTTAATGATTCTAGATGATGTACTAAGGTACACAGATGGGAGTTATAATTGTGCTTGCATTTAATACATGTTGGAAATGATTAATATTAAGAAATAAATGGGGATACACCTGGAAGAGTATAGTTGGAAACAGTGGATTAATAGACAATATATGGAAAAAGAAATTTTTAATAAGTTAGCAGTATAGAAATTGGAGTTAATGGAGAATATGCTGAGAAATCAGCCAAATAATGAAATTATTGTTTATTATTGTTTATTGGTTCCATTTATATGCCGCCCTTTTCCGGAGACTCAGGGCGGCTTACAATGCGTTAAGCAATAGCCTTCATACTTTTGTATATACCTGCTGGAAATGCTGGAAATTAGCCAAATAATAGGCAGAGTTAAGGAGAATGCTGTTAATCAGCCAAAACAAAGCATGCTGGAAATCAGCCAAAACAATGGAAAATGCTGGTAATCAGCCAAATAAAAGGGGGAGTTATGGAGGAGAATATGCTGAAAACTCAGCCAAAATATGCTATGCTGGAAATCAGCCAAATAATAGGTGGAGTAATGGAGGAGAATGAGGAGAATATACTGAAGAATAATGTTGGGTGATAATTAAAATGAAAGGGTAAATTTTGAGATCTCTGTGTTAAAAGTTTAAGAACATGATAGGAAGAATTGGGTTTAGAAAACAAGAAAAATAGAAATTTTGATTAATAAATTGAAATAAAAATTGAGTTGTATACATTTGGAATTTAAGATTTGTGGTGATAAAATTGTAAGGTAAATATATAGATTAATAGAATAGGTTGTCTTTGTGTTTAATGTTCTGGCTAAAAGGAGCAAGGGATACAAAAATTTAGATAAAGCAGTATTGAATGTTGATTTATAATTGAATTTATAATTGCATATAAAAATGAGCTCTGCCTTAGTAGGAGATTAGGATGTATGATGAGATAATAGAAAGATTTATTAAGACGTTGGAATTTATGTTAAAATTGTGTGTTCTCATTTGTTAAATTAGTGTACCCATTTGTGGCCGGACCAAGACTTCGTTCTTGAAAAAAATTTCTTTTTTATGTTTATGTTGGGAAAAAAGATTTACAAAAAAAAAAAAAGATTGAGGTCAAACAATAGAAAGGTAATTGTTTTGAGTAAATCATTATAAGTTAGGCATTTCTCTTTGTTTATTTTTATTGTTATAAGATGGTAATTAGTGGAGATTTGGATAAAGCTTTTGTTAAAGAGAAGTTAGTAATTGTAATTTTGACCAGATCAATGGCTCGTTCTGAAAAGATGTATTTTTTGTTTATGTTTCAAAAAAAACAAACTTTTTTTTTTTTAAAAAATGAATTAAAAAAAGGAATGTGTATGAAAGAGTGGTGTGACCTTGATACATTTTTGTATGCACATCTGTATTATCAACATTTTTTCCGACTGTTTGAAATGCCTTTTGGAAACGTTTCTCTTACCACAAATAGACAAGTCATCTACTCTTGTTAAGCCCCCTTTTCTAGCCCTGCTGGGTATGTGACTTTCTCACTTTGACCTAATGGAGACTTCTGTGTATGCAAAGTTATAGACACACAAGGCATTTAGCATCAGTGTGCTTGGAAGCATCTCTGGGCAGTACGAATGAAGTTCCCTCCCTTTGAGCCTCTGACCCACTGATCCTCCTGGGTCCTAAATCCTTGGGAACCACAAGAAATCAGCCATAACGTTTGGGATGCAGAGAGGTTTTGATCTCCACTGAGTCACCCCTAAGAAAGTGCAAAATCTATACATCAGCTTTCTGCAAACTGCTGCCCTCCAAGTCTTTTGCCCAAAATTTGGGAGTAATAAGACTGAAGTCTAACTCCTGCGCAGATTGGAAAGGCTGCTTAGAGCAACTCTTTCCTTTAGTGAGATTTAGGTTCTGCAAGGATGCAGATAGATAAAATATCTCCTATCTAGACGTGATTTGGAAGCAAGGAGAGTGGATGTTTCCAGCTATTGGTCCATGTTTCATTATTCTATTGATAGGATGAAGCTGGAAATCATTTGGCGGCTGTGCACACAAACAAGACCTTCATTAGGGAGGTGGTGTTTACGGTATTCCCTAATCTTGAGAAGCTAAGTAAGTCAAGCTTCACTCTTCAAGGTTCGCTCAGTTGCAAAAGTAGGTTTTGGGGACTTATCCTGCACTCCCATTTCCCTGCCGTTTCCTTGGCAAGGTTTTTTGAAAGCAGATTTCCCCTTTCCAAGGCCTGAGAGGACTGGATAGGCCAAGGTCTCTGAGATGGCTTTGTGCCTAAAGCAGGACCAGAAATAGACACTTGGTGGTGCAGCAGACTAAAGTGCTGTTAAGTAGTACTTAGCTGCCAGCTGCAATTACTGCGAGTTCAAATCTCACCAGGCTCAAGATTGACTCAGCCTTCCATCCTTCTGAGGTAGGTAAAATGAGGACCCGGACTGTGGGGGCAATAAGCTGACTTTGTATAAAAAGAACACCGCTTAGGGGCCCCCGAAAACCCTACTAAGCAGGTGTATACAAAAGTATGAAGGCTATTGCTTAACGCATTGTAAGCCACCCTGAGTCTCCGGAGAAGGGCGGCATATAAATTAAACCAATGAATAAATAAATGAGCGTCTCTCAGGCTCTAGCCTCGTGATCACCAAAGTGGGCTTTCTTTGTCCCCACAAAATCTATACATTCAGCTGTTCCTGCTACTCGAGCCTCAAATTCAAGGCTGCAGCTTTCAAGATCCAGTATCCTCCAAACAACACCAACTTTCCACCTTTCAATCTCAGCTTCAAATCTTGATTCTGAGGAAATGGACTGTTCGTCTGAGTGGTGACTTATGGCTTTTGACCTCGCCCTGTAAACCATGCCCTCCGACTCTTAGGTTGGCTTTATTTAATGTTGCTTGATATTGTTATATAGCCCTGTGAGATTCAGAGGCTTTGGGATTATTGAAAGGGTTTCCGACTCCTAACTATGATGAGACATAATAAAGATGGTACACTAAAATGTGACACCAAGGAAAGAAAAAAGGAAAATTGATTAAATATAGTTTTACTGTTTTAAATTTTAGAAATTTTGCATATGATTAAATTTGAAATCAGTTGGACTTAAGACTCAGGCCAAGACCCTCTTGGATTCTCCACACACACCTGGCCTGGTCCTGGCTGTTGGGTGTCCCTCATGTAATGAGATCTACTAAAAAAAATGTAACCTGTCTTTGGGAATGGTGTTGGGGAAATAAATCTTGGAATTCTTTGGTGTCTTCCAATCCCAGAAAAATCAGGACCATTCATCTGCATAGCTAAAATGTCACTTTTGCTGCCACAAATAATGTTCCTCCCTATATTTCAAGGATAAAAACATTAAGAAGCCCTGAGAGAGAAGTACTGAAAGAACAGGAAATGTCTTCAATGTGTTTACAGAAATGCTGACACTTTCCTTTATTTGTCTTTCTCAAAAGCTGCTAAAGATGCTTATGCAATGCTCTTTTAGCAGTGAAACATTACTGTACATTTCCCCCCCACCACATCTACCCACCAATCCCCCCCCCAACAAAAGTATTAGTATCTTGGTGCTGCTCTCACCCACCAGCTATCAAAGGCTAATAAGGAGGCTCCTAAAAACAAAGGAGATTACAACAGGAGTTGCGAATAAACCTGGAAGTCCTGTGTTCAAAACCATAATCCCTTTTCTCCTCAACTCAATATTCCTACAGCTCTTCTCCACGAAGGTCACCTGCAGGGCAGAACAGCCTTTACATCTGAAAATTTACACTGGTTTCGTCACTGCCCCAAACTCCCCCAATATATCTGCTATTCATATGGTTTCTTCCACTTCCACTTCCACGGGTCCCTTAGCGAATGTTCGAAGTTACGCGATAAGCGCCCGCAGCATTTACCAACAAACCCCGAGATTATGAATATTCCAGCACCACAGCAGTTGTTCACCCTTACAAATGACTGCAGAGGCTCTGCAACATTCACCCCACATATTCTGTCCCCCCACCGCCCGGTCTTCATAGGCACTTCGCCTGTGGAGACTCACTTATCTTGAAAAGACCTCCTCTCTGTTGCAGTTTCTTTGCACACATTTGCAAAGAACAGAGGCCTAACATATTGCAAGATCTTGTGTAATCTCACACTTAAGGCCTCTATTCTCTGTGAATTGAGACCTGGGCATTTGCAAACTGAGGGAAAGTTTCGGTCATTCAGCCCTTCCCTCCATTTGCCATTTCCTAGCTGAAGCCTGCAGGGAGATTGCGTATGCTTCAACAGTCCTTTGCAAAAAAAATTTGTTGGCACCAGCAGAGCTTTGGATGAGCAGACACACTCCTCCAAAGCCGTGTCCCTACAGGCAAAGGCTTTTTGCCAAGGGTTACCAAAGCCTACAGGAATGCAATCCTCAAGCACTTTGTGGACAAGAAAGTAGCCTCAAGAGGCCATGTGCAGCCTCCAGGGGTTGCTTTCTTGGTACTGGAGTGTCATCAGGATGATCTGAGGCAAAAAAGCAGCAAATGGAAGAGCGAAAGCAGGAAGTGATGTCGTTCAATGTAAGAGATTCACTCCCACGAATTCTCGAGTTACGGATGGAATTGGCAGGATCCATTACATTTGTAACCTGAGGACTACCCATATCCAGCAACTTCTGCTGCTGATGGCCAGATGGCTATTATCAAAATAGTATGTTGCCATTTTTTCCTTCCTCCTTCCCATCTAATACAATTACATATTTGCCTACAAAAAAATAGGCAAATCTCAGTTGGACTTTCAATGGGACATTAGAAATGAAATTCAAGCTTTCTCTACACTCATCACTTGGGGCGTCATGTGGATTTTCTTGTGTGCAATAAGGCTGAATGTTTCCTGAAGCACCATCCACATTCAGGGCACTCAAATAGTTTCTCCCCTGTGTGTATAAGCATATGATTTAAAAGGCTAGTCCTAATACTGAAATTTTTCCTACGGTCTGGACACTTCTATGGTTTCTCTCCTGTGGTGTATCACCAGGTTGGAATTCCAACTGAAACTTTTGCCAGAAACGGGACACTCATTCAATTTCTCTCCTGTGTGAGTCCTCTGGTGCACCATGAGCTGGGATCTCTGAAACTTTTCCATGAACAGGTCATTCAAAGAGTTTCTCTTTGTGAGTCCTTTGGTGTGTCACCAGGTTGGAATTGGTATTGAAACTTTTACCACAATCAGAACACTCAAAGGGTTTCTCTCCTGTGTGAGTCCTCTGGTGTGACACCAGGTTGGAATGCTGACTGAAGCCTTTTCCACAATCAGGACATTCAAAGGGTTTTTCTCCTGTGTGTGTCCTCTGATGGCCAATAAGGCTGAAATTCTTACTGAAACTTTTCCCACAAATAGGACATTCAAATGGCTTCTCTCCTGTGTGTGTCCTCTGGTGTGTCACCATGTTGGAATGCTGACTGAAACATTTTCCACAATCAGGACATTCAAGCGATTTCTCCTTGGTGTGAGTCCACGTTGCCATGCTCGCTAAAGTATTTACCACATTGGGAGCATTTGTAGGGCTTCTCTCCTGTGTGAGTCCCCTGGTGCACCATGAGCTGGGATCTCTGAGAGAAACTTTTCCAAGAACAGGACATTCAAAGAGATTTGCTCCTATGTGAGTCCTCTGGTGTTGAACCAGGGTGGAATTCTGACTGAAACTTTTCCCACAGTCATGACATTTAAAGGGTTTCTCTCCTGTGTGAATCCTCTGGTGTTGAACAAGGGTACAATTCTGAGAGAAACTTTTCCCACAGTCAGGACATTCAAAGGGTTTCTCTCCTGTGTGAGTCCTCTGGTGTTTCACGAGGTGGGAATTCTTACTGAAACTTTTCCCACAAACAGGACATTCAAATGGTTTCTCCCCTGTGTGAATCCTCTGGTGGCCAATGAGATAGGAATTGTGACTGAAACTTTTTCCACAGTCAGGACATTTAAAGGGTTTCTCTCCTGTGTGAATCCTCTGGTGTTGAACCAGGTTGGAATTGTTACTAAAACTTTTATCACAATCAGGACATTCAAAGGGTTTCTCTCCTGTGTGAGTCCTTTGGTGTGTCACCAGGTTGGAATTGGTATTGAAACTTTTACCACAATCAGAACACTCAAAGGGTTTCTCTCCTGTGTGAGTCCTCTGGTGTGTCACCAGGTTGGAATGCTGACTGAAGCCTTTTCCACAATCAGGACATTCAAAGGGTTTTTCTCCTGTGTGTGTCCTCTGATGGCCAATAAGGCTGAAATTCTTACTGAAACTTTTCCCACAAATAGGACATTCAAACGGCTTCTCTCCTGTATGAATCCTCTGGTGTGTCACCATGTTGGAATGCTGACTGAAACATTTTCCACAATCAGGACATTCAAACGGTTTCTCTCCTGTGTGAATCCTCTGGTGTGTCACCAAGCTGGAATTATGATAGAAAAATTTCCCACAATCAGGACATTCAAGTGGTTTCTCCTTGGTGTGAGTCCACGTTGCCATGCTCGCTAAAGCATTTATCGCATTGGGAGCACTTGTAGGGCTTTTCTCCTGTGTGGGTCCTTCCAAGAACCACAATAGACTTGTTCTGACCAAAGGTTTTGCCACATTTAGAGTATTGTATGACTTTTCTCCAGTCTGGATCCTCTCAGGCATAATCAGCTGTGATTTACAAGTCGTATCTTTCCCACAACTGTCATGTCTATGGAGCTTTTCCACAAGTAATATTCTTGAGGAGGTCCAAAATATGGATGATCCCTTGTTTAGCAGTGCTTTGATTCAAGCCGTTTTCTTGCTCCCAGAAGGAGGCCTGCAAAACTGTCTGCTCTACCTGGTTTTCCAATTGACCTTTAACTCCCCACTAACTTCAAAACATTCCCCTTTTGTTCAATGAAACAATAATCTCCCTTGACTTTTCATGTTAACGTATGCTTGAATTTTACACTCTACTTTTCCCAGCTAGAAATCTCTTCTTGATTTTTTCTTGTTTCTCTCTCACTTACTGAGGAAGGTGAAGAATTGTGTGGCTCTCTGAAGGAAATGGAAAATATTTTGATTTCTGGACTGAATTGCTTTGCTATTCAATGTTGCTTGTTGTCCTCAGTTGTCCAGAGGGCTCTTATTGCCATCCTCTTTGTCTATAAAATTCAAATAAAAGTGCATCTTTAATGGTTGCAGAAGATGAGAAAAAAAGAAAAAACATTTATATTACAATGAAAAATGATGAAATTCACTTGTTGACTAAGTCAATCACAAATTCTTAGCAATGCAAAGGATTTTTTCAAATACAGTCAAGTGAAAAAGAAAGTACACCCTATTTGATTTCTATGGTTTAATTTATCAGGATATCATAAATATCATTGCTAGAGAACAGAAGAAAATAACAGAATTGGAATGGACCTTGTAGGTCTTCTAATCCAGCCTCTGCTCAAGCAGGACACCCTATACCATTTCAGACAAGTGGCTGTTTCATCTCTTCTGAAAAGCCTCCAGTGATGGAGCACCACAACTTCTGAAGCAAGCCGTTCTGTTGGTTACTTGTTCTCACTATTAGGAAACTTCTCACTGCTTACATAGTATAAAGAGGCAAAGTAGCAGCCAAGTACTGCTAATAAAGTGCCCTTGATCAATTGATCAGCAGCCAGGATAATTACATTGATAAAAGCCAAAGTTGTAGGAGTTTGCTGGTCTCTGGCATTGAGGTGTGTGTTAACACAATGCCAAAGTGTAAAGACATCAGCAATGATCTTAGAGAAGCAATTATTGCTGCCGATCAATTTCGGAAAGTTTAAAAGGCCATTTCCAAACAATTTAAAATCCATCATTCTACAGTGAGGAAGATTTTTCACAAGTAGGAGCTGGGGTGTGTGAGTCGTGGCCAGCGCCCACAGAGAAATGAAGCTTTCTTCGGGGACTCCCGAAGGATTGTCGATATCGCAGCCATCTGAGGGTGTTTTTGGACCGAAGCTGTCCTGTAGGGACGGTGAATGAGAGAGGCAGTGACTGGCAAGCACAGGGAAGTTGCAAATTCCCTGGCTGGTTGGAAAAAGCCTCTCAACCGGACGGCTGAGAAAGCAGCCATTGAGAGTTGCTACAGCCACAGCAGAAGCATGGAAATAAAAAAATTGTGAGAAAATGAATTATTCCTGTAAAAAGCATAGCCTGAGTAACGCCATATTTAACCTTTATATATATCTCATGTATCCTGATGTAACCTCATAATCAGGACATGAGTAGGCGGTAAGGTTTGGAACAGAAAAGGGGAACGGTAATGTTCCTATAACACTTGTTTTGTAAGAATAAAATGCTTGGTTTGGAGAATTGAAAGTTCTGGGTACATTCTAACTTGGGTCAGGCTGATCTGGCTGAGTTTAATGACTTGTCAAGAAGAACATCTGTGCAGGGAATTTTGGAGGGAAATTCCAGAACGGAAATTGTGTAGAGAGCCACATGTGTTATATAAGATCTAACCACAAGTCCCAAAGGGGACATTCCTATTGTGTTGCTACATTGTGAAAAACTATATAAACTCTTGTCAGTGGAGTGATCCGACGTTCTCTCTTTCATGGGAGAACTCTTTTGCAAAAGCTTGAATTTATATATATATATATAGCTTTATATATATATATATTTCTAATAAATCTGCTCTTTTCTTGTTCAGGATCTCTCTTTCATTTTTTATGAGGTTTGCTCTTTCTTAGAATCTCACAGAAAGAAAAAAGAAAAAGACAACACATTTGCCTTCAACAGCCTCGGCAACAACTTTTAGCCCTGCAGCTCAGAGACCATTGGACACTATGACTATGCAACTATGCATAGCATTGTTTTCAAATACAGTCCAGTAAAAAAGAAAGTACAACCTCTTTGATTTCTAGTGGTTTTACATATCAGGGTATCATAAACATCATCGCAACAGAACAGAAGAGAATAACAGAATTGGAAGGGACCTTGGAGGATTTCTATTCCAGCCTCTGGTCAAGCAGGACACCCTATACCATTTCAGACAAGTGGCTTTCTCATCTCTTCTGAAAAGCCTCAAATGATGGGGCACCGCCACTTTTTTTAAAAAAAATTATTTTATTTTATTTTATTTTAATACAAACAATCCATCTTCCATTAAACAGCGTGTCGTCTGGGTACAAATGTCTTGTGCAATAACAATTAAAATTTACAGCCATGTTCATGATTTGCATGCTTTTAACTTAATACTGATAAACATAGCATATCTAATACTATAACAATTCTCTTCTTAGCTTATTTAATTCTATTAATATATTTTCTATATTTCACTAATCTACTTTTATTTCTAACTTGCATATTTATTCTCTAACCATCTGTAAAATAGTTGCCATACAATATAATATTCAGTTTATTCATTCTCTTTAACTGCAAGTGTTAACCTATTCATTTCTGCACATTCTAATATTTTCCTAATCACATTCTCATCCGTAGGAATCTCTTCATTTTTCCAATTTTGTGCAAATATAATTCTAGCTGCAGTTATGCATGGATAATCAAGTATACATTCTCTTTACTTATAAGCTTCTGGTAAAATCCCCAACAAAAATATTTCGGTTTTGTATTTTTGTCCAGTATTTTTGGCTTCTGTGCATTTCCACCACATATGATAATACAACGCAGATGTCTGGTGACATTTCCAACATTTAGCTAATTTGTCTTTAAACGTCTTTGCCAATCTTGCTGGCGAAAAATGCCATCTATAAAATATTTTATACAAGTTTTCTTTATATGCAGTTGACATTGGTAATTTGTAATTTCTATCCATGGTTGCTGCCATTTTTCTAATTCTATTGTATAACCAAAATTTTTTGCCCATGCTATCATTCTTCACTTGTTCTTCTAATTTGATACCCAATAAATAACTAGTTTATCACTCTCTCTTCTGTTCCTGTTGCAAACTTTCCAATTTTTCCAAATCTATCTTGATTTGTTGTATAAGCTTATAATTATCTTCCTTAATCGTTACACAGCTTGCTGTTAATTGAATCCCTAAGTATTTTACTTCCTTAGTAATCTGAATGTCTAATTTCTTCATTAACTTTTTTCTGTTTCTCTGTAATATTTTTCACTAAAATCTTAATTTTTTCTTTATTTTTAATCCTACCACTTCGCCATAATCTTCTATTCTTTCTATTAATTTTGGCCCTGTTTCTTGTGGATCTTGTAAGATAAAAACCAAATCATCCGCAAATGCCTGTAATTTGTATTCTTCCTTTTTTATTTCCATACCTTTTATCTCCTTATCCTGTCTAATACTTCTATTTAATACTTCTAGTGTCAATACCAATAATAATGGTGAAATGGGACATCCCTGTCTTGTAGCCTTTCTGATTTTAACCTTTTCGGTCACATCTCCATTTACCATCACCTTTGCGTTTTGTTTATAGTGTATTGCCTTATCATCTTGATAAATCACCCCCCAAAGTCCATAACTTTTAATTGTGTCAGCATCAATTGCCAGTTCACATTGTCAAACACCTTCTGTGCATCAAAGAAAATCAGTACCATTTGCTTCTCTGGATGTGCTTCATAATATTCCAGTGTATTCAAAATTATTCTCATATTATCTTTGTCTCTTAGGTAAAAAGCCATTTTGATCTGCATGTATAAATTGATTTAAAGATCTCTTTAGTCTTTCTGCTATTATTGAAGCAAATATTTTGTAGTCCGGATTCAATAAAGATATTGGTCAATAGTTTTTTTATCTGATGCAAGTCTGAAACCTCTTTCAGTATGAGCGTAATGTATACTTCCATTCAAGAATTTGGTACTTTCACCTCTAACATTAATTCACTAAATACTTCCAACATTGAATTATCTATGGAGTTTTGTAATATTTTATATAACTCTACTTGTAGCCCATCCGGGCCTGATGTTTTGCCATTCTTTTGTCTTTTAATTGCTTCCATTAATTCCATCATTGTTATTCTTTCTTCTAATGTTGCTTTAACTGTTTCTGGTATTCTAGTTAACTCTGCTTTTTCTAAGTATTCTTTTATTTTATCAATTGTCTCTTGATCGTATAGTTTTTCATAGTAAACATGAATTATTTACTTTTTATCGTTGTTTCGATAGCAAGAGGTCCAGTGGTGAAATCCAAAAATTTTCACTACCGGTTCTGTGGGCGTGGTTTGGTGATCATGTGGCTGGGTGGGCGTGGCCAACTTAACATCACTCACATCACTCACTGATAAGAGTCAGGAGTTGAACATTCTGAAGCACATTCTGCCCTTCTGAAGCCCCCAACGCTTTGAGTTTCCATCCGCCATCTGGCTTGACTGGCCAAGCAAAACTCAAGAGCCTTCTCTTGCCCTGCTCTCCATCCCGGAGGGCCGCACATCCCCACCGCCAATCCTCTGTACAAATCGCCCACCCTGTTTCTACAAAGGCAGATTCCCCCCCCCCTTGCAGGGTGATCCAAAGAGGGGAGGAGAAAAGTCCAGGCAGATTGAGAAGGAGCAATAGGTGGGATGTGGGAAAGTGGACAGAAGCATCCAGGCAGAAGGGCTTGTTTTTTAAGTGTGCTCAAGGCTGCCTAAAGAAAGATTGGGAAGCTCAGCTCTGGGCCTTTTCCTCCTCGGTGGCCAGTCCCATTCTAAACTTCCTGTAGAACTGCTGAGGCCAAAGGGCTTTAAATGGGGCCTGGGAACCCAAAAGCCGGCTTTCTCAGAACTTGCACAGGACTCCCTGTTGCCTGTCACCTTTACTTAGGGGTAGGGTTCGAATCCCAGAGTGAGGGGTAAACAATCGTCTTTTAGCTCATCGCCACTGTTTCAGGATTGGGGTGCATGCTAGCTCCTAACCTGAAATCCCCGAGCCTCCATTGGCGCTGCACACAGAGCCAAAGACTTTATAGGTGGGCTGTGGCAGGATGATGCCAGGGCCATCGCCGCGCTCTCTCCGTCCCACGCTCAGTTTGTTTCCCTTCCACGCAACCATCAATAGTTCGCCCTTTAACATGATTTGTAGACCTCAAATCTCAGCATTTGCCGCTGAGGGAAACACCAGGCTCTTCCTGGAACAACCCACCGCTCTTGCCGCTCTCCCTCCCTGCCTGACTGCAGACGCCTGCCTGCCCTCGTGGAGCACTGCTGCACCGCCGTTCACTTTCTTCCTTCTCCCACTGTGAAACGAAAGCAAACGGCAGCGGCGCGCTCCAGGAGGGCAGGTGGACGTCTGCAGCCAGGCGAGGCGGGCGGCGAGAGCAACAGCGGCGGCCCCTTCCATGTGCAACACACAGAGGTGGTGAAGGTGGCCCTGGCGCATCTGTTGCTGGGGAGGCATGGCAATCGCTTGGCAAGGGTGGTCTTGGCGGGGGCTGCCTCGGCCTCTCTGCCCACTCCATGTTCCACTCTGGTCGGCTGCGGAACTACAGCGACCTGATCTTCAGCAAGATGAAGAGCTATCCGCACTGGCCCGCCCAGGTAAGCGCCATCACCCAGCCCGAAGTGAAAGTGCTGCGGGCTCCGTGGTGGCACAGCTGGACCTGGCCCTCCACCCGAATGGGGGTTTGTCACCCCGCCAGCTGCTGCCAGTTTCTGCACTTCTTGCTCTGCTTCTTCACCAACAGGAAGCGGCACCGTGGCTGAGCCTCCTTCCCCGGAACACCAGACTCTGCGGGCCAAGTTCCCACAGTGGCACCGGCAGTTAAAGATAGCAGGCAGGTAGCCGGGTGGGAAGCCAGTGGACTGCTTCAGAGCCCCAAGCCCTGCGGAGCCAGTCCGGGAGGCCCAGAGGGAAGGCGCCCTTTTCTGCAGCATCCCCCTCCCCTTTGGATCACTCTGCAAGGAGGAGGCTCTGCCTTTGCAGAAACGAGGCAGGGTGAGCGAGTGGTGACCGAGGGGACTGGTTCAGCGGTGTGGCCAGCCAGTGGTCGCTACAGGTTCGTCGACCCAAGCCACATGTCTGCTACCGGTTATCCTGCACTCCCATTTCCCTGCAGTTTCCTTGGCAAAGTTTTTTGATAGAAGATTTCCCCTTTCCAAGGCCTGAGAGGACTGGACAGGCCAAGGTCTCTGAGATGGCTTTGTGCCTAAAGCAGGACCTTCAGCAACCATTTACACCTTTCAATCTGAGCTTCAAATTTTGATTCTGAGGAAATGGACTGTTCTTCTGAGTGGGGACTAATGGCTTTTGACCTGGCCCTATAGACCATCCCTTCTAACTCTTAAGTTGGCTTTATTTAAGTTTGCTTGATATTGTTACATATATAGCCCTGTAAGAGATTCAGAGGCTTTGGGATCATATTTCCAACTCCTAACTATAATAAGATGAGAAATGATAAAAATGGTGTACTAAAATGTGACACCAAAGAAAGAAAACAAGGAAAATTGATTAAATATATTTTTACTATTTTAAATTTTAGAAACTTTGCACATGTTTAAATTCTAAATCACTTGGACTTAAGACTCAGGCCAAGAGCCTCTTGGTTTCTCCACACACTTGGCCTGGTTGTTGGGTGTCCTGCAAAGGTATCACATGAAATGAATTGTGTTTGAATTGTGTTGGTGAAACAAACAATCTTGGAATTTTTGGTGTCTTCCAATCCCAGTAAAATCAGGATAATCCATCTACATATTTGAAGGATTCAGTTTGAAAAAAATTAAAGATCCCTGGAAGAGAAGTGAAAGCACAGGAAACATCTTCCATGTGTTGGGAGAAGGTTTTGCATTACATTCTTCCAATGTTTACAGAAATGCTGAGACTTTCCTTTATTTTTCTTTCTCAAAAGCTATTCATGATTCTTATGCAATGCTATTTTAGAAATTATCTACTGTACAATTTTTTCCTCACATCTCCCCAAGCAGCAGCGGAGACCACAAACGTATCAGTTCCTTGGTGCTGCTCACACCTAAGCCGTCAAAGGCTAACAAGGAGGCACCTGCAAGTGAAGTAGTTCACAGCAGGAGTTGTGAATGAACCTGGAGATCCTGTTCTCAAAACCACAATCCCTTTTCTCAATTCAATATTCCTACAGCTTTTCTCAATGAAGGTCACTTTGCAAGGCACAACAGACTTTACATCTGAAATTTTACACTGCTTTTGTCACTGCCCCAAACTCCCCCGATATATTTGCTATTCATATGGTATCTTCCAGTTGCGTGCCTCATTCTTGACACAATCTGAAGAGACATGCTTGGTGCACTGAATTCCAGGAGCTCTTAGGAAAAAATGAACTTTTAAACTCCTTTACTTCTGTTCTCCTCTCGCTTTCTCCTTATATGTGGAGCCACAATCTCTAACTATAGTCTGAGTGCTCCTATCCCCAACAGATGCTGGCTGGAAAATTCTGAGGCTAAAAATCTCGGATCAAGCAAGGAAGAAAAAGGCTGGGATTCTGTATGTGGCATTTATATCATCTACCATGGTAAAAATGCAAAGAACACTCCCAAAATATTTTTACATAATTGCACAATTTCTGTAAAAAATAAATATCCAGCAACTTCTTCTGCTGATGGCCAGATAGCCATTATCAAACTAATAGGTTGCAATTTCTTCCTTTCTCCTTCCCACCTAATATCATTACATATATGCCTACAAAAAAAATCAGGCAAATACCATTACAAAAAGAATTTGTAGTAAAATTAAATAGTCAGTTTCTCAGCTGGACTTACAATGGGCCGTTAGAAATGAAATTCAAGCCTTCTCTACACTCATCACTTGAGGCTTCAGGTGAATTTTCTTGTGTGCAATAAGGCTGGAATGTTGCCTGAAGGACCGTCCACACTTGGGACACTTAAATGGTTTCTCCCCTATGTGTATAAGCATATGATTTAGAAGGTTAAACCTAGTACTGAGATCTTTCCCACAATCTGGACACTCATACGGTTTCTCTCCTGTGTGAGTCCTCTGGTGTTTAACCAGACTGGAAATCTGACTGAAACTTTTCCCACAATCAGGACACGCAAAGGGTTTCTCTCCTGTGTGAATCCTCTGGTGTGTCACCAGGCTGGAATTCTGACTGAAACTTCTCCCACAATCAGGACATTCAAAGGGTTTCTCTCCTGTGTGAGTCCTCTGGTGGTTCACCAGGCTAGAATTGTGACTGAAACTTTTACCACAATCAGGACATTTAAAGGGTTTCCCTGCTTTGTTAATCCTCTGGTGGCTTATAAGGTTGGAATTTTGACTGAAACATTTCCCACAATCAGAACATTTAAAGGGTTTCTCTCCTGTGTGAATCCTCTTGTGGCTAATGAGGTGCGAACTCTTACTGAAACTTTTCCCACAATTAGGACATTGAAAGGGTTTCTCTCCTGTATGAATCCTCTGGTGTATTACCAGGTAGTAATTTTGAGTAAAACTTTTCCCACAATCAAGACATTCAAAGGGTTTCTCTGCTGTGTGAGTCCTCTGGTGTTGAACAAGGGTGGAATTACGACTGAAACTTTTCCCACAGTGAAGACATTCAAAGGGTTTCTCTCCTGTGTGAGTCGTCTGGTGTTTCAGCAGGCTGGAACTGTTATTGAAACTTTTCTCACAATCAGGACATTCAAATGGTTTCTCACCTGTGTGAGTTCTCTGGTGTATCACCAGGCTGGAATTCTCACTGAAACTTTTCCCACAAACAGGACATTGAAACGGTTTCTCTCCTGTGTGAGTCCTCTTGTGTTTCACCAAGCTGGAATTGGTACTGAAACTTTTCTCACAATCAGGACACTCAAAGGGTTTCTTACCAGTGTGAGTTCTCTGGTGTATTATCAGGCTGGAATTACGACTGAAACTTTTCCCACAATCAGGACATTCAAATGGTTTCTCTCCTGTGTGAGTCCTCTGGTGTGTAACGAGATCAGAATTCCGACTGAAACTATTCCCACATTCAAGACATTTATAGAGTTTCTCGCCTGTGTGAATCATCTGGTGTTGAATCAGGCTGGAATTCTGACTGAAACTTTTACCACAGTCAGGACATTCAAAGGGTTTCTCACCTGTGTGAGTTCTCTGGTGTCTTATGAGCTTGGAATTGTGGGAGAAACTTTTCTCACAATCAGGACATTCAAAGGGTTTCTCACCTGTGTGAGTTCTCTGGTGTGCCATGAGCTGGGAATTCTGAGAGAAACTTTTACCACAGTCAGGACATTCCAAGGGTTTCTCACCTGTGTGAATTCTCTGGTGTCTAATGAGGTTGGAGTTTCTATTGAAACATTTCTCACAATCAGGACATTGAAACGGTTTCTCCTTGGTGTGAGTCCACATTGCCATGCTTGCTTAAGCATTTACTGCATTGGGAGCACTTGTAGAGCTTCTCTCCTGTGTGGGTCCTTCCAAGAACCACAATGGAGGTGTTCTGATCAGAGGTTTTGCCACATTTAGAGTATTATATGGCTTTTCTCCAGTCTGGATCCTCTCAGGCATAATTAGCTGTGATTTGCAAGTCGTATCTTTCCCACAAAAGGCACATCTATGGGGCTTTTCCACAACTAATATTCCCGAGGAGGTCCAAAATATGAATGATTCTTTGTTTAGCAGTCCTTTGATTCAAGACGTTTTCTTGCTCCCAGAGTGAGGCCTGCAACACTGTCTGCTCTACGTGGCTTTCCAATTGACCTTTTCCTCCCCAGTAACTTCCCGATATTTCCCTCTTTTGCTCAACGGAACAATAATCTCTCTTGACTTTTCATGTAACCTATGCTTGAATTTCACACTCTACTTTTCCCAGCTAGAAATCTTGATTTTCTCTCATTTCTCTATCACTTGCTGAGGAAGGTGAAGAATTGTAGGCTTTGAGAAGGAAATGGAAAATACTGTGATTTCTGGACTGATTTGCTTTGCTATTCAATGTTGCTTGTTATCCTCAGTTGTCCAGAGTGCTCTTATTGCCATCCTCTTTGTCTATAAGATTCAAATAAAATTGTATCTTTAATTGTGGATGAAATGGTTGCAGAAGATGAGAAAAAAAGAAAAACATTTACATTACAATGAAAAGGCAAGCGTGCTCCAATCCTCCAATAAACTCTTACATTAATCATGATTTATTTGACACATGGAAGAATACCCAGATCCAAGTTCGAATATCCATTCAATGATAAAATTCAATTCTTGACTGGATCAATCACAAATTCTTAGTAGTGCATGGGGTGTTTTAAATACAGTCCAGTGAAAAAGAAAGTTCACCCTCCTTCATTTCTATGGTTTTACTTATCAGGGTATCATAATATCATCGCAAAAGAAGAGAAGAGAATAACAGAATTGGAAGGGACCTTGAAGGTCTTCTAATCCAGCCTCTGCTCAAGCAGGAGATTCTATACCATTTTGGAAAAGTGGCTCTTATGACTCTTCTTAAAAGCTTCCAGTGATGGAGCACCACAGTGTCTGAAGGCAAGCTGTTCTGCTGGTTAATTGTTCTCACCATTAGGAAATTTATCACTGCTTCGATTGTATAAAGAGGTGAAGTAGCAACCAAGTACTGTTAATAAAGTGCCCTTGATCAATTGATCATCAGCAAGTATGACTACATCTATAAAAACCGAAGTTGTAGTAGTTTCCTGGTCTCCGGCATTGAGGTGTGTGTTAACACAATGCCAAAGAGTAAAGACATCAGCAATTATCTTAGAGAAGCAATTGTTGTTGCCTATCAATTTGCAAAGGTTTAAACGGCCATTTCCAAACAATTTAAAATCTACAGTGAGTAAGATTATTCACAAGTGGAAAACATTCCAGACAGTTGCCAATCTTCCCAGGAATAGATATCCAAGAAAATTCACCCCAAGGCCAGACCATGCATTGGCCAGGGAAATTGCTAAAAAAACAAAGAGTTATATCTCAGATTCTACAGGGTTCAGTTAGCATATTAAATGTGCAATTAGCATGACAGTGCAATTAGAAAAAGACTGAACAAGTATGGTATGTTTGGAAGGGTTGTGAAGAGAAACCCTCTTTTCTCTAAAAAGGTCATAGCAGTATGGCTGAGGTTTGCAATGTTGCATCTGAACAAATCACATGAATTCTGGAACACTGTCCTTTGCACAGACCAGACCAAAGTGGAGTTGGTTGGCCATAATGCAGTGACACGTTTGACGAAAACCAAACACAGCATATCAGCACAAGTAGCTCATACAAACCATCATGCACTGTGGTGGAGGAGTGATGATTTGGGCTTGTTTTGCAGCCACAGGACCTGGACACTTTGCACTCTTTGAATTGACCATGAACTCATCTATATACCAAAGTATTCTAGAGTCAAAAGTGAGGCCATCTGTCCAATAGACATAGGATTAAGCAACAGGACAATGGTCACAAAACACATCAGCTAATCTACAACAGAATGGCTGGAAAAGAAAAGAATCAAGGTGTTCCCATGGCAGTCAAAGTCCAGACCTCAACCCGATTGGCCGGACCCCAAGAGAGTCGTGCATAAATAAACACCCACAAACCTCAATGAACTGAAGCAATTTTGTAAAGAAGAGTGAGTCAAAATTCCTCCACATCACTGCAAGAGATTGAAAAAGTCATACAGGAAAGAATTACTTCTAGTTGTTGCTGCTAAAGGTGGTTCTACAAATGATTAAATCATACAATTTTTTACACATGACTTCTCCGTTTTGGCTTTCTTTTTATAAAATAAATGATGACCTGATGTAATATGTCATGTGTTGTTCATCTGTGGTTGTATTTACCAACTTTTAAGAATTTCTAAGGACCAATTGATTTTTACTATGTCCCGATATGTAAAATAGAAGTCAAGGAGAATGTACTTTCTTTTTCACATGACTGTTTATCTGGAAGTCTTGGGGAGAGATTATACATTTGCAGATATATATACATTCAGAGGGAAATAAAAATACACACACCTACAATATGAAGATAATCCATGTCTTTCAAGTCTGAAAAACATTTCAAACCTTCTGAGCTATTGTTAATCAGGAATTGGATGAATTGGATCATTGCTCACATGTGGAGATGGCAGGGCTGAAGTTCAGACCTCAACAGGCTTCTGAGGCCATGGAAACTTTTTTTATAATTTTTATAATTTCTATATTTTACCTGTTGTGTGCCAGCTGCCTTTTACTGTATGTAATGAAGTGAAAGCAAAAAAATTATAAATATCTGCCTTGCGCTAAGTTCTGGGTTCCTTCCTTCTTATGAGGGACCCATCTTTATTCACACAATAAATGCATTGGCTTATCAACACACACACTTGGACTCTCTTTTATTTTATCGAGCCACACATGTCAATCTGCATGGCACTAGCTTTACAGATGTGGGTTTTAACTGATGAAATGATGCCTAAAGCCTCTGCAAGATTTGAATCACCAGTTATGCCCGTGGAAGCCATGAACTCCAAGTAAGGGCAGAAAATACTTTCCACAACCCCTTTGGTGACATCCTGAAGTAGTCCTCACTTACTGACTGCAATTGGGACTAGCATCTGTGTCACTAAGTGGCCCGATCATCAATCATGATTTCAAATGATGGTGCCAACATACATCTCTTCCTCTGCAGTTCTTAAACAAATCACTGTGGGTTGTTAAAAGGTAATTTCACATGACCATGACTTGCAACTTCCTGCTGGTATCCCCACTGAGTTTGCTTGTCAGAAGCCAGCTGAGAAGGTCACATATCGGGATGATGAGAGTGGGATTCTGAAACCATGACATAAAAGTACACCAATTGCCAGAATCCGAATTGGTGCAACTCCTTTTCCTGCACCTTCATAACTACGTCTGCTTCTACAATGCCATTGTAACTTGAAAGGCTCAGTGAACCAATGGTAAGTGAGGACTACCTATGCTTGTCCTTGATCAGGTTGTAGATCCCCCCTCACCCCCATTCCACCCCTCCTTCCTTATATGTGCTTGATCTTCGGTATTAATTTTGTGAGAAGCCGCCCTCCTCCCCAGGAAGAATGAAATATTTTGGGGAATATTAAAAGAGGCAGAATATTATATTTCCCCAAAGGAAAAATGGAGAAAAAAATCTTAACAAAGCAGAAAGAAGCCCTAACAGTCTTTAGACATGGATATTTGGTTCCCATTAAGAAAGACTGGGCCAATT
Source organism: Pantherophis guttatus (assembly GCF_059756535.1). Lineage (NCBI taxonomy): Eukaryota > Metazoa > Chordata > Lepidosauria > Squamata > Colubridae > Pantherophis > Pantherophis guttatus. Next base: position 264,118,463 of record NC_142064.1, read on the forward strand.
TATTCACAAACAAAACACCTTCAGATCTAGTTGATGGGATTAAAAAGGACAGGACAGGACTTTTAGGACATAACAGGATTAACCCAGGACCATCAGAATAGCAAAAGACTATGAAATGCCCTGGAGCATTTCAAACACAAACCCCCAAATAATGTATAAAAGTCCACCCATCCCAACCCCATTTTGTCAGCTGTCCAAGAACAACATGATGCTGTTGGTTCTGCTCATCAGTAAACAGAATCCTTTCGGCTTCCGGTGGCTCCGCGATCGCCGAACGGACGCGCCTTCAGGAGCTCCAGCCCCGTGATTTCATTAGCCGCTAGAACAGCGAAAACCGGCTGTTCAGCGGCTTGAAAATCTCCCCCTGGGAAAAAGGGGGAGAGAAGAGCCGAAGGGTCTGGGTAGAGCTCCCCCAGACCCCCAGGTTTGTCTTTTTAAGCCTGGGGGTTGCAGGGTGAGCTCCCTGTAAGCCCTTCGTTGCTCCGAATCCGGGGCGAGTCTGCTTCATGCAGACGGAGGCATCGTGTCCACACCAGCAACACAATTTTAAGGATCATAAAGAATTTGGACTTTGGGTGCTGGCAGAGCAAATCAGGAGAACAAAAAAAAAAAACAAAAAAAACACAAGTAGCACTTTAACTCCGTTTAAAAATGCAGAAAATGGCACCTGAGGGCGTGAAAGCAAAAGCTATTAGTGAAAGTGCTTGTTAACGCTTGTTAACGTCTGTAACATTGATACAGCTACTGGATTACACCCTAAGAAAAAGATTTAAAGTGGAAGCGGCATGGAAAAGAATTTGGTATTGACCTCAATTAATTTACATCTTTACACTGTGTGGAAAATAGTTGGATTTGTCGACCTGATAGCTGGATAAATATAAAGTGAAGACTGAAACATGGCTGACATCAGGGCTGGAGGATCACTGTTTGGTGAATCAGCAAATTCTCAAGTTGTGACTGTAAAGGTTTTTCAAGAACTTTTAGACTCTTAACTCTGTTCTTTTGGAATCAATTGAAAGAACTTTTCAAAATACAGCTTGGAGAATTATAATTATTTTTTATTTTATTTTTATTTTATTTTATTTCTATACCGCCCTTCTCCTGCGGGACTCAGGGCGATGTACAGCCGAGATAAAACATAGCATATAAAATTTAAAAACAGTTTAAAAAACAATTAAATAATTTTGGCCCAAAATTTAAAACAACCCAATTAAAACCAAATTCAATTAAAACTGAGAGGATGGGATCAAGCCAGCCCGGCTAGATGGAATAAGTGTGTTTTCAGGGCCCGACGAAAAGTCTGGAGGTCTGATATCATGCATATCTCAGGGGGTAGGTCATTCCAGAGGGCAGGTGCTGCCACAGAGAAGGCTCTCCCCCTGGGGGTCGCCAGCCGGCACTGTCTGGCCGACAGCACCCTGAGGAGGCCCTCTCTGTGCGAGCGAACCGGTCAGTGGGAGGCTATTGGTGGCAGAAGGCGGTCTCGCAGATACCCCGGCCCTAAGCCATAATGATTTGTTGGCTGGAAAACAGGAGGAAATTAATCAGAGGATTTTGATTCTGGAGGACAAAGAGGCTGTCAGGATTGAAATGGAGGTGGGCACAGTTGAAACACAGGTCTTGGCAGATGCTCCCACTCAATTAATAGAAAAGCAACAAGTAGACTCTTTATTGCAAGCTGATAAACTTTATGGTAACAATTCTTGGCTTTATAGACAAAGGAATGAACTGATTGATTATACAAGCAAGAAGAGTCGAAATGGGGGTTTTAAACCAGAGAAAATGATTTCAAGAAGAGAGCGAGCTTTCAAGATACATCAACCTCAAATCAAAATTCAAAAATTTTCGAAAATAAAATTAGGGGGCGGAGCAATGTTTAAAGAATTATTGAAGAAGAAGGACTGGAAAAAATATAGAAAGAAGGGAAGAATAGAAGATTAATTCTTTTTGGGGGGAGGATTTTAGTAATAAATTGAAAATCTTAATTAAATTGGTATTTTTAAAGGTTATTCTAAGACAATGATATAAAGGAAGTGTTTTCTTACAATTAGTTTTGGATATAAAAATGACTGCTTCTTAAAAGTTATGGAGGTATTAAAATGGTTAATTGAAAACTTGAAGGATATCTTTCTGCAGGTTTTGAAATTTATATTTTGTGAAATGAATTAAGAATGTTTTATTGATGTATTAAGAGATTTTTAAAATGTTTAACGTAAGATTATAGTATTTTAAAAGGTATACGAGAGGAAAATGTTCAATTTTATGAAGGATTAGAGAGGGTAAAAGTTAAATTTAGAATCTTATTAGGGAGTAATGCTGAAAAAGAATGGTATTTGAGGTGTGGAAATGAAACTTATCCATCATTTTTAATGTTTGTAATATTGTTAAATTATTGGATTACTCATCAAGAAAAAGGTCTTTATATTTAGGAAGAATGAATTTAATTCAATTAATTTTGAGAATTTATAAAAGGGAGGTTGATGAATTTGAGTAAGGGGAGTTAAAGAGTGTGTGGGAGTTTTGAATTTTGTAGTTAGTATATTTTAGCTTATGCTTGTTAAATGTTATACCGTTTTCGCTCTGGGAAATCGGGGTGGGGGTGGGGAGGGGGGGACAAAGGTTGGGTTGGGATAAAAGTGTTGAATAGATGCTTTAATAGAAAAGTAAATGTGGGGGAAATGTAATAATAAATGAAATGATAATATTAAGATATGATAATTATTGGAGGAGTAAGATGGAAAAAAGATGTATTCAGATGATATATTGACTGATTGATTATATGTTTGTTTGTTTATAAAATAAAAAACTTTTTAATTAAAAAAAAGTAAACAGAATCCTTTCCAATCAACCACCATTTTATTTCCAGCTCTTTTCTCCTGGCTTGGAACTGGACCGGACTTTTCTTCCTACAATTTATTTAGGTTTTCATGTGTATATATATTTTTCTTATGACTCTAAGCTGCCCACAGTGGTGTCATGGTAAGGTTGGTGGACAATAAGTTTTATAAATAAATACACTGAACAATCAACATTCAATAGCTATTGTTAAAAAAGTGCTGGGTTAAGCACATTTGAACCTGGTGAATACACGGATGGGGGCACTAATAGGAAAACACGGTGCTTCTTAGCTAGAAATGGAAGCAAAACAACCCAGAAACGACTAGAGACACATAAGATCTTGTTGCCCAGAAAACATCAGGTCCATAAGAGAAGAATTGAGTTGGGGGACCTTGGAGGTCTTCTAGTCCATCCCCTGTTCAGGCAGGAGACCCTATTCCATCCAGAACAAATGGCTGCCCAATCTCCCCTCAAAACCCTCCAGTGACGGAGCAGCCACAACCTCTGGAGGGAAGCCATTCCCAAAGAACCAACCTCCACTTGAAAGAGGCTTTTTCAAGCTTCCCACCAGCAGAAATTGCAGCCACCAGTTTCCCAGCCTGCAGCACCAGTGGGCTTCCATTTGGGGAGGGAAGGAACCTGCAGCAGCAGCAGCTGAGAGGCTTCAGCCCAGTTGCTTTTCTGCATCCAGGCCGTGGAGGAAACCGAACAGCCCGACTTGCTCCCGGACTCTCCTCCCACCTGCAGCCCTCAACTCACCTGCCAGCTGCTGCTTCGACCCCGGGAAGAGCACAAAAGCCGCTCTGCACTCCACTTTCCTCCCATCAGTCATCCGGAAGAGGAAGTTCCTCTGCGCTTCTCCTCCCATCCCCTCCTTTCTAGCAATGAAGTACTCGATGGTTTAAAAACTCCTTTTTCAAGCTCAAGCAAGGATTGCTCTGAAGTGTGGATGGCTTTCTAGGCACAGACGTTGCCTGACCGCCATCTAGCGACAGGACGTGGAAAAACACGCTTTGTCCAATCTCCACCAAAGCGTTTGGAAGAGGTTTTCACTGATTACGTGGCAGCAGGTCCTTTTCGACTCCTAGCAATCCCACCTTTGCAACTGAATCAAGTGAAATAGTGAAACGTGACGCTTTGGTGCCTGTGGGTCAGTCTTGATGCCTGGCCTTGCAGTTTCCTTGGCAAGGGTTTTTGGGAGGGGGTTCCCCCCCTTTCCTGCTTCCAAGGGCTGAGAGGACTGGCCAAAGTTGAGCAGATGGTTTTGCCCTTTAGGTGGGACTGGAACTGAGCGTTTCTCTGTCTCCAACCTGATGCCTTCACCACTACACCAAACTGGATCTTCTCCCTCACTACAAAACATACCCACTGATCTGTTCCTGCTGCGCCCACAAGCCAATTCAAGGATGCAGCTTTCAAGATGAATCAATCAGAATAGATCTGGAAGGGATCTTGGTGGTCTTCTAGTCCAACCTCCTTGTCGTGGAGGTTAAATCAATGTACCATAAAACCTTATCTCTATAACAATCTACTATAACATCTGAGACTTACTAGCAGTTCAAAATAAACTGTTTTTATTTACATAATAATAAAAACAATATCTATTCAAATACTAAGTATGTCATTCCTTTTCTTAAATATCCTGTCAGATATATATATATGTAATCACTCTATATGATTATAGTTCTGGCTATTCTTCCTCAGAAGAAGGAGTCTTTTAATACATCAGATCTACCTCTGATCCCTAATCAGAAATCTCCTAACTGCCAACTTACTGATGACAAACTGCCTTTCAACTGCATACTGACTGCAGAACTGCCCTTTAGAACTGCCCTCTACCTGACATTTAGAACTGCAGAGCTGCCCTCTAACTGACAACTGACTGACTACTAACTGACAATAGTTTTCTGTCAGGAATCTCCTTTTATACTGTCACAGTGACAGTTAGGGGAGGGAATATAAAAGCCAGGGAGTTTCAAACCCATTAGCCGCTTTCTGATTGGCTTATTTACTTGTCCATTCCAAACGCCATTAATAGGCACAGCAAATGAGAAATAACTTTTCTCTAACACGCCTGGATCCAGAGACCTTATTTCAGACAAATGACTATCCAGGCTATTTTTAAAAGCTTCCAGTGATGACCCATCCACAACTTCTGAAGGCAAGCTGTCCCACTGGTTAATTCTTCTCCCTGTTAGGAAATTTCTCCTTAATTCTAAGTTGCTTCTCTCCTTGGTTAATTTCATCCAATATTTCTTGTCCCACCTTCTGGTGCAGAATTTACACATAATTGCAAACCAGTGCCACCCCCAAATAACTGTGATGGCCACCACTTTGAGGAACACTTGTAACTCTACGTTTTCAGCACCAGTGTCATTTTGAAGGCTGAGTAGTAAGCGGTAAGCGAGGACTGTCCTTCTGACTGTCTTTCTGCAAAGGGATCACATGCAATGCAACCTAGTAAAAAACATTGTAACCTGTCTTTTTGAATGGTGTAGGTGAAATGTGGGTTAGGAGCAGGGAAATAACGCTTTGTGTTCTCCACTCAGTCATGGAACATCCACAGTGATTATCCACAGAGACCACTGAGTTACATTCACTACTAATCTCTGAGATGCTCCTGCACCTCAATAGTTGTATAGAAAGCTTAAAGTCTTGTTGTAAGGAAACATAGAGAACAAGCTGAATTGGGCCTGTGTGGACACAGGAGGAAGAATCAGACAGGAATTTCTGGACCAGTGAGTCAAAGTGTTTACATTCCCTGACCATATCTCACAGAGCGCATAGTTGCCATACTGATTTTCTAGGCAGGGATAAATAAGGTTTCCCAAATGGGGTTATCAAAAATATTCCAACATCACGCTGTACTCTATAGGGTGCTTGCCTGTTTCTATATCTTTGTAATGTAATGGGCTAACAGTATATAAACTGCGGTTCTGCTTTAGGTCAGGGCTGCTCAGAAAGCTGCCAATGCTTTGGTGGAATCCATTTTGCAGAGTGTGTCAAGCGTCAGGTGCTTACCAGAGCTGAAAAAGACTTTTTCACGAAAATACTAGAAGTCTCCATTGGACAATGTGACCTGGCCTAATAGGGGGGAGGGAAAACTTGAACTTTAACTATGTGGGTTTGCGCAGGAAACAGTCAGATCTGCCTTTGCCCTCATCTTTGCCGATATGATGTACTCATTAAAGTTTTGTATTAAGAGATTGTATCGTCTCAGCCGTGCTTGCTTTGGTTGGGTTCGACACAGTGTTTGTTGGCATGCTTAATATATGCTAGTCATTTGGTTGCTTCAGATCAGGCAGGTTTGGCCACAATATTCTCTTCCTTTGTGCTTCTCCCTTTTCTCTCTCTTCCTCCTTATTGACTGCTAGGGAGTAGTCATGTTGCTATCACTGAGATGTTTACGATGTCTGCAGGTGTGTGTGTGTGTGTGTGTGTGAGTGAGTGAGAGAGAGAGAGAGAGAGAGACAGAGAGAGAGAGGAGAAACACTCTGGAGAAGGAAATGACAGTTGTCAAGAAACGTGCAATCATTAATCCTTTAAATCATTAGGCATTGAGTGCCACCCCAAAGAGACCTTGGTTTTTTGTGTTTTTTTTAATTTTGATTTATATGCCACCCTTCTCCGGAGACTCAGGGCGGCTTACAATGCGTTAAGGAATAGCCTTCATACTTTTGTATATTCATACAAAGTCAGCTTATTGCCCCCACAAACTGGGTTAACTTGTTCTGCAGCATACTTGATGTCCTTCTAACTTGCTTGTTTTTCTGGGAGACTTCCACCATCAAGAGTGTTTCCTCAGAGAGGTCACAGACCTGCCACAGGGAATATGCAGCCGCAGGAGGAGGAAGTGGACTTTGGACTCTGCTCCAAGGAGCTTGGTGGGTCCCTACAAACTACAGTGTATGTGCGGGTGTGCTCCTGTTGTACATCTGCTCTGGGATATGAGATCCCTGGGCAGCAACAAGTTAAACACATGGCCTGTTGGTCCCGTCTCATTCTCTGGGTTCCCACCTGGCCCAAGGAGCCCTTAAGTGGGACTCTACCATAAGGGTCTGGTTACTGCTTGCCACCTGTGCATTGAAAAAATCTCCCTCCTCCTCTGCACACATAAGTAACATGGAAGGGAAATGTTGGACTGGATTTCTCTGAGGAATGGACTTCAGGCCAGGATCAGTTTCCAAGGAAGTTTTTATTCTGGTTAACTGAGCAGAGATAATTTCCATATAAGAATGTGAGATGACAATTTCTCAACAGAGAAAAGGGTGAAAAGTGCAATTATATGGTTTTTCTTTTTTCAATTCCCTTCCTGCTTCTCTATCATTTGTTTTTGTTTGCCTTGTACATTAGTTTAAAATTTTGAATTAAAAAAAGAACTCTTCTGGTTTGGTGTCGCAGCGAGACAGTCGGGGAAATAGCGGGCTCTGATGAGTCCTGCGAAAACCCCAACTACCGAACCGCCACCGCCGGTGGGTCTTCGGACCAGAACCGTCCTGCAGGGACGGGGAAGAAAGAGAGGCGCCTCGGATGAATAAGAGGAACGGGCAAGTTCCTCGGACGTCAGTGGGAACTTTCTGTGAGTCGGCAGCGGGGGGCAGCAGCCATGGCGGCTGCCACGAAGCTCGGACAACTGGACTAAGAAATGTGCTGGAGGAGAGTGGAAAAGAATGGACCTCTTTGAAGCTGGTTGAGTGACAACCAACCCAGGCATGTAACAACGCTTGGAGCAATATTTTTAACTATAAGACCCCTAACCAAAAATAGTGGCTGAACAACAAAGGGGCAATGACAATTCTGAAATGAAACTTTAAAGAGACAAAGACCCACCCGGAAATTGACTTTGGAATAGAATCAACTGAAAAAAAACAAATATTGAGATTTGACTAAAAGACTGGCTAAAGTTTTAAATTTGAATTGGACTTTAAAAAAGAAGATGATTTGATATTTTTAAAATTAAAAAGTAAAGAGGAAAAGACTTGATAGAAAATCAATTGATGAATAGATCCAAGTGAAAAAAATTAAATATTGGGACAAGGTTCAAAAACTGGACAAAGTTTTAAATTGGAACTTTAAGGGGGGAAAAACCAGATTTAATACTTTTAAAACACAGAAAAAGAAGAGAATCAAATAGGATTTATATAATTGTAACAAAATGGATACTTGCATGACTAATGGAAATTGTGGATTGAAGAGAGACACCTTCTGGTTTAAAAAGGAACATTGTAACTTGCTTCTTGTTTTGGAATATTGTGAATGCTACAGATAATAGCCGTGGGATCTTGGTGGTGGAGGTGTTCTTTCTTTGTCTGTAGACGGCTCGACTTTGGTGAAAAGAAAGGGAAAATATATAAATTACATGAATATAATTGGTACTAATTGGCGCAGGAATGAAAGAAGTCAACAGGCGTAGGAACGAAAGAAGAAATAACTGATATATGTTGCTTGGAATAGAAGTAAGAAAAAGAACTAAAATGATCTACGGAGAATGTAAATTGGGGACATTGAAATTCAAAAGAAATATATGCTAACAGATAAGGAAATAAGATATACACGGCTGGAAAAAAAAGAAGATAAACGTGATTAGAAATGGAAAGCAACGTATAGATGGATAGCAATAATAAAAAGGAGGTCTTTATAGATGAATAAGCATTGAATATGAATATGTGAGAATATGTTATAGAGATATAAAACTGAAGTAAGAAAGGAAGATAGAATATAAAAGAAATAGATGTTAAAAGAAATTTATTAACTCATAAATGGATGTATTTAATGTAAGAACTAAATATCATTGTTAAATTGTTATAAAGATAATGATAATATGAAAAATAAGATGATTATACTGAGTGTAACAGTAATATTAAAGATATTAATGCTGAGATTAACAGATAAAAGAAGATGACTAAAATGAAGATGATATGCTGGGACAAATAGTTAAAATAAAAATGACTATATTGGAATTAATAATAATAATGAAATGATTATGTTGGGAGTAACAGTAAAATAAGATCTAGGCTGAGATAAATAGAAAAATGAAGATTATAAATATTAACAGTTAAAATATTGTGTAAATATTCTTAGTAATTGTAAGGATTTATATTTTTAAGATATCTTCATTTAAGCTAAAAGAGAAAAGAAAATTGAAATGATATTGGGTAGGATTTTAAGATTTAAGTAACCAGTTTTAGGATAATGGAATTGTTGGATAGAATTTAGGGTAATGATGATGTAAAATATTAAGTTGTGTTATCTGAAAATTAAGATTGAGATGAAACAATAGAAAGGTAATTGTTTTGAGTAAATCATTATAAGTTAGGCATTTCTCTTTGTTTATTTTTATTGTTATAAGATAGTAATTAGTGGAGATTTGGATAAAGCTTTTGTTAAAGAGAAGTTAGTAATTGTAATTTTGACCGGATCAATGGCTCGTTCTGAAAAGATGTATTTTTTGTTTATGTTTCAAAAAAAATAAACTTTTTTCAAAAAAAAAAAATTGAATTAAAAAAAGGAATGTGTATGAAAGAGTGGTGTGACCTTGATAGAGTTTTGTATGCACATCTGTATTACCAACATTTTTTCCAACTGTTTGAAATGCCTTTTGGAAACATTTCTCTTACCACAAATAGACAAGTCATCTACTCTTGTTAAGCCCCCTTTTCTAGCCCTGCTGGGTATGTGACTTTCTCACTTTGACCTAATGGAGACTTCTGTGTATGCAAAGTTATAGACACACAAGGCATTTAGCATCAGTGTGCTTGGAAGCATCTCTGGGCAGTACAAATGAAGTTGCCTCCCTTTGAGCCTCTGACCCACTGATCCTCCTAGGTCCTAAATCCTTGGGAACCACAAGAAATCAGCCATAAAGTTTTGGGGAGGTTTTGATCTCCACTGAGTCACCCCTAAGAAAGTGCAAAATCTATACATCAGCTTTCTGCAAACTGCTGCCCTCCAAGTCTTTTGCCCAAAATTTGGGAGTAATAAGACTGAAATCTAACTCCTTCACAGATTGGAAAGGCTGCTCTGAGCAACTCTTTCCTCTAGTGAGATTTAGGTTCTGCAAGGATGCAGATAGATAAAATATCTCCTATCTAGACGTGATTTGGAAGCAAGGAGAGTGGATGTTTCCAGCTATTGGTCCATGTTTCATTATTCTATTGATAGGATGAAGCTGGAAATCATTTGGCGGCTGTGCACACAAACAAGACCTTCATTAGGGAGGTGGTGTTTACGGTATTCCCTAATCTTGAGAAGCTAAGTAAGTCAAGCTTCACTCTTCAAGGTTCGCTCAGTTGCAAAGATAGGTTTAGGGGAGTTATCCTGCACTCCCATTTCCCTGCCATTTCCTTGGCAGGGTTTTTTGAAAGCAGATTTCCCCATTCCAAGGCCTGAGAGGATGGGACAGGCCAAGGTCTCTGAGATGGCTTTGTGCCTAAAGCAGGACCAGAAATTAGTGTCTCTCAGGCTCTAGCTTGGTGACCATCAAACTGGGCTTTCTTCATCCCCACAAAATCTATACATTCAGCTGTTCCTACTACTCCAGCCCCAAATTCAAGGCTGCAGCTTTCAAAATACAGTATCCTCCAAACAACACCTATTTTCCACCTTTCAATCTCAGCTTCAAATCTTGATTCTGAGGAAATGGACTGTTCGTCTGAGTGGTGACTTATGGCTTTTGACGTCACCCTGTAAACTATGCCCTCCAACTCTTAGGTTGGCTTTATTTAATGTTGCTTGATATTGTTATATAGCCCTGTGAGATTCAGAGGCTTTGGGATTATTGAAAGGGTTTCCGACTCCTAACTATGATGAGACATAATAAAGATGGTACACTAAAATATGACACCAAGGAAAGAAAAAAGGAAAATTGATTAAATATATTTTTACTGTTTTAAATTTTAGAAATTTTGCATATGATTAAATTTGAAATCAGACTTAAGACTCAGGCGAAGACCCTCTTGGATTCTCCACACACACCTGGCCTGGTCCTGGCTGTTGGGTGTAATGAGACCTACTAAAAAAATTGTAACCTGTCTTTGGGAATGGTGTTGGGGAAATAAATCTTGGAATTCTTTGGTGTCTTCCAATCCCAGAAAAATCAGGACCATTCATCTGCATAGCTAAAATGTCACTTTTGCTGCCACAAATAATGTTCCTCCCTATATTTCAAGGATTAAAACATTAAGAAGCCCTGAGAGAGAAGCACTGAAAGAACAGGAAATGTCTTCAATGTGTTTACAGAAATGCTGACACTTTCCTTTATTTGTCTTTCTCAAAAGCTGCTAAAGATGCTTATGCAATGCTCTTTTAGCAGTGAAACATTACTGTACATTTCCCCCCCCCCCATCTACCCACCAAGCCCCCCCCCAACAAAAGTATTAGTATCTTGGTGCTGCTCTCACCTACCAGCTGTCAAAGGCTAATAAGGAGGCCCCAAAAAACAAAGGAGTTCACAGCAGGAGTTGCGAATAAACCTGGAGGTCCTGTGCACAAAACCACAATCCCTTTTCTCCTCAACTCAATATTCCTACAGCTCTTCTCCATGAAGGTCACCTGCATGGCAGAACAGCCTTTACATCTGAAAACTGAGGCAAGAAAGCAGCAAATGGAAGAGCGAAAGCAGGAATTGATGTCATTCAATGTAAGAGATTCACTCCCACGAATTCTCGAGTTAACAGATGGAATGGGCAGGATCCATTACATTTGTAACCTGAGGACTACCCATATCCAGCAACTTCTGCTGCTGATGGCCAGATGGCTATTATCAAACTAGTATGTTGCTATTTTTTCCTTCCTCCTTCCCGTCTAATACCATTACATATTTGCCTACAAAAAAATAGGCAAATCTCAGTTGGACTTTCAATGGGATATTAGAAATGAAATTCAAGCTTTCTCTACACTCATCACTTGGGGCATCATGTGGATTTTCTTGTGTGCAATAAGGCTGGAATGTTTCCTGAAGCACCATCCACATTCAGGGCACTCAAATAGTTTCTCCCCTGTGTGTATAAGCATATGATTTAAAAGGCTAGTCCTAATACTGAAATTTTTCCCACGGTCTGGACACTTCTATGGTTTCTCTCCTGTGGTGTATCACCAGGTTGGAATTCCAACTGAAACTTTTGCCAGAAACGGGACACTCATTCAGTTTCTCTCCTGTGTGAGTCCTCTGGTGCACCATGAGCTGGGATCTCTGAAACTTTTCCATGAACAGGTCATTCAAAGAGTTTCTTTCCTATGTGAGTCCTCTGGTGTATCACCAGGTTAGAATTCTTCCTGAAACATTTACCACAGTCAGGCCATATAAAGGGTTTCTCTCCTGTGTGAGTCCTCTGGTGTTCCACGAGGTGGGAATTCTGACTGAAACTTTTCCACAAAGAGGAGATTCAAATGATTCCTGTCTGAATCCTGTAGTGTTGAAGCAGGGTGGAATTCTTACTGAAAGTATTCCCACAGTCAGGTTTCTTGAAACACTGTCCACATTCGGAGCACTCAAATGGTTTCTCCCTTGTGTGTATAAGGACATGATTTAAAAGGCTCACCCTAATACTGAGATCTTTCCCACAGTCAGGACATTTAAAGGGTTTCTCTCCTGTGTGAGTCCTTTGGTGGTTCACCAGGCTGGAATTGTTACTGAAACTTTTACCACAATCAGGACATTTAAAGGGTTTTTCTCCTGTGTAAATCCTCTGCTGTATCACCAGGATGGAATTATCACAGAAATATTTCCCACAATCAGGACATTTAAACCGTTTCTCCTTGGTGTGAGTCCACGTTGCCATACTCGCTAAAGAATTTACCACATTGGGAGCACTTGTAGGGCTTCTCTCCTGTGTGAGTCCTCTGGTGCACCACGAGCTGGGATCTCTGAAAGTTTCCCATGAACAGGAAATTCAAAGAGTTTCTCTCCTATGTGAGTCCTCTGGTGTATCACTAGGCTGGAATTCTCACTGAAACCTTTCCCACAGTCAGGACATTCAAAGAGTTTCTCTCCTGTGTGAATCCTCTGGTGTTTCACCAGGCTGGAATTGTTACTGAAACTTTTACCACAATCAAGACATTCAAAGGGTTTCTCTCCTGTGTGAGTCCTCTGGTGTGTCACCAGGGTGGAATTGTGACTGAAATGTTTCCCACAATCAGGACATTCAAAGGGTTTCTCTCCTGTGTGAGTCCTCTGATGTGTCACCAGGTTGGAATGATGACTGAAACATTTTCCACAATCAGGACATTCAAAGGGTTTTTCTCCTGTATGTGTCCTCTGATGGCCAATAAGGCTGGAATTCTTACTGAAACTTTTCCCACAAATAGGACATTCAAATGGTTTCACTCCTGTATGAGTCCTCTGGTGTGTCACCATGTTGGAATGCTGACTGAAACATTTTCCACAATCAGGACATTCAAACGGTTTCTCCTTGGTGTGAGTCCACGTTGCTATGCTCGCTAAAGCATTTACCGCATTGGGAGCACTTGTAGGGCTTCTCTCCTGTGTGAGTCCTCTGGGGCACCATGAGCTGGGATCTCTAAGATAAACTTTTCCAAGAACAGGACATTCAAAGAGGTTTGCTCCTATGTGAGTCCTCTGGTGTTGAGCAAGGGTGGAATTCTGACTGAAACATTTTCCACAGTCAGGACATTTAAAGGGTTTCTCTCCTGTGTGAATCCTCTGGTGTTGAACAAGGGTGCAATTCTGAGCGGAACTTTTCCCACAGTCAGGACATTCAAAGGGTTTCTCTCCTGAGTGAGTCCTCTGATGTTTCACGAGGTGGGAATTCTGACTGAAACATTTTCCACAAACAGGACATTCAAATGGTTTCTCCCCTGTGTGAATCCTCTGGTGTTTCACCAGGCTGGAATTGTTATTGAAACTTTTACCACAATCAGGACATTCAAAGGGTTTTTCTCCTGTGTGAGTCCTTTGGTGTGTCACCAGATTGGAATTGGTATTGAAACTTTTCCCACAGTCAGGACATTTAAAGGGTTTCTCTCCTGTGTGAATCCTCTGGTGTTGAACAAGGGTGCAATTCTGAGTGAAACTTTTCCCACAGTCAGGACATTCAAAGGGTTTCTCTCCTGTGTGAGTCTTCTGGTGTTTTACAAGGTGGGAATTCTGACTGAAACTTTTTCCACAAACAGGACATTCAAATGGTTTCTCCCCTGTGTGAATCCTCTGGTGGCCAATAAGGCTGAAATTCTTACTGAAACTTTTCCCACAAATAGGACATTCAAACGGTTTCACTCCTGTGTGAGTGCTCTGGTGTGTCACCATGTTGGAATGCTGACTGAAACATTTTCCACAATCAGGACATTCAAACGGTTTCTCTCCTGTGTGAATCCTCTGGTGTGTCACCAAGCTGGAATTATGACAGAAAAATTTCCCACAATCAGGACATTCAAGCGGTTTCTCCTTGGTGTGAGTCCACGTTGCCATGCTCGCTAAAGCATTTATCGCATTGGGAGCACTTGTAGGGCTTCTCTCCTGTGTGGGTCCTTCCAAGAACCACAATAGACTTGTTCTGACCATAGGTTTTGCCACATTTAGAGTACTGTATGGCTTTTCTCCAGTCTGGATCCTCTCAGGCATAATTAGCTGTGATTTACAAGTCGTATCTTTCCCGCAACTGTCACGTCTATGGAGCTTTTCCACAAGTAATATTCTTGAGGAGGTCCATAATATGGATGATCCCTTCTTTAGCAGTGCTTTGATTCAAGCCGTTTTCTTGCTCCCAGAGCGAGGCCTGCAACACTGTCTGCTCTAAGGGCTTTCCAATTGACCTTTTCCTCCCCAGTAATTTCCCGATATTTCCCCCTTTTGCTCAATGGAACAATAATCTCCCTTGACTTTTCATGTAACGTATGCTTGAATTTCACACTCTACTTTTCCCAGCTAGAAATCTTGATTTTCTCTTGTTTCTCTCTCACTTGCTGAGGAAGATGAAGAACTGTGTGGCTGTCTGAAGGAAATGGAAAATATTTTGATTTCTGGACTGAATTGCTTTGCTATTCAGTGTTGCTTGTTGTCCTCAGTTGTCCAGAGGGCTCTTATTGCCATCGTCTTTGTCTATAAGATTCAAATAAAAATGTATCTTTAATGGTTGCAGAAGATGAGAAAAAAAGAAAAACATTTACATTACAATGAAAAATGATGAAATTCACTTGTTGACTAGGTCAATCACAAATTCTTAGCAATGCAAAGGATTTTTTCAAATACAGTCAAGTGAAAAAGAAAGTACACCCTATTTGATTTCTATGGTTTTACTTATCCGGGTATCATAAATATCATTGCTAGAGAACAGAAGAAAATAACAGAATTGGAATGGACCTTGTAGGTCTTCTAATCCAGCCTCTGCTCAAGCAGGACACCCTATACCATTTCAGACAAGTGGCTGTTTCATCTCTTCTGAAAAGCCTCCAGTGATGGAGCACCACAACTTCTGAAGCAAGCCGTTCTGTTGGTTACTTGTTCTCACTATTAGGAAACTTCTCACTGCTTACATAGTATAAAGAGGCAAAGTAGCAGCCAAGTACTGCTAATAAAGTGCCCTTGATCAATTGATCAGCAGCCAGGATAATTACATTGATAAAAGCCAAAGTTGTAGGAGTTTGCTGGTCTCTGGCATTGAGGTGTGTGTTAACACAATGCCAAAGTGTAAAGACATCAGCAATGATCTTAGAGAAGCAATTATTGCTGCTGATCAATTTCGGAAAGTTTAAAAGGCCATTTCCAAACAATTTAAAATCCATCATTCTACAGTGAGGAAGATTTTTCACAAGTAGGAGCTGGGGTGTGTGAGTCGTGGCCTGCGTCCACAGTGAAACAAAGCTTTCTTCGGGGATTTCCGAAGGATTGTCGATATCGCAGCCATCTGGGGGTGTTTTTGACTGAAGCTGTCCTGTAGGGACGGTGAATGAGAGAGGCAGAGACTGGCAAGGACAGGGAAGTTGCAAATTCCCTGGCTGGTTGGAAGAAGCCTCTCAACCGGACGGCTGAGAAAGCAGCCATTGAGAGTTGCTACAGCCACAGCAGAAGCGTGGAAGTAAAGGGAAGTGTGGATCATCTGAGTGAGATGCCTGCTTTTCTTAAAAATACAAGTTTCTTTTCATAACCTCCTGGAAATAGCTAAAAGAGGAGAAAATGGCAAAGAGAGAGGAGGAGGGAGTGAGAGTATGTCAGCTTCTCTACCTCCAACAATACAGCAGCGAGGAAAGTGGGTGAGCCTAAATTAAAGAAGAGAAAATTAAATGGATTAGCAGAATTGATTTGGACAATGAGAGAATAGCAGAATGACTGATTGAGTATTTTTAACTTTTTTAATCTTAACAAATGAAATTGAACTAAATTTAAGTGATGGAATGAAGTGTTTTTAAAAGGAAAAGCTTTTTCTACTTTTCTTGGGTGAAAATAAACTGCAGTACCACCTAGAGGCGCCACTGAAAGGATAATGAACTGAATAATAAAGTTAAATGAACACGTCAAGACAAGAATGACCTTGATAATGCTTGCTGAACTGATTAGAAATTGTTTGATTTTATAGACTGAGGCAAACTGAGAGCCTTGTTTATAAATTCAAGCTGAAATATTATGTGGTCATATTATGTGGAATACAAATATAATGTCACTCACGGGGTTTTTATATAAAGAAGTTCTTTTTGCAGATGCGGGCAGATGGCAATTGAAGACTTTAGAAACGCTATTGGAAGAAGGGATTAATTTAACTTGGTTACAGTATAATCAACTTCAATTGAGATGGAAAGAGGACCAAAAAATTGGTATAATGATGCATGAGGAAGAATTGGTTAGACATATAAAAGAGAAAGGTCCAAAGCATATTAAAAGGCTTTATAATGTTTTGTTAGAAAGGGATTCAGAAACTGAATTGGTTAAAGATTGCATGATTAAGTGGGCACAAAATTTTGCAGAACCAGTGATGTTGGAAACATGGGAAAAAATATGGGTTCAGAATGTCAAATTTACAGAGTCGCAGAATTTGAGGGAAATTTTTTATAAAATGTTTTATAGATGGCATTTAGATCCTAAGAAATTGTCGTGCATGTACCCTAATGTTCAACCAAAATGCTGGAGATGTGATTGTCTAGATGCCACATATTATCATGTGTGGTGGACTTGCAAGAAAGTGAAGGCTTTTTGGATAAAAATTTGGTGGGTTATGCAGAATGTTTTGAAGAAAAAAATTCAGTTTTCTCCACAATTGTTTTTATTGGGTATAGTTAAGGGTTTTACATTGGGTGAAACAAAGTTGATATTGTATATGATAACAGCAGCGAGATTACTGATAGGTCAATATTGGAAAAATGAAGCTATGCCTACTATTGATGAATGGACCTTGAAGATGGCCAGCTTTGCAGAGATGGCGAAGATTTCAGCATATTTAAAAGATCGCTCACAAGAGACTTATGTATGGGAGTGGAAAAAGTGGATAGATTATGTGCAGAATAAATATCAAACTAGGAAATATCAGATAGCTTTTAACTGAAAGTATTATATCGAGATAGAATAATTGAATTTTGTGAAGATGTGAAAAATATATAGGGGATGGAGGGGTTCAAGTTTTATAAAAAGGGGATTTTGATTTGGATTATATTTTGTGGAAGTCCGGGGGGGAGGGGTGGGTTGGGGGGGTTAGGGAGGGCTGGGGGGTGGGAAATTGGGGAGAAAATGTAATTGTAAAACTTTTCAATAAAAAAAAAATAAATTCAAGCTGAAACAGTGTACCTTTCGAAGTTTGCAAAAGAAGAAGTAACAGGAAAGATTATTGACAATTCCCATTCAGTTTGGCTTTTGGGATATTTTTTTTTCTTTTTCCTTTACTTATGGATAACAGAGTGGAGATTCTACTTGTTAATTTTTAGTTCCTTTTTCTTTCTTCTTCAGTTGCTTTTTTGTATTTAACAATTGGTTGGATTGTTTTTCTTTTTTCTTCTTTTTATTTTTGTCTGTGCTTTTTTTTTATACACAGACATTCCTCTTTTTTTTCTGCCTTCTTGGCTTTTTGGTCTAGTTAATTCCACACCAGAGGAAACTTGGTTAGAAAGTTTAAGGTTAGAAAAACCTGAAGATTAAAATCGTGAATGTTGGATTTGGATTGTAATTCTCTATTTTTGTATTGTTTTGTTTTTTGTTATCTCTCTTTGTCTCCTTTTTATTATTATTTTTTCTTTTTGGTTGGTTGGTTTATTTTTGTACTTTTACTTTTTTTTTTTCATTCACCCAAGGGGTGAATGAAAACACCTTCCGCTCCAGTTGGTGGGATTAAGAAGGACAGGACAGGACTTTTAGATCATAACAGGATTAACCTATCACTATTAAAATGGAGCATTTCAAACACAAAACCCCAAAGAATGTATAAAGGCTCACCTATCCCAACCCCATTTTGTCAACAACCTAAAAAAGACCAGAGACACATAAATCCGATCTTGTTGCCTGGAAAACATCAGGTCCATAAGAGAAGAATTGAGTTGGGGGGACCTTGGAGGTCTTCTAGTCCATCCCCTGTTCAGCCAGGAGACCCTATTCCGTCCAGAACAAATGGCTGCCCAATCTCCCCTCAAAGCCCTCCAGGGACGGAGCAGCCACCACCTCTGGAGGGAAGCCATTCCCAAAGAACCAACCTCCCCTTGAAAGAGGCTTTTTCAAGCTTCCCACCGGCAGAAATTGCAGCCCCCAGTTTCCCAGCCTGCAGCACCAGTGGGCTTCCATTTGGGGAGGGAAGGAACCTGCAGCAGCCGCAGCTGAGAGGCTTCAGCCCAGTTGCTTCTCCGCTTCCAGCCCAAGTTGCTCCCGGACTCTCCTCCCACCTGCTGCCCTCCACTCACCTGCCAGCTGCTGCTTCCACCATGGAAACAGCACAAAAGCCGCTCTGCACACCAACTTCCTCCCATCAGTCATCCGGAAGAGGAAGTTCTTCTGCGCGTCTCCTCTCCTCCCATCCTTTCTAGCAATGCAATACTCAATGGTTTAAAAACTCCTTTTTTTAAGCGCATATCAGGGATGGCACCATTGAATTTATGGCTTTCTAGGCACAGACGTTGCCTGACCGCCATCTAGCGACAGGAGGTGGAAAAACATGCTTGTCCAGGCGCCACCAAGTCATTTGGAAGATATCTTCAGTAATTACATGGCAGCAAGTCCTTTTCGACTCCTAGCAACCGACCTTTGCAACTGAGCCAAGTATTAATGCAGCCTAGGATTGTATTGGTTATTTTGGCTGCTGTCATTCACTGTTGGATCACATTTAAATGATTGTCCGCTGGGACTCCAAGATCCCTGTCACAGTTACTGGCATTAAACCACTTTATACTGGTTTAATTCACCTAGTTTATACCTATGCAGTTGGTTTTTCTTGTCTAAGTGTAAAACTTTACTTTTATCTGTATAATATCATTTTGTTAGATAGGGCCCACTGTTCAAGTCTGTCAAGTTTTTTTTTTGGATCTTGAGCTTGTCTTTTGGGGTGTTGGCAATTCCTGCTTAGTGTCATCTGAAAATTTGATGAGTTCCCCTTCTATTCCCTAGTCTGGATTGTGTATGAAGATTTTGATGGTCTAAACTGCAACCTGAAGGTACCCCACTGCTTTCTTCCCTCTATGAGAGTTTAGTTCCATTGAGGACTGCATGTTGAGTACAGTAGTGGGTTTCAAATTTTTTACTACTGGTTCTGTGGGCGTGGCTTGGTGGGCGTGACATGGCTTGGTGGGCGTGGCTTGGTGGGCATGGCAGGGGAAGGATACTCTAAAATCTCCATTCCCACCCCACTCCAGGGGAAGGATACTGTAAAATCTCCATTCCCTCCCCAATCCAGGGGAAGGTTACTGCAAAATCCCCATTTCCTCCCAATCAGCTGGGACTCAGGAGGCAGAGAATAGATGGGGGTGAGGCCAATCAGAATTGTTACTATCGGTTCTCCGAACTACTCAAAATTTCCGCTACCAGTTCTCCAGAACTGGTCAGAACCTGCTGAAACCCACCTCTGGTTGAGTACAATTTGTCAGCCAGTTAGAAACCCATTTTGTGGGGGTGCTGTCTATCCCACATTTTTCTAGCTTTTCCAGAAGTAGGTTGTGATCTGCTTTATCATATGCTTTATGGAAATCTTAAGGATATGATGTCCACAACATTTCGCTAGTCCACTAATTTAGTCATTTTGTCAAAGAATGAAATAAGATTTGTTTGGCATGATCTGTTTTTGATCATGTTGGTTACTGGTTATAATTTTGTTTGCTTCTCACTGTTCACAGATTTGTTGCCTGGATAAGTTTTCCAAGATGTTACTAGTTATTAATGTCAGGCAGATTTCTCTGTAAATTCCTGGATATTTTCCTGGAGGAGTGGTTGCAGGGATGGCTCAAGTTGGGACGGTGTCAGGTTTCGATGTCATCTCAAATAAATTGCACTCCCGAACAATTAATCTTTGCTGAAATATTCCATTTATTGAGTACAACAGATCTAAAACTGACTTCGTTGTAGCCGATACTAACCCTCTGACCCCCAAACCCTTCCCTTTCCGTTCCCCAATTCTCATCTTCTCATTGGCCATCTTCCAAGTCAGTCTCCCCAGCTTCTGATCTCACCCCACAGGAATGTTCCCCTCACCATCCCATCTCCTAGGAGATATTATCTACAGAGAAGTAGGTGAAAAGTCGAGCCTCGTCTTTTTATGGCAGCATCAGAATGCTGGCAGACGGATGATGATTGCGCCATGTGACAGACTGATGGGTACAGGGGCAGGATTTGGGGTTTTTATTTACTGACGGAAAACTGGAACTCTCTGATTTGGGTTTTCCCAGATGTGCCAGTTTACCTTCTCTAATAAATGGAACTTTGAGAAATGCCTGCCTCGGAGTTTTTACTTGGTATTGGGCACTTGCTGGAATGCTGACAATAGGGATATAGTGCTGGGCTGGGAGTAGGGAGATACACTTTGTGTCCTCCACTCAGTCAAGGAAAGTCCACATCCATACAGACCACTGAATTACATTGTTAAGAGTGTGCACTGCGTGACTACTATTTTGAGACAACCCAGGAGCAAAATACAGTACACAGAGGTTTTTCGAGCAGTGGTTTATCTACAAGTTATATATATACATACACATGCTAAGCAAAGCCAGGCAATCAATCAATCAATCTTCAACTATAACACAAAGCATACACGGAGAGAAAATACACAGAGAGCTACAATGGAGCTAGAACATGAGGAGGGAAAAGTTGTGGACAATAGTTACTAATCCACCAGCAGTCCTGGATGATGGGCACCAGAGAAGAAATGGAAAGTCATTAGCCAGCATAATTCTGGCTTTAGAGGACAGTCAGCTGATACACGTGAGGGGTCTCTGCTCTCTGAAAGAGTGCTGGGAGGTTTTGCACAGTATGTATGTTAGAGAGACTGTGGGCAGTAAAGTATTGCTGACAAGGAGACTGGGGGAGAGCACAACTGAAGCTGGGGGAGAGTATGTCCACACATCTGCAGGCTATGAGAAAGACATTCCTTGAGTTAGAGGAAAGATTCAATACCATCATTCAAGACACTCTTCTAAGTAAGCTAAACCAGCTACGGGTACCTGAACATACTTGTAAGTGGATCATAAACTTCCTAACAAACAGGAAGAAGCAGGTGAAACTAAGCAGAATCACATCAGATACCTGTACAATTAGCACAGCCCTCCCCCCCCAAGGCTGTGTGCTCTCCCCACTTCTCTCTATATGCCAATGACTGCATCTCTAACGATCCATCTGTTAAACTTCTGAAGTTTGCAGATGACATAACAGTGATCAGTCTCATTCGAGATAATGATGAATCTGCATACAGACGGGAGGTTGTAGCCTCGTGGTGCGACCGGAACAATCAGGAACTGAACACACTCAAAACTGTAGAAATGGTGGTAGACTTTAGGAGAAACACTTCCATACTTCCATCTCTCACAATACTAGACAACACAGTATCAACAGTAGAGACCTTCAAATTTCTAGGTTCTACCATATTGCAAGATCTAAAATGGACAGCTAACATCAAAAACGTCATCAAAAAAGCACAACAAAGAATGTTCTTTCTGCACCAACTCAGAAAGCTCAAACTGCCCAAGGAGCTGCTGATACAGTTCTACAGAGGAATTATTGAGTCTGTCATCTGCACCTCTATAACTGTCTGGTTTGGTTCTGCAGCCCAACAAGATAGACACAGACTTCAGAGGATAATTAGAACTGCCGAAAAAACAATTACTACCAAGCTGCCTTCCATTGAGGACGAGTCAAAAAGAAGGCTGTGAAAATATTTACAGACTCTTCACATCCTCGACATAAACTGTTTCAACTCCTACCCTCAAAACGACACTATAGAGCACTGCACACCAGAACAACTACACACAAGAACAGTTTTTTCTGAACATCATCACTCTGCTAAACAAATAATTCCCTCAACACCATCAAACTATTTACTAAGTCTGCAGTACTATTAATCTTCTCATCGTTCCCATTACCCATCTCCTTCCACTTATGACTGTATCAGGGGTGGGTTCTAAATTTTTTTACTACTGGTTCTGTGGGCGTGGCTTATTTTGTGGGTGTGGCTTGGAGGTCATGTGACCGGGTGGGCGTGGCTTGGAGGTCATGTGACCGGGTGGCCATGGTTATGTGTATAGGGACTACTCAGAGGGCTGAAAAAAGTCATTTCTGACAGGTCCTCGCACTTTTGACCGGTCTTCGCATTTATGATTGGTCATCATTTATGCTCATTGTAGCATTCTTAACAATGTGTCACTCATTTCACAACTGCTTCTCTTCACCATGGTGACAAGATAGGGCAAAAAATGTAAAATGTGAGGACAGTTGTAAGTTCGAGTACTGGTCAAAAGTGCGAGGACCAGTCAAAGATAACTTTTTCAGCCCTCTGAGTAGTCCATATGCACAAAAGGATTCAATTATTTCTTCAAAGTGCTGATGATTGCACCCTGGCTGGAAGAACTCCAACAGGGGAGTATTTCCTCCCAACAGTGGTGTAAAAAGCTTAAAACAACCCTTCCCCTTTAAAAAAGTCAAACCGGAAGTGATAGTAAGTCTAGGCATACTGCGGGAGGGGCAGTTTCTGTAATAAAGATTAGGCTAGGAAACACCACCAAATGTAATTAATCCTTACAGGATTAACCCTGTAAAGTGGAAAAAAACAAAAGGAGATTTCTTTTAACAACCGGTTCTCTGAACTGCTTAACTACTTAACAACCGGTTCTACCGAAGTAGAATCCCATCACTGGGTCTACCCATTTATTTTTGGAGGCACCTGTCTACTCATTTGTTTTCTTTTAACACTGATCAGCTGTAGGGCGGCCCCTTGAAGCCCCACGGCAAGAGTTTAAAGAGGAATGACATTTACACAAGGTGTATGTGGTGCCCAGTTCTTTGGACAGTTCATGGGACACTCTTGTGACTAGCCTAGAGTTCATGCAAGAGAGGGACTTAACCATGACATATTTGACCGTCAATTGTTGGAGGAGGAGCAGAAACAGCTGAAGAGGCAACCAGGAAAGGGAGGAGAGAACGTTCAGCATGGACCAGCATCTGCAACAGTCCAGGATGCTGGCAAAACAGCTGAGACAGTTTACACAGTGAAGAGATGCTACATGTGTGGTTCTACTGAGCATCTCCAAAGACACTGCCCTGAGAGGAGAAACAGAGGAGCAGCAAGACAAGTGCCCAGGACTACTCAACACATGAGGAGCGGTTCTCCAGCGTCGTTTTTCATGGCAGTGACAGCATTTGAAAACACCAGAAACACTTGGTTGTTGGACAGTGGGGCGAGTCAGCATATTACAAATGATCCACAAGGGTTTTCTGTTTTGAAATCAACTATGCAAACATCTGTTAGTCTGGCTAATGGTCAAAGAGCTGATGTAAAAGGGGAAAGTAACTTTTATGTACCGGAGATAGGAGAAACATTGTACAATGTCCTATATGTACCTGCATTAGATCATAATCTGTTAAATGTATCCAAGTTAGACAGGCAGGGTTATGAAATACTGTTTGCAGGAGGACATTAGGAAAGGTAGAAGGATATGTGCACAAGGGATTAAGCCACCTAGAGTCCTTTGGGAGTTGGGCAGCATAGAAATGTGACAAATTAAATTAAATTAAATTAAATTAAATTAAATTAAATTAAATTAAATTAAATTAAATTAAATTAAATTAAATTAAATTAAATTAAATTAAATTAAATTATTAAATTAAATTAAATTAAATTAAATTAAATTAAATTAAATTAAATTAAATTAAATTAAATTAAATTAAATTAAGGATGGCCTGTATGTTCTAGGAAGGCAGGAGAATAGTTGTGCATGTGCACTTATGAATGCTCCTACACATGACACTTGTGTACATTTGTTGCGTAGGGGAGCATGCGAGTTGCAGATGGCCACAGAAGATGCCAGACCTAGTTAGGTGGCATAAGCCACAGCAAAAGCCAAAGCAGGGCAAGTTGTATGTAGAGTGCACTGTTTGTAAGGCAGAAGAGTACAGGATGTATCCTGTAAGTAAGAAAAGTTCAAGACAAACAGAGTATTGCAGTTAGTGCATGCTGATTTGATTGTCCCTATGGCACCCTCTTTAGGAGGAGCTAGATACACCTTAGTCATAGTAGATGATTACAGCAAATATGGGTTTTGTTATCTGCTAAAAAGCAAGACAGAGGTATTGCAACAATTCAAGCAATGGGTAAAACTTGTAGAGCCAAGGTATGGTTATAAAGTATGCTAACTGCAAACAGACAGGGGAACAGAGTTTATGTCTGATAATTTCCAAAGATGGTTAAGAAGTTTAGGCATAAGGCATAGACATATGAATCCATATTAGCTGGCTGGAAACGGAGTCATTGAAAGAAGAAACAATGTGATACAGACAATGAAGGACTCATTACTTACTGATGCAGGCATGAGTAGAGTATACTGGGGGGAAGCCATGCAGACAGCAAATTATATAATAAACAGGATATAATGGAGATTAATGAGACAGAGTGTACAGAGTCAGTAAATAATGACCATAGTAGTAGTTCCAGCAACTATAGTACTAATGGTACTAGTAGCGTGTGTAGTGATGAGGGTAGGAACCAAAGCAGAAGGCAAGGACATAATGGAAAAAGAGAGCATCATGAATATGTTAAAGCATTCAGCTGTTCAGCTTTAAATGGGAGGAGTCTTAAGGTAATGATTTAATAGCTAACCAGCTGCTATAAGGCTGTAAACTGAGAGGATGCAATGAGAATGAATCAGCAGGGTTATCACTTTAAGAGGCTTTCTATATAAGAGTGGCCATGTGAGGACGTCTCTCCTCATGTTCTATCTCCATTGTAGTTCTCTAAGTATTATCTCTCCATGTATGCTTCGTGTTACAGTTGAAGATTGATTGATTGACTGGCTTTGCTTAGTACGTGTATGTATATGCACGCACGTGTAACCAGATTTATAGATAAACCACTGTTTGAAAGAAAAAACATCTGTGTACTGTATTTTGCTCCTGGGTGGTCTCAAACTTGCAGTCACACTGTGCACACTCTGACATACATTCACTAGCAAACCTGAGATGCCCCTGCACCCCAATAGTTGTATAAACTGCTTAAAGTCTTGTTATAAGTAAACATTGACAAGCTGAACTGGACCTGAGTGGGCACAGGAGGAAGAATCAGAGAGGAACTTCTGGACCAGTGGGTCAAAGTGTTTACATTCCCTGACCATATCTCACAGAGTATAGTTGCCATGCTGATCTTGTAGGCAGGGGTGAAATGCTACTGGTTCACACCAGTTTGGGCAAACTGGTAGCAATAAAAGCTACTGGTTTGGGTGAACCGGTAATTAAAAAATGCTACCAGTTTGTCTAAACCGGTATTTCCGACGATCAGCTGTGCCACACAATTTACATTTGCTAGAAAACAGGAAATCCTGCTTTCTAGTGAATCTAATTTGCGCGGCACAGCTGTTCCCCCGTTCTACTTACCTTCAAAAGGCTTTTTCCACACGAAATGCGCGTTTGTTGCACACTGTGCCTGCATGCACGTGGTGTGCATTTGGTGCAGACTGCATGTGTGTGCAGTGTTCATTTGTTGCGCACTGTGCATGAGTGCGCACAGTGTGCATTTGGCGCACACTGCATACATGATTGCAATGTGCATTTGTTGCGCACTGTACATGCATGAGTGCAGTGTGCACTCCCCATGTGCGTGGAGTGCACACTGGTGAACTGGTAGCAACCCACAGAGGATTTCACCACTGCTTGTAGGTTTCCCAAATGGGATTTTCAAAAATATTCCATTAATCATGAAGAGCCACAATGTTGTGGCCCCGCCCTCTGAGCCTGTCCCATCGGAGGAAGAAAGCTCCGAGCATGAGGAAGAGGAGTCAGCCAGGCCTCCCTCTCCAGGCCCCTCCCCTCTGGCATTGTCTCAAGTGCCGGCCAAGGGAGAAGAGACAGCTGATTCGAATCAGAGTGATGAAGAAACATCATTCCTGGACGCACGCCTCCGAAGGCGTGATAAACGTTTGCAGCAGCTTAGGAGGCGTGCTAGGGATTAGAACTGAGTCACTGGACCACACCCCAGAGACTATATAATAGAGGGTAGTGGTCAAACGATCCTTGTGACGAACAAAGCAAACCTTAGATAGTCACTAAAGCCTCGTCCGGAACTGCTGAGAGAAAGATTTAAAGTGTCGGACATTTGGACTCTTGAGTATTTATCTTTGTTTTTACTTTGA
Organism: Pantherophis guttatus; assembly: GCF_059756535.1. NCBI lineage: Eukaryota > Metazoa > Chordata > Lepidosauria > Squamata > Colubridae > Pantherophis > Pantherophis guttatus. The sequence goes on from NC_142064.1 coordinate 264,145,040, forward strand.
AAATAAAGTCACTTGGCAGACGGTGTGTCTATCGCTGCCAAGTGGAAGATAAGACCTGGGTGCGTTCCAAAGTGTTTCCTTAACCCTCGACTGGCTGTGTGTGTGTGTGTGTGGGTACGGGGACAGATCACACAAGAAATGTATACATCAGCTTTCTGCAAACTAGTGCCCTCCAAGCAGGGGTGAAATCTAAAATTTGTTACTTTGGGTTCTGTGCGCGTGGCTTGGTGGGGGGGGGTAATATGATTGGGTGGGCGTGGCCAATTTTTTTTTCTTTTAAAACCATTTTTTCTACAACCTCTTGACTAAGAGGTTGTAAAAAAATGTTTTCAAAAGGCTCTGAGGATCCAAGCTGAGTTCCGTGATCAGCAGGGGCTTTTTTAAAAAGCCTCTGCCAATCAGGGAACTCAGCTGGGATCGTCAGAGCATTTAAAATGAAAAAACCCTTGTTTTCTTTTAAATGCCTTTGACGAGCCGTGCAATCATCAGAGACTTTTTTTTTTTTACTTTTAAAAGCATTTTTTCGGCCGAAGTTGTAGAAAAAAATGCTTTTAAAAGTTAAAAAAAAAAAGCCTCTGATGATTGTGCGGCTCAGCTGGGCATGGCGGGGGGGCGGGGATTTTTGCTACCGGTTCTCCGAACCACCTGTCTCCATCGCTACTGGATCGGATGATCCGGTCCAAACCAGGAGCATTTCATCCCTGCCTCCAAGTCTTTTGCCCAAACTGTTTGGGAATAATAAATCTAACTCCTGTGGAGATTGGGAAGGCTGCTCAGAGCAATTCTTCCCTCTAGTGAGATTTAGGCTCTGCAAGGATGCAGATAGAAAGAATCTCTCCTATCTAGATGTGGCTTGGAAGCAAGGAGAGTGGATGTTTCCGGTTATTCTTCCATGTTTCATTATTCTATTAATAAGATGAAGCTGGAAATCATTTAGTGGCTTTGCACACAAACAAGACCTTCATAAACATTTATGGTACACCACCTCCCTAATCTTGAGAAGCTAAGTAGGTCAAGCTTCACTCTCCCAAGGTTCGCTCAACTGCAAAAGTAGGTTTTGGGGAGTTATCCTGCACTCCCATTTCCCTGCCATTTCCTTGGCAAGGTTTTTTGTAAGCAGATTTCCCCTTTCAAAGACCTGAGAGGACGGGAAAGGCCAAGGCCTCCGAGATGGCTTTGTGCCTAAAGCAGGACCTGAAATGAGCATCTCTCAGGCTCTGCGCTGGTGATCACCAAACTGGGCTTTCTTCCTCCCCACAAAATCTATCCATGCAGCTGTTCCTGCTACTCCAGCCCCAAATTCAAGGCTGCAGCTTTCAAGATCCAGTATCTTCCAAATAACACCTACTTTCCACCTTTCAATCTGAGCTTCAAAGTTTGGTTCTGAGGAAATGGACTGTTCGTCTGAGTAGGGACTTATGGCTTTTGACCTCGCTCTATAGACCATCCCCTCTGACTCTTAGATTGGCTTCATTTAATTTTGCTTGATATTGTTACGTATATAGCCCTGTAAGAGATTCAGAGGCTTTAGGTTCATTGCAAGCATTTCCAACTCCTAAATATAATAAGATGAGACATGATAAAGATAACGCACTAAAATGTGACACCAAGAAAAGAAAACAAGGAAAATTGATTAAATATATTTTTACTATTTTAGTGTGGTGCGGTGAACTAGATGTAGAGCTCTTGCTTCACTATCAGGAGGCTGTGAGTTCGATCCTAGGTAGAGGCAGGTATTTCTCTCTCTGGGCACAATGAGAATATATCTGCTGTGAACTCCGCACTGGCGACAGGAAGGGCATCTGGCCAGTAAACACTCAGCTCCATTCAGTTGTCCCAAAACCACCCCTCAAGGCATACATACACACACATACTATTTTAAATTTTATAAATTTTGCACACATTTCAATTCTAAATCACTTGGAAACCAAGAGCCACACACCTACTCTCCACACACCTACTCTGGCCCTGGTTGTTGGGTGTCCTTGATTATCACGATTGTGATATACTAAAAAAAGATTGCAACCTGTCTTTTTGAATGATGTTGGTGAAATAAACAATCTCGGAATTCTTTGGAGTCTTCTACTCCCAGCAAAATCAGGATAATCCATCTGCATATTTGAAGGATGCAGTTTTGAAAAAAATAAAGGAGCCCTGGGAAAAAAGTGAAAGAACAGGAAACATCTCCCATATGCTGGGAAGAGAGTTTGCATCACCTTGTCTCAATGTTTACAGAAATGCTGACACTTTATTTTTCTTTCTCAAAAGCTATTGATGATTCTTACGCAGTGCCGTTTTAGAAATGAAAACATTATCTACTCTATAATTTTCCCCAGGGGGCACAAAAGCATTAGTCCCTTGGTGCTGCTCTCAACCCCCAGCCATCGAAGGCTAATAAGGTGGCACCTGCAAGTGAAGGAGTTGACAGCAGGAGTTGCGAATAAAGCTGGAGATCCTGTGCTCAAAACCACAATCCCTTTTTTCAACTCAACATTCCTACAGCTCTTCTCCATGAAGGTCACTTTTGCAAGGCACAACAGCATCTGAAATTTTACACTGCTTTTGTCACTGCCCCAAACTCCCCCAATATATTTGCTATTCATATGGTATCTTCAACTTGCGTGCCTCATTCTTGACACAACCTGAACAGACATGCTTGGTGCACTGAATTCCTGGAACTGTTAGGAAAAAATGAACGTTGAAATTCCTCTACTTCTCTTCTCCTCTCGCTTTCTCCTTATATGAGGAGCCACAATCTCTTAACTATAGTCTGCGTGCTCCAGTCCCCAAGAGATGCTGACTGGAGAATTCTGGGGCTGAAAATCTCGGGGGCACCCAGGGAGAAAAAGGCTGGGACTATGCCTGTGGCATTTCTATCATCTACCATGATAAAAATACAAAGAACACTCCCAAAATATTTTTACATAATTGCACAATTTCTGCAAAATTAATATCCAGCAACTTCTACTGCTGATGGCCAGATAGCCATTATCAAACTAACATGTTGCAATTTTTTATTTTCTCCTTCCCACCTAATATCATTACATATTTTCCTACAAAAAAATCAGGCAAATACTATTACAAATTCTTTGTAGTCAAATTAAAGTCAGCTTTAAGTCTCAGCTGGACTTACAATGGGACATTAAAAACGAAATTCAAGCCTTCTCTATACTCATCACTTTGGGTCTCATGTGGATTTTCTTGTGTGCAATAAGGCTGGAATGTTGCCTGAAGGACCGTCCACACCTGGGGCACTTAAATGGTTTCTCCCCTGTGTGTATACGGACATGATTTATAAGGTTACACCTGGTACTGAGATCTTTCCCACAGTCTGGACACTCGTACGGTTTCTCTCCTGTGTGTGTCCTCTGGTGTGTTACCAGGGTGGAATTGTGACTGAAATGTTTCCCACAATCAGGACATTCAAAGGGTTTCTCTCCTGTGTGAGTCCTCTGGTGTATCACGAGCTGGGAATTCTGAGAGAAACTTTTCCCACATTCAGGACATTCAAAGGGTTTCTCTCCTGTATGAATCCTCTGGTGGCTAACGAGGTGGGAACGCTTACTGAAACTTTTCCCACAATCAGGACATTGAAAGGGTTTCTCTCCTGTATGAATCCTCTGGTGTATTACCAGGTAGTTTTTCTGACTAAAACTTTTCCCACAAACAGGACATTCAAATGGCTTTTCTCCTCTGTGAGTCCTTTTGTGTATCACCAGGTTGGAAATGTTACTGAAACTTTTCCCACAAACAGGACATTCAAAGGGTTTCTCTCCTGTGTGAGTCCTCTGGTGTATCACAAGGCTGGACCTGGTATTGAAACCTTTCCCACAATCAGGACATTCAAACGGTTTCTCTCCTGTGTGAATCCTCTGGTGTATCACCAAGCTGGAATTGGTACAGAAACGTTTCTCACAATCAGGACATTCAAAGGGTTTCTCTCCTGTGTGAGTCCTCTGGTGTATCACCAGGCTGGAATTCTTACTGAAACTTTTCCCACAAACAAGACATTCAAATGGTTTCTCTCCTGTGTGAGTCCTCTGGTGTATCACAACGCTGGACCTGGTAGTGAAACTTTTCTCACAATCAGGACATTCAAAGGGTTTCTCGCCTGTGTGAGTCCTCTGGTGTTTCACCAGGCTGGAATTCTGACTGAAAGTTTTCTCACAAACGGGACATTCAAAGGGTTTCTCTCCTGTGTGAGTCCTCTGGTGTTTCACCAGGCTAGAATTGGTACTGAAACTTTTCTCACAATCAGGACATTCAAAGGGTTTCTCGCCTGTGTGAGTTCTCTGGTGTATCACCAGGCTGGAATTCTGACTGAAACTTTTCCCACAAACAGGACATTCAAATGGTTTCTCTCCTGTGTGAGTCCTCTGGTGTTTCACCAGGCTGGAATTGGTAGTGAAACTTTTCTCACAATCAGGACATTCAAATTGTTTCTCTCCTGTGTGATTCCTCTGGTGTCTAACCAGGCTGGAATTATCACTGAAACATTTCTCATAATCAGAATATTCAAATGGTTTCTCCCTGGTGTGAGTTCTCTGGTGTAATTGGTGAGTCCATGTTGCCATGCTCATTAAAGCATTTACTACATTGGGTGCACTTGTAGGGCTTCTCTCCTGTGTGGGTCCTTCCATGATCCACCATGGAGTTGTTCTGACCAATGGTTTTGCCACCTGCAGAATATATGTAAGGTTTTTCTTCACTCTCGATCCTCTCAGGCATAATCAGTGGTGATTTGCAAGTTGTATCTTTCCCACAATTAATATTCTTGAGGAGGTGAAAAATATTCTTGAGGAGGTGAAAAATATGAATTCCTTCTTTAGTGGTGCTTTATATTTAGTGGTGATTTTCTTCCTCCCAGAGTGAGGCCTGTAACACTGTCTGCTCTACGGGGCTTTTCAATTGACCTTTTCCTCCCCACTAACTTCCAGTTATTACCCTCTTTTGCTCAATGGAAAAATAATCTCCCTTGACTTTTCATGTAATACTGTACGTGCTTGAATTTCACACACTACTTTTCCCAGCTAGAAATCTCTTCTTGATTTTCTCTAGTTTCTTTCTCACTTGCTGAGGAAGGTGAAGAATTGTGTGGCTCTCTGAAGAAAATGGAAAATATTTTTCTGGACTGACTTGCTTTGGTATTCAATGTTGCTTATTATCCTCAGTTGTCCGGAGTGCTCTTATTGCCATCCTCTTTGTCTATAAGATTCAAATAAAAGTGTATCTTTAATTATGCATAAAATGGTTGCAGAAGATGAGGGGATAACATTTACATTACAATGAAAAAGCAAACATACCAAAATGCTCCAATAAGCTCTTACATTAATCATGATTCATTTGACATATGGAAGACCATCCAGATCCCAGTTCGAATATCCTTTCAATGATGACATTCGCTTGTTGACTAGGTCAATCACAAATTCTTAGCAGTGCAAAGGGTTGTTTTCAAATACAGGCAAGTGAAAAAGGAACTACACCCTCTTTGATATCTTTTGTTTTACTTATCAGGACATTTATTTATTTTATTTAATCTAATTTTTATACCGCCCTTCTCCCGAAGGACACAGGGCGGTGTACGCCAAAAATAAAACACATATATAAAATTTAAAAGCAATTTAAAAACATATTAAATAATTTGGCCCCGACATCATTAAATAAGAAAAGCAACCCATTAAAATTAATGTTTAGGCCAGCCCAGCTTGTTGGAACAATAATGTCTTGAGGGCATGACGAAAGGTGCGTAGGTCAGGGATCATCCATATCTCCGGGGGCAATTCATTCCAGAGGGCAGATGCCCCCACAGAGAAGGCTCTCCCCCTGGGGGTCGCCAGTCGACATTGTTTGACCGATGGTATCCTGAGGAGTCCCTCTCTGTGGGAGCGTACTGGCCGGTGGGAGGCTATCGGTAGCAGAAGACGATCTCGTAAGTACCCGTAAGTAAGTAAGTAAGTACATAAAAATATCATCGCAACAGAAAAGAATAACTGAATTTGAAAGGATCTTGGAGGTCTTCTAATCCAGCCTCTGCTCAAGGAGACCCTACACCATTTCAGACAAATGGCTGCACCATCTCTTCTGAAAAGTCTCCAGTAATGAAGCACCACAACTTCTGAAGGCAAACCGTTCTGCTGATTAATTGTTCTCACCATTTTAAGAACTTCTAAGGACCAATTGATTTTTACTATGTCCGGATATATAAAATCATAGAAGTCAAGGAGAGTGTACTTTCTTTTTCTCATGACTGTTTATCTGGAAATCTTGAGGAGAGATTATACATTTGGAGATACATATATTCAGAGAGAAATAAAAATACACACACCTACAATATTGAGAAAATCCATGTCTTTCAAGCCTGAAAAATATCTCAAAATGGTTACAGTCAAACTTTCTATGCTAATGTTAATCAGCATAGATGATTGCTCAAATGTTGAGATGGCAAAGCTGAAGTTCAGACTTCAACAGGCTTCTGAGGCCATGGAAACATTCACAGGAAACCACTAGCCTGTGGATTAGACATGTGACCAAAACCACAGAAGGCATGCTTGGCTATTTTTATAATTTCTATGTGTCTATAACTTATCTGTCATGTGCCAGTTGCCTCTTACTGTATGTAATGAAGTGAAAGCAAAAAATTTATAAATATCTGGGTTCTTTCCTTCTTAAGAGGGACCCATCTTTATTCAGACAAATAAATGCCTGAACACACCTATCAACACACACACTTGGACTCTGTCTTTTATTTTATCAAGCCACACCTGTCAATATGCACAAAACTAGCTTTACAGATGCGGGAGTTTTAATTAATGAAATAATGCCTAGAGCCTCTGCAAGATTTGAAGTACCAGTTTTGCCCATGGAAGCACTGAGCTCCAGTAAGGGCAGAAAATACTTTCCACAACCCCTTTGGTGACATCCTGAAGTAGTTCTCACTTACTGACTGCAACTGGGATTGGCATCTGTGTCACTAAGCAGCCCGATCATGAAGCATGATTTCAAATGACAGTGACAACTTACATCTGTTCCTATGCAGCTCTTAAACAAATCACAAAGGTCACATATCGGGATTGAGTGTGGGATACTGAAACCATAATATAAAAGTGCATCAGTTGCCAGAATCCAAATTGGTGCAACTCCTTTTCCTGCACCTTCATAACTACGTGTGCTTCTACAATGCCATGGTAACTTGAAAGGCTCAGTGAATCAATGGTAAGTGAAGACAACCTATGCTTGTCCTTGATCGAGTAATAGATCCCCCCTCACCCCCATTCCACCCCTCCTTCCTCATATGTCCTTGATTTTAATCTTTTTTTAAAAAGTTTTTTATTTTGAAAACATTAAAAACAAGACACAAACACATAATATTTGTATACATATCACTTTTCCCTACAGCTACTTCGAAGTGATCCTTTCTTACTATTTACATCTATTCACATGTATTTTAACTTTATCTTATTCAACAATTTATTTTCCATCATTCTTTCGTCTAGATTGTACTTTGATCGTCACCATTTTTTCTCCCCTCTCTCCTTTATTCCTCTTTCTCATTTTTCCTATTCTCCAACCATTCATACCACCTACATCACACTTTGTAATATTCTGTATCCTCTTTCTCCTTGATTTCTTTTGTTAATTTGTCCATTAGACTGGGCTAATCTATTCACAAACAAAACACCTTCAGCTCCAGTTGATGGGATTAAGAAGGACAGGACAGGACTTTTAAGACATAACAGGATTAACCCAGGACCATTAGAATAGCAAAAGGCTACATTGCACAACCCCCTGGAGCATTTCAAACACAAAACCCCAAAGAATGTATAAAAGCCCACCCATCCCAACACCATTTTGTCAACAACCTAAAAAAGGCCAGAGGCACATCAGTCCGACCATGTTGCCCGGAAAACATCAGGTCCATAAGAGAATAATTGAGTTGGGGGGACCTTGGAGGTCTTCTAGTCCATCCCCTGTTCAGGCAGGAGACCCTATTCCGTCCAGAACAAATGGCTGTCCAATCTCCCCTCAAAACCCTCCAGTGACGGAGCAGCCACAACCTCTGGAGGGAAGCCATTCCCAAAGAATCAACCTCCACTTTAAAGAGGCTTTTTCAATCTTCCCACCAGCAGAAATTGCAGCCACCAGTTTCCCAGCCTGCAGCACCAGTGGGCTTCCATTTGGGGAGGGAAGGAACCTGCAGCAGCAACAGCTGAGAGGCTTCAGCCCAGTTGCTTCTCCGCTTCCAGCCCAAGTTGCTCCCGGACTCTCCTCCCACCTGCAGCCCTCAACTCACCTGCCAGCTTCGACCCTGGGAAGAGCACAAAAGCCGCTCTGCACACCAACTTCCTCCCATCAGTCATCCGGAAGAGGAAGTTCCTCTGCGCTTCTCCTTCCATCCCATCCTTTCTTGTAATGAAGGGCGGTATACAAATTTAACAATAAATAAATAATGTACTAAGAGATTTTAAAATGTTTAAAATAAAAGGCCTTCTCTGTGGGGGCTCCCACCCTCTGGAATCAACTGCCCCCAGAGATAAGGAGAATCCAAGACCTCCGTGCCTTCCGCCGTGCCCTTAAAACTTTCCTTTTCCAACAAGCCGGGCTGGCCTAACAAATCCTTTTAAATGATTTTAAATTCGTTTGTCTTTTTAAATTTTGGGCCAAATTGAGATATTTCCTTTTAATCTGTTCTTAATTTATGTATTATGTATTATATATGTATGTGTTTTTACTTGGCTGTACACCGCCCTGAGTCCCTAGGGAGAAGGGCGGTATATAAATTTGAAGTAAAATAAAATAAAATAAATAAATTATGGTTTGTTTGTTTTTTCAAATGTGAAATGTGATAAAAGAATTTATAAAAAGAAGGTTGAAGTGTAATTTTTAAAAGGGGAGTTAACAAGTGTGAGAGAGTTTTGAATTCTGTAATAGCATATTTTAGCTTATGTTTGTTAAATGCTATATCCTCTTTTTGCTCTGGGAAGTCGGGGGGGGAATTGGGGAGGGGGGGTTGGGGGGGATAAAATGATGTATGATAATTGATTGTGTAGTGTTTGATTGTTTGAATATAAAAAATAAAAAACTTTTGTCTTTTTTTTTTTTTTAATTTGATTTATATGCCGCCCTTCTCCGGAGACTCAGGGTGGCTTACAATGCGCTAAGCAATAGCCTTCACCCTTTTGTATATTTATACAAAGTCAGCTTATTGCCCCCACAAACTGGGTCCTCATTTCACCTACCTTAGAAAGGATGGAAGGCTGAGTCAACCTTGAGCCTTGGCGAGATTCGAACCCTGCAGTAATTGCAGGCAGCTGGTCTTAATAACCAGCTTAATAACAGGGTGCCTTAAACCCCTGTACTACCAAGGCTCTTAAAAAAAAAGAAAGAAAAAAGAAAAAAATAACTTTATTGTCATCGTACATATATGCATAGTATATCCATACAACGAAATTCACTTAACACCGAAAGACCAGGTCCAACACACATAACAATCCCCAAACCCACCACAAATTCCCCGCCCCTAAACCACCCAGACATCCACACAACAGACCAAGCAAGTAAAGATTTGCTCCCGGACTCTCCTGCCAGCTGCCCTCCACTCACCTTCCAGCTGCTGCTTCGACCATGGGAAGAGCAGAAAAGCCGCTCTGCACTCCACTTTCCTCCTCTGATCCGGAAAGAGGAAGTTACTCTGTGCTTCTCCTCTCCTCCCATCATTTCTAGAAATTCAGTGTTGATGCCTTTCTAGGCACAGATGTTGCCTGACCGCCATCTAGCGACAGGAGGTGGAAAAACACGTGTGTCCCTTCACCAAGGCGTTTGGAAGATGTTTCCATTGATTATATGGCAACAGGTCCTTTTCGACTCCTAGCGATCGCCCTTTGCAACTGAGCCAAGTGAAAAAGTGAAACGTGACGCTACCTACCTTCGTTTTTGGTACCTATGGGTCGGTCTTGATGCCTGGCCTTGCAGTTTCCTTGGCAAGGGTGTTTGGGAGGGGGTTCCCCTCCTTTCCTGCTTCCTAAGCTTGAGAGGACTGGCCAAAGTTGAGCAGATGGTTTTGCTCTTCAGGTGGGACTGGAACTGAGCGTTTCTCTGTCTCTAACCTGGTGCCTTCACCACTACACCAAACTGGATCTTCTTCCTCCCCATAAAAAACACCCATTGACCTGTTCCTGCTGCTCCCACAGCAAATTCAAGGCTGCAGCTTTCAAAATCAATGAAACAATCAATGAATCAATGAATAGATAAGAGTTGGAAGGGACAATGGAGGTCTTCTGTTCCAACCCCCTGCTCAAGCAGGAGACTATACCATTTCAGACAAGTCCATTTTTAGATTTATTGCTTGGATATGTTTTCCAAGATATTACCAGGTGTCAGGCTGATTTGTCTGTAAATTCCTGCATGTTTTTTACCTTTTTGAAGGTAAAAATCAGCTCTTTTCCAGTCCTCAGTTACAGGTAGTCCTGAACTTACAACCACAATTGAGTCCAAAATTTATGTTGTTAAGTGAAAAACTTGTTAAGTGAATTTTGCCCCATTTTATGACTTTTCTTGCCACATTTGTTAATGAATCATTGCTATTGTTAAATGAGTAACACTGTTGTTAAGTGAATCCGGTTTCCACATTGAGTTTGGTTGATAGCATGTCACAAAAGGGGATCACATGACTCCGGGACACTGCAACCGTCATAAATGTCAAGCATCTGAATGTAAACCACATGACCAGGGGGATGCTACAACGGTAATAAGTGTGATAAATGGACATAAATCATTTTTTTTCAATGTTGTTGTAACTTCGGTCACTAAATTAACTATTGTAAATTGAGATCTACCTCTAGTTCCCCCGTGCTCCAAGGACTTTGAAACATATGTTACAATGGTTCTGAAATCACATTTACTAGTTCCTTCAGAACTCTGGCTGCAGTCCGTCCTGACCCAATGATTTGAATTGGTCTAGAGCAGGGATGGCTAACCTTTTTGCCATCGCATGTCAGGAGAGGGGGGGGGAGAGTCGTGCATGTGTGCCCACATTGATAATTCTATGCGCCCTGCCCTGTGTATGCCCACACAACCCCCCCTCCCCTGCTCCTGGCACGTGATGGCCTGGTAGGCCCTTTTTTCTTTCTTGCCTGGTTCCAGATCCTCTCTATTTATCTGGGAAGGGTAAAAACAGCCTTTCCTGCTCCCTCGGAGGCCCTCCAAAGGCTTGAAACAGCCCATTTCCCAACTCCAGGTGGGACAGGAAGTAACTTTTTTGCTGTCCTCGGCCTCCAGAGCCTCTCTAGGAGTTTCTGGAGGCTTTGGACAGCAAAAAAATCACTTCCTGTCCCACTGGGAGTTGGGAAATGGGCCGTTTCAGGACTTTGGAGGGCCTCCGAGGGAGCAGGAAAGGCTGTTTTCGCCCTCCGCAGATGCATAGAGAGGATCTGGAGCCAGGTAAGAAAGAAAAACGGGCCTTCCCCACGCCCCCACCCAGGCCCTCCGGAGGCAGGAAACAGCCCGCTTCCCTACTTCTGGTGGGCCCAGAAGGCCCGAAAATCAGCTGGCTGGCACGCACATGCACGCCAGAGCTGAGCTGGTGTGTCCACTGATATGGCTACTGGCACGCGTGCCATAGGTTCGCCATCACGGGTCTAGAGCTGACAGGTGTTCTCTTTCCTTATTTTTCCATATTTTAATTTGCATTCCTAATCTGACACTTATGATTCTGTTTTTGATAAATTGTGTCATGTTTCTTTTTTTGGGTGAAAACACATGTAAAGTATCTTCTGTGTACCTTCCCCCCCCTCCTTATACTCCTGTGAATTAGGGAGGTGTCTGTCTGAGTCTCTTCTGAATAGGATCCATGTGCTGCGGACTTGGAAGATGTTTTCCCTTCACCTCTTTAGTAATGGAGTTTGCATATCTCCCAAGCAGGGGTGGGTTCTATTTACCTTTACTACCGGTTTGCAATGGGAGCGTGCATGTGCTTCTGCACAGATTATCCATCATGACATCCGGGCGGGTGGGCGGAGCTTCCCACCACTTTTACTACCGGTTCACAAGAACCGGACCGAACCAGGAGCAACCCACCATTGCTCTCAAGACTGTTTTCTTCAGTCTGAGCATAGGGAGGTCATTGGATAGGGTGGATATTATGCTGGGTTAAGAGCAGGGAGGTACAGTTTGTGTTCTCCACTCAGTCATGAAAAGTCCCCAGTGATTATCCACACAAACCATTGAGTTACATTCACTAGCAAATGTCTGAGATGCTCCTGCACCCCAATAGTTGTATAGACTTCTTAAAGTCTTGTTGTAAGTAAACATTGACAACAATAGTGAGTGTGTATGTGTGTGTTCCTGTTGTACATCTGCTGTGGGTATGAGATTCCTGGGCAGCAAGCAATGAAAACCATGGCCTGTTGGTCCCATCTCTGTTCTGACCTAAGCTTCCTGAGAAAGCATAAATCACAATCTTAGTCCCAAAAAAACTCTTTTATTGAGATGGCTATGAATTATGGTCATTCACAGCCCATAATGATTCAGTCTGTGAAGATTCCTACAGATGTCTGCTCAAGTTAACACAGTCTTTCAGGGTAATGTTGATAAGCACCCACCAATCTCCCTTGAAACGCTGCCAGAGACTTACCATATTTTTCAGAGTATAAGACACACCCGAGTATAAAATGAAGCTTAGTTTTTGGGGAGGAAAATATAAATACCTGGTAGGCAGAAAAAATCTGCCTACCAGATATTCATTTAGCTAGCATCCTTAGTCTGGTCAGCTTCAGCACATTAGTTTGCTGGGTTTAACTCCTGCTTGGGGATAAAAAACAGCTTCTAAATCACAACTGATCTTTGGAGAAAGAAGGAATGAGAAAAGCAGGCAAACCATGGAGATCGGTTCGTTAGGGCTGACAAAAAGTTTGAGAATTGGAGGGAGCAGGCAAAGCATGGAGATTGCTTTACTTGCTATCACCTCGTTAGGGCTGAAAAAAAGCTTCAAGAAAGCTACATTCAGACTAAAAGATGCACCCAAATTTTAGGGGGGAAAAAGTGTGTCTTATATTCTGAAAAATGCGGTAATTGTCAATTAGTTTTGCAAGGCTAAATGGAGCAGAGTCAAACTGACTTCTAAGAGACTATATGAACAAATTGCTTCCTGCAAAGGCTCATCTCCATTTGATCCTTTTGTGTCTTATGGGAGGGGCCAATCATCTCCAAGCCTTACTCCCGAGTTGCCCTTTTAAAAAAAAATGTTCTTGCCTGCTGGCAGCTCTGTGCATGCAGACACTGGGAACAGGCTCACACTGTTCTTCAGCCTCACTGATGTCAGATTCAGGGGGCTCTGAAGGCAGCACATAACTATCAGATGGCTCTGGCCCCCTCTCTGCCTCCGACACAGAGCCCTCGTCCGAGCCTTTCCCAGACCCCAGGACTGGCCCACATTCCTCCCCAACCTCCTCACTGTCCGAATCTGCTGCCAGCTCTACTAGCCGCTGGCAGGCCACAACAGTCTCATTCCCTGGGAGTCTCATCTGGCCCAAGGTGTCCTTAAGTGGGACTCTACCATGAGGGTCTGGTTACTGCTTGCTACCTGTGCATTGAGAAAATCTCCCTGTTCCTCTGCAGATATGAGCAACGTGGAAAGGAAATGTTGGACTGGATTTCTCTGAGGAATGGACTTCAGGCCAGGATCAGTTTCCAAGGAAGTTTTTATTCAGGTCAACTGAACAGAGATAATTTCCATATAAGAATGTGTGATGACAATTTTGTAACAGAGAAAAGGGCAGAAGGTGCAATTATATATATATATATATATTCCTTTCCTGCATTCTGTATCCATTCTTTGTTTTTGTTTGATTTATATGTTTTATTAAAAATTTCTAATTAAAAAAAGGAATGTGTATCAAACAAAGAGTCAGTCTTGATGCCAGGCCTTGCAGTTTCCTTGGCAAGGATTTTGTACATTTTATTAGATTAAAATTTTCAATTAAAAAAAGGAATGATATCAAACACAGAGTGGTACATTGTTGCATGCACATCTGTATTACCAATCTTTTTTACCAGCCCTTTGAAATGCCTTCTGGAAACATTCCATATACAGACAGTCATCTCCTCTTGTTAAGCCCCCTTTTGTAGCCCTGCTGAGTATGTGACCTTCTCGCTTTGACTTAATGGAGACTTCTGTGTATGCAAAGTTACAGATGCACAAGGCATTTAGCATGGGTGTGCTTGGAACCATCTCTGGGCAGCACGAATGAAGCTGGCTCCCTTTGAGCCTCTGACCCACTGATTCTCCTGGGTCTTAAATCCTTGGCAGACACAGCAAATCAGTCATAAAGTTTGGGGATGTAGAGAGGTTTTGATCTCCACTGAGTCACCCCTAAGAAAGCGCAGAAATTTATACATCAGCTTTCTGCAAAGTAGTGCCCTCCAAGTCTTTTGCCCAAACTGTTTGGGAATAATAAATCTAACTCCTGTGGAGATTGGGAATGCTGCTCAGAGCAAGTCTTCCCTCTAGTGAGATTTAGGCTCTGCAAGGATGCAGATAGAACGAATCTCTCCTATCTAGATGTGGTTTGGAAGGTGAGTGTTCCCAGTTATTCTTCCATGTTTCATTATTCTACTGATAGCTGGAAGTCATTTAGCGGCTTTGCATACAAAGAAGAACTTCATAAATATTTATGGCACAGCACCTCCCTAATCTTGAGAAGCTAAATAGGTCAAGGTTCCCTCTTCAAGGTTCGCTTAGTTGCAAAAATAGGTTTTGGGAAGTTATCCTGTATTCCCTGCAATTTCCTTGGCAAGATTTTTTGAAAGTCGATTTCCCCTTTCCAAGGCTTGAGAGGACAGGATAGGTCAAAGTCTCTGAGATGGCTTTGTGCCTAAAACAGAACCCAAAGGTGCTTTTTAAAGAGGCAATTGGACTTTCTGGTTTTTCTTTGAAGACATTTTGCTTGTCATCCAATAAGCTTCTTCAGCTCTTCTTCAGAGCTGGAGAAGCTTCTTGGACAAGAAGTTAAATGTCTTCAAATTCACTAATTGAACACATGAGTGATAGCAGTGAGCGATGTCATTCAATGTAAGAGGTTCACTTCCATGAATTTTCGAGTTACGGATGGAATGGGCAGCATCCATTCCATTCGTAACTTGAAGACCTATATCCAGCAACTTTTTGCAAAGGGCTGCCAAAGCATAAAGGAACGCAATCCTCAAGTGCTTTGCCAATGAAAAAGCAGTCCCAAGAAACTGCATGCAGCTTCTCAGGGCTGCTTTCTTGGTGCCGGAGGTCTCGTCAGGCTGATGTAGGACAAGAAAGCAGCAAATGCAAGGGCCAAAGCAGGGAGTGATGTTGTTCAATGTAAGAGATTCACTCCCACGAATTCTCGAGTTACGGGTGAAATGGGCACACTCCATTACATTCGTAAATCGAGGACTACCTGTATCCAGCAACCTCTTCTGCTGATGGCCAGCTAGTCATTATCAAACTTATATGTTGCAATTTTTTTCTTTCCTCTTTCCCGTCTAATACAATTACATATTTGTCTACAAAAAATTATACAAATTTGTTATAGTCAAATTTAACTGTCAATTTCTCAGCTGGACTTACAGTGGGACATTAGAAATGAAATTCAAACCTTCTCTACACTCATCACTTAAGGCCTCATGTGGATTTTCTTGTGTGCAATAAGGGTGGAAGGTTTCCTGAAGCACCATCCAAAGGGCACTCAAATGGTTTCTCCCCTGTGTGTATAAGCATATGATTTAGAAGGTTAGTCCTAATTCCAAAATCTTTCCCACAGTCTGGACATCCGTATGGTTTCTCTCCCATATGAGTCCTCTGGTGTATCACCAGGTTGGAATTCCAACTGAAACTTTTTCCACAAACAGGACACTTATACAGTTTCTCTCCTGTGTGAGTCCTCTGGTGAACGAGCGGGGATCTCTGAGAGAAACTTTTCCACGATCAGGACATTCAAAGGGTTTCTCTCCTGTGTGAATCCTCTGGTGGCCGATGAGGTTGGAATTCTGACGGAAACTTTTTCCACAGGCAGGACATTTAAAGGGTTTCTCTCCTGTGTGAATCCTCTGGTGTTGAACCAGGGTGGAATTCTGACTGAAACATTTCCCACAGTCAGGACATTTAAAGGGTTTCTCTCCTGTGTGAATCCTCTGGTGTTGAACCAGGGTGGAGTTCTGACTGAAACTTTTCCCACAGTGAAGACATTCAAAAGGTTTCTCTCCTGTGTGAGTCCTCTGGTGTTCCACGAGGTGGGAATTTTGACTAAAACTTTTCGCACAAATAGGACATTCAAAGGGTTTCTCTCCTGCATGAATCCTCTGGTGGCCAATGAGATAGGAACTGTGACTGAAACTTTTCCCACAGTCAGAACATTTAAAGGGTTTCTCTCCTGTGTGAGTTCTCTGGTGTGTCACAAGGGTGGAATTGGTACTGAAACTTTTCCCACAAACAGGACATTCAAAGGGTTTTTCTCCTGTGTGAATCCTCTGGTGTCTAACCAGGCTGGAATTATCATTGAAACATTTCTCACAATCAGGACATTCAAAGGGTTTCTCTCCTGTGTGAGTCCTCTGGTGTGTCACGAGGCTAGAATTGGTACTGAAACTTTTACCACAATCAGGACATTCAAAGGGTTTCTCTCCTGTGTGACTCCTCTGGTGTCTAGCCAAACTGGAATTGGTACTGAAACGTTTACCACAATCAGGACATTCAAAGGGTTTCTCTCCTGTATGAGTCCTTTGGTGTATCACCAGGTTGGAATTATCACAGAAACTTTTCCCACACTCAGGACATTCAAACATTTTCTTCCTGATGTAAGTCCTCTGGTGTGTCACAAGGTTGGAATTCTGACTGAAACTTTTCCCACAGTCAGGACATTTAAAAGGTTTCTCTCCTGTGTGAGTCCTCTGATGTTGAACCAGGTTGGAATTCTTGCTGAAACTTTTACCACAATCAGGACATTTAAAGGGTTTCTCTCCTGTGTGAATCCTCTGGTGGCCAATAAGGCTGGAATTCTGACTAAAACTTTTCCCACAGTCAGGACATTTAAAGGGTTTCTCTCCTGTGTGAATCCTCTGGTGTTTCACCAGGCTGGAATTGTGACTGAAACTTTTACCACAATCAGGACACTCAAAGGGTTTCTCCCCTGTGTGAGTCCTCTGGTGTGTCATTAAGCTGGAATGCTGACTGAAACTTTTACCACAATCAAGACATTTAAAGGGTTTCTCTCCTGTGTGAGTCCTCTGGTGTGTCACCAGGCTGGAATTCTTACTGAAGCTTTTCCCACAAATAGGACATTCAAACGGTTTCTCTCCTGTATGAGTGCTCTGGTGTGAAATGAGGTAAGAATTTTGACTTAAGCTATCCCCAGAGTCAGGACATTTAAAGGGTTCCTCACTTGTGTGAATCCTCTGGTGTATCACCAGGTTGGAATCATCACGGAAACATTTCTCACTATCAGGACATTCAAACAGTTTCTTGTTGGTGTGAGTCCACGTTGCCATGCTTCCTAAAGAATTTACTGCATTGGGAGTACTTGTAGGGTTTCTGTCCTGTGTGGGTCCTTCCAAGAACCACAATGGAGGTGTTCTGCTCAGAGGTTTTGCCACATTTAGAGTATTGTATGGCTTTTCTCCAGTCAGGATCCTCTCTGGCATAATCAGCTGTGATTTGCAAGTCTTATCTTTCCCACAACAGGTACGTTTATGGGGCTTTTCCACAACTAATATTTCTGAGGAGATCCAAAATATGGATGATTCCTTGTTTAGCGGTGCATTGATTCAATCATTCTTTCTCCCAGAGTGACGCCTGCAACTCTGTATGCTCTATGTCATAGTTTTCCAATTGACCTTTTCCTCCCCAGTAACTTCCAGATATTTCCCTCTTTTGCCCAATGGAAAAATAATCTCCCTTGACTTTTCATGTAATATGTGCTTGAATTTCACACATTACTTTTCCCAGGTAGAAATCTCTTCTTGATTTTTTTCTTGTTTTTCTCTCACTTACTGAGGAAGGTGAAGAATTGTGTGGCTTTGTGAAAGAAATGGAAAATATTTTGATTTCTGGACTGACTTGCTTTGCTATTCAATGCTGCTTTTTATCTTCAGTTGTCCAGAGTACTCTTCGTTGCCATCCTCTTTGTCTATGAGATTCAAATATAAATGTATCTTTAATTGTGCATGAAATGGCTGCAGAAGATGAGAAAAAAAGAAAAAGGGTTACATTACAATGAAAAAGCAAACATGCCACAATACTCAAAGAAGCTCTTACATTAATCATGACACATGGAACACTACCCAGATCCAAGTTCGAATATCCATTCAGTGATGAAATTCCCTTGTTGACTGGGTCAGTCACAAATTCTTAGCAGTGCAAACTGTTGTTTTCACATACAGTCAAGTGAAAAGTACATCCTCTTTCATTTCTATGGTTTTACTTATCAAGGTATCATAAGTATCATCGCAACAGAACAGAGGATAATAACAGAATTGGAGGGGACCTTGGAGGTCTTCTAACGCAAGCCCTGCTCAAGCAGGAGACCTTATACCATTTCGGAGAAGGGACTATTACATCTCTTCTGAAAAGCTTCCAGTGATGGAGCACCACAATGTCTGAAGGCAAGCCATTCTGCTGGTTAATTATTCTCACCATTAGGAAATTTCTCACTGCTTCCATAGTGTAAAGAGGTGAAGTAGCAGCCAAATACTGCTAATAAAGTGCCCTCGATCAATTGATCATCAGCGAGTGTGACTACATCTATAAAAGCCGAAGTTGTAGGAGTTTCCTGGTCTCTGGCATTGAGGTGTGTGTTAATACTATACAAAAGAGTAATGATATCAGCAGTTATCTTAGAGAAGCAATTGTTGCTGCCCATCAATTTGGAAAGGTTTAAAAGGCCATTTCCAAACAATTTAAAATACATCATTCTAAAGTGAGGAAGATTCCTGGCCAATGCAACTCAAATTTTCTTGGAAAAGATTCATTGGATGAAAATCCTAAAGGGGAAAACAACTCAAGAATCTTGGGAAACTCTGAAAAATATGATTATAAAAGCCCAGACCAACACAATAGTGCTGAGAAAGAAAAACAAGAAATCCAAGAAGAAACCAGAAAATTCTTTGCATTGGTCTTCACGCAAAAAGAAACTATAGCCCAACCTACCAGAAACATAATTGTAAAAAACAGACTGGAAATAAAAGTTAAAATAGGCAAAAAAATAGTAAGAAAACCCCTGTCTGATCTTGATCAATTCAAACCACCAGGACCTGATGGGTTACATCCTAGAGTTCTAAAAGAGCTGGCAGCTGTCACCTCAGAACCACTGCACCACATCTTTTTAAAATCCTGGAACACTGGGGAACTACCAGAGGACTGGAAAAGAGCTGATGTGGTTCCCATCTTCACAAAGGGGGAAAAAACAGACCCAGGAAACTAAAGACCAATCAGCCATCAATATCTGGGAAGATACTGGAAAAGATAATAAAAAACCAGATCTGCTAACACCTAGAAACGAGTAAAGTAATAATTAGCAGCCAGCATGTTTGTTAAAAACAGATCATGCAAAACCAATCTTATTTCATTCTTCAACATAGTGACTAAATTAGATGACCAGCGAAATACTGTGTAGATAATATACTTAGACTTCAGCAAGGCATTCGACAGAATAGACCACAACCTACTTCTTCGTAAGCTAGAAAAAAGTAGGATAGCTTCACCACCAGATGGATTTGCAACTCGCTGACAAACCGTACTCAACGAGTAGTCCTTAATGGGTCCAAATCTACATGGAGAGAAGTAAGCAGTAGGGTACCAAAGGTTATGTCTTAGGCCCAGTACTCTTCAATATCTTCATAAACAGATGAGGGAATAGAAGGGGGACTTACCAAATTTGTAGATGATACTAAGTTGGCAGGAATAGCTAACACCCTAGAGGATAGCCTCAAGATCCAGATGGATCTTGACAGACTTGAACACTGGGCCCTATCTATCAAAATGAAATTCAATGTAGAGAAAAGTAAAGTCTTACACTTAGGTAAGAAAAACCAAAAGTACACATATAAACTGGGTGAAACCAGGTTTAATAGCAGTGACTGTGAGAGGGATCTCGGAGTCTTAGTGCACAATCAGCTGAATATGAGCCAGCAGTGTGCAGCGGCAGCCAAAAAAGCCAATGCAATCCTAAATTGCATTAACAGAGGAATACAATCAAGATCAAGTGAGGTACTAATACCAGTCTATAAAGCCTTAGTAAGACCACACCTAGAGTACTGCATCCAGTTTTCATCACCATACTATAAAAAAGATGTTGAGACTCTAGAAAAAGTGCAGAGGAGAGCAACCAGGATGATTAGGGGGCTGGAGACTAAAACATATGAAGAACGGTTACGGAAACTGGGCATGGCTAGTGTAGTGAAGAGAAGGACCAAGGGAGACATGATAGCAGTCTTCTAATATTTGAGGGGCTGCTACAGAGAGGAGGGTGTCAAGCTACTTTCCAAAGCACCTGAAGGCCAGACAAGGAATAATGGATGGAAACTGACCAAAGAGAGATTCAACCTAGAAATAAGGAGGAACTTTCTAACAGTGAAAACGATCAACCAATGGAACAGCTTGCCTTTGGAAGTTGTGGCAGCTTCATCACTTGAGACTTTCAAGAAAAGTTTGGACTGCCATTTGTCAGAAATAGTGTAGGGTCTGCTGCTTGAAGGGGGGGGCGCGGGGTTGGACTAGATGACCTATAAGGTCCCTTCCAACTCTGTTAATCTGTTAAAAAGATTATTCACTAGTGGGAAATATTCAAGACAGTTGCCAATCTTCCCAGGACTGGACATCCAAGAAAATTCACCCCAAGGCCAGACCATGCAATGGCCAGAGAAATTACTAAAAAAACAAAGAACTATATCTCAGACTCTACAGGCTTTTCAGTTAGCATGTTAAATGTTAAGATTCATGACAGCGAAATTAGAAAAAGACTGGATAAATATGGTTTATTTGGAAGGGTTGTGAGGAGAAACCCTCTTCTCTCTAAAAAGGTCATAGCAGCACGGCTGAGGTTTGCAGAGTTGCATCTGAACAAATCACATGACTTCTGGAACACTGTCCTTTGCACAGACCAGACCAAAGTGGAGTTGGTGGCTGTAATGCAGTGACGTGTTTGATGAAAACAAAACACAGCATATCAGCACAAGCATCTAATGCAAACCGTCATGAATGGTGATGGAGGGGTTGTTGCTGCTAAAGGTATTTCTACAAATTATTGACTCATACTTTTTTTACATATGACTTCTCTGTTTTGGCTTTCTTTTTATAAATTAAAAGATGACCTGATGTAAGTCAAGAAGAGTGTACTTTTTTTTCACATGACTGTTTATCTGGAAGTCCTGGGGAGAGATTATGCATTTGGAGATATATACAATCAGAAATAATACACACATCTACAATATGGAGAAAATCAAGGTCTTTCAAGCCTGAAAAATATCTCAATCATACCTTCTGCGCTAATATTAATCAGGAACCTTATAAATTTGATGTTTGCTCATAGGTTCAGATGGTAAGGCTGAAGTTCAGGCCTCAATAGTCTCCTGAGGCCATGGAAACGTTCACAGGAAACCATTAGCCTGTCTGTTAGGCACGTGATCAAAATCACAGAAGGCATGCTTGACTATTTTTATGATTTTTATTATTTCTATATTTCTATACTTTATCTGTCGTGTCCCAGCTGCCTCTTATGTAATGAAGCGAAAGCAAAGAAATGTATAAATATCTGCCTTTCACTATGTTCAGGGTTCCTTCCTTCTTAGGAGGGACCCATCTTTATTCAGCTGAAGAAATGCGTTGGCTTATCAACAAACACACTTGAACTCTCTTTTATTTTATTGAGCCACACCTGACAATCTGCATGACACTAACTTGACAGATGTGGGGGCTTTAACTGACCAAATGAGGCCTAAAGCCTCTGCAAGATTTGAAGCACCAGTTATGCCCATGGAAGCCACGAACTCCAAGTAAAGGCAGAAAATACTTTCCACAACCCCTTTGGTGACATTCCAATTGAAGTAGTCCTCACTTACTGACTGCAATTGTGTCACTAAGCATTTTATTTCCAGCTCCTTTCTCCTGGCTTGGAACCGGACTGGATTTTTCTTCCTACAATTTGTTTAGATTTTAACGTGTATGTATTATTTTCTGCCTCTAAGCCGCCCACAGTTATGTCATGGTAAGGTTGGTGGCCAATACATTTTATATCTGTTCCATCCAGAACAAATGGCTGTCCAGTCTCCCCTCAAAACCCTCCAGGGACGGAGCAGCCACAACCTCTGGAGGGAAGCCATTCCCAAAGAACCAACCTCCACTTGAAAGAGGCTTTTTCAATCTTCCCACCAGCAGAAATTGCAGCCACCGGTTTCCCAGCCTGCAGCACCAGTGGGCTTCCATTTGGGGAGGGAAGGAACCTGCAGCAGCAGCAGCTGAGAGGCTTCAGCCCAGTTGCTTCTCCGCTTCCAGGCCGTGGAGGGAACCGAACAGCCCAACTTGCTCCCGGACTCTCCTCCCACCTGCAGCCCTCAACTCACCTGCCAGCTGCTGCTTCGACCCTGGGAAGAGCACAAAAGCCGCTCTGCACACCAACTTCCTCCCATGAGCCATCCGGAAGAGGAAGTTCCTCTGCGCTTCTCCTCTCTTCCCATCCTATCTAGCAATGCAGTACTCAATGGTTTAAAACTCCTTTTTTAAGCGCAATCGCTGATGGCACCACTGTATTGATGGCTTTCTAGGCACAGACGTTGCCTGACCGCCATCTAGTGGCGGGAGGTGGAAAAACACGCCTGTCCAATCTCCACCAAGGCTTTTGGGAGATGTTTTCGACTCCTAGCAGCCGACCTTTGCAACTGAGCCAAGTGAAAAAGTGAAACGTGACGCTTCTTAGCTTCGTATTTGATGCCTTTGGGTCAGTCTTGATGCCTGGCTTTGCAGTTTCCTTGGCAAAGGTTTTTGGAAGGGGTTCCCTCCTTTTCCTGCTTCGTAGGCCTGCTTACTTCCCTCCATGTGGGGATAGCTCCATTGAGGATTACACGTTGAGTATGATTTGTCAAGCAGTTAGAAACTCACTTTGTGGTGTTGTTGCCTATGCCACATTTTTCTAGGTTGGCAAGAAGTAGGTTGTGATCTACTTTATCAAATGCTTTACTGAAATCTAAGTATACTATGTCTATAGCATTTCTCTGGTTCACTAATTTAGCCACTTTGTCAAAGAATGAAATAAAGTTTGTTTGGCACGATCTGTTTTTGATCAACCCATGTTGGCTACTGGTTATAACTTGGTTATGCATGAATAACCACCAGTACGCTGATGACACCCAGCTGTACATCTCCACCCTGGACCACCCCAACGATGCCCTTGAAGTGATGTCCCGGTGTCTGGAGGCCGTGCGAATCTGGATGGGGAGGAACAGGCTCAGGCTCAACCATTCCAAGACTGAGTGGCTGTGGTTTCCGACGTCCTGATATAGTCAGTTGATGCCATCGCTGACTATTGGGGGCGAATCACTGGCCTCCACGGAGAGGGCTCGCAACTTGGGCGTCCTCCTGAATTCACGGCTGTCTTTAGAAGAACACTTGACAGCCGTGACCGGGAGGATTTTTCATCAGGTTCGCCTGATTCGCCAGTTGCGTCCCTTTCTGGATCGGGACTCCCTACACACAGTCACTCATGCCTTCGTCACCTCCCACCTGGACTATTGTAATGCTCTCTACATGGGGCTCCCCTTGAGGAGCACCCGGAGGCTCCAACTGGCGCAGAGTGCGGCCGCGCGGGTGGTTATGGGAGCAACATGGCGCTCCCATGTGACACCTCTCCTGTGCGAGCTGCACTGGCTCCAGGTGGTCTTCTGGGTGTGCTTCAAGGTTTTGGTTACCACCTTAAGAGCGCTCCATAGCTTAGGACCTGGTTATTTACGGGACCGCCTACTACCACAAACAGCATCCCACCGGCCGGTACGCTCTCACAGAGAGGGGCTCCTCCAGGTGCCCTCAGCCAAGCAGTGTCGACTGGCAGCCCCCAGGGGGAGGGCCTTCTCTGTGGGGGCAGCCACTATCTGGAACGAGCTCCCCCCAGAGATACGGAGGATCCCGGATCTACGCACTTTCCGCCTGCTCTTAAGACCCTCATATTCCAGCAAGCCGGCCTAGCCTAATTTTCTCCCCTTTCTTTTTAATTTTTTAAATTGAAATTTTAATTTGTTTTAAATTATTGGGATTTTAATTGTCTTGGGCTAAATTATTTAATTTGGTTTTAAATTGTTTCTAACTTTTGTATTTATGTATTTTATTCTGTGCCTGTTCACCGCCCTGAATCCTTCGGGAGTAGGGCAGTATATAAATTTAATAAAACATAAACATAAACATAAACATGTCCAAGATGGCGGTGCCTGCCTGAACCGCGGCTTGAGGATGTTGGCCTATTTACCTCTTAGGTCCTTTTGGGGGTCGATTTGAAGATCTGCGACCCCTGGCCCGGCTAGGGGAGTTCTCTACCAGCCGGTTGGGGGCTTTGCCCTCCTAGGACATCGAGGCTGGGTGAAGATAGCGGCGTCTGCGAGGTCCGGTATGTCGGATCACATCAGCTGGACGGCGGTGGTGTTCCTTGAGCTGGAGTCTGTTCGGAGGTCGGAGCAGCAGCAGCAACGGGTCTGTTGGAGTCGTCTGCGGCACGGCAATAGCCCCAGGCCCTGGGGTTTTTTTCTGGGTGCCTTGGGGACTGCCAGACTCCCTGGTGAGCTCTGGGACGCTGCCAGAATTTTGGCAGTGGCTGCAGCAGCGGCGGTTCAGCTGCGGCTGCAATGGCGTCCGTCTGACGATGGCGGGGAGGAGAGCATCGGCTGTCAGCCCAACTGATGTAGTCGATGGGGTCAACGTGGCAGAGAAACATCTCCTGTCCAGGATTGGCTAGGACCTGCGTGAGGGCTGCCCAGTCAATGGGTCAGTTCCTCACGGATATTGGGGAGGCCTTCGTTTGGATTTGGGGGGCTGGGGGTTGGAGATTAGCTCCCTCCTATTTTCCACCTTTTCCCCTTTTGTATTGTGTCTATCTCGGACTGGCTGCCGCTTTACTGACTTACTGACACCGAAATCTGGCTCATTTCCATCTGAGCCCTTCCCCCTAGCCGTTTGGGGAGTGTCAAATACATTGGGATGCTATGGAAGTCGGTGTATTTCTTCCATCTCACCAGAAAAGGTGACTGACCATCAGACCAACCACCGTGAGAGGGTGGTTCTGGCTTTGAGGCTGAGTCGTTATGGTATTTGCTCATTATTTGCATTTCGCCAGCAGAGGGGACTGACTATCAGACCAACCACCGTGAGAGGGTGGTTTTGGACTTTAACCCCTTGGGATGTGTTTGATATTTGCATTGGTTCACTACTTCCATCTCACCAGTAGAGGGGACTGACCATCAGACCAATCACTGTGAAAGGGTGGTTGGATTGTTTCCCCCTTGAACTGTATCGACTTGGCAAGAGACTTTGCCCACTGTTGTGAGGGAACAGTGGACTTTGGACCTTGGATTTTGGATGCTCCCATCTTATTTGCTCTCCCCTGGACCTTTTATTCTCCATCTGGACCTTTTGGGACATGGTCACTTTATCCTTTTGTGGCAAGATGTATTCAGCAGCTGAGCTTCTTGTTCTGCGAGACTCCCCCCTCTCGCAGGATTGGCCCTCCACTCTATCGAGGGCCTACCTTGATGACGGGTTTTGGAACCCCGAGAGGTGGCATGCGGCGAAGAGGGGGTTGAGGGGTTTTTTAAAATTGTCGTTAGCCAATCTTTTAAGGGTTTTTTTGGGGGGGGGTTGTGTGGCGAAGGAGAGGGAGGGTGATTTGTCAGAGGGAAGGCCAGGCCCAGCACAGGGTCGCATCTTGGGAGGTGTGGAGTGGGGAGTTGAGGAGGTTAGTGTTGATAGGGAGGAGGGCGATTCCATCAGGACTGTGGGTGGGAGGGGCAGATATGGTAGGAGCAGGGGGCCATATCGTGTTGTGGGGGCACACATCCACTGTCTCCAAGCGGTGACGTGCTCTGGCCCCCAATGCTCTTCTCGTTCCCTGGGTTGTCCAGAGCCTCAGAGCCCGGGTCTTAGGCTGATGTTGTGCAATGCTAGGTCCATGGTCAACAAAGCCCCCCCTCATCTGCGAGCTGATTCAGGAGGGGGGAGCAGACCTGGCGGGTATTACAGAGACCTGGTTGGGCCAGGAAGGGGGTCCCCCTCGTAGAGATGTGCCCACTGGGTTTCCATGCATTTCATCATCCGAGGGCCCAGGGTATGGGTGGGGGGGTGGCAGTTATTGTAAAGGAAGGTCTTGATCCTAGGGAGGCCACTGTACCTCAGATAGCCAGATGTGAGTCTCTCCTTGTGAAGTGGGGCCATGGGATGCAGGTGGGCCTGCTGATTGCGTACCTGGCTCCCTGCTCCGTAGCAGCGGCCCTACCCGAGCTCCTCAACGTTATAGCTGGGGTGGTGGTTGATATCCCCAGGCTTTTGGTCAGGGGGGATTTCAACCTGCCGTCCATCGGTGAAACGTCTGAGGTGGCTCGGGAGTTCATGGCTTCCATGACAGCCATGGACCTGACCCAGTTAATTCATGGCCCTACTCATACAGAAGGACACACTCTGGACTTGGTTTATGTCTCTGGTCAGTGGTTGAATGGCCTAGATACAGGGGATATAGCCATCGAACCCTTGTCATGGTCAGACCATTCTCTCCTTAGGCTTGACTTTCTGACTGCTGCACCCCACCGCAGGGAGGCGGAACCGACTAGGTGGTCCGCCCCAGGCGCCTGATGGATCCTGATAGGTTCCAAATGGAGCTTGGGCCATTTCCTGAGACTCTGGCTCATGACTCGACGGAAGACCTGGTGGCCGCCTGGGATAGGGCGGCCGCTGGTGCTTTAGATCGGGTCGTGCCTTTGTGGCCTCTGACCCGGCGCTGAACCTGCCCAGCTCCTTGGTTCTCCGAGGAGCTGAGGGAGATGAAGCGCGGAAAAGACGCCTAGAGAGTAGTTGGAGGGCTAGTCGTTCCAAATCCGACCGAAACTAGTGAGGTCTTATTTCAAGACCTACTTAGTGGCGATAAAAGCGGCAAAGTGTAACTACTTTTCTGCTCTTATCGCATCGGCAGATAACCACCCAGCTGCCCTGTTTAGGGTGACCCGCTCCCTTCTCCACCTGGGAGCAGGGGAAGACCCCTTGCAAGGGCGAGCTGAGGATTTTCCGCATTATCTGCATGATAAAATCACTCAAATTCGGGAAGGCTTGGACTCTGACTGGGTGGGTTCAGGCAGGATGTCCGAGGTGGGTCTTGAGAATGTTATCTGGGATGAATTTGACCCTGAGACTCCCAAGGACATGGACAGGATGCTGGGGAGGTTGAATGCAACCACATGTTTATTGGACCCGTGTCCCTCCTGGCTGGTGGTGGCTACCTGGGAGGTTACACGAGGCTGGCTCCAGAGGATTATAAACGCTTCTTTGAGTGAGGGTTTCCTGCCTCCCACCTTGAAAGAGGCAGTGGTGAGGCCCCTCCTCAAGAAGCCCTCTCTGGACCCGGCTGTTTTGGCAAACTACCGTCCAGTCTCCAACCTTCGCTTTGTGGCGAAGGTTGTTGAGAGTGTGGTTGCACGACAGCTCCCACAGTACCTGGATGAAACTGTCTATCTAGATCCGTTCCAGTCCGGCTTCAGG
This sequence comes from Pantherophis guttatus, assembly GCF_059756535.1. Lineage (NCBI taxonomy): Eukaryota > Metazoa > Chordata > Lepidosauria > Squamata > Colubridae > Pantherophis > Pantherophis guttatus. Next base: position 264,172,776 of record NC_142064.1, read on the forward strand.
CCTGGGTACAGCACGGAAACAGCATTGGTCGCATTGGTGGATGATCTCTGGAGGGCTCGGGACGGGTTGCTCCTCTGTTCTGGTCCTATTAGACCTCTCAGCGGCTTTTGATACCATCGACCATAGTATCATGCTGCGCCGGTTGGAGGGGTTGGAAGTGGGAGGCATCGTGTTACGGTGGTTCTCCTCCTATCTCTCCAACCGGTTGAAGTCTGTGTTGACAGGGAGGCAGAGGTCGACCTCAAGGCACCTTGTTTGTGGGGTGCCGCAAGGGTTGGTCCTCTCGCCTCTCCTGTTCAACATTTATGTGAAGCCGCTGGGTGAGATCATCCGTGGATTTGGGGTGCAGTGCCATCTGTATGCTGATGACACTCAGCTGTACATCTCCACCCCAGACCACCCCAATGATGCCCTTGAAGTGATGTCCCGGTGCCTGGAGGCTGTGCGGATCTGGATGGGGAAGAACAGGCTCCGACTCAACCCCTCCAAGACCGAGTGGCTGTGGCTGCCGGCGTCCCGATATAGCCAGCTGGTGCCATCGCTGGCTATTGGGGGTGAGTCATTGACCCCCATGGAGAGGGCTCGTAACTTGGGCATCCTCCTGGATGCACGGCTGTCTTTAGAAGAGCATATGACGGCCGTGGCCAGGGGGGCTTTTTATCAGGTTCGCCTGATATTCCAGTTGCGTCCCTTTCTTGATCGGGACTCCTTATGCACTTTCACTCATGGCCCTCTTTACTTCCCGTCTGGACTACTGTAATGCTCTTTACATGGGGCTCCCCTTGAGGAGCACCTGGAGGCTCCAACTGGTCCAGAATGCAGCCACACGGGTGATTATGGGGGCGACATGGCACTCCCATGTAACATCTCTCCTGTGTGAGCTGCACTGGCTTCAGGTGGTCTTCCGGGTGCGCTTCAAGGTATTGGTTCTCATCTTTAAAGCGCTCCATGGCTTAGGGCCTGGGTATCTATGAGACCACTTTCTGCCACCGATAACCTCCCACCGGCCAACACGCTCCCACAGAGAGGGTCTCCTCAGGGTGCCGTCGGTCAAGCAATGTCGATTGGCAACCCCCAGGGGGAGAGCCTTCTCTGTGGGGGCACCCACCCTCTGGAACAAGCTACCCCCAGGGATAGCTTGTTCCCCAGGGACTGATCCTGGACCTCCGTACTTTCCGCTGGGCACTGAAGACTTTCTTATTTCAGCAAGCCGGGCTGTCTTAAAATTTTTAATCAGTTAATTTTATGGGTAAGGTTTTAAATTGGGGAAGCCAAATTGATTCAATTATTTTTTAAATTATTTTAATTTTCACATTGTATGTATTTTAATCCTGGCTGTTCACCGCCCTGAATCCTTCGGGAGAAGGGCGGTATAAAAATTTAGTTAATTAATTAATTAAATAATAATAATAATAATAATAATAATAATAATAATAATAATAATAATAATAATAATAATAATAATAATAATAATAATAAATAACTTGTTTGCTTCTAGGTGTTCACAGATTTGTTGCCTAGATATGGTGTCCAAGATGTTACCAGGTATTAATGTCAGGCTGATCTGTCTGTAATTTCCTGGATGAGTTTATTTTACCTGTTTTGATAATGGGAACCACATCAGCTCTTTTTCTGTCCTCAGTTACAGATAATCCTGAATTTACAACCACAATTAAGTCCAAGATTTATGTTCTTAAGTGAGGAATTTGTTAAGTGAGTTTTGCCCCATTGTACTACTTTTCTTCCCTCATTTGTTAAGTGAATCCTTGCTATTGTTAAATTAGTAATACAGTTATAGCACAGTCGTTAAGTGAATCTTAACGAGATTCAAGGAGTCTTGGAATCTTCAAGGATTCAAAGAATCTTAAGGAGCCTGAGTGGCGTAGGAGGCTAATGCCTCCTACTAAGGCAGCATTTAACATCCAGCTGCCTGCAATTACTGCGAGTTCAATTCTCACCAGGCTCAAGGTCGACTCAGCCTTCCATACTTTCTAAGGTGGGAAAAATGAGAACCCGGTTTGTGGGGGCAATAAGCTGACTTTGTATAAAATATACAAAAGTATGAAGGCTATTGCTTAACACATTGTAAACCACCCTGAGTCTCCGGAGAAGGGCGGCATATAAAAATAACTAAAAATAAAAAATAAAAATAAAAAATAAAGCTGATTTCCCAATTAACTTTGCTTGTCAGTAGGTCACAAAAGAGGATCATATGACTCTGGAACACTGCAACAGTCATAAATGTGAATCAGTTGTGAGCATCCGAATGTAAATGACATGACCATAGGGATGCTACCGTGTTTCCCCAAAAATAAGACCCTGTCTTATATTTTGTTCAACCAAGGGCTTGGCCTAGTTTTTGGGGGGCTCTTATTATTTTCAGGGTGCAGTAGGTCCTGGTAGGCCTGAGCACTCACAGCCGGGGGTCCGGCAGAGAGTGGGTCCTTCTGCGTGCTGCCATCAAGCCCCTCCTCTCCTGCAGGTGAGTGTGAAACATGAGCGGCCTGAAGGCACCAAGCCGCGCAAGCCCTTGTCCCCCTTTGCTCGTGCGCCTCCCAGGCCTCACCACATCGATGTGGCTGACTCTCCATGCGGGGCTGCGGCTCCCTTTGTCCATCATCGCCTCTCTGCCCCGGCTGCCCAAAAAGCAGGGGTTTCCATCCAGGGTTTTGAAGCTGCAGTTTGGAGGAGGGAAAGAAAGACTTCTGCTTTCTTTGTGTGCAGCCAGCAGCAGAAGCAACAGAAGTCTTTCTTTCTCTCCCACAAACTCCGCTTCTGCGGCTTCCAAACCCCAGCTAGGGCAGCAGCTGCTCTGGGAGTGTGCTTCCCACTCTATGGTGATAGTCACTGGAGGCCTCCCCTTTCCCCCTGCTCTTCTCTGATCCAATTGCCCTGTGGTCCCTCCACCCAAGCGGTGACTGATTGGAGTGGCCGCGAGCAAGCCCAGGAATCCCCTCTGCCTTGGGAGTCACCGGACAGGAAGGCGACCAGGCCAGACGCTTCCGGGGAGGAGAGCCTCGCGGGACCCTTGCCCCCCCTCCCTTCTTCCTGCAGGCCCTGCTTACTCTTCTCTGGTGCCTGGTAGCGAGATGCTGGGCAACTGCGCCGAGGGTAGCCCCGACAAATGCAGCTTGGCTGGCCCGGCCATGGCCAGCACTCCCTGCCCGCAGTTGAGCTTGGTCCTCAGTGGCCCAGCCAGAGCCTTCACAGGCAGCAGCAGCAGCAACACCTGCAGCGCCTCAGCCATCGCTGCTGAGAGACCTGCGCCCAGCTATGGGAACCCCAGGCCTGCTGGGTGTTGTAGTTGTCTGCAACTTCTGGGCCTGTGCCCCACCGTGCAGCCGCTGCCCCGCTCCCACCAGAAGTGTGCATGCTGACTTCTGCCTGCCGCATATGGAGGATTCTCTGCTGCCGCCGCCTGCGCTATCAAGGAAGCCCTGGGGCGGGCGCTTGATGTATGGTCAGTGCTGGGGCGGCAGGCGGGCACAGGAGTTCGCAGGGATGTGGCTGCCATGGGAGGGTTGGGGTGAGGGACCTGTGTGTGTATGTGTGTGAGAGAGAGGGCGGTGGGTGGGATGGAGAGAACATTGCTGCCAGCCCTGGATAACTCACCAAGGTTGGATTGTATCTCTCTCTCTCTCTCTCTCTCTCTCTCTCTCTCTCTCTCTCTCTCTCTCTCTCTCTCTCACACACACACACACACACACACACACACACACACACACACACACAACCATTCTTTCTTTGCAATCACAGCACAGACACCCCTTTCAGGATTGCAAGGCTGAAGGCTCCGGATGGAGCATTTTGGAGATGTGTGTCCGTGCTGTGATCCCAAGTAAAGAATGATTGGCAGGAAAAGGAGGAGGAGGCCGGCAGCTGGGGAGGTGCTCTGGAGATCTTGGTCACTCAGCTGATCAGCGGGCAGCAATTAAGGGGCTGAACCTCCATGAGGTGACCGGGGAAGGGAAGGGCTGTCTCCTGTGCTGGCCACCCGCAAACCTTCACTGGGGCTTATTTTGGGGGGGAGGGCGTATATTTAGGCCCACCCCAAAAATCAGGCTTGATCTTATTTTCGGGACATGTCGTATTTTCGGGGAAACACGGTACAATAGTCATAAGTGTGATAAATGGCCGTAAGTCATTTTTTTCAGTGTTGTTATAAATTTGGTCACTAAATGAACTGTTGAAAGTTGAGGACTACCTCTAGTTCCCCCATGCTCCAAGGACTTTGAAAAATATGTTTCAATACTTCTGAAATCACATCTGTTAGTTCCTTCAGAACTCTGGAATGTAGTCCATCCAGATCCAGTGATTTGAATTGATCTAGAGCTGACAGGTGTTCTCTTACCTTATTTTTGCATACAGGTAGTCTTCGAGTTATGAATGTAATGGAGCAGGGGTGGGTTCTATGTGGATGAGGATGTGGACAGGGTTCTGGGTAAGATTAGTGCCGCCACGTGTTTATTGGACCGTGTCCCTCCTGGTTGGTACTGGCCTCCCGGGAGGTTACACGAGGCTGGCTCCAGGGGATTATAAGTGCTTCCTTGAGTGAGGGTGCCTTTCCCGCCGCCTTGAAAGAGGCAGTGGTGAGGCCCCTCCTCAAGAAGCCTTCCCTGGACCCAGCTGAATTAGCTAACTACCGTCCGGTCTCCAACCTTCATTTTGTGGCGAAGGTTGTTGAGAGTGTGGTGGCACGACAGCTTCCCCAGCACCTGGATGAAGCTATTTATCTGGACCCGTACCAGTCGGGCTTCAGGCAGGGGTACAGCACAGAAACGGCATTGGTCACGTTGGTGGATGATCTCTGGAGGGCTCAGGACAGGGGTTGCTCCTCTGTCCTGGTCCTATTAGATCTCTCAGCGGCTTTTGATACCATCGACCATGTTATCATGCTGCAGCGGTTGAGGGGGTTAGGAATAGGGGGCACCGTACTGCGGCGGTTCTCCTCCTTCCTCTCCGACCGTTCGCAGTTTGTGTTGGCAGGGAGGCAGAGGTCGACCTTGAGGTGCCTCGCATGGGGAGTGCCGCAAGGGTTGGTTCTCTCGCCCCTTCTGTTCAACATTTATGTGAAGCCGCTGGGTGAGATCATCCGTGGTTTTGGAGTGAGAGTCCATCAGTACACTGATGACACTCAGCTGTACATCTCCCCCCCAGACCACCCCAACGATGCCCTTGAGGTGATGTCTCGCTGCCTGGAGGCCGTGCGGGTCTGGATGGGGAGAAATAGGCTCAGATTCAACCCCTCCAAGACTGAATGGCTGTGGCTTCCGGCGTCCCGATATAGTCAGCTGGTGGCATCGCTGACTATTGGGGGTGAATCTCTGCCCCCCAGAGAGGGCTCGCAATCTGGGCATCCTCCTGGACGCACGGCTGTCTTTAGAAGAGCATATGATGGCCGTGGCCAGGGGGGCTTTTTATCAGGTTCGCCTGATTCGCCAGTTGCAGCCCTTTCTGGACCGGGACGCCTTGCGCACGGTCACTCACGCCCTTGTCACCTCCCAGCTGGACTATTGTAATGCTCTCTACATGGGGCTCCCCTTGAAGAGCACTCGGAGGCTCCAGCTGGTCCAGAATGCGGCCGTGCGGGTCGTTATGGGCGCACCTCGTTACGCCCATGTAACACCTCTCCTGCGCAAGCTTCACTGGCTCCCCGTGGTCTTCCGAGTGCAATTCAAGGTGTTGGTTACCACCTTTAAAGCGCTCCATGGCATAGGACTAGGATATCTACGGGACCACCTTCTGCCACCAACCGCCTCCCACCAACCAGTTCGCTCCCAGAGTGGAACTCCTCAGGGTGCCGTCAGCCAAGTTATGCCGGCTGGTGACACCCAGGAGAGCCTTCTCTGTCGGAGCCCCTGCCCTTTGGAATGAATTGCCCCCGGATATTCGTAACATATCTTATCTCCAGGTCTTTCGCTGTACCCTCAAGACCCTACTGTTTCAACAGGCGGGGCTGTCTAATTGAATGGTTTTAAATTGGGTTTTAACTTTGGGTTTTAAAATTCGGCCAGAACTATTTAATGATTTTAATTAATTTTAACTATGATATCGTATATTTATGTTTTTAATTTTGGCTGTACACTGCCCCAAGTCCTTTGGGAGGAGGGTGGTATATAAATAAAATTATTATTATTATTATTATTATTATTATTATTATTATTATTATTATTATTATTATTATTATTATTATTATTATTATTATTATTATTATTATTATCTTTACTACTGGTTCACAACAGGACCACGCACGCTCTTCTGCGCATGTGCAGAAGCATTCTGATGATGGAGTCGGTGGGCGAACCCTCCCGCCAGTTTTACTACCGGTTCTATAGAACCAGTGTGAACTGGGGACACCCCACAACTATAATGGAGCCTGGCAATTCCATTCTTTGTAACTCGAGGATTCGTGGGAGTGAATCTTGTCATTTGAAGGTGATCACTCCCTCCGTTTGCCCAACCATTTGCTAATCGAATGTAAGGCTTGTTAAGTGCACATGATGTATCTTGCGGTGGGGAAGGCCAAAGGGAACCTAGGGAGGAAAGAGGATACCCACTTCAGACCACCCAAGGCCTCCCCCAACCCACAGATCCTTTCTTGTCACCTAAAGGCTTGATAAGGCCTCTGGCACCAAGAAAGCAGCCCTGAGAGGCTGCGCGCAGCCTCTCAGGCCTTCTTTCTTGTTGCCAAAGAGCTTGAGAATTGCGACCCTTTAGGTTTCGGCAGCCCTTTTCAAAAAGTCTTTGCCGGTAGGAGTAGGGCTTCATAGGGACACGCCCGCTCCTCCCAAGCTCTGCTGGTGCCAACAAAAGCGTTTTGCATATTGCTGCCAAAGCCTACATGAACGCAATCTCCCTGCAGGCTTCGGCAATGAAACAGCAAATGGAAGGAAGACCTGAAGGCCTGAAGCCTTCCATCCATTTGCAAATGTTTCAATTTCAAGAGAATAGAGGCCTAAAGGGTGAGATCACATGAGATCAGTAGCACAAGATCTCATGCTACTTATTTCACATGGTCTCGCAGTATTTGTGTAACTTCAAATGTTGGCTAAGGGAACGCTCGTAACCCAGGTATTACCTGTATTTTAATTTGCATTCTTAACCTGTCATTTACTGTTCTGTTTTTGGTAAGTTGAGTCATGTTTTCTTTTTCGGAAAAATCACATACAAGTTTCTTCTTTGGACCTTCTTCCCACTTCTTATACTCCTGTGAATTAGGGGGGTTCTTTGGACCGGAACAGTCTTGTAGGGGCAGTGAAGAAGGAGAGGGGCCTCAGATGACCAAGAGGAACAGGCAAGTTCCTCGAAAGGCTGGAGGAAGCTCTTTGAACCGGTGGTGGGGGTGGTGGCCATTATGACTGCTTTGAAGTGGGGGCAACTGGAATAAGAATTGTGCATGAGCAGTGTTTGGATAGAGTATTGGTACTGGGTGAGTGACTGGCCAACTCACAGGTAAAAAGGAAATTTTTAAAAAAAGTTTAAAAGGTGTCCCGGCGAGGAAATAGCGGCTATTTGCACTTGGAAATTTTAATGAAGGGAGAAGAACAAGTTAAAACACTTTTATTTGAAAACTTTTTATTTGGATTTGAAAATGGATTTGGAGAAACTAAAATTGATATAAGAAAAAGAAACCTGAGGGAAAATACTTGTTAAACAGGATTTGAAATAATTTTGACAGTTTTGAGAGTTTTGAATTCTGAAGGAAGAACAAAGAGGAAGTTAAAATAGCAACAAATTTACAACTGGATTTAAATTTGAATTTGAGAAAGCAAGAAAAGAAGAAGAAAATTGAAAGAAAATATTTGATATGTGGATTTAAAATACTTTTGCAAATTGGACACTTTGTGTCTCTGAAAATTGTGGATTGGAGAGAGACATCTACTGGTGAAAGGAAAGCACTACAATGAATAGCTTGAAAATTGTAAAAAAAATTCAATGGAGCCTTGGTGGCGCAGTGGACTAAAGTGCTGTTAAATTAGCACTTAAGCTGCCAGCTGCCTGCAATTACTGCAAGTTCAAATCTCACCAGGCTCAAGGTTGACTCAGCCTTCCATCCTTTTGAGATGGGTAAAATGAGGAACCGGATTGTGGGGGCAATAAGTTGACTTTGTATAAAAAAGAACACCCCTGGAAGGGGGGGGCGAAAGCCCTACTAACAGGTATATACAAAAGTATGAAGGCTATTGCTTAATGCATTGTAAACCGCCCTGAGTCTCCGGAGAAGGGCGGCATATAAATCGAACTAATAGATAAATAAATAAATAAAAATAAATAAAATAACTATAGTGAGCTTGGGCACTACAAGAGTTGTGAGAAAAACTAAGGAGTATTTGTTTTTACTCAAACTGTTTGGCCTCGACTGCTAAAGGAGGTGAAATACAAAAAACAGCTGGACATAAGTATATGGACTTAAATTTTAATTAAATACAAGCTAAAATATCAATATGTGTCAGGAATTAATTGAGATGGTTAAAAATATGTGTGAATCATTAAAGGTTAATAAAAAGTCAGAAATTTTGTTAGAACATAGTCAACAGGACAGAGATCATAAATGAGAAGCAAGAAAATAATATTGTAGGCAAAGAAAGTGGAAGTAAAAAGCTAAATGATTACACTGGGATTAACGGTGGCAAAAAAGGAAGGGATAGGAGGAAATATTTGCTAAAAAAGAAGCAAGCAAAGGGAAGAGAAGGAAATGGGAACAGATTAGACAAAAATGTGGGGCGAACTATGCGAGTAATAGACCTAAAAGTAAGAGAAAGAATTCAGAAGAAAAGATATAATAATTATAAAAAGAAGGAAAAGAAGAAGACGAAGACAAGAGAATGGGAGAAAGGGAGAAAAACATTAAGAAGTGGAATACTGGAGGGATCAAAAGAAAATGTTTAAAAGGGGAAGAATAGCAGAAAGAAGGAAGGGAAATAAGGTATATAATAATAGAGGTAAGGGGGCTGTATTAATATTAGTAATTGTGAAGATAACAAATAAAGATGACGATATATATTGTGTATTGTAAAATGAACAGTGGATGAAATATGAAGTGATAATTTGGTCCATTTATGAAAATAATTGAAATTAAGAGATAAACTTGAAATGTAAAAAAGTGTGAAGTAAGGTTAAGAAATTAGGATGTGAAAGGCGGATGGTAATATTGTTTATATACTATGTATTAAGAAGAGATTAAGATAAAATAAAGTAGAGGAAAAGAAAACCATGGCAGAAATTGAAATATGCAAATTGTATTTGGAGAAAATAAAAAAGTAGATTGGAACAGATTATAAAATATATATAATTGTAAGTTGTAAAAGATGTGACCTGGTCAATACTCTGTGCATAAAATATGTATGTAACAGGAAATTTTTAATAAAACTTGTTCACAAAAAGAAAAGAAAAGAAAAGAAAAGAAAAATGTCAAGGAAACAAGGCAGTGATTTAGGTTCAACACTCTTCATACGTTACATAAATGACATTTGTGATCATATTAAAAGCAACTGCGTTATCTTCGCTGATGATGTTAAACTATTCAACACCACCGACAATGCAACTACCCTTCAAAAAAACCTTGACTATGTGTCAGATTGGTCTAACAAGTGGCAACTTCAAATCTCAACCTATAAATGCTCTGCCTTGCACATTGGCAAAAAACAAACAAACCATAAAATACAAATTAAATGGACATGGAAAAGAAAAATGTCAAGGAAACAATTGGTCCATTGTTGGGAGAAAGTGGCAAGAAGGTGACAAGCAACAGGGAGAAAGCAGTACTACTTAACTCGTTTTTTGCATCTGTCTTTACACGAAAGGAAAAAACAGTCCAACCTATCAAAAACAGATTAGGAACACAAGTTAAAGTAGGGGAAAAAATGGTAAGTGAACACCTGTCTACCCTAAACGAGTTCAAATACCAGGACCGGATGGATTATACCCCAAGGTTCTGAAGGAACAGGCAGACGAGATCTCAGAACCACTGAACTATCTTTCAGAGATCCTGGAGCACAGGATTTTCCAGCCAGAAGACTGGAAAAGAGCTGATGTAGTTCCCATCTTCAAAAAAGGAAAAAAAAAATAGATCCAAGAAACTATCAGCCTGACCTCAATACCAGGGAAGATTCTGGAAAAGATAATCAAGCAATGAATCAGCGAACACCTAGAAGCAAACAAAGTGATAACCAAAAGGCAACATGGGTTTGTCAAAAACAGATCATGCCAGACTAATCTTATTGCATTCTTTGACAAAGTGACAAAATTAGTGGACCAGAGGAATACTGTCGATATAATTTACTTGGACTTCAGTAAGGCATTTGATAAAGTAGACCATAACCTACTACTAGATAAAGTAGAAAAATGTGGGTTAGACAGCATCACCACCAGATGGATTCGTAACTGGCTGACCAACCGCATTCAACGTGTAGTCCTCAATGGAACTGCATCTACATGAAGGGAAGTATGCAGTGGAGTACCCCAAGGCTCTGTTTTAGGCCCAGTACTCTTCAACATCTTCATCAGTGACGAGGGGATAGATGGGGAGCCTACAATCAACAAGTCTCAGTCTCTCTTTCTCTTTTTCCCTCCTTCCCTCCCTCTCTCTCCGTCTATCTCTCTCTCTCTCTCCCTCCCTCCACTATTTGATTCCCTCCGGAGAAATTAAGATTTCAAGTACAACTAAAATTTAGCTCTCAGGTACATTCAGAGACTTTTACCTGTTATATCAAAGGAAAGAAAAGTGTGCTACAAAAGCAAATGGGGGTGGGGAAGAGAAACCAGGACATGGAATGCTTGATGGGTACAGAGATAAGACTGGCTCCTGAGGCATCTTCTGCAGGATCACCGTCAACCCTGGCAGTGCCCTGAGATAGCTTGCTGAATTAACAAGACAACAGTAAAGAAATACGTTTATCTGAAATTTAAATCATAGGGCACATAACAAGAAAATGTGTCAGGGAGAATACATACCTTTGTTATGACCTATCACCACTTAGTTTCAATGTGAGGAATTTCAATCACTCACAACTTGACTTCTCCCTGGTGGCACTGGATTTTTTTAACAGCACAACTAATAGGAATCATGGGAGTGTAATTAAGTAGCCACTGGAGGGCCATCACATCCTTATTACTGAACTACAGTTTTTACCAAAACCCCTGAATCTGTCTTCCTTCCTATCATCCTTCCTTCCCTTCCTCAGTCTCTGTCTGTCTCTGTCTGTCCGGGGGGGGGGGGGGGGGAGGGAAGGAACCCCTGAACTGGTGCTAGATGATGAGAATCTGACATCCAGAGGCTGATGAGCCGCACACTGATGATCAGCTGGTCGGCAGAGACCCAAAGACCACCTGGCTGGTGGGAAGGCAGGGCATCACAAGACAGGCAGCCTGTAGTATCTGCAGGACAAGTGACTGACATCTGGGAGGTGAAAACGAGCCGACGCTTCTGTTGTCAGGGGAGAGTGGGGCAGGGTCACATTGTGGATCCACGTCATAATGGGCTCCAGGAGGAGGAGACCCTGTCTTCCCCATTGTGAAACACGCCCTCCCCTGCCCACCCTCCCCCTCGCCCTTACCTTTGCGGTTTGCATACCCCCGCGGGCTGGAAGATAAGGGCGATGGCTAGAGGACGGGCGATGCAGGTGACACAGCCAGCCACGCAAGGAATGGCTGATAGGGATGGGGCTAAGGGCAGGGCGGAATCCCACAACTGCATGGGCCCAATACATTGCTTCAGCAGACCGTAGCCATCCCACAGGCTGTACTTTGAGGATCTGTGTACTAAAAGGTCAGGTCCTGTCCTTAGATTTTGGGTGGGGAAATGTAAATTTTAATCCCATCATTGGCATTCTAGGTGTTTTGTTTGTGAATAGGCTGGCCTACATTTCTTAATGGTCACAAAATATCCATCTCTAAAAACTTCAGGCATCTGCTGGAAACTGTTGTGGCTGTTTTCTGCCTTTGCTAGTATTTTTTTCTCCATTTCTCCTTTGGGAAAATATAATATTCTGCCTCTTTTTAATATTCTCCAAAATATTTCATTCTTTGGGTGGAGGGGTGTGTCTGTCGTGATTACGCCATACAATACACTCACACTTTTTGATCTAACTTTAAAGCAAGGGGAGGATGTTAATTGATGAAATGATCCCAAGAGCTTCAGCGGCATTAAAGGACAGGGTTCCGGTTGGAGGCTTTTAAGAAGAGACTGGACAGTCTCTTGTCTGAAATGGAATAGGGTCTCCTGTCTTGATCGGTGGGTTGGACTAGACCACCTCTAAGGTCGCTTCCAACTCTGATACTGCAATTCAGCCCAAAAATTCACTGTTGCTAAGTGAGACATCTGTTAAGTGAGTTTTGTCCCATTTTACAACTTTTCTTGCCACAGTTGTTAAGTGAATCACTGAAGTTGTTAAATTAGTCACACGGTTGTTAATTGAATCTGGCTTCCCTGTTGACTTTGTTGGTCAGAAGGTGCAAAAAGAGGATCACATGAGTCTGGGACACTGCAACCATCATACTCATGGGTGTTTTGCTAAGCACCTGAATTTTGAACATGTGACCATGGGGTTGCTGCAGTGGTTGTGTGAAAAACAGTCAAGCGAATCACAATGAAGCCACCCTCATATGAAGGAGAACCAGTTTTAAAGCATGTACCACAAATGGAATAAAATCTGGGGAGAGAAGGAAAATGTAGCAACTGACATGTTTCAATCAAATTGCTTCTTTTGGCTTTTGAACCATGAAGGTCACCTGCAGGGCAGAACAGCCTTTATATCTGAAATTTTACATTGCTTTTCTCACTGCCCTAAACTCCCCCAATATATTTGCTATTCATATGGTTTCTTCCACTTGCGTGCCTCATTCTTGACACAATCTGAACAGACATGCTTGGTGCACTGAATTTCTGGAACTGTTATCGTGTTTCCCCAAAAATAAGACCCTGTCTTATATTTTTTTGAATCCTGAAATAAGTGCTTGGATTTATTGCCATGCGCTTGAAAGCACAATTGGACTTATTATCAGGGGATGTCTTATTTTGGGGAAAGCAGGGTAGAAAAAGAAGAATATTGAAAAAAAGCCCTCATGTCTCTTCTCTGCTTGTTTTTTCCTTATATGAAGAAGCACAATCTCTTTAACTATAGTCTCAGTGCTCCAATCCCCAAGAGATGCTGGCTGGAGAATTCTGAGGCTGAAAATCTTGGGGGCCCCCAGGGAGAAAAAGGCTGGGACTCCTGGCACATAGCATTTCTATCATCCACCATCACAAAAATGCAAAGAACACTCCCAAAAAGTTTTTTACATAATAGCCAAATTTTTACAAAAATAAATATCCAGCAACTTCTTATGCTGAAAGCAAGATAGCCATTATCAAAGTAATATGTTCCAACTTTTTCTTTCCTCTGCTGCATCTAATACCATTGCATATTTGCCTACAAAAAATCAGGCAAATTCTATTTAATTTAATCAATTTAAATAGTCAATATCTCAGCTGGACTTACAATGGGACACTAGAAATGACATTCAAACGGTTTCTCTCCTGTGTGAATCCTCTGGTGTTTCACCAGGCTGGAATTGTGACTGAAACATTTACCACAATCAGGACACTCAAAGGGTGGCCGATGAGGTTAGAATGCTGACGGAAACTTTTCCCACAGTCAGCACATTTAAAGGGTTTTTCTGCTGTGAATCCTCTGGTGTTGAACCAGGCTGGAATTCTGACTGAAACTTTTACAACAATCAGAACATTCAAACGGTTTCTCTCCTGTGTGAATCCTCTGGTGTCGAACCAGGTTGAAATTCTGACTGAAACTTTTCCCACAGTCAGGACATTCAAAGGGTTTTTCTCCTGTGTGAATTCTCTGGTGTTGAACCAGGCTGAAATTGTGACTGAAACTTTTACCACAATCGGAACATTCAAACGGTTTCTCTCCTGTGTGAATCCTCTGGTGTCGAACCAGGTTGAAATTCTGACTGAAACTTTTCCCACAGTCAGGACATTTAAAGGGTTTTTCTCCTGTGTGAATACTCTGGTGTTTCACCAGGTTGAAATTCTGACTGAAACTTTTCCCACAGTCAGGACATTCAAAGGGTTTTTCTCCTGTGTGAATACTCTGGTGTTTCACCAGGGTGGAAATCGTACTGAAACTTTTCCCACAGTCAGGACATTCAAAGGGTTTTTCTCCTGTGTGAATCCTCTGGTGTTGAACCAGGCTGGAATTCTGACTGAAACTTTTACCACAATCAGAACATTCAAACGTTTTTTCTCCTGTGTGAATCCTCTGGTGTTGAACCAGGGTGGAATTCGTACTGAAACTTTTCCCACAGTCAGGACATTCAAAGGGTTTTTCTCCTGTGTGAATCCTCTGGTGTTGAACCAGGCTGGAATTCTGACGGAAACTTTTCCCACAGTCAGGACATTCAAAGGGTTTTTCTCCTGTGTGAATCCTCTGGTGTTGAACCAGGGTGGAATTTGTACCGAAACTTTTACCACAATCAGAACATTCAAACGTTTTTTCTCCTGTATGAATCCTCTGGTGTTGAACCAGGTTCCAATTCTGACTGAAACTTTTTCCACAGTCAGGACATTCAAAGGGTTTTTCTCCTGTATGAGTCCTCTGGTGTTTCACCAGGTTGGAATTCTGACGGAAACTTTTCCCACAGTCAGGACATTCAAAGGGTTTTTCTCCTGTGTGAATCCTCTGGTGTATCACAAGGCTAGAATTGTGACTGAAACTTTTCCCACAGTCAGGACATTCAAAGGGTTTTTCTCCTGTGTGAGTCCTCTGGTGTTTCACCAGGCTGTAATTCTCACTGAAACTTTTACCACAATCAGGACACTCAAAGGGTTTATCTCCTGTGTGAATACTCTGGTGTTTCACCAGGCTGGAATTCTGACTGAAACCTTTACCACAATCAGGACACTCAAAGGGTTTATCTCCTGTGTGAGTCCTCTGGTGGCAGATGAGGCTGGAATGCTGACGGAAACTTTTCCCACAGTCAGGACATTCAAAGGGTTTTTCTCCTGTGTGAATACTCTGGTGTTTCACCAGGTTGGAATTCTGACGGAAACTTTTCCCACAGTCAGGACATTCAAAGTGTTTTTCTCCCGTGTGAATCCTCTGGTGTTTCACCAGGCTGGAATTGTGACTGAAACTTTTACCACAATCAGGACACTCAAAGGGTTTCTCTTCTGTGTGAGTCCTATGGTGTCTAACCAGGTTTTGCCACATTTAGAGTATTATATGGTTCTTCTCCAGTCGGGATCCTCTCAGGCATAATCAGCTGTGATTTGCAAGTTGTATCTTTCCCACAACAGGCACATCTATGGAGCTTTTCCACAACTCATATTCCTTTGGAGGTCCAAAATATGGATGGTTCCTTGTTTAGCAGTGTTTTTATTCAAGCCGTTTTCTTCCTCCCAGAGTGGGCCTGCAACTCTGTCTGCTCTACGTGGTTTTCCAATTGACCTTTTCCTCCCCAGTAACTTCCAGATATTTCCCTCTTTTGCCCAATGGAAAAATAATCTGCCTTGACTTTTCATGTAATGTATGCTTGAATTTCACACTCTGCTTTTCCCAGCTAGAAATCTCTTCCTGATTTTCTCTCGTTTTCCTCTCACTTGCTGAGGAAGATTAAGAATTGTGTGGCTCTCTGAAGGAAATGGAAGATATATTGATTTTTGGACTGACCTGCTTTGGTCTTCAATGTTGCTTGTTATCCTCAGTTGTCCAGAGTGCTCATTGCCATCTTCTTTGTCTATAAGATTCAAATAAAAATGTATTTTTAATTGTGCACGAAATGGCTGCAGAAGATGAGAAAAAAAGAAAAACTTTTACATTACAATGAAAAAGCAAACATGCCACAATACTCAAAGAAGCTCTTATACTGTATCAATCATGATTCATTTGACACATGGAAGACTACCCAGATCCAAGTTCGAATATCCATTCAATGATGAAATTCCCTTGTTGACTGGGCCAATCACAAATTCTTAGCAATGCAAAGTGTTGTTTTCACATACAGTCAAGTGAAAAAGAAAGTACATTCGCTTTCATTGAATTTTATGAATTTACTTATCAGATGACGTAGAACAACCAGCAAAAACAGGAACAAAATTGTTGGCTAAAATAGAAGAGTATGGAAGAGTGGCCGGACTAAAAATTAATAAACAAAAAACAAAGGCATTAACGAAGAACCTTACAAAGCTACAGGAAAAAGAATTGGAAGATAAATTAGGAATACAAATAGTAAAAAAAGTAAAATATTTAAGAATTTGGCTTTCCAACAAAGGGTCAACACTTAGGGAGGATAATTATAATAAATTGGCAAAACAGATAAAAAAAGACCTAGAAATATGGAGTAAGGTACAGCTATCATTTCTAGGAAGGATTGCATCCATTGAAATGAATGTATTACCTAGAATACTATATTTATTCCAAGTAATTCCGATAAACCCAGGAAAATATTTTTTCAAAGACTTCAATAAAATGATTACAGACTATATTTCGCAAGGGAAGAAGGCAAGAATCAAATAAAACATCTCCAGGACATACAAGGGAAAGGTGGATTAGGACTACCAGATTGGCAAACATACTATAAAGCGACATCACTAATTTGGATAAGAAATTGGATAGAATTTAAAAACAAAAGGATATTAACATTAAGAGGGTTTTGACCTACAAAGAGGCTGGCACGCATTCTTATGGGAGGGATGAGATAAACATCATGGATATTTTCAAAGCCACATTATTAGAGGACCTTTGCTTAAAACGTGGCAAGAGATCAAAAAAATGCATTATTTATTTATGTATTGGACTTGTATGCTGCCCTTCTCCCGAAGGACTCAGGGCGACTCACAACACTAAGAACAGAAAATACAAAAGTTAAAAGACAAATTCAAGCAGAATATCCAATAAATAAGGTTAAACGTGGGAATACAAATTCAAATGTAAGATTTAGGAATTTTAAAAGCTACAAAATCAGTTTAGAGTCAACCCAGGCCCGCCCGTTGGAAGAGCCAGGTCTTCAAGGCCCGACGGAAGGTTCGGAGGTCGGGGATTATCCGGAGCTCCAGGGGTAACATATTCCAGAGGGTAGGGGCTCCCACAGAGAAGGCTCTCCCCCTAGGGGTCACCAGTCGACATTGTCTAGCCGAATGTACCCTAAGAAGGCCATCTCTGTGGAAACAGACCGGGCGATGGAAGGCTACCGGTGGCAGGAAGAAAAAGTGCAGAGGAGAGCAACCAGGATGCTTAGGGGACTGGAGATTAAAACATATGAAGAATGGTTACAGGAACTGGGCATGGCTAGTCTAGTGAAGAGAAGGACCAGGAGAGATATAATAGCAGTCTTCCAATATTTGAGGGGCTGCTACAGAGAGGAGGGGGTCAAGCTATTTTCCAAAGCTCCAAGGAGAGATTCAACCTAGAAATAAGGAGGAACTTTCTAACAGTGAAAACAATCAACCAATGGAACAGCTTGCCTTTGGAAGTTGTGGGAGCTTCATCACTTGAGACTTTCAAGAAAAGGTTGGACTGCCATTTGTCAGAAATGGTGTAGGGTCTCCTGCTTGAGTGAGGGGGGGGTTGGATTAGATGACCTATAAAGTCCCTTCCAACTCTCTTAATCTGTTAAAAAGATTATTCATAAGTGGGAAACATTCAAGACAGTTGCCAATCTTCCCAGGACTCGACATCCAAGAAAATTCACCCCAAGGCCAGACCATGCAATGGCCAGAGAAATTACTAAAAAAACAAAGAGTTATATCTCAGACTCTACCGGCTTCAGTTAGCATGTTAAATGTTAAGATTCATAACAGTGCAATTAGAAAAAGACTGGACAAATATGGTTTGTTTGGAAGGGTTGTGAGGAGAAACCCTCTTCTCTCTAAAAAGGTCATAGCAGCATGGCTGAGGTTTGCAAAGTTGCATCTGAACAAATCACATGACTTTTGGAACACTGTCCTTTGCACAGACCAGACCAAAGTGGACTTGGTTGGCCGTAATGCAGTGACACGTTTGACGAAAACCAAACACAGCATATCAGCACAAGTAGCTCATATAAACCATCATGCACGGTGGTGGAGGGGTGATGATTTGGGTTTGTTTTGCAGCCACAGGACCTGGACACTTTACACTCTTTGAATTGACCATGAACTCATCTATATACCAAAGTATTCTAGAGTCAAAAGTGATGTCATCTGTCCAATAGCTAAAGCTTGGCTGACATAGGATTAAACAACAGGACAATGGATGCAAAACACATCAGCAAATCTACAACAGAATGGCTGGAAAAGAAAAGAATCAAGGTGTTGCAATGGCAGTCAAAGTCCAGACCTCAACCCGATTGGCGGGACTTCAAGAGAGTTGTGCATGAAACACACCCACAAACCACAATAAACTGAAGCAATGTTGTAAAGAAGAGAGGGTCAAAATTCCTCCACAACACTGCAAGAGATTGATAGTCATACAGAAAAGAATTACTTCTAGTTGTTGTTGCTAAAGGTGGTTCTACAAATTATTAAATCATACTTTTTTTTACACATGACTTCTCTGTTTTGGCTTTCTTTTTATAAAATAAAAGATGACCTGATGTAATATGTCATGTGTTGTTGTTCCTTTGTGATTGTATTAACCTACCTCTAAGAACTTCTAAGGACCAATTGATTTTTACTACGTCCCGATATATAAAATCATAGAAATCAAGGAAATGTTGAGATGGTAAGGACGAAGTTCAGTCCGCAACAGTCTCCTGAGGCCATGGAAACGTACACAGGAAACCAGTAGCCTGTCTGTTAGGCAGGTGACCAAAATCACAGAAGGCATGCTTGACTATTTTTATAATTTTTATAATTTCTATATTTCTATACTTTATCTGTCGTGTCTCAGCTGCCTCTTATGTAATGAAGCAAAAGCAAAGAAATGTATAAATATCTGCCTTTCACTATGTTCAGGGTTCCTTCCTTCTTAGGAGGGACCCATCTTTATTCAGCTGAAGAAATGCTTATCAATAACTTCTTGATAAGAAGTTGGCTTATCAATAAACACACTTGAACTCTTTTATTTTATTGAGCCACACCTGACAATCTGCATGACACTAACTTGACAGATGTGGGGGCTTTAAATGACCAAATGATGCCTAAAGCCTCTGCAAGATTTGAAGCACCAGTTATGCCCATGGAAGCCATGAACTCCAAGTAAAGGCAGAAAATACTTTCCACAATCCCTTTGGTGACATCCCAATTGAAGTAGTCCTCACTTACCGACTGCAATTGTGTCACTAAGCATTTTATTTCCAGCTCCTTTCTCCTGGCTTGGAACCGGACCGGATTTTTCTTCCTACAATTTGTTTAGATTTTAACATGTATGTATTATTTTCTGTCTCTAAGCCGCCCACAGTTATGTCATGGTAAGGTTGGTGGCCAATACATTTTATATCTGTTCCGTCCAGAACAAATGGCTGTCCAGTCTCCCCTCAAAACCCTCCAGGGACGGAGCAGCCACAACCTCTGGAGGGAAGCCATTCCCAAAGAACCAACCTCCACCTGAAAGAGGCTTTTTCAAGCTTCCCACCAGCAGAAATTGCAGCCCCCAGTTTCCCAGCCTGCAGCACCAGTGGACTTCCATTTGGGGAGGGAAGGAACCTGCAGCAGCCGCAGCTGAGAGGCTTCAGCCCAGTTGCTTCTCCGCTTCCAGGCCGTGGAGGGAACCGAACAGCCCGACTTGCTCCCGGACTCTCCTCCCACCTGCAGCCCTCAACTCACCTGCCAGCTGCTGCTTCGACCACGGAAACAGCAGAAAAGCCGCTCTGCACACCAACTTCCTCCCATGAGCCATCCGGAAGAGGAAGTTCCTCTGCGCTTCTCCTCTCCTCCCATCCTTTCTAGCAATGCAGTACTCAATGGTTTAAAAACTCCTTTTTTAAGCGCAATCACGGATGGCCCCACTGTATTGATGGCTTTCTAAGCACAGACGTTGCCTGACCGCCATCTAGCGACAGGAGGTGGTAAAACACGCCTGTCCAGTCTCCTCCAAGGCTTTTGGAAGATGTTTTCCATTCCTAGCAGCGGACCTTTGCAACTGAGCCAAGTGAAAAAGTGAAACGTGACGCTACTTAGCTTCGTATTTGGTGCCTTTGGGTCAGTCTTGATGCCTGGCCTTGCAGTTTCCTAGGCAAAGGTTTTGGAAGTGGTTCCCTCCTTTTCCCTTTTCCTGCTTCCTAGGCCTCCGTACTTATTTATTAATTCATTATTTATTAATTCAATTTATATGTCTCCCCTCTCCGAAGACTCAGGGTGGCTCACAATACACTTAAAATTATTATAAAAAACATTTAAAAATTAAAAACATTAAAACTCATTCACACCATTCATGGCCGGATCTCGCCAGATCGTAAGAGGGAGATCAACGGCCCCAGGCCTGCCGGAAAAGCCAGGTCTTCACCGCTTTTTGGAAGGCCAATAGGGTGGGAATGGTCCGGACCTCAGGAGGTAACTGGTTCCAGAGAGCTGGGGCATCCACAGAGAAGGCCCTCCCCCGCGGGACCACCAGCCGGCATTGTTTAGCTGACGGGACCCGGAGACCAACTCTGTGGGATCTTACCGGTCGCTGGGAGCTATGCGATAGAAGGCGGTCTCGAAGATAACCTGGCCCTGAGCCATGTAGGGCTTTAAAGGTAATAACCAACATCTTGAATTGTGACCGGAGACCAATAGGGAGCCAGTGCAGCTTGCGGAGAATTGGTGTAATGTGGGTGTACCTAGATCCACCCACGACAGCTCGCACGGCTCCGTTCTGGACCAACTGTAGTCTCCGAACACCTTTCAAGGGTAGCCCCATGTAGAGCGTGTTGCAATAATCTAACCGTGAGGTGACAAAGGCATGAGTGACCGTGAGGAGAGCCTCCTGATCCAAGTAGGGTTGCAATTGGTGCACCAGGCGAACCTGTGGAAAGGTCCCCCTAGCCACAGCTGTCAGATGTTGCTCTAATCTTAGCTGTGAGTCTAGGAGGACACCAAAATTGTGAACCCATTCTGAGGGGGACAATTTCTCCCCCCACCCAGAACCATGTGGGGAACCACTTCCCTCCATGTGGGGATAGCTCCATTGAGGATTACACATTGAGTACAATTTGTCAAGCAGTTAGAAACTCACTTTGTGGTTGTGCTGCCTATCCCACGTTCTTCTAGCTTGGCAAGAAGTAGGTTGTGATCTACTTTATCAAATGCTTTACTGAAATCTAAGTATACTATATCTATAGCATTTTTCTGGTTCATTAATTTAGCCACTTTGTCAAAAAATGAAATAAAGTTTGGCATGATCTGTTTTTGATCAACCCATGTTGGCTACTGGTTATAACTTGTTTGCTTCTAGGTGTTCACAGATTTGTTGCCTGGATGTTTTCCAAGATGTTACCAGGTATTAATGTCAGGCTGATCTGTCTGTAATTTCCTGGATGTGTTTATTTTACCTGTTTTGAAGATGGGAACCACATCGGCTCTTTTCCAGTCCTCAGTTACAGGTAATCCTGAATTTACAACCACAACTGAGTCCAAAATTTATGTTGTAAAGTGAGGAATTTGTTAAGTGAGTTTTGCCCCATTGTACTAGTTTTCTTCCCTCATTTGTTAAGTGAATCCTTCCTATTGTTAAATTAGTAATATGGTTATAGCACAGTCATTAAGTGAATCTGATTTCCCAATTGACTTTGCTTATCAGTAGGTCACAAAAGAGGATCACATGACTCTGGAACACTGCAACAGTCATAAATGTGAATCAATTGCCGAGCATCCGAATGTAAATGACATGACCATGGGGATGCTACCGTGTTTTCCCGAAAATAAGACCCTGTCTTATATTTGTTTGAACCCTGAAATAAGGGCTTGGCCTTGTTTTTTGGGGGGGTCTTATTATTTTCAGGGTGCAGGAGGCCCTGGGCGGCCTGAGCACAGCTCAGGGGGTTAGGGTTAGGGTTAGCGTGCCACCATCAAACCCCTCTCCCCTTCTGCAGGTGTGTGGGGAATATGAGCAGCCTGAAGGCGCCAAGCCGCGCGAGCACCTGTCTCGCCTTGCTCGCGCGAATCCCAGGCCTCACCACATCGATGTGGTTGACTCTCCATGCGGGGCTGCGGCTCCCTTTGTCCATCATCGCCTCTCTGCCCTGGCTGCCTGCAAAGCAGGGGTTTCCAGCCGGAGTTTGGAAGCTGCAGAGGCGGAGTTTGGAGGAGAGAAAGAAAGACTTCTGCTGCTTTCTTTGTGCACAGCCAGCAGAAGCAACAGAAGTCTTTCTTTCTCTCCCACAAATTCCGCTTCTGCAGCTTCCAAACCCCAGCCAGGGCAGCGGCTGCTCTGGGAGTGTGCTTCCCGCTCTATGGTGATAGTCACTGGAGGCCTCCCCTTTCCCCCTGCTCCAATTGCCCTGTGGTCCCTCCACCCAAGCGGTGACTGATTGGAGTGGCCGTGAGCAAGCCCAGGAAGCCCCTCTGCCTTGGGAGTCACCGGACAGGAAGGCGACCAGGCCAGACTCTTCCTGAGGAGGGGAGCCTCGCGGGACCCTTGCCCACCCTCCCTTCTTCCTGCAGGCCCTGCTTACTCTTCTCTGGTGCCTGGTAGCGAGATGCTGGGCAGCTGCGCCAAGGGCAGCCCCAACAAGTGCAGCTTGGCTGGCCCAGCCATGGCCAGCACTCCCTGCCCGCGGTTGAGGTTGGCCCTCAGTGGGCCGGCCAGAGCCTTCACAGGCAGCAGCAGCAGCAACACCTGCAGCGCCTCAGTCATCGCTGCTGAGAGACCTGCACCCAGCTATGGGAATCTCCAGGCCTGCTGGGTGTTGTAGTTCTCTGCGACATCTGGCCCTGTGCCCCGTAGTGCAGCTGCTGCCCCGGTCCCACCAGAAGTGTGCATGCTGACTTCTGCCTGCCGCATATGGAGGATTCTCTGCTGCCGCCGCCCACACTACCAAAGAAGCCCTGGGGCGGGCGCTTGGTGTATGGTCAGTTCCAGGGTTACAGGGGGGCACAGGAGTTCGCAGGGATGTGGCTGCCTTGGGAGGGTTGGGGTGAGGGACCTGTGTGTGTGGGAGAGAGGGTTGGGTGGGGTGGAGTGAACATTGCTGCCGGCCCTGGATAACTCTCCGAGGTTGGATTGTAGATCTCTCTCTCTCTCTCTCTCTCTCTCTCTCTCACACACACACACACACACACACACTCACACCATTCTTTCTTTGCGATCACAGCACAGACACCCCTTCCAGGATTGCAAAGCTGAAGGCTCTGGATGGAGCATTTTGGAGATGTGTGTCTGTGCTGCGACCCCAAGTAAAGAATGATTGGCAGGAAAAGGGGGAGGAGGCCAGCAGCTGGGGAAGTGCTCTGGAGATCTGGGTCGCTCAGCTGATCAGCGGGCAGCAATTAAGGGGTTGAACCTCCATGAGGTGACCGGGGAAGGGAAGGGCTGCCTCCTGTGCTGGCCACCCACAAACCTTCACTGGGGCTTATTTTGGGGGGGGGGAGGGCGTATATTTAGGCCCACCCCAAAAATCAGGCTTGGTCTTATTTTCAGGACATATCGTATTTTCGGGGAAACACGGTACAATGGACATAAGTGTGATAAATGGCCGTAAGTCACTTTTTTCAGTGTTGTTACAAATTTGGTCACTAAATGAACTGTTGAAAGTTGAAGACTACCTCTAGTTCCCCCCATGCTCCAAGGACTTTGAAAAATATGTTTCAATACTTCTGAAATCACATGTGTAGAATGTCAGAACTCTGGAATGTAGTCCGTCCAGATCCAGTGATTTGAATTGATCTAGAGCTGACAGGTGTTCTCTTACCTTATTTTTGCATACAGGTAGTCCTCGAGTTATGAATGTAATGGAGCAGGGGTGGGTTCTATCTATCTTTACTACTGGTTCGCAACGGGCCACGCACGCTCTTCTGCGCATGTGCAGAAGCATTCTGATGATGGGGTCGGGGGGCGAACCCTCCCACCAGTTTTACTACCAGTTCTATAGAACCAGTGTGAACTGGGGATACCCCACAACTATAATGGAGCCTGGCAATTCCATTCTTTGTAACTCAAGGATTCGTGGGAGTGAATCTCGTCATTTGAAGGTGATCACTCCCTCCGTTTGCCCAACCATTTGCTAATCGAATGTAAGGCTTGTTAAGTGCACATGATGTATCTTGTGGTGGGGAAGGCCAAAGGGGACCTAGGGAGGAAAGAGGATACCCACTTCAAACCACCCAAGGCCTCCCCCAACCCACAGATCCTTTCTTGTCACCTAAAGGCTTGATAAGGCCTCCGGCACCAAGAAAGCAGCCCTGAGCTTCTTTCTTGTTGCCAAAGCGCTTGAGGATTGCGACCCTTTAGGCTTCAGCAGCCCATTCCAAAAAGTCTTTGCCGGTAGGCGTAGGGTTTCATAGGGACACGCCCACTCCTCCCAAGCTCTGCTGGTGCCAAGAAAACGTTTTGCATATTGCTGCCAAAGCCTACATGAACACAATCTCCCTGCAGACTTCGGCAACGAAACAGCAAATGGAGGGAAGGCCTGAAGGCCCGAAGCCTTCCATCCATTTGCAAATGTCTCAATTTGCAGAGAATAGAGGCCTAAAGGGCGAGATCACATGAGATCAGTAGCACAAGATCTCATGCTACTTATTTCACATGGTCTCGCAGTATTTGTGTAACTTCAAATGTTGGCTAAGGGAACACTCGTAACCCAGGTATTATCTGTATTTTAATTTGCATTCCTAACCTGTCATTTACTGTTATGTTTTTGGTAAGTTGAGTCATGTTTTCTTTTTCGGAAAAAACACGTACAAGTTTCTTCTTTGGACCTTCTTCCCACTTCTTATACTCCTGTGAATTAGGGGTCTTTATACTTCTTATACTCCTGTGAATTAGGGGGGTTCTTTGGACCGGAACAGTCTTGTAGGGGCAGTGAAGAAGGAAAGGGGCCTCAGATGACCAAGAGGAACAGGCAAGTTCCTCGAAAGGTTGGATGGGGTCACCCCCCATCGAACAAGCGGTGGGGGTGGCGGCCATTATGACCGCTTTGAAGCGGGGGCAACCGGAATAAGAATTGTGCAGGAGCGGTGTTTGGATAGAGTATTGGTACCGGGTGAGTGATTGGCCAACTCGCAGGTAAAAAGGAAATTAAAAAAAAAGTTTAAAAGGTGTCCCGGCGAGGAAATAGCGGCTATTTGGCACTTGGGAATTTTAATGAAGGGAGAAGAACAAGTTAAAACACTTTTATTTGAAAACTTTTTATTTGGATTTGAAATTGGATTTGGAGAAACTAAAATTGATATAAGAAAAAGAAACCCGAGGGAAAATACTTGTTAGAGGATTTGAAATAATTTTGACAGTTTTGAGAGTTTTGAATTCTGAAGGAAGAACAAAGAGGAAGTTAAAATAGCAACAAATTTACAACTGGATTTAAATCTGAATTTGAGAAAGCAAGAAAAGAAGAAGAAAATTGAAAGAAAATATTTGATATGTGGATTTAAAATACTTTTGCAAATTGGATACTTTGTGTCTCTGAAAATTGTGGATTGGAGAGAGACATCTACCGGTGGAAAGAAAGCACTACAATGAATAGCTTGAAAATTGGAAAAAATAACTATAGTGACCTTGCGCACTGCAAGAGTTGTGAGAAAAATTAAGGAGTATTTGTTTTTACTCAAATTGCTTGGCCTCGACTGCTAAAGGAGGTGGAAAACAAAAACCAGCTGGACATAAGTATATGGACTTAAATTTTAATTAAATACAAGCTAAAATATCAATATGTGTCAGGAATTAATTGAGATGGTTAAAAATATGTGTGAATCATTAAAGGTTAATAAAAAGTCAGAAATTTTGTTAGAACATACTCAACAGGACAGAGATCATAAATGAGAAGCAAGAAAATAATATTGTAGGCAAAGAAAGTGGAAGTAAAAAGCTAAATGATTACACTGGGATTAACGGTGGCAAAAAAGGAAGGGATAGGAGGAAATATTTGCTAAAAAAGAAGCAAGCAAAGGGAAGAGAAGGAAATGGGAACAGATTAGACAAAAATGTGGGGCGAACTATGCGAGTAATAGACCTAAAAGTAAGAGAAAGAATTCAGAAGAAAAGATATAATAATTATAAAAAGAAGGAAAAGAAGAAGACGAAGACAAGAGAATGGGAGAAAGGGAGAAAAACATTAAGAAGTGGAATACTGGAGGGATCAAAAGAAAATGTTTAAAAGGGGAAGAATAGCAGAAAGAAGGAAGGGAAATAAGGTATATAATAATAGAGTTAAGGGGGCTGTATTAATATTAGTAATTGTGAAGATAACAAATAAAGATGACGATATATATTGTGTATTGTAAAATGAACAGTGGATGAAATATGAAGTGATAATTTGGTCCATTTATGAAAATAATTGAAATTAAGAGATAAACTTGAAATGTAAAAAAGTGTGAAGTAAGGTTAAGAAATTAGGATGTGAAAGGCGGATGGTAATATTGTTTATATACTATGTATTAAGAAGAGATTAAGATAAAATAAAGTAGAGGAAAAGAAAACCATGGCAGAAATTGAAATATGCAAATTGTATTTGGAGAAACTAAAAAAGTAGATTGGAACAGATTATAAAATATATATAATTGTAAGTTGTAAAAGATGTGACCTGGTCAATACTCTGTGCATAAAATATGTATGTAACAGGAAATTTTTAATAAAACTTGTTCACAAAAAGAAAAGAAAAGAAAAGAAAAATGTCAAGGAAACAAGGCAGTGATTTAGGTTCAACACTCTTCATACGTTACATAAATGACATTTGTGATCATATTAAAAGCAACTGCGTTATCTTCACTGATGATGTTAAACTATTCAACACCACCGACAATCAAAAAAACCTTGACTATGTGTCAGATTGGTCTAACAAGTGGCAACTTCAAATCTCAACCAATAAATGCTCTGCCTTGCACATTGGCAAAAAACAAACAAACCATAAAATACAAATTAAATGGACATGGAAAAGAAAAATGTCAAGGAAACAATTGGTCCATTGTTGGGAGAAAGTGGCAAGAAGGTGACAAGCAACAGAGAGAAAGCAGTACTACTTAACTCCTTTTTTGCATCTGTCTTTACACAAAAGGAAAAAACAGTCCAACCTATCAAAAACAGATTAGGAACACAAGTTAAAGTAGGGGAAAAAATGGTAAGTGAACACCTGTCTACCCTAAACGAGTTCAAATACCAGGACCGGATGGATTATACCCCAAGGTTCTGAAGGAACAGGCAGACGAGATCTCAGAACCACTGAACTATATCTTTCAGAGATCCTGGAGCACAGGATTTTCCAGCCAGAGGACTGGAAAAGAGATGATGTAGTTCCCATCTTCAAAAAAGGAAAAAAAATAGATCCAGAAAACTATCAGCCTGACCTCAATACCAGGGAAGATTCTGGAAAAGATAATCAAGCAATGAATCAGTGAACACCTAGAAGCAAACAAAGTATTAACCAAAAGCCAACATGGGTTTGTCAAAAACAGATCATGCCAGACTAATCTTATTGCATTCTTTGACAAAGTGACAAAATTAGTGGACCAGAGGAATACTGTCGATATAATTTACTTGGATTTCAGTAAGGCATTTGATAAAGTAGACCATAACCTACTACTAGATAAAGTAGAAAAATGTGGGTTAGACAGCATCAGCACCAGATGGATTCGTAACTGGCTGACCAACCGCATTCAACGTGTAGTCCTCAATGGAACTGCATCTACATAGAGGGAAGTATGCAGTGGAGTACCCCAAGGCTCTGTTTTAGGCCCAGTACTCTTCAACATCTTCATCAGTGACAAGGGGATAGATGGGGAACTCATCAAATTTGCAGATGACACCAAGCTGGTAGGAATAGCCAACCTCCAGAAGGAGTCTAGTGGTCCACTTCAATAAACTCAGTTTTGCAGCAATTCTTCTCAGCCCCAAGGAGCCTACAATCAATAAGTCTCAGTCTCTCTCTTTCTCTTTTTTCCTCCTTCCCTCCCTCTCTCTCCGTCTCTCTCTCTCTCTCCCTCCCTCCACTATTTGATTCCCTCTGGAGAAATTAAGATTTCAAGTACAACTAAAGTCTGGGACACTGCAACCATCATAATTATGGGTGTTTTGTCAAGCATCTGAATTTTGAACATATGACCATGGGGATGCTGCAATGGTCGTGTGAAAAACAGTCAAGCGAATCACCGTGTTCTCTTCAGTGCAATGTACCATGAGTGGGACTTGCAACTTCCTGTCAATTTTGTTTATGGGAACCTAATTCCATGACTGTGGGACACCGCAACGATCGTAATTGCCAGCCAGTCCCACCCCCAAATAACTGTGATGGGCACAACTTTGAGGAACTACTTTTTCAGCACCAGTGTAATTTTGAAGGCTGAGTAGTAAGCGGTAAGCAAGGACTGTCTATAAAACTGAATATCCCAAATGGTGCAAAGAGCTATTATTTAAAAAAAAATCCTAGGTTAAGCCCAGTTCTTCCAGGATAATAAATGGATGGTGCACCACTAGGAAACCCTGTGTTTGTTTGCTAGGTAAAAAAAAAAAATCACAGAAGACAGTAATGGCATAAGAGTTCCATATTGTTTCCAACAAAAGGTGTCCATAAAATCACAAGAAGTCACCCCTACTATGAAGGAGAGCCAGTTTTAAAGCAAGTACCACAAATGGAATAAAATCTGGGGAGAAAAGGAATATGTAGCAACTGACATGTTTCAATTGAATTGCTTCTTTTGGCTTTTGAACATGAAGGTCACCTGCAGGGCAGAACAGCCTTTATATCTGAAATTTTACACTGCTTTTCTCACTGCCCTAAATTCCCCCAATATATTTGCTATTCATATGGTTTCTTCCACTTGCGTGCCTCATTCTTGACACAATCTGAACAGACATGCTTGGTGCACTGAATTCCTGGAACTGTTAGGGAAAGATAAACTTTGAACCCCCTCTGTGTCTCTTCTCATCTTGTTTTCTCCTTATATGAGGAGCCACAATCTATAGTCTCAGGGCTCCAATCCCCAAGAGATGCTGGCTGGAGAATTCTGAGGCTGAAAATCTTGGGGGACCCCAGGGAGAAAAAGGCTGGGATTCCTGGAACATAGCATTTCTATCATCCACTATCACAAAAATGCAAAGAACATTCCCAAAAAGATTTTTACATAATAGCCAAATTTCTACAAAAATAAATATCCAGCAACTTCTTATGCTGAAAGCAAGATAGCCATTATCAAAGTAATATGTTCCATTTTTTCTTTCCTCTGCTGCATCCAATACCATTGCATATTTGCCTACAAAAAATCAGGCAAATTCTATTTAATTTAATCAATTTAAATAGTCAATATCTCAGATGGATTTACAATGGAACACTAGAAATGACATTCAAATGGTTTCTCTCCTGTGTGAATCCTCTGGTGGCCGATGAGGTTGGAATGGTGACGGAAACTTTTCCCACAGTCAGGACATTCAAAGGGTTTTTCTCCTGTGTGAATCCTCTGGTGTTTCACAAGGTCGGAATTCCGACTGAATGTTTTCCCACAAACAGGACATTCAAAGGGTTTTTCTCCTGTGTGAATCCTCTGGTGTTGAACCAGTCTGGAATTGTGACTGAAACTTTTACCACAATCAGGACACTCATAGGGTTTATCTCCTGTGTGAGTCCTCTGGTGGCCAATGAGGTGGGAATTCTGACGGAAACTTTTCCCACAGTCAGGACACTCATAGGGTTTATCTCCTGTGTGAGTCCTCTGGTGGCCAATCAGGTGGGAATTTTGACGGAAACTTTTCCCACAGTCAGGACATTCAAAGGGTTTTTCTCCTGTGTGAATACTCTGGTGTTTCACCAGGCTGGAATTCTGACTGAAACTTTTCCCACAATCAGGACACTCAAAGGGTTTATCTCCTGTATGAGTCCTCTGGTGTTGAACCAGGGTGGAATTCGTACTGAAACTTTTCCCACAATCAGAACATTCAAAGGGTTTTTCTCCTGTGTGAATCCTCTGATGTTTCATGAGGTCGGAATTCTGACTGAAAGTTTTGCCACAAACAAGACACTCAAAGGGTTTTTCTCCTGTGTGAATACTCCGGTGTTTCACCAGGCTGGAATTGTGACTGAAACTTTTACCACAATCAGGACACTTAAAGGGTTTCTCTCCTGTGTGAGTCCTCTGGTGGCCGATGAGGTTGGAATGCTGACGGAAACTTTTCCCACAGTCAGGACATTCAAAGGGTTTTTCTCCTCTGTGAATCTTCTGGTGCTGAACCAGGTTGGAATTCTGTCTGAAACTTTTCCCACAGTCAGGACATTCAAAGGGTTTCTCTCCTGTGTGAATCCTCTGGTGGTTCACGAGGTCGGAATTCTGACTGAAAGTTTTCCCACAAACAGGACATTCAAAGGGTTTTTCTCCTGTGTGAATCCTCTGGTGCTGAACCAGGTTGGAATTCTGTCTGAAACTTTTCCCACAGTCAGGACATTCAAAGGGTTTCTCTCCTGTGTGAATCCTCTGGTGCTTCACGAGGTCGGAATTCTGACTGAAAGTTTTCCCACAAACAGGACATTCAAAGGGTTTTTCTCCTGTGTGAATCCTCTGGTGTTGAACCAGGCTGGAATTCTTACTGAAACTTTTACCACAATCAGGACACTCATAGGGTTTATCTCCCGTGTGAGTCCTCTGGTGGCCAATGAGGTGGGAATTCTGACGGAAACTTTTCCCACAGTCAGGACATTCAAACAGTTTCTCCTTGGTGTGAGTCCATGTCGCCATGCTTGCTAAAGCATTTACTGCATTGGGAGCATTTGTAGGGCTTCTCTCCTGTGCGGGTCCTTCCAAGAACCACAATGGAGGTGTTCTGATCAGAGGTTTTGCCACATTTAGAGTATTGTATGGCGTTTCTCCAGTCAGGATCCTCTCTGGCGTAATCAGCTATGATTTGCAAGTTGGATCCTTCCCACAACAGGCACATCTATGGAGCTTTTCCACAACTCATATTCCTTTGGAGGGCAAAAATATGGATGATTCCTTGTTTAGCGGTGCTTTTATTCAAGCTGTTTTCTTCCTCCCAGAGTGGGCCTGCAACTCTGTCTGCTCTACGTGGTTTTCCAATTGACCTTTTCCTCCCCAGTAACTTCCAGATATTTCCCTCTTTTGCCCAATGGAAAAATAATCTGCCTTGACTTTTCATGTAATGTATGCTTGAATTTCACACTCTGCTTTTCCCAGCTAGAAATCTCTTCCTGATTTTCTCTCGTTTCCCTAGGTAGAAAAGAATTGTGTGACTCTGAAGGAAATGGAAAATATTTTGATTTCTGGACTGACTTGCTTTGGTGTTCAATGTTGCTTGTTATCCTCAGTTGTCCAGAGTGCTCATTTCCATCTTCTTTGTCTATAAGATTCAAATAAAAATGTATCTTTAATTGTGCACGAAATGGCTGCAGAAAATGAGAAAAAAAGAAAAAGGGTTACATTACAATGAAAAAGCAAACATGCCACAATATTCAAAGAAGCTCTTACATTAATCATGACACATGGAAGACTACCCAGATCCAAGTTTGAATATCCATTCAATGATGAAATTCCCTTGTTGACTGGGCCAATCACAAATTCTTAGCAGTGCAAATGGTTGTTTTCACATACAGTCAAGTAAAAAAGAAAGTACATCCTCTTTAATTTCTATGATTTTACTTAATTGGTTAATTGTTCTCACGATTAGGAAATTTCTCACTGCTTCCATTGTATAAAGAGGTGAAGTAGCAGCTGAGTACTGCTAATAAAGTGCCTGTCACATTCCGGCCGTCAGCAAGGAATTTAGACAGAGCCAAACATGATTAACTGACAAACTTTATCCCACAAGCTACAACAAGCAGCACAAAGTGACGAACAGGGAATAGGCAAAGTCAGTGCTAACGTGGTTAATCCCTCCACCGTTTATATAGTGTCAGCTCCACCCCCACAGCTACATCCAGGACCCGCCCCTATAACTCCGCACCCCTTATGTGGCGTTCTGTGATGACACAGCCCAGCGCGCAGGCCATACATGCTGCGGGCATCACATGCAGGCCTCGCCTCTCATCCAGCCTTGGTAGGCTTCGCGCGGCCCTGGATGAAGCAGGGTAGTGCATCAACACCGGTAGGTACTTTTCAAGCAATGGAGGCCTTGTGCCGCTGAGCTAGTGGCTCCCGGCGCGTCGTGTGGGTATAGCCATGCCTCCCAGCTGGCAGCTCCCGGCACGGTTTTGTAAGCCAGGCCCCCATGAATGTCCGGCCAATCTGGCGGATCTCGATATGGGGTGTGGCCAAGGTCTCTGTGCGACTGGCAGCCCCGGTGACCGGAGAGCTGACATTGCCCTTGATCAATTGCTCCTAAGTTGCATTAACAGAGGGATACAATCAAGATCAAGTGAGGTACTAATACCATTCTATAAAGCCTTAGTAAAACCGCACCTACAGTACTGCATCCAGTTTTGGTCACCACACTATAAAACAGATGTTGAGACTCTAGAAAAAGTGCAGAGGAGAGCAACCAGGATGCTTAGGGGACTGGAGACTAAAACATGTGAAGAACGGTTACAGGAACTGGGCATGGCTAGTCTAGTGAAGAGAAGGACCAGGAGAGATATAATAGCAGTCTTCCAATATTTGCGGGGCTGCTACAGAGAGGAGGGGGTCAAGCTATTTTCCAAAGCACCAAGGAGAGATTCAACCTAGAAATAAGGAGGGACTTTCTAACAGTGAAAACAATCAACCAATGGAACAGCTTGCCTTCAGACATTGTGGCAGCTTCATCACTTGAGACTTTCAAGAAAAGTTTGGACATCTATTTGTCAGAAATGGTGTGGGGTCTCCTGCTTGAGTGGCGGGGGGGTTTGGATTAGATGACCTATAAAGTCCCTTCCAACTCTCTTAATCTTTTAAAAAGATTATTCATAAGTGGGAAACATTCAAGACAGTTGCCAATCTTCCCAGGACTCGACATCCAAGAAAATTCACCCCAAGGCCAGACCATGCAATGGCCATGGAAATTACTAAAAAAAAAAAAGAACTATATCTCAGACTCTACAGGCTTCATTTAGCATTTTAAATGTTAAGATTCATGACAGTGCAATTAGGAAAAGACTGGATAAATATGGTTTGTTTGGATGGGTTGTGAGGAGAAACCCTCTTCTCTCTAAAAAGGTCATAGCAGCACGGCTGAGGTTTGCAAAGTTGCATCTGAACAAATCACATGACTTCTGGAACACTGTCCTTTGCACAGACCAGACCAAAGTGGAGTTGGTTGGCCGTAATATAATGACACGTTTGACGAAAATCAAACACAGCATATCAGCACAAGTATCTCATACTATCATGCACGGTGGTGGAGGGGTGATGATTTGGGCTTGTTTTGCAGCCACAGGACCTGGACACTTTGCACTCTTTGAGGTGACCATGAACTCATCTATATACCAAAGTATTCTAGAGTCAAAAGTGAGGCCATCTGTCCAATAGCTAAAGCTTGGCTGACATAGGAGAATGGTCGCAAAACACATCAGCAAATCTACAACACAATTCAAGCTGTTGGTTATTAGCTTTAAAGCCCTACATGGCTGAGGGCCAGGCTATCTTCGAGACAGCCTTCTACCGCATAGCTCCCAGCGACCGGTAAGATCCCACAGAATTGGTCTCTGGATCCCGTCAGCTAAACAATGCCGGCTGGCAGGCCTGTTGGGGAGGGCCTTCTCTGTGGCTGCCCCAGCTCTCTGGAACCAGTTACCTCCTAAGGTCCGGACCATCCCCACCCTATTAGCCTTCTGAAAAGCGGTGAAGACTTGGCTTTTCTGGCAGGTCTGGGGCCGTTGATCTCGCTGTTGCGATCTGGCGAGATCCGGCCATGAATGGTATGTTAGAAAATTTTTTAGTTTAAGTTGTAGAGGTCAATAAGATCTTGGAATGTCCCAGCAGCTACAATTAAGCCAGATTTCTTTTATCAAGAAAAACTTTGTTTGTTTATTTAAAACCAATAAACTATTTACATTTTAAATCACAGAACATTGTCTCTTGGTCTTTATTTATTTCTTAGGTAAATGTGCCTAGAGCATATTCCCTTCTTCTCTCTCTCCTCTTTTTTCTCCCGAGTGTGTGACTAAAGGGCGTCATATTTATAGAGTGGCTAAGCCACTCCCCCTTCAGTCCCTTAGAGAAAATGGAGGGAAAGTATAAACACAAAACCATCCTTCCAGTATAGACAGTGTAGTTCAGTGGCATTATTTTAGATTATTATCTGACAATTCCCCTTCTGAAAGTGAACTATACTATCAGCCAAAGTCAAAAATACATATGCATACAATTAGAATGACAAACATAACTTCTTACACAAATCTAGATGCTGATTCTTAGCCAAGGGCTTTGTAAGTATGTCAGCAGTTTGTTCCTCTGTTTTTATATAAATGACAGATACAAAATTTATTTGACCATTTGGCGTACGTTTTGGTATCTAATATCAACGTGTCTCGATCTATGGCCAACAGCTGTAGACTTTGAAATATGGATTGCAGCAACATTATCCTCCATAATATTTATTGGCTGCAAGGGGCGTGTCCACAAACTAGTGATGAGTGAGTCAAACCATATTAACTCATTTGTGGCTGTAGATAAGCAGGCATACTCAGAGTCTGCAGTCGAGCAAGATATGAACTTCTGTCTGCTAATTTGCCAATGAATTGGGCTGTCATTAAAATAAATTGCAAAACCAGATGTACTTTTTCTAGATTTAGGGTAGCTTGCCCAGTTTGAGTCAGCAAAGCATTTCAGTTGAGCTGATTTCCCTTTGCTAGGTTCTAAAAGGAGAACTGCATCAGCTGTTCCCTTTAAATATCTTAAGACCTTTTTTACACCTTTCCAGTGATATTGTTTTTGCTTTTGAGAATGCCTGGATAAAAGATTTATAGCTAAGGAGATATCCAGCCTGCTCCATTTGCTAATAAATAGGAGTGATCCTATTACAGATCTATAAAAGGTTGTATCTTCATAGATTTCACTATCATCATGTGCATGGGCGAGATAATTAGTTTGCATAGGGGTACTTGTTATACTTGCGTTTTCCATATGGCACCTTTCAATTAATTCAATTATTTTTTCTTTTTGTGAAAGGCTAAACCCCTTCTCAGTTTGAGTTATTTGGACACCCAAGTATCTATCTACTTGACCTAGGGATTTTAAAGTAAATTTTCTCCCTATAATTTCTGCAAATTTATCACATGTGGCTTTGTTTGGCCCTATGTAAAGGAAGTCATCCACGTAGACTAATATTTTTTCCAAAATATTGTGTGCCCTTTTTGTAAGCAGGCATTGGTCAGCTGGCGAGGTGGTGAAACCTATTGACCTCAGTAATTTGGTGAAGTGTTCATACCACATAAGGCCTGATTGTAGGAGACCATATAGGCTCTTTTGTAGTTTCCAAGTTGAGCCCTCTTGTCAGCCTCAGCTTTGCCTGCTTCAGCTGCCATAAGAAACGGGGGGGGGGACCAGTTAAGGGGGCGAAGGGGGGGAAGATTGCAGGAGGTGTCTTACCAATGCAGGAGGTGTCTTTCCAAGAAACGAAACTGAATCTCCAAAGGGGCCGGCTGACCAACTGCCCTACATTCCTGATGGATGACGTTGCCAGGCATGATGCCACCTGACCTTTGGGAGACCTTTGGATTGGATGATGGTCAATGGACACGGGGGGGGGGGAGAAGCTTACTAGATGCTATTTCGCACGTTTTGCTCACTTCCAGCTTTACCTGGGTTGCGATCATTTCATATTCAGTAAAAGTACTAATCTCTTTTAAAATATTGAGTTTGGGTTTTCTTTCCTGGATATTGAAGGAAGCATACCTGACATTAAGCTGGAAGTCACATCCAGTCATCCTGGACAAAAACCGTGGGGACTGTAAATCCAAATTATGTCAGATCGAGAGAGTGACGGAGAGCAGGGGGGAGCCAGAAGAGACAGCCTGTGGAGGAGAGGAAGATTTTGAGGAAGAAACATCCCAGGCTTCGGCAGTTCAAAGGAGAGATGCAGCTGGCCAGAGAACCCCAGCCTTGCAGGCCCCCCCTCGCAGACGTAAAAAGCCAAAAATCCCCCCCCCCTTCCTGGGAAGTATGATGGAAATCCAAAAACCTTGGGATTTTTCCTGACCCAAGTGTGGAACCACATGCAGGATTGGGGGGAGGACTACGTATCAGATGCTGCCAGAGTGAGAAGTGTCACGAACGCCTTAGAGGGAGTAGCCGCTGAGTGGATGGTGGTTCTCCACAATAACAACTCCCTCTTGCTGAGAAATTACAACCAGTTCATGGGGCCCCTTAGGAGGCGTTTTGAAGACCATTTAGCTGAATGAAAGGCAAGACTCAGGATGAAGAGCATCCAGCAGGGCCGGAGACCGGTGGCAGAGTATATCCAAGAGTTTCGTGAACTGGCACCCTATATGACAGGCTGGTCAGAAATGGCTCTTTTGGAGAGTTTCAAAGATGGATTGAATGAAGAGATATATCGAGACTGTAGAAGCATGGAGGTCCCCAAAGATTTGCAGAGATGGTACATAGTAGCTGAGGATGTGGAGATCAAACTGAGATGGAGCGAACCCCGAGGAGGGCGTATGGGGGACCAGTCATCCTCTTTCCACCGTAAGGGGGCACCAAAGATGGCTGGGGGGAAGGCCGAATTCAAACCCAAGTCAAAGCCCTTCACCTGTTTCAAATGTGGGAAAGAAGGACACCGGGCTGCCGAATGCTTCTCCAAGCCACTGCCAAAAGCTGCCGGGCCCGGGTCGAAGAAAGGCGACAAAATACCCGCCAAAACCCACGGCACCGCCCTGAAAGGAGAAGACATTGAGTTCGCTCCCCGAAACCAGGGTGAGTTGGGAACTCCGACCAACGATGACGACAGCAAGACGGACGCCGGCTCCGACACCGACGATCGGGTGAGTCACACGGAAGAACCCTTGCTCATCCCCGTAGAAGTAAGGGTGCCATCCACAGGGGCCCATGCGCAAATGTTAGCCCTATTGGACTCGGGGTGCACTAGGTGCATAATTAGCCCCAAGGTGGTGGAGGAAATGGGACTTGATGGATTGGATTGAACAATTAAAGAGCACATGGGCAGTAACTCGGAAGGCATTAGATGAGGCACACCGGGCCCATAAGGCGCAAGCTGATAAGAAAAGGTCCCCAGCTCACATTTATAAAGTGGGTGATAAAGTCTATTTGTCTACTAAATACTTACAGACTACCCAGAAGTCAAAAAAGCTGGGCCCTAAGTATGTGGGACCATTTCGTGTGATTAGACTGATTAATCCAGTAACAGTTGAATTGGAATTGCCAAAAACGTTGAGATGTATACATCCTGTATTTCATGTTAGTTTATTAAAACCTGAACACTCGTCTCCCCTAAGGGCTGACCAAAGCACCCCTCCAGTTCCCATTCTCATAGAGGGGGAGCAACATTTTGAAGTTAAGGAAATCTTGGACTCTAGGAAACACCATGGTAAAGTCCAATATCTGATAGCCTGGAAACATTTCCCTTTGTCTCAGGCTGAATGGGTGAATAAACGGGATGTCCGAGCTCCCAAGACAGTACAGCAATTCTATACCAAATACCCAGATAAACCATAATTATTGTATATATTCTGTTTCTCTCTCTTTTCCTTCCTCTTATCTAGAAATAATGTCTCTTCTGCAAGAGGGGCCGAATGTCAGCCTCAGCTTTGCCTGCTTCAGCTGCCATAAGAAACGGGGGGGGAGGGACCAGTTAAGGGGGCGAAGGGGGGGAAGATTGCAGGAGGTGTTTTTACCAATGCAGGAGGTGTCTTACCAATGCAGGAGGTGTCTTTCCAAGAAACGAAACTGAATCTCCAAAGGGGCCAGCTGACCAACTGCCCTACATTCCTGATGGATGACATTGCCAGGCGTGATGCCA
The DNA here is from genome assembly GCF_059756535.1 of Pantherophis guttatus. NCBI lineage: Eukaryota > Metazoa > Chordata > Lepidosauria > Squamata > Colubridae > Pantherophis > Pantherophis guttatus. Next base: position 264,210,713 of record NC_142064.1, read on the forward strand.
CCTGACCTTTGGGAGACCTTTGGATTGGATGATGGTCAATGGACACGGGCGGGGGGGAGAAGCTTACTAGATGCTATTTCGCGCATTTTGCTCACTTCCAGCTTTACCTGGGTTGCGATCATTTCATATTCAGTAAAAGTACTAATCTCTTTTAAAATATTGAGTTTGGGTTTTCTTTCCTGGATATTGAAGGAAGCATACCTGACACCTCTTTTCCTTCAAAACCGGGTGGCTCCTTGAGGTAAATGTCCTCTTTCAGATCAGCATGCAGATATGCTGTTTTGACGTCGAATTGAAAAACTTTTTCACCTAAGGCCGCTGCGGTTGTTAAGGCAGCTTTTATTGTTTCGGCTCTGACGGTCGGTGAATAAGTGTCCAGGTAATCATCTGGGTACCTTTGGGCATACCCTTTGGCCACTAACTGGGCCTTGTATAACAATTTGTTACCTGGCATGGGTTTGGCTCTAAAAACCCATCTTGTCCCGATAGCGCTTTTGCCTTTGGGAACCTTGGCAGATGTATATACTTGCATTTGTTTAAGGCTATTCATTTCACAAAGCATGGCTTCTTTCCATCTTGCTTGCTCTTCTTCGAGTTGAAGAACATCTTTGTAGTTCTTAGGCACCGTGGTCACAGAGTTGATAGAAGCGATAACCCCTTCATACTTCTGTGGAGGGATCCCCTTGTTTACTCTTTTGGACCGTCTTACTTGGTGCCTTTCACCTTCTTCTTGTGATGACGTGTCAGCATTGTAACCCCTCTCGAATTTTAGAGGTCTTTTGCCTCGGGCACTTGGGGAAGTTGAAGATCTTTTCTTTGTGTAGTGACGTCGAGGTGAAGATGGGACACTGGATGGAGGCGATTCTTCAGATAGTGCTTCTGGTTCAGGTGAAGTGTCAGATGAGTTTCTTTCATTGCGTTGCACTCGTAGTGATGGTTGCTGTTGCTGTTCACCATCGTTTGTAGGCGTGATAGGCAGAATGTTTTCTTCATCTTTGAAGTAGACACTGGTGTCATTGCAATGAATTCTCCCCCAGCTTTCATCTTGTTGGAAGTTGGCTGACCTGGAGATAACAACTTTATTTCCTTCATCTAAAAACTTATATGCTTTTGTGCCAGGGGCATACCATTTTCTTTGAGTTTGGTCCCTCTTTTCTTTTTAGTTGTTTAGGGATATTCACCCAGGCATGTGTACCGAAAATTCGTAGATGGGATAATTTGGGTTTTCGCCCATACATGTAATATGGGGTTTGGTCGAGAGTTTTTGACCATGTTCTATTAATTATATAATTAGCGCAGAGGACGGCTTCTCCCCAGAAGGCTCTGCTTAACTTAGCGTCCACTATTAAACAGTTTATTATAGTTTGCAACAAACTGTTACGTCATTCAATGATGACATTTTGAAAGGTGGAGTAAGGTGCCGTTTTGTGGTGTTTTATGCCCTTGCTTTCAATCCAATTTTGAAACTTGGTGGACATGAATTCCGCACCACCGTCGGTCTGCAATTCAGCAATGTTTACTTTATGTTGAGTTTTGACTAAATTATAGAAGCTTTTAAATTTCTCGAAGGCTTCGGCTTTGTCTCTAATTGTATAAATGTAGCCGTAGCGAGTATGATCATCTACAATCATTAGGAAGAAATGCTTCCTGCCTAAAGAGGCTGAAAAAGGGCCAACTATGTCCATATAGACCCGCTGAAACATGTTGTTGGCACGGCGTTTCGCAATTTTGGCCTATTTGCTTCCTTACTTTTAGCTTCTTTGCAGATAGCACAGTCTAGGTGTGCTTTACATTTTCTAAGGTCTAAACCCTCAGTAAATAGTGGCATCTTGTCAATTACCTGGAAACTGAAGTGCCCTAGCTTTCTGTGTAAGATATGAACGCACTTACTATGAAGTGATTTTCCCTTAGAGGGCACTTTGTCACTGACCTTTTTGTTACCTTGAGATGTTTGAGATTCAATATCATTTTGGGTAGTCATTTCATCTATCTGCGCTCTGGCTTCCTTCTGCCTGTTGCTCCACTGCTCTAGAACCTTGGGCTTAACAAGTGGGATTAGGTATGGCAAATCATTAAACAGTTTTAAACTAGCAACAATAACATTTTGTTTTGTCACATAACCACCAGTTTCCTTGAGTTTAATATTAATACCATTTCCCCTGCATAACTTTGTGCTACTCAGCAAGTTATTGGTTATCTTTGATACAAACAGTACTCCCTCAATATCGCCAATCCCTTCAATATAAACTGTTCCCACTCCTTCAACAAGTACATTAGCACCTGTGGCAACTTTTACATTAGATAATGTTATCTAATGTAAAAGTTATTAGATATGTGAGGGAGTTTTGAATCTTGTAGTAAGTTAGCATATTTTAGCTTATGCTTGTTTAATGTTATACCCTGTTTTTGCTCTGGGAAGTCGGGAGGGTGTGGGGAGGGGGGGGTTGAAGGTTGTGCGGGGATAAAATTGTTGTCTAATTTTTAATAAAACTAAAAGATAGAAAAATGTATTAATAGAGAAGTAAGAAATGTGGGGAAATGTCATAATAAAGGAAATGATAATACTAAGATATGATAAATACTGGAGGAGTAAAAAGAAGACACAAAATATGTATTCAGAAGATACACTAAATGATTGATTATGTATTGTTTGTTTGCTTGTTTATAAAATAAAAAAAACTTTTTAAATAAAAAAAACATATCTCTTGAATTTTGGAGGTCAGATAGCCTCATTGTTATGAGGAGATTAGTGAGGGATTCATTTAAGTCATTTTCCTCAGTTAAAGCCTTTACGATACTGTATTTGGACTTTGCTGCTTCTTTGGGGTCAGGAGTTGCTTCAAGCAGAAGATCATAAGGGTCTTCTTCTGCTGTTACTTTGCCAATATTTTCCTCATAGTGAGAGGAAAAGTCAATTAGGGGCCTTTCAGGACTTGTGGCTACTGACCTGTATCCTGCAATTCACCCACTGGCTCCTCTTTCAGCATATTCTTTAGCGTCTTCATCAGAGCTGTCAAAATCAGCTGTTCTGCTGGTCGCGTTTGTTTCGTGGTTTTCTTGATGCTGGCTAGCCATCTGAATCCTCTGGGCTCTGGTTAATACTGGGGATTCACGGGTCCAAGTAATTTTCTTTTTAGTGACCCCTTTTATTTTAGATGACATATGTGAGCTTGCTAAAGATCATTAGACCACAACCATCCTCTTGCTACCAATTTGTTAGAAAAGTTTTAGTTTAGGTTGTAGAGGTCAATAAGATCTTGGAATGTCTCAGCAGCTACAATTAAGCCAGATTTCTTTTATCAAGAAAAACTTTGTTTATTTAAAACCAATAAATTATTTACATTTTAAATCACAGAACATTGTCACTTGGTCTTTATTTCTTAGGTAAATGTGCCTAGAGCATATTCCCTTCTTCTCTCTCTCCTCTTATTTTCCTCAAGTGTGTGACTAAAGGGGGTCATATTTATAGAGTGGCTAAGCCACTCCCTCTTCAGTTCCTTAGACAAAATGGAGGGAAAGTATAAACACAAAACCATCCTTCCAGTATAGACAGTGTAGTTCAGTGGCATTATTTTAGATTATTATCTGACATGGTGTGAATGTGTTTTAATGTTTTTAATTTTTAAATGTTTTTATAATGATTTTTTAAATGTATTGTAAACCGCCCTGAGTCTTCGGAGAAGGGCGGCATATAAATTGAATAAATAAATAAACAGAATGGCTGCAAAAGAAAAGAATGAAGGTGTTGCAATGGCAGTCAAAGTCCAGACCTCAACCCGATTGATGGAACTTCAAGAGAGTTGTGCATAAAAAAACACCCACAAACCTCAATGAACTTGTTAAGGATATTGGTGTTGTGTTACCAACCAGCAGAGTAAATGCACAAGGAAACGTTGCTGAGAGCAATGAATAAGAGTTATGCAAACTGGTTTATCAAAAGCTTACTTTATAGTAGAAAAACAGTCTCATAGTCTTTAAACAAATTCCAAGTCTTTGCCAGTAAATCAGTCCAGTAGTTACAGAATCTTCTTACCCAACAAACAGTAGTTGGTTAGAATAACAAACTCACTCTGGTTCACAAACCACGATGGTTGCAGATCCATCAAACGATGATTACAGATAACAACTCCTCTCAATGGTAGCATATCATCACAGCTTCATCATCATAGCAGACTGAATACGTTACAGTACCTTGCTTAAATACTCTCATAACCAGTCATTATGTAATTACAGCATGACTCAGCATTAAAGTCACATAATACATTTACAGCTTAAAGCTACAGTACACTTATATTGCCTGGACAACATAGTTAGGCTCAAACCATATCCTAACATTCTCCCCTTTGGACAGGTCAATATATACAGTTTAGATTCTTAATCCATAGCTTTCACAACACGTTCTATGTTCTATAGCACCTTGCACTTTGGTAAAATTATCAGCTATATTGTCTTCCGACATACAATATTCCAACTTAACCATGTTGCTTTGGATACACTGATGAACATTCAGATACCTAATGTCAGTATACTTCTAGTTTTAACTGCTAAATTTGTTGCCATTTTAATAGCAGCTTGGTTGTCCTCATGTATTACAATTGGATAATCCATCTTTAAACCAATATCCATCATTTGTTGTTTGTAATAAATTAAATCAGTACAAACTAGTGACAAACATGAGAACTCCGCCTCCATAGTCGAAAGACTAATATGTTTTTGACGAATTGACTTCCAGTCAATCAAACAATTGTCTAACATGATAGCTATACCCGATGTGGACTTTCTGGTGGTCACATCAGTAGCAAAACTGGCATCAGCATATGCACTTAATACTAAATCATTGTTAGGTTCCAGATACAATGCATCGTCATTTTCAGATATCTTAATATACGCTTTGCGGCCTGCCAATGCCTATCAGTTGGCTCTGCATTATATCTTGCTAATTGGTTTACTCCAAATGAAATATCAGGTCTTGACCAATTGCTTATATAAGATAGACTACCTATAAGAGACTGGTAGATCTCCTTACTAAATTTAGGACTTTGGATTTCTCCTTGTTGAAAATCCTGTGCCATAGGCGTTTTAGCTGGCTTACATAGCTCCATGCCATAACGTTTTAACATTTGGCTTATTTTGCTAGATTGAGATATTTTATAACCTCTAGCTGTTTGATTGATAGCTAAACCCAAATAATGCCTAATATTTCCTAAATTTCTAATCTTAAATTTGGTTTCTAACTGTTTAACAATATCTATGTCTTCCTTGTCAGTTTTAGTTACTATGGCTATATCATCTGTAAACAACAATAGAAATGATACTACACCATTATTTTCTCTTTTAAAGAGACATTTATCCGCTACACCTTCATGAAAACCGATCTTATTTAGCTCTTTAACTATACATTGGTTCCACTCAAACCCTGATTGTCTCAAACCATAAAGGCTTTTATTTAACTTCCAACAATCAGTGTGGTTTTGTGTTTCAACTCCTAAAGGCTTCCTCATATAGATGGTGTGTCTCAATGGAGCATGCAAGTATGCTGTCTCTACATCTATATGGTTAATACTATATTTATGCTTAACCGCCCACACTAGCATTGTTCTTAAAGTACTAGCACGTAAACTAGGTGCAAAAACCTCATCGAAATCCTTTTCGGTCTGAGAAAAACCTTGAGCTACAAGGCAAGCTTTATGGGTTACTGTGCCATCTATGCTTTTCTTAATTTTGTAAACCCATCTACAACCTATTAATTTTTCACCAGGTGGCAATTTCACAGTTTCGTAAACACCTAACTTGGTTAAAGAATTAATTTCCTTACTCATTGCCTCCTTCCAAGCATTCTGCTCCTTTTCAGGATAAAGCTTGATATCTTCATAACTTGAAGGTTCTATGTTCACCTGGCAAACTACGGTTGCTTTATATCGATCTGGCGGATGCCTTTCCCTAGTAGATCTCCTAGGTACAACAGGATTTACAGCAGATTGCTCATCTGACTCCTCCCCTAAAATTACCTCATCTAAACCTACTTCCTGTTCTTCCTCCTTTATAGAGGATTTTACATCATCTAAATCCTCAGGAATATCATCAGGAATATGATGCTCTACACTAACAGTATTATTATCATGTCTATAATCTGCACGCTCTAGTTTATCCCATCCTTCGTGCTCTAGAAATTTAGCACTTGCACTACAATATACATGAGTAGTTCCCTGTGCCCAAAATCTAAAAGATCTATGATTTGATTCATAGCCAACGAAAAACATTTTTCTGGCTCTCTGTTGATCCTTTCTCCTTAAACTAGATGGAATATGTACCCAAGCTGGGGTTCCAAATGTGTGTAAGTAACTAAGATTTGGTTTCCTCCCATGCCATAAGGTGAATGGTATTTCCCCTGTAGAGGAATGAAGCACGTTGTTTAACACATGGTTAGCACACATAACAGCCTCACCCCATAAAGTTTCAGGCAAACCAGAATCTGCCAACATAGTTCTAGTCATGGCTTGTAATGTCTGACCTCGTCTCTCAATATACGAATTGGGTTCTGGTCTGTACGGAGCAGACCGTTTATGCTGGATCCCTGCATCCTGCAAAAACTTTCCCAATCTTTGATTGGTAAATTCTGTACCATTATCAGTCACTAAGCATTTAACTTTAAATTTCTGTTTCCTTTCCACAAAACGTAGCCAGTTGTTAATATGCTGGAATGTTTCACTTTTTGTTTTCATTAGATAACAGAATCCGTATCTTGAATAATGGTCTACTATGCTCAGAATATAGCAGGCACCTCCTATGCTAGGTTTCTTGGGTCCAATTAGGTCTATAAACACTACCTCTAACGGATTTTTAGTTTTAAAACCATTAACACGGTTTGCTGGTATTACCCTACTCTTTTGCTGACTACAGGCATTGCAATTCAGATATTTACGACATGCATGTAGTTTTATCCCTTCAGATAACTGAACTGTTTTCTTTAACGTCCTGAAATTTAAATGCCCAAGTCTCCGGTGTAACAGATGAATACATTCATCATGTGGTTTAACATTCTTATAAACAGACTTAGATTTAGCCACCAATACTGGTTATCCCTTAAAACAAATAAATCATTTTCTAAACTTGCAATAAAACATTTATCATTTTTAAATGTAAATGTAAACCCAAATTTCAGTAATGATTTAACAGATAATAAATTGAATTTTAACCCAGGAATATATAACATAGGCAATGGTTCATTACTAAATGACCAACGAGCAACACCCTCTCCAGCTACCTTAACCTTCCAGCCATTTGCTAGTTTAACATGTTGGTTACTCTTCTCCATTTTAACAAAAAATTTTCTATTTCTAGAAATTGATTGAGAAGCACCACTGTCAACAACCCAACAATCCTGGTTAACATCAGTAGTTGAACTGGATATAGCTAAATTACAACCCTTCTTGGGTCTAGTATTGTTCCTAACAGGCATTTTCTTATTCTTACAATACTTAGCTATATGCCCTTTAGCCCCACAAGCAAAACAACGTTTTACAAAATAGGCAGTTGAGTACATTTTCTCTTCTTTTGGTTGTTGCACTCTCAACTGATCCCTTTATCTTCTTTTGGATTCTTCCAATAACCTACCGGTTATGCCAGCCAATGTCAGTTCATTTCTGGACAAAACCTCTAACGAAGAAACATAATTGTCATAGCTATCGTCCAATGAAGAAAGAATTATATAAACTTGTTGTAGTTCTGAGAAAACAAGTTCCTTTTCATGTAGCTCCTGGAAAATTCTGGTCATGGATTCCAAATGAGCCATCATATCTCCATCTTTAAGAAGATGTTTAAATAATCTCCTTGTGAGATAAATATGAGCACCCACAGAGTCACGAACATACAGTCTCTTCAACTTGGTCCAACACCTAGCAGCAGACTCTTCGCCACGAATATGGACAAGCTGCTGGTCACCCAGTGTTAGTCCAATAATGCAAAGAGCTCGTTCATTGTCTCTGTAGAACTTGGTTATTTTCTTTTCATCTTCCTCATCAGCAGGATCCCATGCTGTTACATCCGGTGGATTATTAACTATTTCCCACAGTCCTTCTCTAAGCAAGAGTAGTTTACATTTTGCAGACCAGGATACATAGTTTGTTCCATCCAGCCGGGTTATCATTGAAAAATTTGCTGCTTGTTCAAGTGCCATCTTCACTTGGATTGTTTATCACAAACACAGTTTGTACTATTCACATTAACTCTCAGTTTAGCTCTTAACAATCCTAGTTAGTTCTGGTTGGCTCTGGGCCCATAACCAATGTTAAGGATATTGGTGTTGTGTTACCAACCAGCAGAGTAAATGCACAAGGAAACGTTGCTGAGAGCAATGAATAAGAGTTATGCAAACTGGTTTATCAAAAGCTTACTTTATAGTAGAAAAACAGTCTCATAGTCTTTAAACAAATTCCAAGTCTTTGCCAGTAAATCAGTCCAGTAGTTACAGAATCTTCTTACCCAACAAACAGTAGTTGGTTAGAATAACAAACTCACTCTGGTTCACAAACCACGATGGTTGCAGATCCATCAAACGATGATTACAGATAACAACTCCTCTCAATGGTAGCATATCATCACAGCTTCATCATCATAGCAGACTGAATACGTTACAGTACCTTGCTTAAATACTCTCATAACCAGTCATTATGTAATTACAGCATGACTCAGCATTAAAGTCACATAATACATTTACAGCTTAAAGTTACAATACACTTATATTGTCTGGACAACATAGTTAGGCTCAAACCATATCCTAACAGAATTGAAGCAATGTTGTATGTTAGGATATGGTTTGAGCCTAACAATATGGAGAAAATCAATGTCTTTCAAGCCTGAAAAATATCTCAATCATACCTTCTGCACTAATGTTAATCAGGAATCTGATCAATTTGATGTTTACTCATATGTTGAGATGGTAAGGCTGAAGTTCAGGCCTCAACAGTCTCCTGAGGCCATGGAAACGTTCACAGGAAACCACTAGCCTGTCTGTTACGCACGTGACCAAAATCATAGAAGGCATGCTTGACTATTTTTATGATTTTTATTATTTCTATATTTCTATACTTTATCTGTCGTGTCTCAGCTGCTTCTTATGTAATGAAGCGAAAGCAAAGAAATGTATAAATATCTGCCTTTCACTATGCTCAGGGTTCCTTCCTTCTTAGGAGGAACCCAACTTTATTCAGCTGAAGAAATGCGTTGGCTTATCAACAAACACACTTGAACTCTTGTTTTACCTAGACAAACATGTCAATCTGCATGACACTAACTTTACAGATGTGGGGGCTTTAACTGACCAAATGAGGCCTAAAGCCTCTGCAAGATTTGAAGCACCAGTTATGCCCATGGAAGCCATGAACTCCAAGTAAAGGCAGAAAATGCTTTCCACAACCCCTTTGGTGACATCCCAATTGAAGTAGTCCTCACTTACTGACTGCAATTGGGACTGGCATCTGTGTCACTAAGCATTTTATCTCCAGCTCCTTTCTCCTGGCTTGGAACTGCACCAGATTTTTCTTCCTACAATTTATTTAGATTTTAATGTGTATGTATTATTTTCTGCCTCTAAGCTGCCCCCAGTTATGTCATGGTAAGGTTGGTGGCCAATACATTTTATAAATAAATAAATACAACTGAACAGTCAAAACATTCAATAACTGGTTTTTAAAAAGTGCTAGGTTAAGCACAGTTGAACCTGGTGAATACACGGATGGGGGCACTAATAGGAAAACACGATGCTTGTTAGCTAGAAATGGAAGCAAAACAACCCAGAAATGACTAGAGACACATAAATCCGATCTTGTTGCCCAGAAAACATCAGGTCCATAAGAGAAGAATTGAGTTGGGGGGACCTTGGAGGTCTTCTAGTCCATCCCCTGTTCAGGCAGGAGACCCTATTCCGTCCAGAACAAATGGCTGCCCAATCTCCCCTCAAAACCCTCCAGGGACGGAGCAGCCACAACCTCTGGAGGGAAGCCATTCCCAAAGAATCAACCTCCACTTGAAAGAGGCTTTTTCAAGCTTCCCACCAGCAGAAATTGCAGCCCCCAGTTTCCCAGCCTGCAGCACCAGTGGGCTTCCATTTGGGGAGGGAAGGAACCTGCAGCAGCAGCAGCTGAGAGGCTTCAGCCCAGTTGCTTCTCCGCTTCCAGGTCGTGGAGGGAACCGAACAGCCCGAGTTGTTTTTAAAAATAACTTTATTGTCATCGTACATATATGCATAGTATATCCATACAACGAAATTCACTTAACACCGAAAGACCAGGTCCAACACACATAACAATCCCCAAACCCACCACAAATTCCCCGCCCCTAAACCACCCAGACATCCACACAACAGACCAAGCAAGTAAAGATTTGCTCCCGGACTCTCCTGCCAGCTGCAGCCCTCCACTCACCTTCCAGCTGCTGCTTCGACCATGGGAAGAGCAGAAAAGCCGCTCTGCACTCCACTTTCCTCCTCTGATCCGGAAAGAGGAAGTTACTCTGTGCTTCTCCTCTCCTCCCATCATTTCTAGAAATTCAGTGTTGATGCCTTTCTAGGCACAGATGTTGCCTGACCGCCATCTAGCGACAGGAGGTGGAAAAACACGTGTGTCCCTTCAAGGCGTTTGGAAGATGTTTCCATTGATTATATGGCAACAGGTCCTTTTCGACTCCTAGCGATCGCCCTTTGCAACTGAGCCAAGTCAAAAAGTGAAACGTGACGCTACCTATCTTCGTTTTTGGTACCTATGGGTCGTCTTGATGCCTGGCCTTGCACTTTCCTTGGCAAGGGTGTTTGGGAGGGGGTTCCCCTCCTTTCCTGCTTCCTAAGCTTGAGAGGACTGGCCAAAGTTGAGCAGATGGTTTTGCTCTTCAGGTGGGACTGGAACTGAGCGTTTCTCTGTCTCTAACCTGGTGCCTTCACCAGTACACCAAACTGGATCTTCTTCCTCCCCATAAAAAACACCCATTGACCTGTTCCTGCTGCTCCCACAGCAAATTCAAGGCTGCAGCTTTCAAAATCAATGAATCAATGAACAGATAAGAGTTGGAAGCAGGGCCGGATTTAGATTGAAAGAGGCCCTAGGCTATTCCACTTATGAGGCCCTTTCACCAGTGGTGGGATTCAATTTTTTTAACAACAGGTTCTGTGGGCGTGGCTTAGTTGGGGGTGTGGCTTGGCAATCATGTGACTGGGTGGGCGTGGCTAGCTGGTCACATGACTGTGTAGGCGTGGGTAGCTCGTCATGTGACCGGGTGGGCATGGCTATGTGCATAGGGACTACTCAGAGGGCTGAAAAAAGTCATTTCTGACTGGGCCTCGCACTTTTGACCGGTCCTCACACTTATGACCATCCTCACATTTATGCCCGTGCAGCTTTCTTAACAACCATGTCACTCATTTCACAACTGCTTCTCTTCACCATGGTGACAAGATAGGGCAAAAACGTAAAATGTGAGGACAGTCGTAAGTTCGAGGACTGGTCAAAAGTGCGAGGACCAGTCAAAAATAACTTTTGTAGCCCTCTGAGTAGTCCATATGCACAAAAGGACTACCCGGAGGGCTGAAAAAAGTGATTTCTGACAGGTCCTCGCACTTTTGACCGGTCTTCGCACTTATGACTGGTCATCATTTATGCCCATTGTAGCATTCTTAACAACCATGTCACTCATTTCACAACTGCTTCTCTTCACCATGGTGACAAGATAGGGCAAAAACGTAAAATGTGAGGACAGTCGTAAGTTCGCGGACTGGTCAAAAGTGCGAGGACCAGTCAGAAATAACTTTTTCAGCCCTCTGAGTAGTCCATATGCATAAAAGGATACAGCAATAGAGAGGGATGAAGGAAGGGAAGGGAAATTAGAGTAGGAGTGAGGGTAAGAGAGGGAGGAAGAGAGGAGGAGAAGGAGAAAGGAAGAGGAAGTAGGGAGGAGAAGAAGAGGGGGAGGAAGAGAAAGTAAGAAGGAAAGAAAAGAGAGGTGGTAGGTTTGAGGAGAAAGATTGCTGTACAATAAAAAAGACGAAAGGGAAGAAAGCCAACCCCAAACAAATATAAAGATATTAAGATAAAGAATGAATTGTTAAACTTTAAAGAATAAAAGAAAACAAATATGAATAAATAACAATAATTAGAAACACACACACAAACATACAATGTATTTTCTTTGAACAGAGTATTTGGCCGGTTCACAAATTTAAACAGTGTTTAGTCATTTCAATTAAATTTACAATTTCTATATTTCCTTTTTGCCATATTTATTCCTCATCTATTTTTGTAAAAAACCAATATTACCCTTCATCCTCATCTCTAATCTTAATCAAATTCAATTTTTCCCTTCTATTCTATATTATACCCCTTCCCATTGTCATCTATTTTTATATCCATCCTCACATTGGTTAATTATGTAATATTAGTTGTTTAATATAAATTCAACATTTTAATATAAATCAATTAGTTATATAACTACCTTTTTTGTATATTAATCAATATGAACATGAATATTCCAATTATTTCCATGCAATCCAATTTCTTACAAATCAATTAATTATATTTACCAATAATAATAAACCAAATAATTTCCCCCATATATTCCTCCAAACCACAACTTAACCATTTCTGCTTTCAACACAATATACAATTAATAGTATCTCAATTATTACAATTCCCTAGTTAAATAGAGCTTTTTTTCTTTTGTGTTTTAAAATCCTGAACTCTCCTCTTTTTCCCTAAATTTCCCATTGTTTGCACGTACCTTTTTTGGTGAGGAAAAAGAAAAGAATTCTGCCTGCCTAATTTTCCAACCTTGCAGCAACAGCAAAGCAGTTTCAGTTTCGTTTCTTTGCAAGGAAACAGAAGAGCCCTGAGCAAAACAGCCGAGACAAATCAGCTGAGAGCCGGGAGGCCAATTAGCCTATGCTGAAGCTCCGTGGGCCAATAAAATTACAAAAAAAAAAACACCGAACCCTTTGTTAAATTGCTCGCCCCCCCACCCCCAGAATCCCACCACTGTGTAGGCCCCTCTTGATCTTGAGGCCCTAGGCTGAAGCCTAGTTAGCCTATAGGAAAATCCGGCCCTGGTGATGGCTAACCTTTTTGCCGTCACATGCCAAAGGCGGGGGTCGCATGGGGGGGTCACGCATGTGCGTGCCCACACCCATAATTCAATGTGCCTCACCCCCACTGCGCATGCACGCACAACCCCCACCCCGCACTCCCCCCACTTTTGGCACATGATGGCACAGTGGGCCCGGTAGGCCTGTTTTTCGCTCTCCTCAGGCTCCAGAGGCTTTCTTGGAGCCTGGAGAGGGTGAAAATGGCCTCCCCCCTCCCTGGAGGCTCTCTGGAGGCCAGAAACAGCCCTTTTCCCGACTTCCAGTGGGCTCAGAAGGCCCGAAAATCAGGTGGCCAGTGTACACATGCATGCTGGAGCTGAACTAGGGCAATGCTCGTGTGCCCACAGATATGGCTCCTCGTGCCACAGGTGGCACACGTGCCATAGTTTTGCCATCATGGCCCTAGAAGATAGGCTCAAGATCTAGATGGATTTTGACAAACTTGAACACTGGGCCCTATCTAACAAAATGAAATTCAATGTAGAGAAAAGTAAAGTCTTACACTTAGGTAAGAAAAACCAAAAGTACACATATAAAGTGGGTGAAACCAGGTTTAATAGCAGTGACTGTGAGACAGATCTTGAGAGTCTTAGTGGACAACCAGCTACATATGAGCCAGCAGTGTGCAGCGGCAGCAAAAAAGCCAATGCAATCCAAAATTGCATTAACAGAGGGATACAATCAAGATCAAGTGAGGTACTAATACCACTCTATAAAGCCTTAGTAAGACCACACCTAGAGTACTGCATCCAGTTTTCGCCACACTATAAAAAAGATGTTGAGACTCTAGAAAAAGTGCAGAGGAGAGCAACCAGGATGATTAGGGGACTGGAGACTAAAACATATGAAGAACGGTTACAGGAACTGGGCATGGCTAGTCTAGTGAAGAGAAAGACCAGGGGAGACAAGATAGCAGTCTTCCAATATTTGAGGGGCTGCTACAGAGAGGAGGGGGTCAAGCTATTTTCCAAAGCTCCAAGGAGAGATTCAACCTAGAAATAAGGAGGAACTTTCTAACAGTGAGAACAATCAACCAATGGAACAGCTTTGCCTTTGGAAGTTGTGGGAGCTTCATCACTTGAGACTTTCAAGAAAAGGTTGGACTGCCATTTGTCAGAAATTGTGTATGGTCCCCTGCTTGAGTTGGGGGGGGGCAGGGTTGGACTAGATGACCTATAAGGTCCCTTCCAACTCTGTTAATCTGTTAAAAAGATTATTCACAAGTGGGAAATATTCAAGACAGTTGCCAATCTTCCCAGAACTGGACATCCAAGAAAATTCACCCCAAGGCCAGACCATGCAATGGCCAGAGAAATTACTAAAAAAACAAAGAGTTATATCTCAGACTCTACAGGCTTCATTTAGCATTTTAAATGTTAAGATTCATGACAGCGAAATTAGAAAAAGACTGGAGAAATATGGTTTATTTGGAAGGGTTGTGAGGAGAAACCCTCTTCTCTCTAAAAAGGTCATAGAAGCAAGGCTGAGGTTTGCAAAGTTGCATCTGAACAAATCACATGACTTCTGGAACACTGTCCTTTGCACAGACCAGACCAAAGTGGAGTTGGTGGCCGTAATGCAGTGACGTGTTTGACGAAAACAAAACACAGCATATCAGCACAAGCATCTTATGCAAACCATCATGCACGGTGGTGGAGGGGTTCTTGCTGCTAAAGGTGGTTCTACAAATTATTGAATCATACTTTTTTTACATATGACTTCTCCGTTTTGGCTTTCTTTTTATAAATTAAAAGATGACCTGATGTAAGTCAAGAAGAGTGTACTTTTTTTTCACATGACTGTTTATGTGGAAGTCCTGGGGAGAGATTACGCATTTGGAGATATATACATTCAGAGAGAAATAATACAGACACCTAAAATATGGAGAAAATCAATATCTTTCAAGCCTGAAAAATATCTCAATCATACCTTTTGTGCTAATGTTAATCAGGAACCTGATGAATTTGATGTTTGCTCATATGTTGAGATGGTAAGGCTGAAGTTCAGGCCGCAACAGTCTCCAGAGGCCATGGAAAGGTACACAGGAAACCACTAGCCTGTCTGTTAGGTACGTGACCAAAATCACAGAAGGCATGCTTGACTATTTTTATGATTTTTATTATTTCTATATTTCTATACTTTATCTGTCGTGTCTCAGCTGCCTCTTATGTAATGAAGCGAAAGCAAAGAAATGTATAAATATCTGCCTTTCACTACGCTCAGGGTTCCTTCCTTCTTAGGAGGGACCCATCTTTATTCAGCTGAAGAAATGCGTTGGCTTATTAACAAACACACTTGAACTCTCTTTTATTTTATTGAGCCACACCTGACAATCTGCATGACACTAACTTGACAGATGTGGGGGCTTTAACTGACCAAATGAGGCCTAAAGCCTCTGCAAGATTTGAAGCACCAGTTATGCCCATGGAAGCCATGAACTCCAAGTAAAGGCAGAAAATACTTTCCATAACCCCTTTGGTGACATCCCAATTGAAGTAGTCCTCACTTAGTGGCTGCAGTTGGGATTGGCATCTGTGTCACTAAGCATTTTATTTCCAGCTCCTTTCTCCTGGCTTGGAACCGCACCAGATTTTTCTTCCTACAATTTGTTTAGATTTTAACGTGTATGTATTATTTTCTGTCTCTAAGCCGCCCACAGTTATGTCATGGTAAGGTTGGTGGCCAATACATTTTATATCTGTTCCATCCAGAACAAATGGCTGTCCAGTCTCCCCTCAAAACCCTCCAGTGACGGAGCAGCCACAACCTCTGGAGGGAAGCCATTCCCAAAGAACCAACCTCCACCTGAAAGAGGCTTTTTCAAGCTTCCCACCAGCAGAAATTGCAGCCCCCAGTTTCCCAGCCTGCAGCACCAGTGGGCTTCCATTTGGGGAGGGAAGGAACCTGCAGCAGCCGCAGCTGAGAGGCTTCAGCCCAGTTGCTTCTCCGCTTCCAGCCCAAGTTGCTCCCGGACTCTCCTCCCACCTGCTGCCCTCCACTCACCTGGCAGCTGCTGCTTCCACCATGGAAACAGCACAAAAGCCGCTCTGCACACCAACTTTCTCCCATCAGTCATTCAGGAAGAGGAAGTTCCTATGCGCTTTCCTCTCCTCCCATCCTTTCTAGCAATGCATACTCAATGGTTTAAAACTCCTTTTTTAAGCACAATCACGGATGGCACCACTGTATTGATGGCTTTCTAAGCACAGACGTTGCCTGATCGCCATCTAGCGACAGGAGGTGGAGAAACACCCCTGTCCAGTTTCCACCAAGGCTTTCGACTCCTAGCAGCTGACCTTTGCAACTGAGCCAAGTGAAAAAGTGAAACGTGACACTATTTAGCTTCGTATTTGGTGCCTTTGGGTCAGTCTTGATGCCTGGCCTTGCAGTTTCCTTGGCAAAGGTTTTTGGAAGGTGTTCCCTCCTTTTCCTGCTTCCTAGGCCTGCTTACTTCCCTCCATGTGGGGATAGCTCCATTGAGGATTACCCTTTGAATAGGATTTGTCAAGCAGTTAGAAACTCACTTTTTGGTGGTTGGCAAGAAATAGGCATATCGATGGCATTTGCCGCCGGCCAGACTTGCCAAAATGTTCCCTGGAACATCCTCAACCTGTGGGAAATGTGGCATTAAAGAAGGTACATATTTCCACCAATGGTGGACCTGTCGAGAGGCAATGAAATTTTGGAAGATTATTCAGAAGTGGTTTAATGAGATCTTGGGGCAACATATACAACTGTGTCCTAATTTTTATTAGGGATAAGACCCGTAAACATTAATAGAATGGCATGGTACCTGTTGCTACACATAACAACAGCTGCAAGATTGGCATGGGCCCAATACTGGAAGATGGATGTTAGCCCACCCGAACAAGTAATAATTCAGAAAATAATGAATTGTGCGGAATCGGATCAGCTTACTATGATGCTGAAAGGACGAGGGGACACAGACTATTATATATCCTGGAGTCAATGGTATAAATGGATTTCAAATAGAGCTGTAAATAGAGATATTAGATAAATATGTTATTTGGTATATGTAATAGACTTTTGCAGGCTACCCTATATATGTAATGGGACAAGTTTATTTCCTTCTCGCGTTGTGATGTAGACCACTATAGAGTTAACATTTGTTGGATGTATAAGACAAAATAAATAAATAAAAAAAAGAAGTAGGTTGTGATCTACTTTATCAAATGCTTTACTGAAATCTAAGTATACTATGTCTATAGCATTTTTCTGGTTCACTAATTTAGTCCCTTTGTCAAAGAATGAAATAAAGTTTGTTTGGCATGATCTGTTTTTGATCAACCCATGTTAGCCACTGGTTATAACTTGTTTACTTCTGGGTGTTCACAGATTTGTTGCCTGGATATGTTTTCCAAGATATTACCAGGTATTAATGTCAGGCTGATCTGTCTGTAATTTCCTGAATGAGTTTATTTTACCTGTTTTGAAGATGGGAACCACATCGGCTCTTTTCCAGTCCTCAGTTACAGGTAATCCTGAATTTACAACCACAATTGAGTCCAAAATTTATGTTGTTAAGTGAGGAATTTGTTAAGTGAGTTTTGCCCCATTGTACTACTTTTCTTCACTCATTTGTTAAGTGAATCCTTGCTATTGTTAAATTAGTAATATGATTATAGCACAGTCGTTAAGTGAATCTGATTTCCCAATTGACTTTGCTTCTCAGTAGGTCACAAAAGAGGATTACATGACTCTGGAACACTGCAACAGTCATAAATGTGAATCAGTTGAGCATCCAAATGTAAATGACATGACCATGGGGATGCTACCGTGTTTCCCCAAAAATGAGACCCTGTGTAATTTTTTTTTTGAACCCCGAAATAAGGGCTTGGCCTAGTTTTCAGGTGGGTCTTATTATTTTCAGGATGCAGGACGCCCTGGGCAGCTGCATCCGCCTGGCAGCCGGACAAGTGCAACTTGGCTGGCCTGGCCATGGCCATCACTCCCTGCCCGCGGTTGAACTTGGCCCTCAGTGGGCTGGCCAGAGCCTCCACAGGCAGTGGCAGCAGCAACACCCACAGCGCCTCAGCCATTGCTGCTGAGAGACTCGTGCCCAGGTGCGGGACGCCCCAGGCCTGCTGGGTGTTGTAGGTCTGCGCGACTTCCAGCCGTGCGCCCCATCTTGTAGCCGCTGCCCCGCCCTCACCAGAAGTGTCCATGCTGACTTCTGCCTCTCTCTCTCTCTCTCTCTCTCTCTCTCTCTCTCTCTCTTCACAGCACAGACAACCCATC
Organism: Pantherophis guttatus; assembly: GCF_059756535.1. Lineage (NCBI taxonomy): Eukaryota > Metazoa > Chordata > Lepidosauria > Squamata > Colubridae > Pantherophis > Pantherophis guttatus. The sequence continues at coordinate 264,229,095 of NC_142064.1, forward strand.
TAGGATTGTAAGGCTGAAGGCTCCGGAGGGAGCATTTTGGAGATGTGTGTCTGTGCTGCGATGTCTGTGCTCAACCAATAAATGCTCGGTCTTGCACAAAAAAATCAAAACATAAAATACAAATTAGATGGACATGGAAAAGAAAAATGTCAAGGAAACAATTGGTCCATTGTTGGGAGAAAGTGGCAAGAAGGTGACAATCAACAGGGACAAAGCAGTACTACTTAACTCCTTTTTTGCATCTGTCTTTACACAAAAGGAAAAAACAGTCCAACCTATCAAAAACAGATTAGGAACACAAGTTAAAGTAGGGGAAAAAATGGTAAGTGAACACCTGCCTACCCTAAACGAGTTCAAATCACCAGGACCGGATGGATTATACCCCAAGGTTCTGAAGGAACAGGCAGACGAGATCTCAGAACCACTGAACTATATCTTTCAGAGATCCTGGAGCACAGGATTTTCCAGCCAGAGGACTGGAAAAGAGATGATGTAGTTCCCATCTTCAAAAAAGGGAAAAAAATAGATCCAGGAAACTATCAGCCTGACCTCAATACCAGGGAAGATTCTGGAAAAGATCAAGCAATGAATCAGCGAACACCTAGAAGCAAACAAAGTAATAACCAAAAGGGTTTGTCAAAAACAGATCATGTCAGACTAATCTTATTGCATTCTTTGACAAAGTGACAAAATTAGTGGACCAGAGGAATACTGTCGATATAATTTACTTCGACTTCAGTAAGGCATTTGATAAAGTGGACCATAACCTACTACTAGATAAAGTAGAAAAATGTGGGTTAGACAGCATCAGCACCAGATGGATTTGTAACTGGCTGATCAACTGCATTCAACGTGTAGTCCTCAATGGAACTGCATCTACATGGAGGGAAGTATGCAGTGGAGTACCCCAAGGCTCTGTTTTAGGCCCAGTACTCTTCAACATCTTCATCAATGACGAGGGGATAGATGGGGAACTCATCAAATTTGCAGATGACACCAAGCTGGTAGGAATAGCCAACACTCCAGAAGATAGGCTTAAGATACAGAAGGATCTTGACAGACTTGAACAATGGGCGCTATCTAACAAAATGAAATTTAATGGTGAAAAAAGCAAGGTTCTTCATTTAGGCAAGAAAAATAAAACACACAGGTTCAATATATGTGATACCTCGCTCAACAGTAGTAACTGTGAGAGGGATTTTGGAGTCCTTGTGGACAACCATTTAAATATGAGCCAGCAATGTGCAGCAGCTGCCAAAAAAGCCAACATAGTTCTAAGCTGCATAAACAGAATCAAGATCACGTGAAGTGTTAATATAATGCCTTGGTAAGGCCACACTTGGAATACTGCATTCAGTTTTGGTCGCCACGATATAAAAAAGATGTGGAGACTCTAGAAAGAGTGCAGAGAAGAGCAACAAAGATGATGACGGGACTGGAGGCTAAAACATATGAAGAACGGTTGCAGGAACTGGGTATGTCTAGTTTAATGAAAAGAAGGACTAGGGGAGACATGATAGCAGTGTTCCAATATCTCAGGAGCTGCCACAAAGAAGAGGGAGTCAAACTATTCTCCAAAGCACCTTAGGGTAGGACAAGAAGCAATAGGTGGAAACTAATCAAGGAGAGAAGCAACTAATCAAGGAGAGAAGAAATTTTCTGACATTTAGAACAATCAGTGGAACAACTTGCCGCCAGAAGTTGCCAATGCTCCAACACTGGAAGGTTTTAAGAAGGCGTTTGATAACTATGGGTACAGAGATGAGACTGGCTCCTGAGACATCTTCTGCAGGATCCCCGTCAACCCTGGCAGTGCCCTGGGATAGCTCGCTGAATTAACAAGACGACAGCAGAGAAATACATTTATCTGAAATTTAAATCATAGGGCACATAACAAGAAAATGTGTCAGGGAGAATACATACCTATGTTATGACCTATCACCACTTAGCTTCAGTGTGAGGAATTTCAATCACTCACAACTTGACTTCTCCCTGGTGGCACTGGATTTTTTTAACAGCACAACTAATAGTCAGGAATGATGGGAGTGTAGTGCAGTAGCCACTGGAGGGCCATCACATCCTTATTACTGAACTACAGTTTTTACCACAACCCCTGAATCTGTCTTTCTTCCTATCATTCTTCCTTCCCTTCCTCCCTCTTTCTCTCTCTCTCTCTCTCTCTGTCCGGGGACGGGGGAAGGAACCCCTGAACTGGTGCTAGATGGTGGGAATCTGACATCCAGAGGCTGATGAGCCGAATGCTGATGATCAGCCGGTCGGCAGAGACCCAAAGATCACCTGGCTGGCGGGGAGGCAGGGCATCACAAAACAAGCAGCCTGCAGTATCTGCAGGAAGACTGACATCTGGGAGGCGAAAATGAGCCGACACTGCTGTTGTCAGGGGAGAGTGGGGCAGGGTCACATTGTGGCTCCACGTCATAATGGGCTCCAGGAAGAGGAGACCCCATTGTGAAACACGCCCTCCACTGCCCACCCTCCCCCTTACCTTTGTGCTAAGCATACACCCGTGCATTGAAAGATAAGGGCGACTGCTAGAGAAGGGGCGATGCGGGTGGCACAGCCAGCCACGCAAAGAATGGCTGGTAGGGATGGGGCTAGGGGCACAGCGCAATCCCACCACTACGCGGGCCCGATATATTACTTCAGCAGGCCATATCCATCCCATGGGCCGTACTTTGAGGACCTGTGTACTAAAAGGTCAGGTCCTGTCCTTAGATTTTGGGTGGGGAAATGTAAATTTTAATCCCATTAATTGGCATTCTAGGTGTTTTGTTTGTGAATAGGCTGTCCTAGATTTCTTAATGGACACAAAATATCCATCTCTAAAAATTTCAGGTATCTGCTGGAAACTGTTGTGGCTGCTTTCTGCCTTTGCTAGTATTTTTTCCCTCCATTTCTCCTTTGGGAAAATAAAATATTCTGCCTCTTTTTAATATTCCCTAAAATATTTCATTCTTTGGATGGAGGGGTGTGTCTGTCGTGATTACTCCATACAATACACTCATACTTTTTGATCTAACTTTAAAGCAAAGGGAGGATGTTAATTGATGAAATGATTCCAAGAGCTTCAGCGGCATTAAAGGACAGGGTTTCGGTTGGAGGCTTTTAAGAAGAGACTGGACAGTCTCTTGTCTGAAATGGAATAGGGTCTCCTGTCTTGACCGGTGGATTGGACTAGACCACCTCTAAGGTCGCTTCCAACTCTGATACCGCAATTCAGCCCAAAATTTCACTGTTGCTAAGTGAGACATCTGTTAAGTGAGTTTTGTCCCATTTTACAACTTTTCTTGCCACAGTTGTTAAGTGAATCACTGAAGTTGTTAAATTAGTCACGCGGTTGTTAATTGAATCTGGCTTCCCTGTTGACTTTGTTGGTCAGAAGGTGACAAAAGAGGATCACATGAGTCTGGGACACTGCAACCATCATAATTATGGGTGTTTTGCTAAGCACCTGAATTTTGAACATGTGACCATGGGGTTGCTGCAGTGGTTGTGTGAAAAACAGTCAAGAGAATCACAGTGAAGCCACCCTCATAGGAAGGAGAGCCAGTTTTAAATCATGTACCACAAATGGAATAAAATCTGGGGAGAAAAGGAAAATGTAGCAACTGACATGTTTCAATCAAATTGCTTCTTTTGGCTTTTTAACCATGAAGGTCACCTGCAGGGCAGAACAGCCTTTACATCTGAAATTTTACATTGCTTTTCTCACTGCCCTAAACTCCCCCAATATATTTGCTATTCATACGGTTTCTTCCACTTGGGTGCCTCATTCTTGACACAACCTGAACAGACGTACTTGGTGCACTGAATTCCTGGAACTGTTAGGAAAAGATAAACTTTGAACCCCCTCTGTCTCTCTTCTCCTCTTGCTTTCTCCTTATATGTGGAGCCACAATCTATAGTCTCAGGGCTCCAATCCCCAAGAGATGCTGGCTGGAGAATTCTAAGGCTGAAAATCTTGGGGGCACACAGGGAGAAAAAGGCTGGGATTCCTGGCACATAGCATTTCTATCATCCACCATCACAAAAATGCAAAGAACATTCCCAAAAAGATTTTTACATAATTGCCAAATTTCTACAAAAATAAATATCCACCAACTTCTTATGCTGAAGGCCAGATAGCCATTATCAAAGTAATATGTTCCATTTTTTCTTTCCTCTGCACCATTACATATTTCCTACAAAAAATCAGGCAAATTCTATTTAATTTAATCAATTTAAATAGTCAATTTCTCAGCTGGACTTACACTGGGACACTAGAAATGAAATTCAACCCTTCTCTACATTAATCGCTTGGGGCCTCAGGAGATTTTTTGTGTGCAATAAGGGTGGAACGTTTCCTGAAGCATCGTCCACACAAGGGGCATTAAAATGATTTCTCCCCTTTGTGTATAAGTACATGATTTATAAGGTTAACCTTAGTACTGGGATCATTCCCACAGTCTGGACACTCATATAGTTTCCCTCCTGTGTGAGTGCTTTGGTGTTGAACTAGGCTGAAATTCTGACGGAAACTTTTCTCACAGTCAGGACATTCAAATGGTTTCTCTCCTATGTGAATCCTCTGGTGGCCAACGAGGTTGGAATGCTGATGGAAACTTCCCACAGTCAGGACATTTAAAGGGTTTTTCTCCTGTGTGAATTCTCTGGTGTGTCACGAGGCTGAAATTGGTACTGAACCTTTTACCACAATCGGGACATTCAAAGGGTTTTTCTCCTGTGTGAGTCCTCTGGTGTTTCACCAGGGTGGAATTCGTACTGAAACCTTTACCACAATCAGAACATTCAAACGGTTTCTCTCCTGTGTGAGTCCTCTGGTGTTGAACCAGGTTGAAATTCTTACTGAAACTTTTCCCACAGTCAGGACATTCAAAGGGTTTTTCTCCTGTGTGAGTCCTCTGGTGGTCGATGAGGTTGGAATAATGACTGAAACTTTTCCCACAGTCAGGACATTCAAAGGGTTTTTCTCCTGTGTGAATACTCTGGTGTTTCACCAGGCTGGAATTCTGACTGAAACTTTTACCACAATCAGGACACTCAAAGAGTTTCTCTCCTGTGTGAGTCCTCTGGTGGCTGATGAGGTTGGAATGCTGACGGAAACTTTTCCCACAGTCAGGACATTCAAAGGGTTTTTCTCCTGTGTGAATTCTCTGGTGTGTCATGAGGCTGAAATTGGTACTGAAATTTTTACCACAATCGGGACATTCAAAGGGTTTTTCGCCTCTGTGAATTCTCTGGTGTTGAACCAGGTTGCAATTCTGACGGAAACTTTTCCCACAGTCAGGACATTCAAAGGGTTTTTCTCCTGTGTGAGTCCTCTGGTGTTTCACCAGGCTGGAATTCTGACTGAAACTTTTACCACAATCAGGACATTCAAAGGGTTTCTCTCCTGTGTGAATCCTCTGGTGTTTTATGAGGTGGGAATTCTGACTGAAACTTTTCTCACAAACAGGACATTCAAATGGTTTCTCTCCTGTGTGAATCCTTTGGTGTTTCACTAGAGTGGAATTGTTACTGAAACTTTTCCCACAGTAAGGACATTCAAATGGTTTCACTCCTGTGTGAGTCCTCTCGTGTGTCACCAGGCTGGAATTCTTACTGAAACTTTTCTCAGAACCAGGACATTCCAACGGTTTCTCTCCCTTATGAGTGCTCTGGTGTGAAACGAGGTAAGAATTTTGACTTAAACTATCCCCAGAGTTAAGACATTTAAAGGGTTTGTCTCCTGTGTGAATCCTCTGGTGTATCACAAGGCTGGAATTCTGACTGAAACTTTTCCCAGAAACAGGACACTCATACGGTTTCTCTCCTGTATGAATCCTCTGATGTTGAATCAGGCTGGAATTCTGATAGAAACTTTTCCCACAGTCAGGACATTCAAAGGGTTTCTCTCCTGTGTGAGTCCTCTGGTGTTTCACCAGAGTGGAATTGTTACTGAAACTTTTCTCACAATCAGGACACTCAAAGGGTTTCTCACCTGTGTGAGTCCTTTGGTGTGTCACCAGGCTGAAATGCCGACTGAAGCTTTTTCCACAATCAGGACACTCAAAGCGTTTCTCTCCTGTGTGAGTCCTCTGGTGGCTGATGAGGTTGGAATGCTGACGGAAACTTTTCCCACAGTCAGGACATTCAAAGGGTTTTTCTCCTGTGTGAATTCTCTGGTGTGTCATGAGGCTGAAATTGGTACTGAAATTTTTACCACAATCGGGACATTCAAAGGGTTTTTCGCCTCTGTGAATCCTCTGGTGTTGAACCAGGTTGCAATTCTGACGGAAACTTTTCCCACAGTCAGGACATTCAAAGGGTTTCTCTCCTGTGTGAGTCCTCTGGTGTTTCACCAGAGTGGAATAGTTACTGAAACTTTTACCACAATCAGGACACTCAAAGGGTTTCTCGCCTGTGTGAGTCCTCTGGTGTCTCACCAGGTTGGAATTCTGACTGAAACTTTTCTCACAATCAGGACACTCAAAGGGTTTCTCGCCTGTGTGAGTCCTTTGATGTGTCACCAGGCTGAAATGCCGACTGAAGCTTTTTCCACAATCAGGACACTCAAAGGGTTTCTCTCGTGTGTGAATCCTCAGGTGTATCACCAGGTTGGATTTATCACAGAAACATTTCTCACAATCAGGACATTCAAACGGTTTCTCCTTGGTGTGAGTCCATGTTGCCATGCTTCCTAAAGCATTTACTGCATTGGGACCACTTGTAGGGCTTCTCTCCTGTGTGGGTCCTTCCAAGAACCACAATGGAGGTGTTCTGATCAGAGGTTTTGCCACATTTAGAGTATTGTATGGCTTTTCTCCAGTCGGGATCCTCTCAGGCATAATCAGCTGTGATTTGCAAGTTGTATCTTTCCCACAACCGGCACATCTATGGAGCTTTTCCACAACTCATATTCCTTTGGAGATCAAAAATATGGATGATCCCTTGTTTAGCAGTGTTTTTATTCAAGCCATTTTCTTCCTCCCAGAGTGGGCCTGCAACTCTGTCTGCTCTACGTGGCTTTCCAATTGACCTTTTCCTCCCCAGTAACTTCTAGTTATTTCCCTCTTTTGCCCAATGGAAAAATAATCTCCCTTGACTTTTCATGTAATGTATGCTTGAATTTCACACTCTGCTTTTCCCAGCTAGAAATCTCTTCTTGATTTTCTCTCGTTTTCCTCTCACTTGCTGAGGAAGATTAAGAATTGTGTGGCTCTCTGAAGGAAATGGAAGCTATATTGATTTTTGGACTGACTTGCTTTGGTGTTCAATGTTGCTTGTTATCCTCAGTTGTCCAGAGTGCTCATTGCCATCTTCTTTGTCTATAAGATTCAAATAAAAATGTATCTTTAATTGTGCATGAAATGATTGCAGAAGATGAGAAAAAAAGAAATAGGGTTACATTACAATGAAAAAGCAAACATGCCATAATACTCAAAGAAGCTCTTACATTAATCATGACACATGGAAGACTACCCAGATCCAAGTTTGAATATCCATTCAATGATGAAATTCCCTTGTTGACTGGGTCAATCACAAATTCTTAGCAATGCAAATGGTTGTTTTCACATACAGTCAAGAGAAAAAGAAGTACCGTATTTTTCAGAGTATAAAACGCACCTTTTTCCCCCCTAAAAGGGGGTGAAAATTCAGGTGCATCTTATACACCGAATGTAGCCCTGCCCACCCACTGGTCCCCACCCTTTGGCCTGTGCCTTGCAGCAGTTACCTCCTTGCAAGCAAACAGCAAGAAAAAACAGCTCCTTTCAGCTTCAGCATAGACTAATTAGCACAAGTTGATTAGATCGGCCTCCCGACTCTCAGCTGATTTGCTCTCAGCTGTTTTGTGCAGGGCTCTGCTGCTTGCTGCAAAGAGGTAAATTGCTGCAGATTTTTTTTCCTTGTGCTAATCAAGCTATGCTGAAAACGAAACTGAAAGTAAAGCAGGGTGTTTGCTGTAATGAGGCAAAATTAGGCAGAGGCGGAGGCAGATTTCTTTTTCTTCTTTTTCCTTACCAAAAAAGGTAGGTGCAAACAATGGGAAATTTAGGGCAAAAGAGTAGAGTTCAAGATTTTAAACACAAAAGAAAAAAAGGAGAAAGCAAAAAGCAAAAATAAAAAATAAAAATGGGAAGGGAGAAAAAGAAAAAGAAATGAAAGAGAAAAATGTTATACATATTTAGAATTTAAATATGAATAGTAGTAAGAAATAAATGGGAAAGCATGATTGTAAAAATGAAATGAATAATAATTGGAATATTTGTCTTTGTATTTTTGAAATCTAGACAATAAGTTTTTCTTTTTTAGAAATATGAAGAAGTATAAACTGTAACAATTGAAATATGTTTAATGTTATATGGTGGTGAAAGTAAAAAAGATTAAATTATAGCTTGGATAACAGCTAGAACATTTTTAAATTTAATTAGGGAAATTGTGATGATTGAAATATTTTTAATTATATATTGTGATGAAAGTAGAAATGATTAAGTTGTAGTTTGGAAGATTATATGGGCAAAACTATATGGGTTATTGGGAGAGTTTAAGATGTGAAAATGAGTAACATATTTGGTTTATTGGTAAATATAATTAATTGATTTGTAAGAAATTGGATTGCATGGAAATAATTGGAATATTCATGTTCATATTGATTAATATACAAAAAAAGAGAGTTATATAACTAATTGATTTATATTAAAATGTTGAATTTGTATTAAACAATTGTAATATTACATAATTAACCAATGTGAGGATGGATATAAAAATAGATGACAATGGAAAGGGGTATAATATAGAATAGAAGGGAAAAATTGAATTTGATTAAGATTAGAGATGAGGATGAAGGATAATTGGTTTTTTAAAAAAAAATAGATGTGGAATAAATATGGCAAAAAGGAAATTTAGAAATTGTAAATTTAATTGAAATGACTAAACACTGCCAAATACTCTGTTCAAAGAAAATACATTGTATGTTTGTATGTGTGTTTGTCTAAAAAATAAAAAAAAACTTTTTTTTAAAAAAAACCCCAAAAATGGTAGGTGACTCTTATACTCTGGTGCGTCTTATACTCTAAAAAATACGGTACATCCTCTTTCATTTCTATGGTTTTACTTATCAGGGTATCATAAATATCATCGCAACAGAACAGAAGAGAATAACAGAATTGGAAGGGACCTTGGAGGTCTTCTAATCCAGCCTCTGCTCAAGCAGGAGACCTTATACCATTTCGGAGAAGTGGCTATTACGTCTCTTCTGAAAGGTTTCCAGTGATGGAGCACCACAATGTCTGAAGGAAAGCCGTTCTGCTGGTTAACTGTTCTCACCATTAGGCTATAACAAGCAGCACAAAGTGACAAACAGGCAATAGGCAAAGTCAGTGCTAACGTGGTTAATCCCTCCACCGTTTATATACGTCAGCTCCACCCCCACAGCTCCATTATCCCTGGGACCCGCCTCTATAACCCCCCACCCCTTACGTGGCGTCGAGTGATGATACAGCCCACCGCGCAGGGAATACATGCTGTGGGCACCACACGCAGGCCTCACCTCCCATCAAGCCCTGGCAGGCTTTGCGCGGCCCAGGATAAAGCAGGGCACCGCCTCAACACCAGCAGATACTTTTCAAGCCATGGAAGCCTTGTGCTGCTGAGCTGGCGGCTCCCGGCGCAGCGTGTGGGTATAGCCATGCCTCCGAGCTGGCGGCTCCCAGCTGTTGTGGCCCCGCCCTCTGAGCCTGTCCCATCGGAGGAAGAAAGCTCCGAGCATGAGGAAGAGGAGTCAGCCAGGCCTCCCTCTCCAGGCCCCTCCCCTCTGGCATTGTCTCAGGTGCCGGCCGAGGGAGAGGAGATTAGCAGGGAGACAGGTGGCTCGGATCAGAGTGACGAACAAACATCATTCCTGGACGCACGCCTCCGAAGGTGTGATAAACGATTGCAACAGCTTAGGAGGCGTGCTAGGGATTAGAACTGAGTCACTGGACCACACCCCAGAGACTATATAATAGAGGGTAGTGGTCAGGGATCCTTGTGACGAACAAAACTAACCTTGGATAGTCACTAAAGCCTCGTTCGGAACTGCGGAGAGAAATAATTATTGTTGTCGGACATTCGGAAGCTGAATATTTTATCTGTCTGTTTTTCTGTGAAAATAAAGGCACTTGGCAGACGGTGTGTCTATCGCTGCCAAGTCGGAGATAAAGAAACTGGGTGCGTTCCAAAGTGTTTCCTTAACCCTCAGCTGGCTGTGTTTGTGTGTGTGTGTGGACGGGGACAGATCACCAGTGCAGCTTGTAAGCCAGGCCCCCATGAATGTTCATCACATCTGGCGGCTCTCGATATGGGGTGCGGCCAAGGTCTCTGTGCGATTGGCAGCCCCGGTGACCGGAAGGCTGACATTGCCCTTGATCAATTGCTCCTAAGTTGCATTAACAGAGGATACAATCAAGATCAACTGAGGTACTAATACCACTCTATAAAGCCTTAGTAAAACTGCACCTACAGTACTGCATCCAGTTTTGGTCACCACACTATAAAACAGATGTTGAGACTCTAGAAAAAGTGCAGAGGAGAGCAACCAGGATGCTTAGGGGACTGGAGACTAAAACATATGAAGAACGGTTACAGGAACTGGGCATGGCTAGTCTAGTGAAGAGAAGGACCAGGAGAGATATGAAAGCAGTCTTCCAATATTTGAGGGGCTGCTACAGAGCGGACGGGGACAAGCTATTTTCCAAAGCTCCAAGGAGAGATTCAACCTAGAAATAAGGAGGAACTTTCTAACAGTGAAAACAATCAACCAATGGAACAACTTGCCTTCGGAAGTTGTAGGAGCTTCATCACTTGAGACTTTCAAGAAAGGATTGGACATCCATTTGTCAGAAATGGTCTAGGGTCTCCTGCTTGAGTGGGGGGGTTGGATTAGATGACCTATAAGGTCCCTTCCAACTCTGTTAATCTGTTAAAAAGATTATTCATAAGGATCTGGGTACTTACGAGATCGCCTTCTGCTACCGATAGCCTTCCACCGAACAATACGCTCCCACAGAGAGGGACTCCTCAGGGTGCCGTCGATCAAATGATGTCAACTGGCGACCCCCAGGGGGAGAGCCTTCTCTGTGGGGGCACCTGCCCTCTGGAATGAATTGCCCTCGGAGATACGGATGATCCCTGACCTACGCGCCTTTCACCGTGCCCTCAAGACGTTATTGTTCCAACAACCTGGGCTGGCCTAAACATGAATTTTAATGGTTGTCTTAGTTTTTTTAATAATATTGGGGCCAAATTATTTAATATATTTTAAATTGTTTTTAAATTTTATGTATATGTTTGTTTTATTGCTGGCCGGGACAAGGGCGGTATAAAAATTTAAATAAATAAATAAATAAATAAATAATAAATAAATAAATAAATAAATAAATAAGTGGGAAACATTTAAGAACATTGCCAATCTTCCCAGAACTGGACATCCGAGAAAATTGACCCCAAGGCCAGACCATGCTATCGCCAGAGAAATTACTAAAAAAACAAAGAGCTATATCTCAGACTCTATTCATGACAGTGCAATTAGAAAAACACTGAATAAGTATGGTTTGTTTGGAAGAGTTGTGAGGAGAAACCCTCTTCTCTCTAAAAAGGTCATAGCAGCATGGCTGAGGTTTGCAAAGTTGCATCTGAACAAATCATATGACTTTTGGAACACTGTCCTTTGCACAGACCAGACCAAAGTGGAGTTGGTTGGCCGTAATGCAGTGACACGTTTGATGAAAATCAAACACAGCATATCAGCACAAGCTTCTCATATAAACCGTCATGCACGGTGGTGGAGGGGTGATGATTGGGGCTTGTTTTGCAGCCACAGGACCTGGACACTTTGCACTCTTTGAGTTGACCATGAACTCATCTATATACCAAAGTATTCTAGAGTCAAAAGTGAGGCCATCTGTCCAATAGCTAAAGCTTGGCTGATATAGGATTATGCCACAGGACAATGGACGCAAAACACATCAGCAAATCTACAACAGAATGGCTGGAATAGAAAATAATCAAGGTGTTGCCATGGCAGTCAAACTCCAGACCTCAACCCGATTGACTGGACCTCAAGAGAGTTGTGCATAAAAAAACACCCACAAACCTCAATGAACTGAAGCAACGTTGTAAAGGAGAATGGGCCAAAATTCCTCCACAATGCTGCAAGAGGTTAATAAAGTCATACAGAAAAGAATTACTTCTAGTTGTTGCTGCTAAAGGTGGTTCTACAATTATTGAATCATACTTTTTTTAACACATGACCTCTCTGTTTTGGCTTTCTTTTTATAAAATAAAAGATGACCTGATGTAATATGTCATGTGTTGTTGTTCCTTTGTGGTTGTATTAACCTACTTTTAAGAACTTCTAAGGACCAATTGATTTTTACTACGTCCCAATATATAAAATCATAGAAGTCAAGAAGAGTCATGACTGTTTATCTGGAAGTCCTGGGGAGAGATTATGCATTTGAAGAGATACACATTCAGAGAGAAATAATACACACATCTACAATATTTATTTATTTATTTATTATTTTATTTTATTATTATTTTATTATTATTTTATTATTATCTTAGTTTATTTTATTTTATTTTATTTTATTTTATTTTATTTTTTTATTTTATTTTTTTATTTATTTTATTTTATTTTATTTTATTTTATTATTTTATTATTTTATTTATTTTATTTTATTTTATTTTATTTTATTTTATTTTATTATTTTATTTTATTTTATTTTATTTTATTTTATTTTATTTTATTTTATTTTATTATTATTTTATTTTATTTTATTTTATTATTTTATTTTATTTCTATACCGCCCTTCTCCCGAAGGACTCAGGGCGGTGTACAGCCTAATTAAAAACACAAAGACAGACAAAATTTAAAAATAATTAAAATTATTAAATAATAGGCCCAATTTGTAAAACCCCAAATTTAAAATCCCATTTAAAACCAATTAAAATCTTTACATTGATAGCCCAGCCTGGCGGAACAACATGGTTTTGAGGGCACAGCGAAACACACGGAGATCAGAGATTTTAGGAATTTCTGGGGGCAGATCATTCCAAAGGGCAGGGAAGGCCCTCCCCCTGGGTGTCGCAAGGCGACATAATTTGGCCGATGGCACCCTGAGGAGACCCTCTCTGTGGGAGCGAACTGGCCGGTGGGAGGCTACTGGTGGCAGAAGACGGTCTCGAAGGTATCCAGGTCCAATGCCATGGAGAGCTTTAAAGGTGGTAACCAACACCTTGAATCGCACCCGGAAGACCACTCGGAGCCAGTGCAGCTCGCGCAGGAGGGGTGTCACGTGGGCACAACGAGTTGCGCCCATAACCACCCGCGCGGCCGCATTCTGGACCAGTTGGAGCCTTCAGGTGCTCTTCAAGAGGAGCCCCATGTAGAGAGCATTGCAGTAGTCCAGTCGGGAGGTGACAAGGGCATGAGTGACTGTGCGCAGGGCGTCGCGGTCCAGAAAGGGCCGTAACTGGAGGATCAGGCGAACCTGATTAAAAGCCCCCCTGGCCATGGCTGTCATATGTTCTTCTAAAGACAGTCGTGCGTCCAGGAGGACGCCCAGATTGCGGGCCCTCTCTGTGGGGGGTAAGGACTCACCCCCAATAGTCAGCGATAGCACCAGCTGACTATATCGCGTCGCCGGGAACCACAGCCACTCGGTCTTGGAGGGGTTGAGTCTGAGCCTATTTTTCCCCATCCAGACCCACAGCCTCCAGGCAGCGAGACATCACATCAAGGGCATCGTTGGGGTGGTCTGGGGTGGAGATGTACAGCTGAGTATCATCAGCGTACAGATGGACTCTCACCCCAAAACCACGCATGATCTCACCCAGCAGCTTCACATAAATGTTGAACAGAAGGGGCGAGAGGACCGACCCCTGCGGCACTCCCCATGCAAGGCGCCCCAAAGTCGACCTCTGCCCCCCGTCAACACGAACTGCGAGCGGTCGGAGAGGAAGGAGGAGAACCACCGCAGAAAATATGGAGAAAATCAATGTCTTTCAAGCCTGAAAAATATCTCAATTATACGCTAATGTTAATCAGGAACCTGATCAATTTGATGTTTGCTCATATGTTGAGATTCTAAGGCCGAAGTTCAGGCACGTGACCAAAATCACAGAAGGCATGCTTGACTATTTTTATAATTTTTATAATTTCTATATTTCTATACCTTATGTGTCATGTCCCAGCTGCCTCTTATGTAATGAAGCGAAAGCAAAGAAATGTATAAATATCTGCTTTTCACTATGCTCAGGGTTCCTTCCTTCTTAGGAGGGACCCATCTTTATTCAGCTGAAGAAATGCATTGGCTTATTAACAAACACACTTGAACTCTTTTATTTTATTGAGCCACACCTGACAATCTGCATGACACTAACTTTACAGATGTGGGGACTTTAACTGACCAAATGAGGCCTAAAGCCTCTGCAAGATTTGAAGCACCAGTTATGCCCATGGAAGCCACGAACTCCAAGTAAAGGCAGAAAATGCTTTCCACAACCCCTTTGGTGACATCCCAATTGAAGTAGTCCTCACTTACTGACTGCAATTGGGATTGGCATCTGTGTCACTAAGCATTTTATTTCCAGCTCCTTTCTCTTGGCTTGGAACCGGACTGGATTTTTCTTCCTACAATTTATTTAGATTTTAATGTGTATGTATTATTTTCTGTCTCTAAGCCGCCCACAGTTATGTCATGGTAAGGTTGTGGCCAATACATTTTATAAATAAATAAATACAACTGAACAGTCAAAACATGCAATAGCTGGTTTTTAAAAAGTGCTGGGATAAGCACAGTTGAACCTGGTGAATACATGGATGGGGGCACTAATAGGAAAACACGATGCTTGTTAGCTAGAAATGGAAGCAAAACAACCCAGAAACGACTAGAGACACATAAATCCGATCTTGTTGCCCAGAAAACATCAGGTCCATAAGAGAAGAATTGAGTTGGGGGGACCTTGGAGGTCTTCTAGTCCATCCCCTGTTCAGGCAGGAGACCCTATTCCGTCCAGAACAAATGGCTGCCCAATCGCCCCTCAAAACCCTCCAGGGACGGAGCAGCCACAACCTCTGGAGGGAAGCCATTCCCAAAGAACCAACCTCCACTTGAAAGAGGCTTTTTCAAGCTTCCCACCAGCAGAAATTGCAGCCCCCAGTTTCCCAGCCTGCAGCACCAGTGGGCTTCCATTTGGGGAGGGAAGGAACCCGCAGCAGCCGCAGCTGAGAGGCTTCAGCCCAGTTGCTTCTCCGCTTCCAGCCCAAGTTGCTCCCGGACTCTCCTCCCACCTGCAGCCCTCCACTCACCTGCCAGCTGCTGCTCCGACCATGGAAACAGCAGAAAAGCCGCTCTGCACACCAACTTCCTCCCATCAATCATCCGGAAGAGGAAGTTCCTCTGCGCTTCTCCTCTTCTCCCATCCTTTCTAGCAATGCAGTACTCAATGGTTTAAAACTCCTTTTTTAAGCGCAATCATGGATGGCACCACTGTATTGATGGCTTTCTAGGCACAGACGTTGCCTGACCGCCATCTAGCGACAGGAGGTGGAGAAACACCCCTGTCCAGTCTCCACCAAGGTTTTTGGGAGATGTTTTTGACTCCTAGCAGCCGACCTTTGCAACTGAGCCAAGTGAAAAAGTGAAACGTGACACTATTTAGCTTCGTATTTGGTGCCTTTGGGTCAGTCTTGATGCCTGGCCTTTCAGTTTCCTTGGCAAAGGTTTTTGGAAGGTGTTCCCTCCTTTTCCTGCTTCCTAGGCCTGCTTACTTCCCTCCATGTGGGGATAGCTCTATTGAGGATTACACGTTGAGTACGATTTGTCAAGAAGTTAGAAACTCACTTTTTGGTGGTTGGCAAGAAATAGGCATATCGATGGCATTTGCCGCGGGCCAGACTTGCCAAAATGTTCCCTGGAACATCCTCAACCTGTGGGAAATGTGGCATTAAAGAAGGTACATATTTCCACCAATGGTGGACCTGTCGAGAGGCAATGAAATTTTGGAAGATTATTCAGAAGTGGCTTAATGAGATGTTGGGGCAACATATACAACTGTGTCCTGAGGTATTTTTATTAGGGATAAGACCCGTAAACATTAATAGAACGGCATGGTACCTGTTGCTACACATAACAATAGCTGCAAGATTGGCATGGGCCCAATACTGGAAGATGGATGTTAGCCCACTCGAACAAGTAATAATTCAGAAAATAATGAATTGTGCGGAATCGGATCGGCTTACTATGATGATGAAAGGACGAGGGGACACAGACTATTATATATCCTGGAGTCAATGGTATAATTGGATTTCAAATAGAGCTGTAAATAGAGATATTAGATAAATATGTTATTTGGTATATGTAATAGACTTTTGCAGGTTACCCTATATATGTAATGGGACAAGTTTATTTCCTTCTCGCGTTGTGATGTAGACCACTGTAGAGTTAACATTTGTTGGATGTATAAGACAAAATAAATAAATAAATAAAAGAAGTAGGTTGTGATCTACTTTATCAAATGCTTTACTGAAATCTAAGTATACTATGTCTATAGCATTTCTCTGGTTCACTAATTTAGCCACTTTGTCAAAGAATGAAATAAAGTTTGCTTGGCATGATCTGTTTTTGATCAACCCATGTTGGCTACTGGTTATAACTTGTTTGCTTCTGGGTGTTCACAGATTTGTTGCCTGGATATGTTTTCCAAGATGTTACCAGGTATTAATGTCATTAATACCTGTTTTGAAGATGGGAACCACATCAGCTCTTTTTCTGTCCTCAGTTACAGGTAATCCTGAATTTACCACCACAATTGAGTCCAAAATTTATGTTCTTAAGTAAGGAATTTGTTAAGTGAGTTTTGCCCCATTGTACTACTTTTCTTCACTCATTTGTTAAGTGAATTCTTACTAATCTTAAATTAATAATACACTTATAGCACAGTCGTTAAGTGAATCTGATTTCCCAATTGACTTTGGTTTTCAGTAGGTCACAAAAGAGGATCACATGACTCTGGAACAGTCATAAATGTGAATTAGTTGTTGAGCATCCGAATGTAAATGACATGACAATGGGGATGCTACAGTGTTTCCCCAAAAATAAGACCCTGTCTTATATTTTTTTGAACCTCAAAATAAGGGCTTGGCCCTTCGGGTCTTATTATTTTCAGGGTGCAGGAGGCCCTGGGCGGCCTGAGCACTCACAGCCAGGGGTCTGGCAGAGAGAGGGTCCTTCTGCGTGCCACCATCAAGCTCCTCCCCTTCTGCAGTTGTGTGTGGAACGTGAGTGGTCTGAAGGCAGCAAGGGGCACGAGCACCTTTCCTCCCTTGCTCACGCACCTCCCAGGCCTCACCACATCAATGTGGCTGACTTTCCATGCGGGGCTGCGGCTCCCTTTGCCCATCATCGCCTCTCTGCCCCGGCTGCCCGCAGAGCAGAGGTTTCCAGCCGGGGTTTAGAACCTGCAGAGGCAGAGGACCTGCAGCAGCAGCAGCTGAGAGGCTTCAGCCCAGTTGCTTCTCCGCTTCCAGGCCGTGGAGGGAACCGAACAGCTCGAGTTGCTCCCGGACTCTCCTCCCACCTGCAGCCCTCAACTCACCTGCCAGCTGCTGCTTCGACCCTGGGAAGAGCAGAAAAGCCGCTCTGCACACCAACTTCCTCCCATGAGCCATCCGGAAGAGGAAGTTCCTTTGCGCTTTCCTCTCCTCCCATCCTTTCTAGCAATGCAGTACTCAATGGTTTAATCAATCAATCAATCAATCAGGATTGAGTTGGAAGGGACCATGGAGGTCTTCTGTTCCAACTCCCTGCTCAAGCAGGAGACTATATCATTTCAGACAAGTCCATTTTTAGATTTATTGCTTGGATATGTTTTCCAAGATATTACCAGGTGTTAGGCTGTTTTGTCTGTAAATTCCTGCAGGTTTTTTACCTCTTTAAAGATGGGAACCCTATCAGCTCTTTTCCAGTCCTCAGTTACAGGTAGTCCTGAACTTACAACCACAATTGAGTCCAAAATTTATGTTGTTAAGTGAAAAACTTGTTAAGTGAATTTTGCCCCATTTTATGACTTTTCTTGCCACATTTGTTAATGAATCATTGCTATTGTTAAATGAGTAACACTGTTGTTAAGTGAATCTGGTTTCCCCATTGAGTTTGGTTGATAGCATGTCACAAAAGGGGATCACATGACTCTGGGACACTGCAACCATCATAAATGTCAAGCATCTGAATGTAAATCACATGACCAGGGGGATGCTACAATGGTAATAAGTGTGATAAATGGACATAAATCACTTTTTTCAATGTTGTTGTAACTTCGGTCACTAAATTAACTATTGTAAATTGAGGTCTACCTCTAGTTCCCCCATGCTCCAAGGACTTTGAAACATATGTTACAATGGTTCTGAAATCACATTTACTAGTTCCTTCAGAACTCTGGCTGCAGTCCATCCTGACCCAATGATTTGAATTGGTCTAGAGCAGCGATGGCTAACCTTTTTGCCATCGCATGCCAGGAGAGGGGGGGAGCAGGGGAGGGTCGTGTGCGTGTGCCCACACTGATAATTCTATGCGCTGTGCCCTGCGCATGCGCACGGAACCCCCCCCCGCTCTTGGCACGTGATGGCCTGGTAGGCCCGTTTTTCTTTCTTACCTGGTTCCAGATCCTCTCTATTTATCTGGGAAGGGCAAAAACAGCCTTTCTCACTCCCTTGGAGGCCCTCCAAAGGCTTGAAACAGCCCATTTCCCAACTCCAGGTGGGACAGGAAGTAACTTTTTTGCTGTCCGCAGCCTCCAGAGCCTCTCTAGGAGTTTCTGGAGGCTTTGGGCAGCAAAAAACATCACTTCCTGTCCCACTGGGAGTTGGGAAATGGGCCGTTTCAGGCCTTTGGAGAGCCTCCGAGGGAGCGGGAAAGGCTGTTTTCGCCCTCCGCAGATGCATAGAGAGGATCTGGAGCCAGGTAAGAAAGAAAAATGGGCCCTCCCCACACCCCCACCCAGGCCCTCCGGAGGCAGGAAACAGCCCGCTTCCCTACTTCTGGTGGGCCCAGAAGGCCCGAAAATCAGCTGGCTGGAACGCACATGCACGCCAGAGCTGAGCTGACGTGTCCACTGATATGGCTACTGGCACGCGTGCCATAGGTTCGCCATCACAGGTCTAGAGCTGACAGGTGTTCTCTTACCTTATTTTTCCATATTTTAATTTGCATTCCTAATCTGACACTTATGATTCTGTTTTTGATAAGTTGTGTCATGTTTCCTTTTTGGATGAAAACACATGTAAAGTATCTTCTTTGTACCTTCTTCCCCCTCCTTATACTCCTGTGAATTAGGGAGGTGTCTGTCTGAGTCTCTTCGGAATAGGATCCATGTGCTGTGGACTTGGGAGATGTTTTCTCCTCACCTCTTTAGTAATGGAGTTTGCATATCTCCCAAGCAGGGGTGGGTTCTATTTACCTTTACTACCAGTTTGCAATGGGAGCGTGCATGTGCTTCTGCGCAGACGCAGATTGTCCATCATGACATCCGGATGGGTGGGCGGAGCTTCCCGCCACTTTTACTACCAGTTCACAAGAATGGGACCGAACCGGGAGCAATCCACCATTGCTCCTAAGGCCATTTTCTTCAGTTTGAGCATAGAGAGGGCATTGGATAGGGTGGATATTATGCTGGGTTAAGAGCAGGGAGGTACAGTTTGTGTTCTCCACTCAGTCATGAAAAGTCCCCAGTGATTATCCACACAGACCATTGAGTTACATTCACTAGTAAATGTCTGAGGTGGTCCTGCACCCCAAAAGTTGTATAGACTACTTAAAGTCTTGTTGTAAGTAAACATTGACCAGAAGCTGAATTGGGCCTGCGTGGGCACAGGGGGAAGAATCAGACAGGAATTTTTGGACCAGTGGGTCAAAATGTTTAATATTCCCTGACCATATCTCACAGAGAGCATAGTTGCCCTGCTGATCTTGTAAAGGTAAAGGATCCCCCCACACATGCGTGCTAGTCATTCTGGCTCTAGGGGCGGTGCTCATCTCCATTTCTAAGCCGAAGAGCCAGCACTGTCTGAAGACTTTTTCCGTGGTCATGTGGCTGGCATGACTAAGCATGACTAACCCTCCCTAATCTTGAGAAGCTAAGTAGGTCAAGGTTCCCTCTTCAAGGTTCGCTTAGTTGCAAAAATAGGTTTTGGGAAGTTATCCTGTATTCCCTGCAATTTCCTTCGCAAGATTTTTTGAAAGTCGATTTCCCCTTTCCAAGGTCTGAGAGGACAGGATAGGTCAAAGTCTCTGAGATGGCTTTGTGCCTAAAACAGAACCCAAAGGTGCTTTTTAAAGAGGCAATTGGACTTTCTGGTTTTTCTTTGAAGACATTTTGCTTGTCATCCAATAAGCTTCTTCAGCTCTTCTTCAGAGCTGGAGAAGCTTCTTGGACAAGGAATTAAATGTCTTCAAATTCACTAATTGAACACATGGGCGATAGCAGTGAGCGATGTCATTCAATGTAAGAGATTCACTCCCATGAATTTTCGAGTTACAGATGGAATGGGCAGCATCCACTCCATTTGAAACTTGAGGACTACCTATATCCAGCAACTTTTTACAAAGGGCTGCCAAAGCATAAAGGAACGCAATCCTCAAGTGCTTTGCCGACGAGAAAGCAGTCCTGAGAAACTGCATGCTGCTTTCTTGGTGCCGGAGGTCTCGTCAGGCTGATGTGGGACAAGAAAGCAGCAAATGCAAGGGCCAAAGCAGGGAGTGATGTTGTTCAATGTAAGAGATTCACTCCCACGAATTCTCGAGTGACGGGTGGAATGGGCACGCTCCATTACATTCGTAAGTCGAGGACTATCTATATCCAGCAACTTTTTATCCAGCAAGTTCTTCCAGCAACTTCTTATCAAACTTATATGTTGCAATTTTTTATTTTCCTCTTTCCCGTCTAATACAATTACATATTTGCCTACAAAAAATTAGACAAATTGTTTATAGTCAAATTTAACTGTCAATTTCTCAGCTGGACTTACAATGGAACATTAGAAATGAAATTCAAACCTTCTCTACATTCATCACTTAGGGCCTCATGTGGATTTTCTTGTGTGCAATAAGGGTGGAAGGTTTCCTGAAGCACCATCCACAGGGCACTCAAATGGTTTCTCCCCTGTGTGTATAAGCTTATGATTAAGAAGATTAGTCCTAATTCCAAAATCTATCCCACAGTCTGGACACCCGTATGGTTTCTCCCCTGTGGGAGTCCTCCGGTGCACGAGCGGGGATTTCTGAGAGAAACTTTTCCACAATCAGGATATTCAAAGGGTTTCTCTCCTATGTGAATCCCCTGGTGGCCAATGAGGTTGGAATTCTGACAGAAACTGTTTCCACAGGCAGGACATTAAAAGGGTTTCTCTCCTGTGTGAATCCTCTGGTGTTGAACCAGGGTGGAATTTTGACTGAAACTTTTCCCACAGTCACGACATTTAAAGGGTTTTTCTCCTGTGTGAGTCCTCTGGTGTTTCACCAGGCTGGAATTGTTACTGAAACTTTTACCACAATCAGGACATTCAAATGGTTTCTCTCCTGTGTGAATCCTCTGGTGGCCGATGAGGTTGGAATTATGACGGAAACTTTTCCCACAGTCAGGACATTTAAAGGGTTTTTCTCCTGTGTGAATCCTCTGGTGTTGAACAAGGGTGGAGTTCTGACTGAAACTTTTCCCACAGTGAAGACATTCAAAAGGTTTCTCTCCTGTGTGAGTCCTCTGGTGTTCCACGAGGTGGCAATTTTGATTAAAACTTCTCCCACAAATAGGACATTCAAATGGTTTCTCTCCTGCATGAATCCTCTGGTGGACAATGAGATAGGAACTTTGACTGAAACTTTTCCCACAGTCAGGACATTTAAAGGGTTTCTCTCCTGTGTGAATCCTCTGATGTTTAACCAGGTTGGAATTCTTGCTGAAACTTTTACCACAATCAGGACATTCAAACGGTTTCTCTCCTGTGTGAACCCTCTGGTGGCCGATGAGGTTGGAATTATGACGGAAACTTTTCCCACAGTCAGGACATTTAAAGGGTTTCTCTCCTGTATGAATCCTCTGGTGTTTCACCAGGCTGGAATTGTTACTGAAACTTTTACCACAATCAGGACATTCAAACGGTTTCTCTCCTGTGTGAATCCTCTGGTGGCTGATGAGGTTGGAATTATGACGGAAACTTTTCCCGCAGTCAGGACATTTAAAGGGTTTTTCTCCTGTGTGAATCCTCTGGTGTTGAACAAGGGTGGAGTTCTGACTAAAACTTTTCCCACAGTGAAGACATTCAAAAGGTTTCTCTCCTGCATGAATCCTCTGGTGGCCAATGAGATAGGAACTTTGACTGAAACTTTTCCCACAATCAGGACATTTAAAGGGTTTCTCTCCTGTGTGAGTCCTCTGGTGTGTCACAAGGTTGGAATTGGTACTGAAACTTTTCCCACAAACAGGACATTCAAAGGGTTTTTCTCCTGTGTGAATCCTCTGGTGTCTAACCAGGCTGGAATTATCATTGAAACATTTCTCACAATCAGGACATTTAAAGGGTTTCTCTCCTGTGTGAGTCCTCTGGTGTGTCATTAGGCTGGAATGCTCACTGAAACTTTTTCCACAATCAAGACATTTAAAGGTTTTCTCTCCTGTGTGAGTCCTCTGGTGTGTCACCAGGCTGGAATTCTTACTAAAGCTTTTCCCACAGTCAGGACATTTAAAGGGTTTCTCTCCTGTGTGAGTCCTCTGGTGTGTCACAAGGTTGGAATTGGTACTAAAACTTTTCCCACAAACAGGACATTCAAAGAGTTTTTCTCCTGTGTGAATCCTCTGGTGTCTAACCAGGCTGGAATTATCATTGAAACATTTCTCACAATCAGGACATTTAAAGGGTTTCTCTCCTGTGTGAGTCCTCTGGTGTGTCATTAGGCTGGAATGCTGACTGAAACTTTTTCCACAAGCAAGACATTTAAAGGGTTTCTCTCCTGTGTGAGTCCTCTGGTGTTCCACGAGGTGGGAATTTTGACTAAAACTTTTCCCACAAACAGGACATTCAAATGGTTTCTCTCCTGCATGAATCCTCTGGTGGACAATGAGATAGGAACTTTGACTGAAACTTTTCCCACAGTCAGGACATTTAAAGGGTTTCTCTCCTGTGTGAGTCCTCTGATGTTTAACCAGGTTGGAATTCTTGCTGAAACTTTTACCACAATCAGGACATTCAAATGGTTTCTCTCCTGTATGAACCCTCTGGTGGCCGATGAGGTTGGAATTATGACGGAAACTTTTCCCACAGTCAGGACATTTAAAGGGTTTCTCTCCTGTATGAATCCTCTGGTGTTTCACCAGGCTGGAATTGTGACTGAAACTTTTACCACAATCAGGACATTCAAAGGGTTTCTCTCCTGTGTGAATCCTCTGGTGGCCGATGAGGTTGGAATTATGACGGAAACTTTTCCCACAGTCAGGACATTTAAAGGGTTTTTCTCCTGTGTGAATCCTCTGGTGTTGAACAAGGGTGGAGTTCTGACTGAAACTTTTCCCACAGTGAAGACATTCAAAAGGTTTCTCTCCTGTGTGAGTCCTCTGGTGTTCCACGAGGTGGGAATTTTGACTAAAACTTTTCCCACAAACAGGACATTCAAACGGTTTCTCTCCTGCATGAATCCTCTGGTGGGCAATGAGACAGGAACTTTGACTGAAACTTTTCCCACAATCAGGACATTTAAAGGGTTTCTCTCCTGTGTGAGTCCTCTGGTGTGTCACAAGGTTGGAATTGGTACTGAAACTTTTCCCACAAACAGGACATTCAAAGGGTTTTTCTCCTGTGTGAATCCTCTGGTGTCTAACCAGGCTGGAATTATCATTGAAACATTTCTCACAATCAGGACATTCAAAGGGTTTCTCTCCTGTGTGAGTCCTCTGGTGTGTCATTAGGCTGGAATGCTGACTGAAACTTTTTCCACAATCAAGACATTTAAAACGGTTTCTCTCCTGTGTGAGTCCTCTGGTGTTTCACCAGGCTGGAATTCTTACTGAAGCTTTTCCCACAAACAGAAATGTCTTCTTGATTTTTTTTTATTTCTCTCTCACTTACTGAGGAAGATGAATAATTGTGTGACTCTCTGAAGGAAATGGAAAATATTTTGACTTCTGGACTGACTTGCTTTGGTGTTCAATGTTGCTTGTTATCCTCAGTTGTCCAGAGTGCTCATTGCCATCTTCTTTTTCTATAAGATTCAAATATAAATGTGTCTTTAATTGTGCATGAAATTGTTGCAGATGATGAGGAAAAAAGAAAAACTTTTACATTACAATGAAAATGAAAACATGCCATAATACTCAAAGAAGCTCTTACATTAATCACCACACATGGAAGACTACCCAGATCCAAGTTCGTATATCCATTAGGATGAAATTCACTTGTTGACTGGGTCAATCACAAATTCTTAGCAATGCAAAGGGTTGTTTTCACATACAGTCAAGTGAAAAAGAAAGTACATTCTCTTTCATTTCTATGGTTTTACTTATCAGGGTATCATAAGTATCATCGCAACAGAACAGAAGAGAATAACAGAATTGGAAGGGACCTTGGAGGTCTTCTAATGCAAGCCCTGCTCAAGCAGGACACCCAATACCATTACAGACAAGTGGATTTTACATCTCTTCTTAAAAGCTTCCAGTGATGGAGCACCACAATGTCTGAAGGCAAGCTGTTCTGATGGTTAATTATTCTCACCATTAGGAAATTTCTCACTACTTCCATAGTATAAAGAGGTGAAGTAGCAGCCAAATACTCCTAATAAAGTGCCCTTGATCAATTGATCGTCAGCAAATGTGACTACATCTATAAAAGCTGAAGTTGTAGGAGTTTCCTGGTCTCTGGCATTGAGGTGTGTGTTAATACTATGCCAAAGAGTAATGATATCAGCAGTTATCTTAGAGAAGCAATTGTTGCTGCCCATCAATTTGGGAAGGTTTAAAAGGCCATTTCCAAACAATTTAAAATACATCATTCTAAAGTGAGGAAGATTCTTGGCCAATGCAAATCAAATTTTCTTGGAAAAGATTCATTGGATGAAAATCCTAAAGTGGAAAACAACTCAAGAAGCTTGGGAAACTCTGAAAAATATGATCATAAAAGCCCAGACCAGCACAATAGTGCTGAGAAAGAAAAACAAGAAATCCAAGAAGAAACCAGAAAATTCTTTGCATCGGTCTTCACGCAAAAAGAAACTATAGCCCAACCTACCAGAAACATAATTGTAAAAAACAGACTGGAAATAAAATAGGCAAAAAAATAGTAAGAAAACCCCTGTCTGATCTTGATGAATACAAACCACCAGGACCTGATGGGTTACATCCCAGAGTTCTAAAGGAGCTGGCAGATGTCACCTCAGAACCACTGCACCACATCTTTTAAAAATCCTGAAACACCGGGGAACTACCAGAGGACTGGAAAAGAGTTGATGTGGTTCCCATCTTCAAAAAGGGGAAAAAAACAGACCCAGGAAACTAAAAACCAATCAGCCGTCAATATCTGGGAAGATACTGGAAAAGATAATAAAAAACCAGATCTGCCAACACCTAGAAATGAGTAAAGTAATAATTAGCAACCAATCTTATTTCATACTTCAACATAGTGACTAAATTAGATGACCAACGAAATACTGTGAACATAATATACTTAGACTTCAGCAAGGCATTTGACAAAGTAGACCACAACCTACTTCTTCGTAAGCTAGAAAAAAGTAGGATAGCTTCACCACCAGATGGATTCGCAACTGGCTGACAAACCGTACTCAACGAGTAGCCCTTAATGGATCCAAGTCTACATGGAGAGAAGTAAGCAGTGGGGTACCAAAAGCAGGGTGGATTTGATTTAAATCAAGTTGATTTAAATCACAATTTAAATCATGATTTAAATCACTAGTAAAAAGGCTTGATTTAAATCAACTGGATTTAAATCATAATTTTTAAAGAGCAACTGTCATCTCTGCTACTCCTTTGACCCACTGTTGACTCACCGATAGTCCCAGTGTTGCAGAATATACAGCCTCATGCTACATAACTAAGCTCCATTTCATGCTGAATAAACTAAATTATTTATGTATCTTAAATAGAAAACTATTTTACGATAGATTTTTACCCCAAAAGTTTTTTATTAAAATAAATTCGATAAAAATTGAAAAAATCCGATTTAAATAAAAAAAATCTGTTTTTTAAAAAAAAAAAAAATCATTGATTTTTATCCACCTTGACCAAAAGTAATGTCTTAGGCCTAGTACTCTTCAATATCTTCATAAACAACTTAGATGAAGGAACAGAAGGGGAATTTACCAAATTTGTAGATGATACTAAGCTGGCAGGAATAGCTAACACCCTAGAACAGTGATGGCTAAACTTTTTGCCGTTGCATGCCAAAGGCGGGGGTCGCATGGGGGGGTCACGCATGTGCGTGCCCACACCCATAATTCAATGTGCCTCACCCCCACTGCACATGCACGCACAACCCCCACCCCGCACTCCCCCCACTTTTGGCACATGATGGCACAGTGGGCCTGGTAGGCCTGTTTTTCGCTCTCCCCAGGCTCCAGAGGCTTTTTTGGAGCCTGGGGAGGGTGAAAATGGCCTCCCCCCTCCCTGGAGGCTCTCTGGAGGCCAGAAACAGCCCTTTTCCTGACTTCCAGTGGGCTCAGAAGGCCCGAAAATCAGGTGGCCAGTGCACACATGCATGCTGGAGCTGAACTAGGGCAATGCTCGTGTGCCCACAGATATGGCTCCTCGTGCCACAGGTGGCACACGTGCCATAGTTTTGCCATCATGGCCCTAGAAGATAGGCTCAAGATCTAGATGGATTTTGACAGACTTGAACACTGGGCCCTATCTAACAAAATGAAATTCAATGTAGAGAAAAGTAAAGTCTTACACTTAGGTAAGAAAAACCAAAAGTACACATATAAAGTGGGTGAAACCAGGTTTAATAGCAGTGACTGTGAGACAGATCTTGAGAGTCTTAGTGGACAACCAGCTACATATGAGCCAGCAGTGTGCAGTGGCAGCAAAAAAGCCAATGCAATCCAAAATTGCATTAACAGAGGGATACAATCAAGATCAAGTGAGGTACTAATACCACTCTATAAAGCCTTAGTAAGACCACACCTAGAGTACTGCATCCAGTTTTCGCCACACTATAAAAAAGATGTTGAGACTCTAGAAAAAGTGCAGAGGAGAGCAACCAGAATGATTAGGGGACTGGAGACTAAAACATATGAAGAACGGTTACAGGAACTGGGCATGGCTAGTCTAGTGAAGAGAAGGACCAGGAGAGATATAATAGCAGTCTTCCAATATTTGAGGGGCTGCTACAGAGAGGAGGGGGGTCAAGCTATTTTCCAAAGCTCCAAGGAGAGATTCAACCTAGAAATAAGGAGGAACTTTCTAACAGTGAGAACAATCAACCAATGGAACAGCTTTGCCTTCGGAAGTTGTGGGAGCTTCATCACTTGAGACTTTCAAGAAAAGGTTGGACTGCCATTTGTCAGAAATTGTGTATGGTCCCCTGCTTGAGTTGGGGGGGGCAGGGTTGGACTAGATGACCTATAAGGTCCCTTCCAACTCTGTTAATCTGTTAAAAAGATTATTCACAAGTGGGAAATATTCAAGACAGTTGCCAATCTTCCCAGAACTGGACATCCAAGAAAATTCACCCCAAGGCCAGACCATGCAATGGCCAGAGAAATTACTAAAAAAACAAAGAGTTATATCTCAGACTCTACAGGCTTCATTTAGCATTTTAAATGTCAAGATTCATGACAGCGAAATTAGAAAAAGACTGGAGAAATATGGTTTATTTGGAAGGGTTGTGAGGAGAAACCCTCTTCTCTCTAAAAAGGTCATAGAAGCAAGGCTGAGGTTTGCAAAGTTGCATCTGAACAAATCACATGACTTCTGGAACACTGTCCTTTGCACAGACCAGACCAAAGTGGAGTTGGTGGCCGTAATGCAGTGACGTGTTTGACGAAAACAAAACACAGCATATCAGCACAAGCATCTCATGCAAACCATCATGCACGGTGGTGGTGGGGTTCTTGCTGCTAAAGGTGGTTCTACAAATTATTGAATCATACTTTTTTTACATATGACTTCTCCGTTTTGGCTTTCTTTTTATAAATTAAAAGATGACCTGATGTAAGTCAAGAAGAGTGTACTTTTTTTTCACATGACTGTTTATGTGCAAGTCCTGGGGAGAGATTATGCATTTGGAAATATATACAATCAGAGAGAAATAATACAGAGACCTACAATATGGAGAAAATCAGTGTCTTTCAAGCCTGAAAATATCTTGATCATACCTTCTGCGCTAATGTTAATCAGGAACCTGATGAATTTGATGTTTGCTCATATGTTGAGATGGTAAGGCCGAAGTTCAGGCCTCAACAGTCTCCTGAGGCCATGGAAACGTTCACAGGAAACCACTAGCCTGTCTGTTAGGCACGTGACCAAAATCACAGAAGGCATGCTTGACTATTTTTATAATTTCTATATTTCTATATTTCTATACTTTATCTGTTGTGTCCCAGCTGCCTCTTATGTAATGAAGCGAAAGCAAAGAAATGTATAAATATCTGCCTTTCACTACGCTCAGGGTTCCTTCCTTCTTAGGAGGGACCCATCTTTATTCAGCTGAAGAAATGCGTTGGCTTATCAACAAACACACTTGAACTCTCTTTTATTTTATTGAGCCACACCTGACAATCTGCATGACACTAACTTGACAGATGTGGGGGCTTTAGCTGACCAAATGAGGCCTAAAGCCTCTGCAAGATTTGAAGCACCAGTTATGCCCATGGAAGCCACGAACTCCAAGTAAAGGCATAAAATGCTTTCCACAACCCCTTTGGTGACATCCCAATTGAAGTAGTCCTCACTTACTGACTGCAATTGTGTCACTAAGCATTTTATTTCCAGCTCCTTTCTCCTGGCTTGGAACCGGACCGGATTTTTCTTCCTACAATTTGTTTAGATTTTAACGTGTATGTATTATTTTCTGCCTCTAAGCCGCCCACAGTTATGTCATGGTAAGGTTGGTGGCCAATACATTTTATATCTGTTCCATCCAGAACAAATGGCTGCCCAATCTCCCCTCAAAACCCTCCAGGGACGGAGCAGCCACAACCTCTGGAGGGAAACCAGCCCCAAAGAACCAACCTCCACTTGAAAGAGGCTTTTTCAAGCTTCCCACCAGCAGAAATTGCAGCCACCGGTTTCCCAGCCTGCAGCACCAGTGGGCTTCCATTTGGGGAGGGAAGGAACCTGCAGCAGCCGCAGCTGAGAGGCTTCAGCCCAGTTGCTTCTCCGCTTCCAGCCCAAGTTGCTCCCGGACTCTCCTCCCACCTGCTGCCCTCCACTCACCTGGCAGCTGCTGCTCCGACCATGGAAACAGCACAAGAGCCGCTCTGCACACCAACTTCCTCCCATCAGTCATCCGGAAGAGGAAGTTCCTCTGCGCCTCTCCTCTCCTCCCATCCTTTCTAGCAATGCATACTCAATGGTTTAAAGACTCCTTTTTTAAGCGCAATCGCGGATGGCACCTCTGTATTGATGGCTTTCTAGGCACAGACGTTGCCTGACCGCCATCTAGCGACAGGAGGTGGAGAAACACCCCTGTCCAGTCTCCACCAAGGTTTTTGGGAGATGTTTTTGACTCCTAGCAGCCGACCTTTGCAACTGAGCCAAGTGAAAAAGTGAAACGTGACACTATTTAGCTTCGTATTTGGTGCCTTTGGGTCAGTCTTGATGCCTGGCCTTTCAGTTTCCTTGGCAAAGGTTTTTGGAAGGTGTTCCCTCCTTTTCCTGCTTCCTAGGCCTGCTTACTTCCCTCCATGTGGGGATAGCTCTATTGAGGATTACACGTTGAGTACGATTTGTCAAGAAGTTAGAAACTCACTTTTTGGTGGTTGGCAAGAAATAGGCATATCGATGGCATTTGCCGCGGGCCAGACTTGCCAAAATGTTCCCTGGAACATCCTCAACCTGTGGGAAATGTGGCATTAAAGAAGGTACATATTTCCACCAATGGTGGACCTGTCGAGAGGCAATGAAATTTTGGAAGATTATTCAGAAGTGGCTTAATGAGATGTTGGGGCAACATATACAACTGTATCCTGAGGTATTTTTATTAGGGATAAGACCCGTAAACATTAATAGAACGGCATGGTACCTGTTGCTACACATAACAATAGCTGCAAGATTGGCATGGGCCCAATACTGGAAGATGGATGTTAGCCCACCCGAACAAGTAATAATTCAGAAAATAATGAATTGTGCGGAATCGGATCGGCTTACTATGATGCTGAAAGGACGAGGGGACACAGACTATTATATATCTTGGAGTCAATGGTATAATTGGATTTCAAATAGAGCTGTAAATAGAGATATTAGATAAATATGTTATTTGGTATATGTAATAGACTTTTGCAGGTTACCCTATATATGTAATGGGACAAGTTTATTTCCTTCTCGCGTTGTGATGTAGACCACTATAGAGTTAACATTTGTTGGATGTATAAGACAAAATAAATAAATAAAAAAAAGAAGTAGGTTGCGATCTACTTTATCAAATGCTTTACTGAAATCTAAGTATACTATGTCTATAGCATTTCTCTGGTTCACTAATTTAGTCCCTTTGTCAAAGAATGAAAAAGAGCCTTGGTAGTACAGGGGTTTAAGGCACCCTGTTATTAAGCTGGTTATTAAGACCAGCTGCCTGCAATTACTGCAGGGTTCGAATCTCGCCAAGGCTAAAGGTTGACTCAGCCTTCCATCCTTTCTAAGGTAGGTGAAATGAGGACCCAGTTTGTGGGGGCAATAAGCTGACTTTGTATAAATATACAAAAAGGATGAAGGCTATTGCTGAGCACATTGTAAGCCGCCCTGAGTCTTCGGAGAAGAGCGGCATATAAATCAAATTTAAAAAAAAATAAAAATAAAAATAAATAAAGTTTGTTTGGCATGATCTGTTTTTGATCAACCCATGTTAGCTACTGGTTATAACTTGTTTGCTTCAGGTGTTCACAGATTTGTTGCTTGGATATGTTTTCCAAGATGTTACCAGGTATTAATGTCAGGCTGATCTGTCTGTAATTTCCTGGACGAGTTTATTTTACCTGTTTTGAAGATGGGAACCACATCGGCTCTTTTCCAGTCCTCAGTTACAGGTAATCCTGAATTTACCACCACAATTGAGTCCAAAATTTATGTTGTTAAGTGAGGAATTTGTTAAGTCAGTTTTGCCCCATTGTACTACTTTTCTTCACTCATTTGTTAAGTGAATCCTTGCTATTGTTAAATTAGTAATACGGTTATAGCACAGTCGTTAAATTAATCTGATTTCCCAATTGACTTTGCTTCTCAGTAGGTCACAAAAGAGGATTACATGACTCTGGAACACTGCAACAGTCATAAATGTGAATCAGTTGAGTATCCAAATGTAAATGACATGACCATGGGGATGCTACCGTGTTTCCCCAAAAATAAGACCCTGTCTTCTTTTTTTTTTTTGAACCCCGAAATAAGGGCTTGGCCTAGTTTTCAGGGGGGGTGTCTTATTATTTTCAGGGTGCAGGACGCCCTAGGCGGCCTGAGCACTCACAGCTGGGGTCCGGCAGAGAGAGGGTCCTTTGCGTGCTGCCATCAAGCCCCTCCCCTCCTGCAGGTGTGTGTGGAACTTGAGTGGCCTGAAGGCGCCAAGCTGTGGGAGCACCTTTCCTCCCTTGCTCGCGCGCCTCCCAGGCCTCACATCATCGATGTGGCTGACTCTCCGTGCGGGGCTGCAGCTCCCTTTATCCATCATCGCCTCTCTGCCCCGGCTGCCCAAAAAGCAGGGGTTTCCATCCAGGGTTTTGAAGCTGCAGTTTGGAGGAGAGAAAGAAAGACTTCTGCTGCTTTCTTTGTGTGCAGCCAGCAGCAGAAGCAACAGAAGTCTTTCTTTCTCTCCCACAAACTCCGCTTCTGCGGCTTCCAAACCCCAGCCAGGGCAGCAGCTGCTCTGGGAGTGTGCTTCCCATTCTATGGTGATAGTCACTGGAGGCCACCCCTTTCCCCCCTGCTCTTCTCTGCTCCAATTGCCCTGTGGTCCCTCCACCCAGGCGCTGACTGATTGGAGCGCCCGCCAGCAAACCCCTCTGCCTTGGGAGTCACCGGACAGGACAGCGACCATGCCGGACTCTCCCTGGGGAGGGGAGCCTCGCGGGACCCTTGCCTGCCCTCCCTTCTTCCTGCAGACCCCGCTTACTCTTTCCTGGTGCCTGGCAGCCAGACACCGGGCAGCTGCGCCGAGGGCAGCCCCGACAAATGCAACTTGGCTGGCCCGGCCATGGCCATCACTCCCTGCCCGCGGTTGAACTTGGCCCTCAGTGGCCGGCCAGAGCCTCCACAGGCAGTGGCAGCAGCAATACCCACAGCGCCTCAGCCATCGCTGCTGAGAGACTCATGTCCAGCTGCAGGATGCCCCAGGCCTGCTGGGTGTTGTAGGTCTGCACGACTTCCGGCCCTGCGCCCCATCATGTAGCCACTGCCCCACCCTCACCAGAAGTGTCCATGCTGACTTCTGCCCGCCGCACATGGAGGATTCTCTGCTGCCGCCGCCCGAACTGCCAAGGAAGACCGGGGGCGGTGATGCTGGGGCTGGGGCTGCTGTGATGGGTGCTCAGTAGCATGGGCTATGTGGTTGTGGCGCCTGGGTGAGAATGGGGGGGCTGCCCTTATGGCACAGGCATTTGGTGTACAGTCAGTACTGGGGCGGCAGGGGGTCATCACCGGCTCTCTCTCTCTCTCTTTCACACACACACACACCATTCTTTCTTTGCGTTCACAGCATAGACACCCCGTCCAGGATTGTAAGGCTGAAGGCTCCGGACGGAGCATTTTGGAGATGTGTGTCTGTGCTGCGATGTCTGTGCTCAACCAATAAATTCTCTGTCTTGCACATGGAAGATGGACATGGAAAAGAAAAATGTCAAGGAAACAATTGGTCCATTGTTGGGAGAAAGTGGCAAGAAGGTGACAATCAACAGGGACAAAGCAGTACTACTTAACTCCTTTTTTGCATCTGTCTTTATAGCCTGACCTCAATACCAGGGAAGATTCTGGAAAAGATCAAGCAATGAATCAGTGAACACCTAGAAGTAAACAAAGTAATAACCAAAAGGGTTTGTCAAAAACAGATCATGCCAGACTAATCTTATTCCATTCTTTGACAAAGTGACAAAATTAGTGGACCAGGGGAATACTGTCGGTATAATTTACTTGGACTTCAGTAAGGTATTTGATAAAGTAGACTATAACCTACTACTAGATAAATTAGAAAAGTGTGGGTTGGACAGCATCAGCACCAGATGGATTTGTAACTGGCTGATCAACCGCATTCAACGTGTAGTCCTCAATGGAACTGCATCTACATGGAGGGAAGTATGCAGTGGAGTACCCCAAGGCTCTGTTTTAGGCCCAGTACTCTTCAACATCTTCATCAATGATGAGGGGATAGATGGGGAACTCATCAGATTTGCAGCTGACACCAAGCTGGCAGGAATAGCCAACACTCCAGAAGATAGGCTTAAGATACAGAAGGATCTTGACAGACTTGAACATTGGGTGCTATCTAACAAAATGAAATTGAATGGTGAAAAAAGTAAGCTTCTTCATTTAGGCAAGAAAAACAAAACGCACAGGTACAATATATGTGGTACCTCGCTCAACAGTAGTGTTCTGTCCCCACACCCAACCAGCCAGCCGAGGGTTAAATAAACTTCTTCAAACACTCAACGTCAGTGATAAGGAACTTGGCAGAAACTCCGTGGCTGCCTGCCAAGAACTTTTACTCCGATAACACAGACAAAAATACACACAGTTTGAATAGTCCAGTTTATGATTAAATCCACAGCAAATAGGCGTTGTGTCCAAAGGTGCAAAGTGACTCGGCAGAGATTAGCTTTGTCCGTCACAGAGTCCAAATGGCCACCACACTCCCTTTTATAGCCTGTGGGGTGTGGTCCAGTGACTCAGCTTAATCTCTGGCACGCCTCCTTTTCTGCTGCGCACGCTTGTCTCTCCGACGCTGGCGTGGGTCCAACCACAATGTTTCTTCATCACTATCCGATGGCTCGGAAACACCTGGCTTCTGGCCAATCTCTTCTCCTTCGGGAGACACCTGAGGCATTGCCAGAGAGGAGGGTCCTGGAGAGGGAGGCCTGGCCATCTAAGCACAACTAATAGTCAGGAATGATGGGAGTGTAATGCAGTAGCCACTGGAGGGCCATCACATCCTTATTACTGGCTTAAGAAGAAATTTTAAAAATTTTTAAATTCTTTTAATTAGTCTGTGATTCTTAACTTTCGGGCCAAAATTTATATATATTTTTAAATGTTTTAATATTTGTATTCTATGTTTTTTATCTTGGCTGTACACCGCCCTGAGTCCTCAGGGAGAAGGGCGGTATATAAATTGGAAATTAAATTAAAAATTAAATTAAATTACTGAACTACAGTTTTTACCACAACCCCCAATTCTGTCTTTCTTCCTATCATCCTTCCTTCCCTTCCTCCCTCTTTCTCTCTCTCTCTCTCTCTGTCCGGGGGCGGGGGAAGGAACCCCTGAACTGGTGCTAGATGGTGGGAATCTGACATCCAGACGTTGATGAGCCAAATGCTGATGATCAGCCGGTCGGCAGAGACCCAAAGATCACCTGGCTGTTGTGGCCCCGCCCTCTGAGCCTGTCCCATCGGAGGAAGAAAGCTCCGAGCATGAGGAAGAGGAGTCAGCCAGGCCTCCCTCTCCAGGCCCCTCCCTTCTGGCATTGTCTCAAGTGCCAGTTGAGGGAGAGGAGACAGCTGATTCGAGTCAAAGTGATAATGAAACATCATTCCTGGACGCACGCCTCCGAAGGCGTGATAAACGTTTGCAGCAGCTTGGGAGGCGTGCTAGGGATTAGCACTGAGTCACTGGACCACACCCCAGAGACTATATAATAGAGGGTAGTGGTCAAAGGATCCTTGTGACGAACAAAGCAAAACCTTGGAGTCACTAAAGCCTCGTCCGGAACTGCTGGGAGGAATATTATTTCTGTTTGGACTTTCTTGAACGTTCGTATCTTATCTGTCTGTTTGTGAAAATAAAGACCCTTGGCAGACGGTGTGTCTATCGCTGCCAAGTCGGGGATAAGACCTGGGTGCGTTCCAAAGTGTTTCCTTAACCCTCGACTGGCTGTGTGTGTGTGTGTGTGGGTACGGGGACAGATCACTGGCTGGCGGGGAGGCAGGGCATCACAAAACAAGCAGCCTGCAGTATCTGCAGGAAGACTGACATCTGGGAGGCGAAAATGAGCCGACACTGCTGTTGTCAGGGGAGAGTGGGGCAGGGTCACATTGTGGCTCCACGTCATAATGGGCTCCAGGAAGAGGAGACCCCATTGTGAAACACGCCCTCCACTGCCCACCCTCCCCCTTACCTTTGTGCTAAGCATACACCCGTGCATTGGAAGATAAGGGTGACTGATAGAGAAGGGGCGATGCGGGTGGCACAGCCAGCCACGCAAATAATGGCTGGTAGGGATGGGGCTAGGAGCAGGGCGGAATCCCACTACTGCGCAGGCCCGATACATTGCTTCTGCAGGCCATATCCATCCCAGGGGCCGTACTTTGAGGACCTGTGTACTAAAAGGTCAGGTCCTGTCCTTAGATTTTGGATGGGGAAATGCAAATTTTAATTCGTGATTAATCCCATCAATTGGCATTCTAGGTGTTTTGTTTGTGAATAGGCTGTCCTAGATTTCTTAATGGACACAAAATATCCATCTCTAAAAATTTCAGGTATCTGCTGGAAACTGTTGTGACTGCTTTCTGCCTTTGCTAGTATTTTTTTCCCTCCATTTCTCCGTTGGGGAAATATAATATTCTGCCTCTTTTTAATATTCCCTAAAATATTTCATTCTTTGGGTGGAGGGGTGTGTCTGTCGTGATTACTCCATACAATACACTCACACTTTTTGATCTAACTTTAAAGCAAGGGGAGGATGTTAATTGATGAAATGATCCCAAGAGCTTCAGCGGCATTAAAGGACAGGGTTCCGGTTGGAGGCTTTTAAGAAGAGACTGGACAGTCTCTTGTCTGAAATGGAATAGGGTCTCCTGTCTTGATCGGTGGGTTGGACTAGACCACCTCTAAGGTCGCTTCCAACTCTGATACTTTATGTAAATACAGGTAGTCCTTGACTTACAACTGCAATTGAGCCCAGAATTTCACTGTTGCTAAGGGAGACATCTGTTAAGTGAGTTTTGCCCCATTTTACAACTTTTTTTTGCCACAGTTGCTAAATGAATCACTGCAGTTGTTAAAAGTTTCACATGGTTGTTAAGCGAATCTGGCTTCCCTGTTGACTTTGTTGGTCAGAAGGTGCAAAAAGAGGATCACTTGAGTCTGGGACACTGCAACCATCATAATTATGGGTGTTTTGCCAAGCATCTGAATTTTGAACATGTGACCATGGGGATGCTGCAATGGTCGTGTGAAAAACAGTCAACCGAATCACCGTGTTCTCTTCAGTGCAATGTACCATGAGTGGGACTTGCAACTTCCTGTCAATTTTGTTTATTGGAAGCCAATTGTGAAGGTTCCAAATGGCAATTCCATGACTGTGGGACACTGAAAGTATCGTAATTGCCAGCCAGTCCCACCCCCAAATAACTGTGATGGGCACAACTTTGAGGAACTATTTTTCAACACCAGTGTAATTTTGAAGGCTGAGTAGTAAGCGGTAAGCGAGGACTGTCTATAAAACTGAACATCCCAAAGGGTGCACAATAGCTATTATTTAAAAAAATCCTAGGTAAAGTCCAGTTCTTCCACGATAATAAATGGATGGTGCACCACTAGGAAACCCTGTGTTTGTTTGCTAGGTAAAAAAAAATCACAGAAGACAGCAATGGCATAAGAGTTCCATATTGCTTCCAACAAAAGGTGTCCATAAAATCACAACAAGTCACCCCTACTATGAAGGAGAACCAGTTTTAAAGCATGTACCACAAATGGAATAAAATCTGGGGAGAAAAGGAATATGTAGCAACTGACGTTTCAATCGAATTGCTTCTTTTGGCTTTTGAACCATGAAAGTCACCTGCAGGGCAGAACAGCCTTTACATCTGAAATTTTACATTGCTTTTCTCACTGCCCTAAACTCCCCCAATATATTTGCTATTCATATGGTTTCTTCCACTTGGGTGCCTCATTCTTGACACAATCTGAACAGACGTACTTGATGCACTGAATTCCTGGAACTGGAGTAAGCAAGGACTGTCTATAAAACTGAACATCCCAAACGGTGCAAATAGCTATTATTAAAAAAAAATCCTAGGTTAAGCCCACTTCTTCCAGGATAATAAATGGATGGTGCACCACTAGGAAACCCTGTGTTTGTTTGCTAGGTTAAAAAAAAAATCACAGAAGACAGCAATGGCATAAGATAAACTTTGAACCCCCTCTGTGTCTTTTCTCCTCTTGCTTTCTCCTTATATGTGGAGCCACAATCTATAGTCTCAGGGCTCCAATCCCCAAGAGATGCTGGCTGGAGAATTCTAAGGCTGAAAATCTTGGGGGCACACAGGGAGAAAAAGGCTGGGATTCCTGGCACATAGCATTTCTATCATCCACCATCACAAAATGCAAAGAACACTCCCAAAAAGATTTTTACATAATAGCCAAATTTCTACAAAAATAAATATCCAGCAACTTCTTAAGCTGAAAGCAAGATAGCCATTATCAAAGTAATATCTTCCAACTTTTTCTTTCCTCTGCCGCATCTAATACCATTACATATTTGCCTACAAAAAATCAGGTGAATTCTAGTTAATTTAATCAATTTAAATAGTCAATTTATCAGCTGGACTTATCAGCTGGACTTACAATGGGACACTAGAAATGAAATTCAATCCTTCTCTACATTAATCGCTTGGGGCCTCAGGAGATTTTTCTGTGTGCGATAAGGGTGGAAAGTTTCCTAAAGCACCGTCCAAACAAGGGGCATTAAAATGATTTCTCCCCTTTGTGTATAAGTACATGATTTATAAGGTTAACGTTAGTACTGGGATCATTCCCACAGTCTGGACACTCATATAGTTTCCCTCCTGTGTGAGTCCTCTGGTGTTGAACTAGGCTGGAATTCTGACGGAAACTTTTCCCACAGTCAGGACATTTAAAGGGTTTTTCTCCTGTGTGAATTCTCTGGTGTGTCACGAGGCTGAAATTGGTACTGAAACTTTTACCACAATTGGGACATTCAAAGGGTTTTTCTCCTGTGTGAGTCCTCTGGTGTTTCACCAGGGTGGAATTTGTACTGAAACCTTTACCACAATCAGAACATTCAAACGGTTTCTCTCCTGTGTGAATCCTCTGGTGTTGAACCAGGTTGAAATTCTTACTAAAACTTTTCCCACAGTCAGGACATTCAAAGGGTTTTTCTCCTGTGTGAGTCCTCTGGTGGTCGATGAGGTTGGAATTCTGACGGAAACTTTTCCCACAATCAGGACACTCAAAGAGTTTCTCTCCTGTGTGAGTCCTCTGGTGGTCGATGAGGTTGGAATTCTGACGGAAACTTTTCCCACAGTCCAGACATTTAAAGGGTTTTTCTCCTGTGTGAATCCTCTGGTGTGTCATGAGGCTGAAATATGTACTGAAACTTTTACCACAATCGGGACATTCAAAGGGTTTTTCTCCTATGTGAATCCTCTGGTGTTTCACCAGGGTGGAATTCGTACTGAAACTTTTACCACAATCAGAACATTTAAAGGGTTTTTCTCCTGTGTGAATCCTCTGGTGTGTCATGAGGCTGAAATTGGTACTGAAACTTTTATCACAATCGGAACATTCAAAGGGTTTTTCTCCTGTGTGAGTCCTCTGGTGTTTCACCAGGGTGGAATTCGTACTGAAACTTTTACCACAATCAGAACATTCAAATGGTTTCTCTCCTGTGTGAATCCTCTGGTGTTGAATCAGGTTGAAATTCTGACTGAAACTTTTCCCACAGACAGGACATTCAAAGGGTTTTTCTCCTGTGTGAATCCTTTGGTGTTTCACCAGGCTGGAATTCTGACTGAAACTTTTACCACAATCAGGACACTCAAAGGGTTTCTCTCCTGTGTGAGTCCTCTGGTGGCCGATGAGGTTGGAATGCTGACGGAAACTTTTCCTACAATCAGGACATTTAAAGGGTTTTTCTCCTGTGTGAATTCTCTGATGTGTCATGAGGCTGAAATTAGTACTGAAACTTTTACCACAATCGGGACATTCAAAGGATTTTTCGCCTCTGTGAATCCTCTGGTGTTGAACTAGGTTGCAATTCTGACTGAAACTTTTCCCACAGTCAGGACATTCAAAGGGTTTCTCTCCTGCGTGAATCCTCTGGTGTTTCACGAGGTGAGAATTCTGACTGAAACTTTTCTCACAAACAGGACATTCAAATGGTTTCTCTCCTGTGTGAATCCTCTGATGTTGAACTAGGCTGGAATTGTTACTGAAACTTTTCCTACACTCGGGACACTCAAAGGCTTTCACTCCTGTGTGAGTCCTCTTGTGTGTCACCAGGCTGGAATTCTTACTGAAACTTTTCTCAGAACCAGGACATTCCAACGTTTTCTCTCCTGTATGAGTGCTCTGGTGTGAAACGAGGTAAGAATTTTGACATAAACTATCCCCAGAGTTAGGACATTTAAAGGGTTTCTCTTCTGTGTGAATCCTCTGGTGTATCACCAGGTTGGAATTATCGCAGAAACATGTCTCACAATCAGGACATTCAAACAGTTTCTCCTTTGTGTGTGTCCACGTTGCCATGCTTCCTAAAGCATTTACTGCATTGGGAACACTTGTAGGGCTTCTCTCCTATGTGGGTCCTTCCAAGAACCACAATGGAGGTGTTCTGATCAGAGGTTTTGCCACGTTTAGAGTATTGAACGGCTTTTCTCCAGTCGGGATCCTCTCAGGCATAATCAGCTGTGATTTGCAAGTTCTATCTTTCCCACAACAGGCACATCTATGGAGCTTTTCCACAACTCATATTCCTTTGGAGGGCAAAAATATGGATGA
This sequence comes from Pantherophis guttatus, assembly GCF_059756535.1. Lineage (NCBI taxonomy): Eukaryota > Metazoa > Chordata > Lepidosauria > Squamata > Colubridae > Pantherophis > Pantherophis guttatus. The sequence continues at coordinate 264,269,287 of NC_142064.1, forward strand.
TCCCTTGTTTAGCAGTGCTTTTATTCAAGCCGTTTTCTTCCTCCCAGAGTGGGCCTACAAAATGAGCCTTGGTACTACAGTGGTTTAAAGCACCCTGTTATTAACACAGCTGCCTGCAATTTACTGCTGGTTCGAATCTCTCCAAGGCTCAAGGTTGACTCAGCCTTCCATCCTTTCTAAGGTAGGTTAAATGAGGACCCAGTTTGTGGGGGCAATAAGCTGACTTTGTATAAATATACAAAAGTATGAAGGCTATTGCTTAACGCACTGTAAGCCGCCCTGAGTCTCCGGAGAAGGGCGGCATATAAATCAAATTAAAAAAAAAAAAAAACTCTGTCTGCTCTACATGGCTTTCCAATTGACCTTTTCCTCCCCAGCAACTTCCAGATATTTCCCTCTTTTGCCCAATGGAAAAATAATCTCCCTTGACTTTTCATGTAATGTATGCTTGAATTTCACACCCTGCTTTTCCCAGCTAGAAATCTCTTCCTGATTTTCTCTCGTTTTCCTCTCACTTGCTGAGGAAGATTAAGAATTGTGTGGCTCTCTGAAGGAAATGGAAGATATATTGATTTCTGGACTGACTTGCTTTCGTGTTCAATGTTGCTTGTTATCCTCAGTTGTCCAGAGTGCTCATTGCCATCTTCTTTGTCTATAAGATTCAAATAAAAATGTATCTTTAATTCTGCATGAAAAGATTGCAGAAGATGAGAAAAAAAGAAAAAGGGTTACATTACAATGAAAAAGCAAACATGCCACAATACTCAAAGAAGCTCTTACATTAATCATGACACATGGAAGACTACCCAGATCCAAGTTCGAATATCCATTCAATGATGAAATTCCCTTGTTGACTGGGTCAGTCACAAATTCTTAGCAATGCAAACAGTTGTTTTCACATACAGTCAAGTGAAAAAGAAAGTATATCCTCTTTTATTTCTATGGTTTTACGTAATTGGTTAATTGTTCTCACCATTAAGAAATTTATCACTGCTTCCACTGTATAAAGAGGTGAAGTAGCAGCCGAGTAGTGCTAATAAAGTGCCTGTCACATTCCGGCCGTCAGCAAGGAATTTAGACAGAGCCAAAGATGGTTAACTGACAAACTTTATCCCACAAGCTATAACAAGCAGCACGAAGTGACAAACAGGCAATAGGCAAAGTCAGTGCTAACGTGGGTAATCCCTCCACCGTTTATATAGCGTCAGCTCCACTCCCACAGCTCCACCCCCCCAGTGCCCACCCCTATAACTCCCCACCCCTTATGTGGCGTCCAGTGATGACACCGCCCAGCGTGCAGGCCATACATGCTGCGGCACCACACGCAGGCCTCACCTCACATCCAGCCCTGGCAGGCTTCGTGTGGCCCTGAATAAAGCAGGACATCGCCTCAACACCGGTAGGTACTTTTCAAGCCAAGGAGGCCTTGTGCCGCTGAGCTGGCAGCTCCCAGCGCAGCGTGTGCGTATAGCCATGCCTCCCAGCTGGCAGCTCCTGGCGCGGCATGTAAGCCAGGCCCCCATGAACGTCCGGCCCATCTGACAGATCTCAATATGGGGTGCAGCCAAGGTCTCTGTGCGATTGGCAGCCCCGGTGACCGGAGGGCTGACATTGCCCTTGATCAATTGCTCCTAAGTTGCATTAACAGAGGAGACAATCAAAATCAAGTGAGGTACTAATACCACTCTATAAAGTCTTAGTAAAACCGCATCTACAGTACTGCATCCAGTTTTGGTCACCACACTATAAGAAAGATGTTGAGACTCTAGAAAAAGTGCAGAGGAGAGCAACCAGGATGCTTAGGGGACTGGAGACTAAAATATATGAAGAATGGTTACAGGAACTGGGCATGGCTAGTCTAGTGAAGAGAAGGACCAGGAGAGATATGATAGCAGTCAATATTTGAGTGGCTGCTACAGAGCGGAGGGGTTCAAGCAGTGGTGGGATTCTGCCGGTTCTAGGTGGTTCGGCCGAACCGTTTGTTACATTGCTGGCTCACCCTGCCCCTTGCCCCGCCCCTCCACACCACTATTTATTGCCAATAAATAGTGGTGGGTGAGGGGCGGGCGAGCCAGCAATTTAACAAACGGTTCGGTGTTTTTTTGTAATTTTATTGGCCTGTGGAGCTTCAGCATAGGCTAATTAGGTGGTTGATTAGATCGGCCTCCCGACTCTCAGCTGATTTGCTCTCAGCTGTTTTGCTCAGGGCTCTGCTGCTTGTTTGCTTGCTGGAGCAGTTTTTTTCCCCTAGCTATGCTGAAAAATGAAACTGAAAGTAAAGCAGGCTGTTGCCTTTGCTGTTGCTGCAACGTTGGAAAATTAGGCAGGCAGATTTCTTTTCTTTTTCCCCACCAAAAAAGGTAGGTGCAAACTACCTTTAGTGAAAAGGTAGTTTTCCCTAAAGAGGTAGTTCCTCTTTAGGGAAAAAGAGGAGAGTTCAAGATTTCAAAACACAAAAGAAAAAAAGCTCTATTTAACTAGGGAATTGTAATAATTGAGATACTATTAATTGTATATTGTGTTGAAAGCAGAAATGGTTAAGTTGTGGTTTGGAGGAATATATGAGGGAAATTATTTGGTTTATTATTATTGGTAAATATAATTAATTGATTTGTAAGAAATTGGATTGCATGGAAATAATTGGAATATTCATGTTCATATTAATATACAAAAAAGATAGTTATATAACTAATTGATTTATATTAAAATGTTGAATTTATATTAAACAACTGTAATATTACATAATTAACCAATGTGAGGATGGATATAAAAATAGATGACAATGGGAAGGGGTATAATATAGAATAGAAGGGAAAAATTGAATTTGATTAACATTAGAGATAAGGATGAAGAGTAATATTGGTTTTTTTAAAAAATAGATAAGAAATAAATATGGCAAAAAGGAAATTTAGAAATTGTAAATTTAATTGAAATGACTAAACACTGTTTAAATTTGTGAACGGGCCAAATACTCTGTTCAAAGAAAATACATTGTATGTTTGTATGTGTGTTTCTAATTACTGCTATTTATTCATATTTGTTCTCTTTTATTCTTTAAAGTTTAACAATTCATTCTTTATCTTAATATCTTCATATTTGTTTGGGGTTGCCTTTCTTCCATTTCATCTTTTTTACTGTACAGCAATCTTTCTCCTCAAACCTACCACCTCTCTCTTTTCTTTCCTTCTTACTTTCTTTCCCCCCTGCTTCTTCTCCTCCCTACTTCCTCTTCCTTTCTCCTTCTCCTCCTCTCTTCCTCCCTCTCTTACCCTCACTCCTACTCTAATTTCCCTTCCCTTCCTTCCTCCCTTCTCTTCCTTCCCTCTCTCTCCTTCTTTCTTCCATCTCTCTTCTCCTTCCTTCATCCCTCTCTATTGCTGTATCCTTTTGTGCATATGGATTATTCAGAGGGCTGAAAAAGTTATTTTTGACTGGTCCTCGCACTTTTGACCACTCCTCGAACTTACGACTGCCCTCACATTTTACGTTTTTCGCCTTATCTTGTCACCATGGTGAAGAGAAGCAGTTGTGAAATGAGTGACACGGTTGTTAAGGATGCTACAATGGGCATAAATGATGACCAATCATAAGGGTGAGGACCGGTCAAAAATGTGAGGACCAGTCAGAAATGACTTTTTTCAGCCCTCTGAATAGTCCCTATGTGCATATGGATTAGTCAGAAGGCTGAAAAAGTTATTTTTGACCGGTCCTCGCATTTTTCCAGGTATCTTACTTTATTACATCACAAAACCATGAAACCGTTTTTAAGTTAACAAAGCATATGTTGTCCATATGGAACCAAGGAGCAATGGTGATGCTCCTGCTCATGGCCAGCTGAGATTCTCCATAGTCAAATTTAGCTGAATCTCCACTGGTTGGAGTGCTTTGTTTTACAGGAAAAAAAGGATTCCCCCCCCCACAATATTCCCTCCACCCTTTCCCTCCCCTCATCCTACCCTCCACCCCAGACTTCCCAGAGCAAAATACAAGGTATTTCAGTTAACAATCATAAGCTAAATTAACTTATCTATCCTTAGACTACTAAATCCCCCCCTGAAACCTTAACTCCACTATAGATAACATAATACTTCTAATACTTAACATTCATTCATAAACTATTTGATATTTTCTTGTCTGATACTTATTTTGAATATAATCAATCCATCTTCTCCATTCCGATACGTATCTTTCTTGTGTATAGTCCTTCAAATACGCTGAGATTTTCGCCATTTCTGCTAAATTCGTTACTTTTCAGTATCCACTCTTCAATAGTAGGCAAAAAGTCCTTCTTCCAGTATTGTGCTACCAACAGCCTAGCTGCTGATATTAAGTTCAAAATCAATTTAGTCTCTAATACTGTACAATCCGTCGTTATACCCAGTAGAAACAATTGAGGAGTAAATTTCAACCTTTTTTTCAGAATGTTCTGCATCACCCACCAAATTTTTATCCAAAATGCCTTGATTTTCTTATAGGTCCACCATATATGATAATAGGTTGCATCATCACATTCACATCTCCAACATTTAGCTTGCAAATTTGGGTACATACATGATAATTTGGGAGACAGGGCGGAAAAGAGCTGACAGGCGGTGACTGTCCAAAAAAAAGAGAGACCGCTTGGAACAAGAGATTCCCAAGGATTTAATGGCGATTTTGGACCAGACCCCAAATTTGGACTTAACTGTGAAGAAGGACCTTTTTTCTCTCTCTTAGGCTGGAAAAGCAGGCTACGCAACAGAAGCAGAGACGAATCAACCGAAGGGCAAGGATCGCTGAGAGAGTCGGAAGCCATTAACAGCTGAAAGTGAAAGTGCGAACAAGCGAGAGCGGCACGCCAGACGGGTAGCAAAGAAGCAGAGCCTGGACTAAATATCAGAGACTACCAAACTGGACTAAATTGTTTGATAACGGTGGATACTGGACACTGAAATCTTGAATTCTGGACAATTGGACCTTTTGGCTATTTGGACATTTGGAAGAGAGAGAAGAGAGAGACACCAAAACTAAGACTTTGAACAAAAAAAGAAAAAAAAGAAAAAAAGAAACCTTAGGTACAAGAACCCTTACACATAAGACTGAAAGAGAACAGTATATTAAGAGCAAATTAAATTTATATTTATATCTGATTAAGACTTGTTTAAACTATAACTATTTATTAACATTCTTTATTGGTGAGATACTTGACAAATTGACAACTAACTATTTATATGAATGATTAATTGAATGATTAACTGTTTAACTGATTAATTAAATAACTATAAGTAAATATCATCCAGAAAAATAATACATATTTAATCATATATTTATATTAGTGACATTTAGGGAATAGATCCTGATAGATTTAGATTTGATAGTTGGATCACTATATCGTATTGATACATAAACTATTAACTGTTACATTGTTTTGATACTTAAACTAGTAATTACTAATTAATTATTAATTGATTGTTATAGCAACATTTAATGAAGTGCTAGAATTCTAAGTTTTCCCTCGACCTCCTTCATCCCATATATTCTCTCGCCCCCCCTTTTTTTTGAGTATATATCTAACAGTCTAATTAATTATTGAATTGATTGTCAGAGTTTTAAAGACACGCACAGAAACAACCTACAACTAGATAAGATCAACCAGTGCATAAATACCTATACAATATAGAAGATAGACACTATTACTGAGATTAACATTTTTATAGACAACAAGGTTGAGTCAAAATAAGAATATTTTACTGCATGAGAATTTGGGAGATTCTGCAAAAAAGAATCAAGATGACAAGCACTGGCACAACTACCATAAGCAAAACAAGCAAGAAAATAATTCCAAATCAGGCATCCCAAACAGCATCCCCAGCACAACAAAGAACCATAGAAACCATGCTTGGAACGGAAAAAGAAAAATCAGCCTCCATTTCCAGTATGCAAAATATCCAGTCAGTACTGGCAATGATACAGGAAGCCATGAGTAAGACCCAAGAAACGATTGCCAATAATCATGAGGAGACCAAGAGAAACCATGATGATCTGAAAGCTGATGTGGGAGAGATAAATGACAATATAAAGAAAATGGATGACAAGATCGAAAAAATCCAACAGAACATCGCCAAAAATGAACAAAGAATTGAAAAGACAGAAATGAAGATGGAACAGATGGTTAAGAAAGTAGAAATGCTGGAACAACAACAGATGGCAACTAATCGAGAACTCGAAGACTCGCTCACATATCTGGAAATGGAAAAGGAATCATTTTATTTAAGGTTCCAGAATATAGTAGAAACCAAGGAAGAAGATCTGGGAGAGACAATGACAGAGATCCTCGCTGAAGCAACACAGAGAGACAAGGACGATATACGAAGGGATATAGACGAGGTGTACAGAGTGGCATACCACTTATGCACGCAGGAACAAACTCCCAAAAGAAGTCCATATTCGATTCACGAAGAAAACGACAAAAGAAGAGATATACAGGAAAATGAGAGAGGACACAATCTTCTACAAAGGGAAAGAAATAATAACACTGAAACAAATCCCAAGACGTGTCAGAGACCAGAGGAAAAATTATAATTTCTTCACAACACAATTAAATAAACACAAGGTGATGTTCCGCTGGCTATTACCAGAGGGTATCCTAATCTCATGGCAGGACAAGAAACTTAAAATAGATAGTCTGGAAGGAGCCCAAGATTTTTTCGATCAACATTTTGTCTCCGAAGAGGAGCAAGAATCCAGAACAGAAGCAGAAAATAAGAGCCAAAAAGAGCAATCAATAGAGGAAGTGAAAGATGAACAGGAGGAAAAGAGAAGATTGGAAAGAGAAAGAGAAGAGAGGGAAGGAGCAAGAGAGAAAACACAAAGAATAACAAGAAACACCAGGAAACTAAAGACAACAAGTAGATAGGAAGAAAAATGGAACAGGAAATAAAGATGATTTCGATGATTTCGTTTAATGGATTAAACGCCCCGGCTAAAAGAACTCGGACACTTACCAAACTACAAAAATTAGGAATGGATATCATAAATTTACAGGAGGTTCACATTAAAAAACAACACCAACAGATACTAGAAAACAGAAGACTAGGGAACCTTTACACCTCACTAGTGGACCAGAAAAAAAGAGGCATTACAGTCTACATCAGGAAACATCTAAAAACAAAACAGATATACGCAGACGGAGAGGGAAGAGTTTTAATGGTGGAGATACAAACGGAATCCAAGACAATTCTGTTAATCTCAATTTACGCACCAAATGAGAATCAACGTACTTTCTTCCAAAATATACATGACAGAGTAAAAGATCTAGAATATGAGAACATCTGCATTATAGGTGACTTCAATGCAATTTCAGATATAGAAAAAGACTCCTGTAGTACTAGGGGAAAAAAAAAAAACCTTGCCGGACACTTTTAAGGACATGGCACAGGAATTCTGCCTCCAAGATATGTGGAGGGAAATAAATAAAGATAAAAAACAGTACACGTTCTACTCCAACCCACACTCATCTTGGTCCAGGATAGACATGGCCTGGATGTCAACAGATCTTAGGAAAGACTTAGAAGAAATAGAAATAATGACGAATACATGGGCAGACCACAATCCGATAAAAGTAATCTGGAAGGGATATCGAAAGAAAAAGAGATGGATGATGAATAGTGAAATTCTAAAAAGCAAAGAATATATACAAATAATGGAAAAAGAAATGGGAATATTTTTTGAGATTAACACCAAAGAGCAAACTTCCCTCCAAAATCTGTGGGACACGGCAAAAGCCTACATAAGAGGCCTAACGATATTGTATTTGGCAAAAAAAAACAAACAAAGAAAAACAACAGGAAAAAGACAATTTATTGAAGGAACTCAAAAAGTATGAATTCGAGCTACAGAATGAACCCCTAAATAAGAGGATTAAAGAAAAAATAAATTTGGCCAAACACAAAATAAATTTGATTACACAAACAGAAATTGTGAGGAAAATCAAATCTGTAAAGCAAAACCATTTTGAATATGCAAATAAGACAGGGCAATGGCTGGCATACAAACTGAAGCAAGAAAAAGAGAGAAAAACAATCCATGAACTACAGTATGAGGCAGAAGAAATACATTATAGGAACAAAGACAAAAAAGAAATAGCAAGAACTTTTTTCCAGAAACTATATAAACAGGAAGAATCTCCAGAAGAAGATATCAAACAATATCTTCATGAAGTCGATATCCAAGAACTAGAAGAATCACACAGGGACCTTCTGGGCAGGCAAATTACGATGGCAGAATTTATAGAGGCGAGGAAGAAATTGAAAGTAAACAAAACCCCAGGACCAGACGGCATACCCGCAGAGTTCTATAAATCTTGCCAGCAGCCAATAGATGAAATCTTACTTGGAGTATTCAACAACGCACTTCTGGAAGCCACGATCCCCGATTCTTGGACAGAGGCTTTTATAACACTGATACTGAAGGAAGAGACAGACCATACCCATATCAAGAACTATAGACAGATATCGCTCTTAAATGTGGACTATAACTATTTACATCAATAATTACAGAATCAAGAAAATAATCAACAAATTATTTTCATAATCAATAATCAAACCATCTGGACCAGAATGGTTTTATCCCAAAGAGACAGATAAAGAACAACCTGAGACAAATAATGGACATATTAGAATATTATGAAACAAATTCAGATAAACAAATGGCCTTAATTTTTTTTAGATGCGCAGAAGGGCATCGATAACCTAAATTGGAAATTCCTCACATTACAGTTAGAAGCTATGAAATTCGGCGACAAATTTACCAATATGATAAAGAAAATCTATTCCGCTCAAACAGCGAAAATAACAATAAACGGTGACCTAACAGAGCAATTTCAAATAACAAAAGGAGTAAGACAAGGGTGTCCCCTATCTCCCCTTCTATTCATATTAACACTGGAAATTCTCTTAAGGGAAATTCGAAGAGATAAGGAAATACAAGGTCTGAAGATTAAGAGGGAGGAATACAAGCTTCAAGCCTTTGCAGACACCATCGTACTTATCGCAGAACAACCAATAACAATGGGCACCAAAATATTAGACCAAATAGAGAAATATGGGAGAGTACTGGGACTTAAAATTAATAAACAAAAGACAAAGATATTAATGAAGAACCTCACCAACCAGCAAGAAAAAGAATTAGAGGACAAATTAGGTATATTAACTACAAAGAAGATAAAATACTTAGGAATATGGCTCACTAATAAAGTTTAGTTTTGTTTAGTTTAGTTTATTTGATTTGTATACCGCCCTACTCCCGAAGGACTCAGGGCGGTGAACAGCCAACAATAAAATACATAAATACACAAAATTTAAAAACCCGATAAAATCAAATTAAATTATTTGGCCCAGACAAATTAAAATACCCCAATAATTTAAAAACAGATTAAAATTTACGTATTTAAAAAGGGAAGAGATCAGGCCAAGCCCGCTTGATGGAATAAAAAGGTCTTCACAGCACGGCGGAAGGAGCGCAGATCCGGGATCCTCCGTATCTCCGGGGGGAGCTCATTCCGGATGGTAGGTGCCCCCACAGAGAAGGCTCTCCCCCTAGGGGCCGCCAGTCGACACTGTTTGGCTGACGGCACCCGGAGGAGTCCCTCTCTATGGGAGCGTACTGGTCGGTGGGAGGCTATTGGTGGTAGTAGGCGGTCCCGTAAATAACCAGGCCCTAAGCCATGGAGCGCTTTAAAGGTGGTAACCAAAACCTTGAAGCGCACCCGGAAGACCACCGGGAGCCAGTGCAGCTCGCGCAGGAGAGGTGTTACATGGAAGCGCCATGTCGCTCCCATTACCACCCGCGCGGCCGCACTCTGCGCCAGTTGGAGCCTCCGGGTGCTCCTCAAGGGGAGCCCCATGTAGAGAGCATTACAATAGTCCAGGCGGGAGGTGACGAGGGCATGAGTGACCGTGCGTAACGAGTCCTGATCCAGAAAGGGACACAACTGACGAATCAGGCGGACCTGATAAAAAATCCTCTCGGTCACGGCCGTCAAGTGCTCTTCTAAAGACAGCCGTGAATCCAGGAGGATGCCCAAGTTGCGAGCCCTCTCCGTGGGGGCCAATGATTCGCCCCCAATAGTCAGTGATGGCGTCAACTGGCTATATCGGGATAAAAGTACATCAATAAAAGTACATCAATTAGAGAAGATAATGATGATAAACTTATAGGACAAATCAAAAAAGACCTAGAAACCTGGAAAAAACTACAATTATCTCTGTTGTGGAAAATTGCTTCAATTAAAATGAATGTCCTTCCCAGAATGTTATACCTATTCCAAGTGATCCCAATAAAACCGGGAAAGAATTTCTTTAAAGATCTTAATAAATTAATAGCGGATTATATTTGGCAAGAAAGCAAGAAAGCAAGAATAAAAATCAAATACTTACAAGAGTCAAAAGAAAGAGGAGGACTTGCGCTACCGGACTTGGAAACATATTATAAAGCATCTATACTGATTTGGATCAAGGAATGGATGGAGCTAAAAAACAAAAGATTGCTAACCTTAGAAGGATTTGATTTACAGCAAGGATGGCATGCATTCTTGTGGGAGGGCACTGATAAACAACACGGATACTTTCAGAGACATATGGTCAGGCAGTCATTATACCACGCATGGCAGGGTATTAAAAAAGCATATTATTATAAAATTCTGGAATGGTTATCAACCATGGAGGCCCAGATTTACCCAAATGCCATGGACAGCACCAAAATGAAAACCTACAAGGACCTACTAAACAACCAAGGAGAGCTAAGAACAAGACAAGAACTGCAGGAGATGGGTACAGACATTGACTGGTGGCCCTACCTACAAATAAAATCAAGATATCAGAAGGATTTGACCCAATTTGAATTCCAAAAAGGCCAAAACGAACTAGACAAAATCTTACAAGGACCACAGGATAAATTGATAAAAAAAGTCTACTATTATTTGAGAGTATATAAATTAGAAGAGGAGGTAGTCAAGGACAACATGTTAACCTGGACAAAGAATTTTGGCCATAACATCAAATTAGATAAGTGGGAAAAATTATGGACAATAAACTACAAATTGACAATGTCTGTACCCTATAAGGAAAACTTGCTTAAAATGTTTTATAGATGGCATCTCCCTCCGGCCAGGTTGGCAAGAATGTTCCCTAACACATCTTCAACATGCTGGAAATGTAAGCTAAACAAAGGAACTTACTATCATACATGGTGGACCTGCCCAAAGGCAAAACAATACTGGCGAATGATCAAAACACAAATAGAACAAATCACACAGAATAGAAACAGAAACCTTCCTACTAGGCATTATATCTGGACAATATGAAAAGGAAATAAAATACCTAATAATTCACATAACAACGGCAGCACATATAACTTTTGCACAAAATTGGAAGAGTAATGACATACCAAGCAAGGAGAAAGTAATTAATAAGATCATGGAATGTGCAGAAATGGACAGACTCACAAAGGAACTTCAAAATAAGGAAGAACACGATTACTATTTAGTATGGGATAAGTGGTACACTTGGTTGGAAGATAGGAAAAGGAAAAAACAGGACTAGGAAGTGGCCAGTGGAACCCAAGATAGATATAGAAACACAAACTATTTACCATAGGCCAATAGGGACTTAAAAAAGTTTAAACACAACATAAAGGACCCAATGAGAGAGGAGTCAAACATACAAATGAGAATTACATAACAGACTACAGTTGCGATAACTTTGATAAGATTATACCTGATTTCTTTTTCTTTGTGTATGTTTTGTATGTCTTTTTACTTGTTTTGTTTTATTTGTATCTTTAAATAAACAAAATTTCAAAAAAAAAAAGAAAAAAAAAGAAATTAGGATGTGAAGGGCGGATGTCAATATTGTTTATATACTATGTATTAAGAAGAGATTAAGATAAAATTAAAAAGTGGCAGAAATATGCAAATTGTATTTGGAGAAACTAAAAAAGTAGATTGGAACAGATTGTAAAATATATATAATTACGTTATGAATTGTAAAAGATGTCACCTGGTCAATACTCTGTGCATAAAATATATATGTAAAAGGAAAATTTTAATAAAACTTGTTTACAAAAAAAAAGAAAAGAAAAGAAAAATGACAAGGAAACAATTGGTCCATTGTTGGGAGAAAGTGGTAAGAAGGTGACAGGCAACAGGGAGAAAGCAGTACTACTTAACTCGTTTTTTGCATCTGTCTTTACACAAAAGGAAAAAACAGTCCAATCTATCAAAAGCAGATTAGGAACACAAGTTAAAGTAGGGGAAAAAATGGTAAGTGAATACCTGCCTACCCTAAACGAGTTCAAATCACCAGGACCGGATGGATTACAACCCAAGGTTCTGAAGGAACTGGCAGACGAGATCTCAGAACCACTGAAGTATATCTTTCAAAGATCCTGGAGCACAGGATTTTCCAGCCAGAGGACTGGAAAAGAGCTGATGTAGTTCCCATCTTCAAAAAAGGAGAAAAAAAAATAGATCCAGGAAACTATCAGCCTGACCTCAATACCAGGGAAAATTCTGGAAAAGATAATCAAGCAATGAATCAGTGAAACCTAGAAGCAAACAAAGTATTAACCAAAAGCCAACATGGGTTTGTCAAAAACAGATCATGCCAGACTAATCTTACTGCATTCTTTGACAAAGTGACAAAATTAGTGGACCAGAGGAATACTGTCGATATAATTTACTTGGATTTCAGTAAGGCATTTGATAAAGTAGACCATAACCTACTACTAGATAAAGTAGAAAAATGTGGGTTAGACAGCATCAGCACCAGATGGATTCATAACTGGCTGACCAACCGCATTCAACGTGTAGTCTCAATGGAACTGCATCTACATGGAGGGAAGTATGCAGTGGAGTACCCCAAGGCTCTGTTTTAGGCCCAGTACTCTTCAACATCTTCAATGATGAGGGGATAGGTGGGGAACTCATCAAATTTGCAGCTGACACCAAGCTGGCAGGAATAGCCAACACTCCAGAAGATAGGCTTAAGATACAGAAGGATCTTGACAGACTTGAACATTGGGTGCTATCTAACAAAATGAAATTCAATGGTGAAAAAAGCAAGGTTCTATATTTAGGCAAGAAAAACAAAATGCACAGGTACAATATATGTGGTACCTTGCTCAACAGTAGTAACTGTGAGAGGGATCTTGGACTCCTAGTGGACAACCATTTAAATATGAGCCAGCAGTGTGCATCAGCTGCCAAAAAAGCCAACACAGTTCTAGGCTGCATAAACAGAGGGATAGAATCAAGATCAAGTGAAGTGCTAATACTACTTTATAATGCCTTGGTAAGGCCACACTTGGAATACTGCATTCAATTTTGGTTGCCACGATGTAAAAAAAATGTTGAGACTAGAGTGCAGAGAAGAGCAAAAAAGATGATTAGGGGACTGGAGGCTAAAACATATGAAGAATGGTTGCAGGAACTGGGTATGTCTCATTTAATGAAAAGAAGGACAGGGGAGACATGATAGCAGTTTTCCAATATCTCACCACAGAGTTGGTCTCCTCCGGGTCCCGTCAGCTAAACAATGCCGGCTGGCGGGCCCACTGGGGAGGGCCTTCTCTGTGGCGGCCCCAGCTCTCTGGAACCAGTTACCTCCTGAGGTCCGGACCATCCCCACCCTATTGGCCTTCCGAAAAGCAGTGAAGACCTGGCTTTCCCGGCAGGTCTGTGGCCGTGGATCTCGCTCTTGTGATCTGGTGAGATCCAGCTATGAATGGCGTGAATGAGTTTTTAATGTTTTTAATATTTAAATGTTCTCTATAATGATTTTTTAAAATGTATTGCTTGTCGCCCTGAGTCTTTGGAGAGGGGCGGCATATAAATTGAATTAATTAAATTAAATTAAATTAAATCTCAGGGGCTGTCACAAAGAAAAGGGAGTCAAACTATTCTCCAAAGTGACAAGGGTACGACAAGAAGCAATGGGTGGAAACTAATCAAGGAGAGAAGCAACTTAGAACCAAGGAAAAATTTCCTGACAGTTAGAACAATTTATCAGTGGAAGAACTTTCCAGAAGTTGCCAATGCTCCAACACTGTTAAGTTTTTAAGATGTTGGATAACCATTTGTCTGAAGTGATTTAGGGTTTCCTGCCTATGCAGGGAGTTGGACTAGAAGACCTCCAAGGTCCCTTCCAACTCTGTTTTTAATGTTTTTAATTCTTAAATGTTTTTTATAATGATTTTAAATGCATTGTGAGCTGCCCTGAGTCTTCGGAGAGGGGCGGCATACAAATTAAATTAATAATAATAATAAGAAGAAGAAAGATATTTCACAAATTAGAAAAATTAAAATTTGATATAATTTGCCTGCAAGAAGTACATATTAAAAACGGATATTGGTATATCCTAAATTAGGGAAAATCTTCACATCATTGCCACAATGTAAAAAAAGAGGAATGGTTTTATACATTAGAAATGCAATAACAGCTGAGCAAATATATGCAGATAAAGAAGGGAGAATCTTGATGGTGGAGATAATGGACAATAATATGAAAATTCTTTTAGTAGCAATATATGCTCCAAATAATAATCAAAAGTGACTTTTATAGAAAATTGTACATGAAAATAACAGAATTGGAATATAATAATATTTGTATGATGGGAGATTTTAATGGTATAGTAGATGGAGATTTGGATTATAAAACACATAAAACAATAAGACATAGTAGAAAGCTATTACCAAACTCCTTTTTCAAGATGATTTGAGGAAATAAACTTAAAAGATGCTTGGAGAGATAGAAATGGAAAAAATAGACAATATATTTTTTATTCAGACAGACATTCATCTTGGTCTAGATTAGATATGATATGGACAACAATGGAATTGACTTGAAACATAGAACAAATTGAGATAGAAGCAATTACCTGGGCAGATCATAATCCAGTGACAGTGAAATGGAAAGGACAAAGGAGAAGATTTAGATGGACTTTAAATAATACTATATTAAAAGAAAAGGATTTTGTACAGAAAATGGAGAGAGAATTGGCTTTCTTTTTCAAGGAGAATAGGAAAGAAGATACTTTGACGCAAAATCTTTGGGATATGATGAAGGCCTATGCTAGAGGTTTGATAATGGATTATACAAGGAAGAGAAATGCAAAGAAAAGACAAACATATAAAATATTGGAAGAGGATTATAAGAGATCTGAAAAAGAGCTTCGGAAATGTCCATATAAAAAGGATGTTAAAGTGAAAATGGATACAATAAAACATAAAATGGACTTACTGGAGAAAGAAGAATTAGCTCAAAAAATTAGAAGCTCTAAACAGAATTATTTTGAGAATGCTAATAAACCAGGAAGATGATTAGCATATAAATTGAAAAAAGAGAGAGAGAATCAAGAAAAATAATACAATTAATCGATGACCAAGGACAAAATAAATTTGGAAATAAAGAGAAGAACAAAATTATACAGGATTACTATAGACAACTGTATGAGAAAGAAGATAGCGGAGGAAAATGTGATACGATATCTTCAAAATGTAAATTTACCCAGGATTCTTAAAGATATTGAGGGAAATATAACGATGATGGAATTAATTGAAGCAATTAAGAAACAAAAGAATAGAAAGGCACCAGGGCCAGATGGTTTGCCAGCGGAATATTATAGGACATTGCAGGAATCTTTGAGTCTCCTATTACTAGAAGTTATGAAGTGATGACAAAGAAGGAAATACCCAAGTCATGGTCTGAGGCATATATTACATTGATTCTGAAGGAGGATACAGACCCACAACAAATCAAAAAGTACAGACCTATATCCCTGCTAAATTCAGATTATAAATTTTTTGCTTCAATATTGGCAGAAAGACAATAACTTTATACACTCAGATCAAAATGGGTTTCTGCCAAAAAGACAAATTAGAGACAATATGAGAATAATTCTGGACACTTTGGAATACTATGAAGCTCATCCGGAAAAACAAATGGCTTTGATTTTTTAGATGCACAGAAAGCTTTTGATAATGTAAACTGGCGTTTTATGTTGCTTCAAATGGAACAAATGGGCTTTGGCAGAAAATTTATTCAATCAATAGAAGCTATATATTATAAACAAATGGCAAAAGTAATGATAAATGGAGAATTGACAGACACTATTGAGATAAAAAAAGGTACTAGACAAGGTTGTCCACTGTCAGTTTAGTATAAGGGAACAAAAATACAGGGGTATTTTAGAAGACACCATATACGTGAGGCTTTGTTATTAAATTGGGAGAAGATTAAAAAACAACACTATTTGAAAATTCCAGTCTGGATATCAACGATTGAAGCTTTTTCATATTCAGTAATATTTAGAAGAGAACAAACTGTTAAATATAGTGAATTAATGGATGAAAAGGGTGAACTTAAATTGAAGCAAGAATTGGAAGACGAAGGTTTTACGATGGATTGGTTTTTTTATTTGCAAATACGTTCTAGATAGGAAGAAGATTCCAAACAAGGTTTTTATAATGTCTTGACTCATTTAGATAAGATTCTAATAGAGTCCGATGATTATGAAATTAAAAAATTGTATGGTTATTTATTAGAGGAAGAGGAACAAGTTAAAGAAACAATGATAGCATGGGGGAAAAATTTTGGTCATGGGATTGATTTAGAGAAATGGCAAAAAATGTGGTTGCAAAATTATAAAATGACAATGTCTACAGCATATAAGGAGAATTTGTATAAGATGTTTTACAGGTGGCACTTACCCCAGACGAGAATAGCCAGAATGTTCAAGAACAAATCAGAGAAATGTTGGAAATGTCATCAGACTCCAGGATCATATTACCATATGTGGATGACATGTGCAGAAGCTGAAAGATATTGGACTAAAATCCACACATGGTTGGAAAAAATGACAAAAAAAATACATTGATTTTAAACCAGAGATATTTTTATTAGGGATTCTACCAGAAATGTATAACAAAGAACTGAGATATTTAATTGAGAATGTTTTAACAGCGGCTAGAATTGTTTTTGATAAAAATTGGAAAGGCGAGAAGATACCTACTGATGATGAAGTTATTAAGAAAATTATAGATTGTGCTGAAATGAGTAAACTGACATTTGAAATTAGAGAACAGGAAGATAAACAATATTATTTGATTTGGGATTTGTTTTACCAATAGCTAGATAATAAAGCATGGAGATGAAATATGAAATATGAAATAAATGTAATGATAAAATATATGAAATGTTTTCTTATGTTAAATAATAAAAGAGTATAATAATATAAAGGGATATATAAAACTGTTAAATAAGAGAAATTAAATTGGTAATTTTGGATATGGGATTGTGCACAAAAGAATTTTAACTGATCGACACACTGTCTGTGATTATATTTATAAAAACAAGGCAGCAGAAAAATACATTTATCTGAAATTTAAATCATAGGGCACATAACAAGAAAATGTGTCAGGGAGAATACATACCTCTGTTATGACCTATCACCACTTAGCTTCAATGTGAGGAATTTCAATCACTCACAACTTGACTTCTCCCTGGTGGCACTGGATTTTTAAACAGCACAACTAATAGTCAGGAATGATGGGAGTGTAGTGCAGTAGCCACTGGAGGGCCATCACATCCTTATTACTGAACTACAGTTTTTACCACAACCCCTGAATCTGTCTGCCTTCCTATCATCCTTCCTTCCCTTCCTCCCTCTCTGTCTGTCTCTCTCTCTGTCCGGGGGCAGGGGGGAGAAGAAATCCCTGGTGCTAGATGGTGGGAATCTGACATCCAGAGGCTGATGAGCCACACGCTGATGATCAGCTGGTCGGCAGAGACCCAAAGACCACCGGGCTGGTGAGGAGGCAGGGCATCACAAGACAGGCGGCCTGCAGTATCTGCAGGAAAAGTGACTAACACCTGGGAGGCGAAAACAAGCTGACACCAACGCTGGTGTTGTTAGGGGAGAGTGGGGCAGAGTCACATTGTGGCTCCACATCATAATGGGCTCCAGGAGGAGGAGACCCTGTCTCCCTCATTGTGAAACACGCCCTCCCCTGCCCACCCTCCCCCTTCAACCTTACCTTTGCGGTGAGCATACCGTGCATTGGAAGATAAGGGCGATGGCTAGAGGAGGGGCGATGCGGGTGGCACAGCCAGCCATGCAAGAAATGGCTGGTAGGGGTGGGGCGAGGGGCAGGGCTGAATCCCACCATTGCGCGGGCCGAATACATTGCTTCAGCAGGCCATATGCATCCCACAGGCTGTACTTTGAGGACCCCTGTAGTAAAAAGTTATGTCCTGTCCTTAGGTTTTGGATGGGGAAATGCAAATTTTAATTCATGATTAATCCCATCAATTGGCATTCTAGGTGTTTTGTTTGTGAATAGGCTGGCCTAGATTTCTTAATGGACACAAAATATCCATCTCTAAAAACTTCAGGCATCTATCGGAAACTGTTGTGACTGCTTTCTGCCTTTGCTAGTATTTTTTTTTCTCCATTTCTCCTTTGGGGAAATATAATATTCTGCCTCTTTTTAATATTCCCTAAAATATTTCATTCTTTGGGTGGAGGGGTTTGTCTGTCGTGATTACTCCATACAATACACTCACACTTTTTGATCTAACTTTAAAGCAAGGGGAGGATGTTAATTGATGAAATGATCCCAAGAGCTTCAGCGGCATTAAAGGACAGGGTTCCGGTTGGAGGCTTTTAAGAAGAGACTGCACAGTCTCTTGTCTGAAATGGAATAGGGTCTCCTGTCTTGATTGGTGGGTTGGACTAGAAGACCTCTAAGGTCGCTTCCAACTCTGATACTTTATGTAAGCTGACTTTGTATAAATATACAAAAGTATGAAGGCTATTGCTTAATGCATTGTAAGCCGCCCTGAGTCTCCGGAGAAGGGCGGCATATAAATCAAATTAAAAAAAAAAAATACAGATAGTCCTTGACTTACAACTGCAATTGAGCCCAAAATTTCACTGTTGCTAAGTGAGACATCTGTTAAGTGAGTTTTGCCCCATTTTATTATTTATTTATTTATTACATTTTTATAACGCCCTTCTCCCGAAGGACTCAGGGCGGTATACAGCCATATTAAAACAACATATACCCACAAAAATTTAAAAACAATTTAAAATATATTAAAAAATTGGCCTTTATATTAAAAACTATAAACACCCAATTAAAATTCATTTTCTAAGCCAGCTCAGCCTGTTGGAACAAAAGAGTTTTAAGGGCACGGCGAAAGGTACGTAGGTCGGGGATCATGCGAATCTCCAGGGGCAGTTCATTCCAGAGGGCAGGTGCCGCCACAGAGAAGGCTCTCCCCTTACAACTTTTCTTGCCACAGTTGCTAAGTGAATCAATGCAGTTGTTAATTTAGTCACACGGTTGTTAAGAGAATCTGGCTTCCCTGTTGACTTTGTTGGTCAGAAGGTGCAAAAAGAGTCCGGGACACTGCAACCATCATAATTATGGGTGTTTTGCCAAGCATCTGAATTTTGAACATGTGACCATGGGGATGCTGCAATGGTCGTGTGAAAAACAGTCAAGCGAATCACCGTGTTCTGCTCAGTGCAATGTACCATGAGTGGGACTTGCAACTTCCTGTCAATTTTGTTTATTGGAAGCCAATTGTGAAGGTTCCAAATGGCAATTCCATGACTGTGGGACACCGCAAGTATCGTAATTGCCAGCCAGTCCCACCCCCAAATAACTGTGATGGGCACAACTTTGAGGAACTACTTTTTAAGCACCAGTGTAATTTTGAAGGCTGAGTAGTAAGCGGTAAGCGAGGACTGTCTATAAAACTGAACATCCCAAAGGGTGCACAACAGCTATTATTTAAAAAAATCCTAGGTTAAGTCCAGTTCTTCCACGATAATAAATGGATGGTGCACCACTAGGAAACCCTGTGTTTGTTTGCTAGGTAAAAAAAAATCACAGAAGACAGCAATGGCATAAGAGTTCCATATTGTTTCCAACAAAAGGTGTCCATAAAATCACAACAAGTCACCCCTACTATGAAGGAGAACCAGTTTTAAAGCATGTACCACAAATGGAATAAAATCTGGGGAGAAAAGGAATATGTAGCAACTGACATGTTTCAATCGAATTGCTTCTTTTGGCTTTTGAACCATGAAGGTTACCTGAAGGGCAGAACAGCCTTTACATCTGAAATTTTACATTGCTTTTCTCACTACTCTATAAACTCCCCCAATATATTTGCTATTCATTATGGTTTCTTCCACTTGGGTGCCTCATTCTTGACACAATCTGAACAGACGTACTTGGTGCACTAAATTCCTGGAACTGTTAGGAAAAGATAAACTTTGAATCTCCTCTGTGTCTCTTCTCCTCTTGCTTTCTCCTTATATGAGGAGCCACAATCTATATCTCAGGGCTCCAATCCCCAAGAGATGCTGGCTGGAGAATTCTAAGGCTGAAAATCTTGGGGGCACCAAGGGAAAAAAAGGCTGGGATTCCTGGCATGTAGCATTTCTATCATCTATCATCATAAAAATGCAAAGAACATTCCCAAAAAGATTTTTACATAATTGCCAAATTTCTACAAAAATAAATATCCAGCAACTTCTTATGCTGAAGGTAAGATAGCCATTATCAAAGTAATATGTTCCAACTTTTTCTTTCCTCTGCACCATCTAATACCATTACATATTTGCCTACAAAAAATCAGGCAAATTCTATTTAATTTAATCAAATTAAATAGTCAATTTCTCAGCTGGAGTTACACTGGGACACTAGAAATGAAATTCAACCCTTCTCTACACTAATCGCTTGGGGCCTTAGGAGATTTTTCTGTGTGCAATAAGGGTGGAAAGTTTCCTGAAGCACCGTCCACACTCGGGGCATTAAAATGATTTCTCCCCTTTGTTTATAAGTACTTGATTTATAAGGTTAACCTTAGTACTGAGATCATTCCCACAGTCTGGACACTCATATAGTTTTCCTCCTGTGTGAGTCCTCTGGTGTTGAACTAGGCTGAAATTCTGACGGAAACTTTTCTCACAGTCAGGACATTCAAACGGTTTCTCTCCTGTGTGAGTCCTCTGGTGTTGAACCAGGGTGGAATTCTGACTGAAACTTTTCCCACAGTCAGGACATTCAAAGGGTTTCACTCCTGTGTGAATCCTCTGGTGTTGAACCAGGCAGGAATTATGACTGAAAGTTTTCCCACAGTCAAGACATTCAAAGGGTTTCTCTCTTGTGTGAGTCCTCTGGTGTTTCACCAGGGTGGAATTCGTACTGAAACTTTTACCACAATAAAAACATTCAAACGGTTTCTCTCCTGTATGAATCCTCTGGTGTTGAACCAGGTTGGAATTCTGACGGAAACTTTTCCCACAGTCAGGACATTCAAACGGTTTCTCTCCTGTGTGAGTCCTCTGGTGTTGAACCAGGTTGGAATTCTGACTGAAACTTTTACCACAATCAGAACATTCAAACGGTTTCTCTCCTGTATGAATCCTCTGGTGTTGAACCAGGCAGGAATTATGACTGAAACTTTTCCCACAGTCAAGACATTCAAAGGGTCTCTCTCCTGTGTGAGTCCTCTGGTGTTTCACCAGGGTGGAATTTGTACTGAAACTTTTACCACAATAAAAACATTCAAACAGTTTCTCCCCTGTATGAATCCTCTGGTGTTGAACCAGGTTGGAATTATGACTGAAACTTTTCCCACAGTCAGGACATTCAAACGGTTTCTCTCCTGTGTGAGTCCTCTGGTGTTGAACCAGGCTGGAATTATGACTGAAACTTTTCCCACAGTCAAGACATTCAAAGTGTTTCTCTCCTGTGTGAATCCTCTGGTGTTTCACCAGGGTGGAAATCGTACTGAAACTTTTACCACAATCAGAACATTCAAACTGTTTCTCTCCTGTATGAATCCTCTGGTGGCTGATGAGATAGGAATTCTGACGGAAACATTTTCCACAATCAGGACATTCAAACGGTTTATCTGCTATGTGAATCCTCTGATGGCCGATGAGGTTGGAATTCCGACGGAAACATTTCCCACAGTCAGGACATTTAAAGGGTTTCTCTCCTGTGTGAGTCCTCTGGTGTTGAACCAGTGTGGAATTCTGACTGAAACTTTTCCCACAATCAGGACATTTAAAGGGTTTCTCTCCTGTGTGAGTCCTCTGGTGTTGAACCAGGTTGGAATTCTGACGGAAACTTTTCCCACAGTCAGGACATTCAAAGAGCTTCTCTCCTGTGTGAATTCTCTGGTGTGTCAGAAGGCTGAGTTTGGAACTCAAACTTTTACCACAGTCGGGACATTCAAAGGGTTTCTCTCCTGTGTGAATCCTCTGGTGTGTCACAAGGCTGGAATTCTGACTGAAACTTTTCCCACAAACAGGACACTCATACGGTTTCTCTCCTGTATGAATCCTCTGATGTTGAATCAGGCTGGAATTCTGATAGAAACTTTTCCCACAGTCAGGACATTCAAAGGGTTTCTCTCCTGTGTGAGTCCTCTGGTGTTTCACCAGAGTGGAATTGTTACTGAAACTTTTCCCACAATCAGGACACTCAAAGGGTTTCTCGCCTGTGTGAGTCCTTTGGTGTCTCACCAGGTTGGAATTCTGACTGAAACTTTTCCCACAATCAGGACACTCAAAGGGTTTCTCGCCTGTGTGAGTCCTTTGGTGTGTCACCAGGCTGGAATGCCGACTGAAGCTTTTTCCACAATCAGGACACTTAAAAGGTTTATCTCCTGTGTGAATTCTCAGGTGTATCACCAGGTTGGAATTATCACAGAAACATTTCTCACAATCAGGACATTCAAACGGTTTCTCCTTGGCATGAGTCATGTTGCCATGCTTCCTAAAGCATTTACTGCATTGGGAGCACTTGTAGGGCTTCTCTCCTGTGTGGGTCCTTACAAGAACCGCAATGGAGGTGTTCTGATCAGAGGTTTTGCCACATTTAGAGTATTGTATGGTTTTTCTCCAGTCGGGAGAAAATCAGGCATAATCAGCTGTTATTTGCAAGTTGTATCTTTCCCACAACATGCACATCTATGGAGCTTTTCCACAACTCATATTCCTTTGGAAGTCAAAAATATGGATGATTCCTTGTTTAGCAGTGTTTTTATTCAAGCCATTTTCTTCCTCCCAGAGTGGGCTTGCTCTACGTGGTTTTCCAATTGACCTTTTCCTCCCCAGTAACTTCCAGATATTTCCCTCTTTTGCCCAATGGAAAAATAATCTGCCTTGACTTTCATGTAATGCATGATTGAATTTCACACTCTGCTTTTCCCAGCTAGAAATCTCTTCTTGATTTTCTCTCGTTGCTGAGGAAGATTAAGAATTGTGTGGCTCTCTGAAGGAAATGGAAGATATATTGATTTTTGGACGGACTTGCTTTGGTGTTCAATGTTGCTTGTTATCCTCAGTTGTCCAGAGTGCTCATTGCCATCTTCTTTGTCTATAAGATTCAAATAAAAATGTATCTTTAATTGTGCACGAAATGGCTGCAGAAGATGAGAAAAGAAGAAAAACTTTTACATTACAATGAAAGAGCAAACATGCCACAATACTCAAAGAAGCTCTTACATTAATCATGACACATGGAAGACTACCCAGATCCAAGTTTGAATATCCATTCAATGATGAAATTCCCTTGTTGACTGGGTCAATCACAAATTCTTAGCAATGCAAATGGTTGTTTTCACATACAGTCAAGAGAAAAAGAAGTACCGTATTTTTCAGAGTATAAGACACACCTTTTTCCCCCCTAAAAGGGGGTGAAAATTCAGGTGCGTCTTATACACCGAATGTAGCCCTGCCCACCCACTGGCCCCCACCCTTTGGCCTGTGCCTCGCAGCAGTTACCTCCTTGCAAGCAAACAGCAAGAAAAAACAGCTCCTTTCAGCTTCAGCATAGACTAATTAGCACAAGTTGATTAGATCGGCCTCCCGACTCTCCGATAATTTGCTCTCAGCTGTTTTGCACAGGGCTCTGCTGCTTGCTGCAAAGAGGTAAATTGCTGCAGCAGATTTTTTTTCCTTGTGCTAATCAAGCTATGCTGAAAACAAAACTTAAAGTAAAGCAGGCTGTTTGCTGTAAGGAGGCAAAATTAGGCAGAGGCAGAGGGAGATTTCTTTTTCCTCACCAAAAAAGGTAGGTCCAAACAATGGGAAATTTAGGGCAAAAGAGTAGAGTTCAAGATTTTAAACACAAAAGAAAAAAAGGAGAAAGCAAAAAGCAAAAATAAAAATGGGAAGGGAGAAAAAGAAAAAGAAATGAAAGAGAAAAATGTTATACATATTTAGAATTGAAATATTAATAGTAGTAAGAAATAAATGGGAAATCATGATTGTAAAAATGAAATGAATAATAATTGGAATATTTGTCTTTGTATTTTTGAAATCTAGACAATGATAAGTTTTTATTTTTTTTAGAAATATGATTAAGTATAAACTGTAACAATTGAAATACGTTTAATGGTATATGGTGGTGAAAGTAAAAAGGATTAAATTATAGCTTGGATAACAGCTAGAACATTTTTAAATTTAATTAGGGAAATTGTAATGATTGAAATATTTTTAATTATATATTGTGATGAAAGTAGAAATGATTAAGTTGTGGTTTGGAGGATTATATGGGCAAAACTATGAGGGTTATTGGGAGAGTTTAAGATGTGAAAATGAGTAACATATTTGGTTTATTGGTAAATATAATTAATTGATTTTTAAGAAATTGGATTGCATGGAAATAATTGGAATATTCATGTTCATATTGATATACAAAAAAAGATAGTTATATAACTAATTGATTTATATTAAAATGTTGAATTTGTATTAAACAATTGTAATACATAATTAACCAATGGGAGGATGGATATAAAAATAGATGACAATGGGAAGGGGTATAATATAGAAGAGAAGAGAAAAATTGAATTTGATTAAGATTAGATATGAGGATGAAGGGTAATAATTGTTTTTTTTAAAAAAAATAGATGTGGAATAAATATGGCAAAAAAAACACTGTTTAAATTTGTGAACCAGCCAAATACCCTGTTCAAAGAAAATACATTGTATGTTTGTATGTGTGTTTATCTAAAAAATAAAAACTGGAAAAAAAAAACCCAAAAAGTTAGGTGCGTCTTATACTCTGGTGCGTCTTATACTCCGAAAAATACAGTACATCCTCTTTCATTTCTATGGTTTTACTTATCAGGGTATCATAAATATCATCGCAACAGAACAGAAGAGAATAACAGAATTGGAAGGGACCTTGGAGGTCTTCTAATGCAAGCCCTGCTCAAGCAGGAGACCTTATACCATTTCGGAGAAGTGGCTATTCCGTCTCTTCTGAAAGGTTTCCAGTGATGGAGCACCACAATGTCTGAAGGAAAGCCGTTCTGCTGGTTAACTGTTCTCACCATTAGGCTATAACAAGCAGCGCAAAGTGACAAACAGGCAATAGGCAAAGTCAGTGCTAACGTGGTTAATCCCTCCACCGTTTATATACGTCAGCTCCACCCCCACAGCTCCATTATCCCTGGGACCCGCCCGATAACCCCCTACCCGTTACGTGGCGTCGAATGATGACACAGCCCAGCGCGCAGGGCATACATGCTGTGGGCACCACACGCAGGCCTCACCTCCCATCAAGCCCTGGCAGGCTTTGCGCGGCCCAGGATAAAGCAGGGCACCGCCTCAACACCAGCAGATACTTTTCAAGCCATGGAGGCCTTGTGCTGCTGAGTTGGCGGCTCCTGGCGTGGCGTGTGGGTATAGTCATGCCTTCCAGCTGGCGGCTCCCAGCGCAGCATGTAAGCCAGGCCCCCATGAACGTCCATCACATCTGGCGGCTCTCGATATGGGGTGCGGCCAAGGTCTCTGTGCGATTGGCAGCCCCGGTGACCGGAAGGCTGACATTGCCCTTGATCAATTGCTCCTAAGTTGCATTAACAGAGGATACAATCAAGATCAAGTGAGGTACTAATAGCACTCTATAAAGCCTTAGTAAAACTGCACCTACAGTACTGCATCCAGTTTTGGTCACCACACTATAAAAAAGATGTTGAGACTCTAGAAAAAGTGCAGAGGAGAGGAACCAGGATGCTTAGGGGACTGGAGACTAAAACATACGAAGAATGGTTACAGGAACTGGGCATGGCTAGTCTAGTGAAGAGAAGGACCAGGAGAGATATGATAACAGTCTTCCAATATTTGTCGGGCTGCTACAGAGGGGACGGGGTCAAGCTATTTTCCAAAGATCCAAGGAGAGATTCAACCTAGAAATAAGGAGGAACTTTCTAACAGTGAAAACAATCAACCAATGGAACAACTTGCCTTCGGAAGTTGTGGCAGCTTCATCACTTGAGACTTTCAAGAAAGGATTGGACATCCATTTGTCAGAAATGGTCTAGGGTCTCCTGCTTGAGTGGGGGGGGGGTTGGATTAGATGACCTATAAGGTCCCTTCCAATACTGTTAATCTGTTAAAAAGATTATTCATAAGGATCTGGGTACTTACGAGATCGCCTTCTGCTACCGATAGCCTTCCACCGAACAATACGCTCTCACAGAGAGGGACTCCTCAGGGTGCCGTCGATCAAACAATGTCAACTGGCGACCCCCAGGGGGAGAGCCTTCTCTGTGGGGGCACCTGCCCTCTGGAATGAATTGCCTTCGGAGATACGGATGATGCCTGACCTACGCGCCTTTCGCCGTGCCCTCAAGACGTTATTGTTCCAATAAGCTGGGCTGGCCTAAACATTAATTTTAATGGTTGTCTTAGTTTTTTTTAATAATATTGGGGCCAAATTATTTAATATATTTTAAATTATATTAAAATATATTAAGGCACCTTATTTGTGCGGTGCTGCAAGGGTCAGTCCTCTCACCCCTTCTGTTCAACATTTATGTAAAACCGCTAGGCGAGATCATCCGTGGTTTCGGGGTGAGTGTTCATCAGTATGCTGATAACACACAGCTATACATCTCCACCCCAGACCACCCCAATGATGCCCTTGCTGTGATGTCCCGTTGCCTGGAGGCCGTGTGGATCTGGATGGGGAGAAACAAGCTCAGACTCAACCCCTCCAAGACCGAGTAGCTGTGGCTTCCGGCGTCCCGGTATAGTCAACTGGTACCATCACTGACAATAGGAGATGAGATCTTGCTCCCCACAGAGAGGGCCCGCAACTTGGGTGTCCTCCTGGATTCACAGCTATCTTTAGAAGATCATTTGACGGCCATGGCCAGGGGTGCCTTTTATCAGGTTCACCTGATCCGCCAATTGCGTCCATTTCTGGATCAGGACGCCTTGCATACGGTCACTCATGCCCTAGTTACCTCCCGTATGGACTACTGTAATGCTCTCTACATGGGGCTCCCCTTGAAAAGCACCTGGAGGCTCCAACTGGTCCAGAACATAGCCGCGCGGGTGATTATGGGCGCAGGTTGTTACGCCCATGTAACACCTCTCCTAGGCGAGCTGCACTGGCTCCCGGTGGTCTTCCGGGTGCGATTCAAGGTGTTAGTTATCACCTTTAAAGCGCTCCATGGCTTAGGACCTGGGTACCTACGAGACCATCTTTTGCCACCAATAGCCTCCCACCGACCAGTTCGTTCTCACAGGGAGGGACTACTCAGGGTACCGTCAGTCAAATTATGCCGACTGGCGACTCCCAGGGGAGGGCCTTCTCTGTGAGGGCTCCAACCTTTTGGAATGAACTGCCCCCGGAGATACGGAATATCCCTGATCTCCATGCTTTCCGCCGTGCCCTCAAGACCCTGATGTTCCAACAGGCAGGGCTAAACATATGAATATGTGAATGAATTTTTTAAATGTTATCTAATTCTGGGTTTTATTTAATTGACCAAACTAATAATTTTAATTAGCAATTTTATGATGTTTGTGTGTCTATATTTTTCTTGACCGTACACCCCCTTGAGTCCTACGGGAGAAAGGCTGTATAGAAATATAATAAATAAATAAATAAATAAAATTGTTTTTAAATTTTATGTATATGTGTGTTTTATTGCTGGCTGTGCCCCGCCCTGAGTCCCTCAGGACAAGGGCGGTATAAAAATTTAAATAATAAATAAATAAATAAATAAGTGGGAAACATTCAAGAACATTGCCAATCTTCCCAGGACTGGACATTCAAGAAAATTCACCCCAAGGCCAGACCATGCAATGGCCAGAGAAATTACTAAAAAACAAAGAGCTATATCTCAGACTCTATTCATGAAAGTGCAATTAGAAAAACACTGAATAAGTATGGTTTGTTTGGAAGGGTTGTGAGGTGAAACCCTCTTCTCTCTAAAAAAGTCATAGCAGCACGGCTGAGGTTTGCAAAGTTGCATCTGAACAAATCACATGACTTTTGGAACACTGTCCTTTGCACAGACCAGACCAAAGGGGAGTTGGTTGGCCGTAATGCAGTGACATGTTTGATGAAAACCAAACACAGCATATCAGCACAAGCTTCTCATATAAACCGTCATGAACGATGGTGGAGGCGTGATGATTGGGGCTTGTTTTGCAGCCACAGGACCTGGACACTTTGCACTCTTTGAGTTGACCATGAACTCATCTATATACCAAAGTATTCTAGAGTCAAAAGTGAGGCCATCTGTCCAATAGCTAAAGCTTGGCTGATATAGGATTATGCAACAGGAGAATGGACACAAAACACATCAGCAAATCTACAACAGAATGGCTGGAAAAGAAAAGAATCAAGGTGTTGCCATGGCAGTCAAAGTCCAGACCTCAACCCGATTGGCGGGACTTCAAGAGAGTTCTGCATAAAAAAATACCCACAAACCTCAATGAACTGAAGCAATGTTGTAAAGAAGAATGGGCCAAAATTCCTCCACAATGCTGCAAGAGATTGATAAAGTCATACAGAAAAGAATTACTTCTAGTTGTTGCTGCTAAAGGTGGTTCTACAATTATTGAATCATACTTTTTTTAACACATGACTTCTCTGTTTTGGCTTTCTTTTTATAAAATAAAAGATGACCTGATGTAATATGTCATGTGTTGTTGTTCCTCTGTGGTTGTATTAACCTACTTTTAAGAACTTCTAAGGACCAATTGATTTTTACTAGGTCCCATTATATAAAATCATAGAAGTCAAGAAGAGTGTACTTTTTTTCACATGACTGTTTATCTGGAAGTCTTGGGGAGAGATTATGCATTTGGAGAGATACACATTCAGAGAGAAATAATACACACATCTACAATTTGGAGAAAATCAATGTCTTTCAAGGCTGAAAAATATCTGCCCATATGTTGAGATTCTAAGGCTGAAGTTCAGGCCTCAACAGTCTCCTGAGGCCATGGAAACGTTCACAGGAAACCACTAGCCTGTCTGTTAGGCACGTGACCAAAATCATAGAATGAAGCAAAAGCAAAGAAATGTATAAATATCTGCCTTTCACTATGCACAGGGCTCCTTCCTTCTTAGGAGGGACCCATCTTTATTCAGCTGAAGAAATGCGTTGGCTTATCAACAAACACACTTGAACTCTTTTATTTTATTGAGCCACACCTGACAATCTGCATGACACTAAACTTGACAGATGTGGGGGCTTTAAATGATCAAATGATGCCTAAAGCCTCTGCAAGATTTGAAGCACCAGTTATGCCCATGGAAGCCACGAACTCCAAGTAAAGGCAGAAAATACTTTCCACAACCCCTTTGGTGACATCCCAATTGAAGTAGTCCTCACTTACCGACTGCAATTGGGACTGGCATCTGTGTCACTAAGCATTTTATTTCCAGCTCCTTTCTCCTGGCTTGGAACCGGACTGGATTTTTCTTTCTACAATTTGTTTAGATTTTAACATGTATGTATTATTTACTGCCTCTAAGCCGCCCACAGTTATGTCATGGTAAGGTTGGTGGCCAATACATTTTATAAATAAATAAATACAACTGAACAGTCAAAACATTCAATAGCTGGTTTTTAAAAAGTGCTGGGTTAAGCACAGTTGAACCTGGTGAATACACGGATGGGGGCATTAATAGGAAAACACGGTGCTTGTTAGCTAGAAATGGAAGCAAAACAACCCAGAAACGACTAGAGACACATAAATCCGATCTTGTTGCCCAGAAAACATCAGGTCCATAAGAGAAGAATTGAGTTGGGGGGACCTTGGAGGTCTTCTAGTCCATCCCCTGTTCAGCCAGGAGACCCTATTCCGTCCAGAACAAATGGCTGCCCAATCTCCCCTCAAAACCCTCCAGGGACGGAGCAGCCACAACCTCTGGAGGGAAGCCATTCCCAAAGAACCAACCTCCACTTGAAAGAGGCTTTTTCAAGCTTCCCACCAGCAGAAATTGCAGCCCCCAGTTTCCCAGCCTGCAGCACCAGTGGGCTTCCATTTGGGGAGGGAAGGAGCCTGCAGCAGCCGCAGCTGAGAGGCTTCAGCCCAGTTGCTTCTCCGCTTCCAGCCCAAGTTGCTCCCGGACTCTCCTCCCACCTGCAGCCCTCCACTCACCTGCCAGCTGCTGCTCCCACCATGGAAACAGCACAAAAGCCGCTCTGCACACCAACTTCCTCCCATCAGCCATCCGGAAGAGGAAGTTCCTCTGCGCCTCTCCTCTCCTCCCATCCTTTCTAGCAATGCATACTCAATGGTTTAAAACTCCTTTTTAAAGCGCAATCAGGGATGACACCATTGAATTGATGGCTTTCTAGGCACAGACGTTGCCTGGCCGCCATCTAGCGACAGGAGGTGGAAAAACATGCCTGTCCAATCTCCACCAAGGCTTTCGACTCCTAGCAGCCACCTTTGCAACTGAGCCAAGTAAAATAGTGAAACGTGACGCTATTTAGCTCCGTATTTGGTGCCTTTGGGTCAGTCTTGATGCCTGGCCTTACAGTTTCCTTGGCAAAGGTTTTTGGAAGGGGTTCCCTCCTTTTCCTGCTTCCTAGGCCTGCTTACTTCCCTCCATGTGGGGATAGCTCCATTGAGGATTACACGTTGAGTACGATTTGTCAAGCAGTTAGAAACTCACTTTGTGGTGGTGCTGCCTATCCCACATTTTTCTAGGTTGGCAAGAAGTAGGTAGGTTGTGATCTACTTTATCAAATGCTTTACTGAAATCTAAGTATACTATGTCTATAGCATTTCTCTGGTTCACTAATTTAGCCACTTTGTCAAAGAATGAAATAAAGTTTGTTTGGCATGATCTGTTTTTGATCAACCCATGTTGGCTACTGGTTATAACTTGTTTGCTTCTGGGTGTTCACAGATTTGTTGCCTGGATATGTTTTCCAAGATGTTACCAGGTATTAATGTCAGGCTGATCTTTCTGTAATTTCCTGGATGAGTTTATTTTACCTGTTTTGAAGATGGGAACCACATCAGCTCTTTTCCAGTCCTCAGTTATAGGTAATCCTGAATTTACCACCACAATTGAGTCCAAAATTTATGTTCTTAAGTGAGGAATTTGTTAAGTGAGTTTTGCCCCATTGTACTACTTTTCTTCACTCATTTGTTAAGTGAATTCTTACTAATCTTAAATTAGTAATACACTTATAGCTCAGTCGTTAAGTGAATCTGATTTCCCAATTGACTTTGGTTTTCAGTAGGTCACAAAAGAGGATCACATGACTCTGGAACAGTCATAAATATGAATTAGTTGTTGAGCATCCGAATGTAAATGACATGACCATGGGGATGCTACCGTGTTTTCCTGAAAATAAGACCCTGTCTTATATTTTTTTGAACTCCAAAATAAGGGCTTGGCCTAGTTTTCAGGGGGGGGTCTTATTATTTTCAGGGTGCAGGAGGCCTGGGCGGCCTGAGCAGTCACAGCCGGGGGTCTGACAGAGAGAGGGTCCTTCTGCGTGCTGCCATCAAGCCCCTCCCCTCCTGCAGGTGTGTGTGGAACATGAGCGGCCTGAAGGCGCCAAGCCGCGCGAGCACCTGCCCCCCCCTTGCTCGCTCCCCTCCCAGGCCTCACCACATCGATGTGACTGACTCTCCATGCGGGGCTGCGGCTCCCTTTGCCCATCATCGCCTCTCTGCCCCAGCTGCCCACAAAGCAGGGATTTCCAGCTGGAGTTTAGAACCTGCAGAGGCCGAGTTTGGAGGAGAGAAAGAAAGACTTCTGCTGCTTTCTTTGCATGCAGCCAGCAGCAGAAGCAACAGAAGTCTTTCTTTCTCTCCCACAAACTCTGCTTCTGCGGCTTCCAAACCTCAGCCAGGGCAGCGGCTGCTCTGGGAGTGTTCTTCCTGCTCTATGGTGATAGTCACTGGAGGCCTCCCCTTTCCCCCTGCTCTTCTCCGCTCCAATCGCCCTCCACCCAAGCGCTCACTGATTGGGGCGCCCGCCAATAAGCCCAACAAGCCCCTCCGCCTTGGGAGTCACCGGACAGGATGGCGACCAGGCCGGACTGTTCCTGGGGAGGGGAGCCTCGCGAGACCCTTGCCCTCCCTCCCTTCTTCCTGCAGGCCCCGGTTACTCTTCTCTGGTGCCTGGAAGCGAGACGCCAGGCAGCTGCGCCGAGGGCAGCCCCAACAAATGCAGCTTGACTGGCCCGGCCATGGCCAGCAATCCCTGCCGGCGGTTGAGCTTGGCCCTCAGTGGGTTGGCCAGAGCCTTCACAAGCGGTGGCAGCAGCAGCAGCAACACCTGCAGCACCTCAGCCATCACTGCTGAGAGACCTGCGCCCAGCTATGAGACGCCCCAAGTCTGCTGGGTGTTGTAGTTGTCCATGACGTCTGGCCCTGCGCCCCACTGTGCAGCCGCTGCCCCGCCCCCACCAGAAGTGTGTATGGTAACTTCTTTCCGCTGCACATGGAGGCTTCTCTGGTGCTGCCGCCTACACTGCTAAGGAAGCCCCAGGGCAGCGATGCTGGTGCTGGTGCTGCTGTGATGGGTGCTCAGTAGCATGGGCTATGTGGACGCAGCACCTGGGTGAGAGTGAGCGGGCTGCCTCTATGGGGCAGGAGCAGGAGCAGGCGGTTAATGTACGGTCAGTGTCGAGGCGGCAGGGGGGCACAGGAGTTCGCAGGGATGTGACTGCCTTGGGAGGATTGGGGGTGAGGGACCTGTGTGTGTGTGAGAGAGAGAGAGGAGGGTGTGTGGGATGGAGAGAACATTGCTGCAGCCCTGGATAACTCTTTGAGATTGGATTGGATCTCTCTCGCTTTCTCTCTCATTCTGTTTCTCTCTATCTCTCTCTCTCTTACACACACACACACACACCATTCTTTCTTTGCGATCACAGCACAGACACCCCTTCCAGGATTGCAAGGCTGAAGGCTCCGGATGGAGCATTTTGGAGATGTGTGTCTGTGCTGCGATGCCAAGTAAACAACGATTGGCAAGAAAAGGGGGAGGAGCCCAGCAGCTGGGGAGGTGCTCTGGAGATCTGGGTCGCTCAGCTGATCAGCGGGCAGCAATTGGGCTGAACCTCCATGAGGTGACCGGAGAAGGGAAGGGCTGCCTCCTCAGCTGGCCACCCCCAAACCTTCACTGGGGCTTGTTTTGGGGGGGCTTATTTTTGGGGGAGGACATATATTTAATATTTAATTTAATATTTAAAATATTTATATTTTAATTTGTAATTAAAAAATTATATGATTATTTATATGGTAAAATTGGAAGAGGAACAAGTTAAAGAAACAAGTATTGCATGGCGGAAAAATTTTGGCCATGGAATTGATTTAGAGAAATGGCAAAAACTGTGGTTGCAAAATTATAAAATGACAATGTCAACAGTATATAAGGAAAATTTGTACAAGATGTTTTACAGGTGGCATCTATCCCCGACGAGAATAGCCAGAATGTTCAAGAACAAATCTGAAAAGTGCTGGAAACGTCATCAGACACTGGGCTCATATTACCATATGTGGTGGACATGCGTAGAAGCAAAAAGATATTGGACTAAAATCCACACATGGTTGGAAAAAATGACAAGGAAACACATAGACTTTAAACCAGAGATATTTTTATTAGGGATTTTGCCAGAAATATACACTGCTCAAAAAAATAAAGGGAACACAAAAATAAGATATCCTAGATCTGAATGAATGAAATATTCTTAGTAAATACTTTGTTCATTACATAGTTGAATGTGCTGACAACAAAATCACACAAAAATTATCAATGGAAATCAAATTTATCAACCCATGGAGGTCTGGATGTGGAGTTACACTCAAAATTAAAGTAAAAAAAAAACACTACAGGCTGATCCAACTTTGATGTAATGTCCTTAAAACAAGTCAAAATGAGGCTCAGTAGTGTGTGTGTGGCCTTCACGTGCCTGTATGACCTCCCTACAATGCCTGGGCATGCTCCTGATGAGGTGGCGAATGGTCTCCTGAGGGATCTCCTCCCACACCTGGACTAAAGCATCCCCCAACTCTTGGACAGTCTGTGGTGCAACGTGGCGTTGGTGGATGAAGCGAGACATGATGTCCCAGATGTGCCCAATTGGATTCAGGTCTGGGGAACGGGTGGGCCAGTCCATAGCATGGACTTTGTCTTGCAGGAACTGCTGACACACTCCAGCCACATGAGGTCTAGCATTGTCATGCATTAGGAGGAACCCAGGGCCAACCGCATCAGCATATGGTCTCACAAGGGGTCTGAGGATCTCATCTCAGTACCTAATGGCAGTCAGGCTACCTCTGGCAAGCACATGGAGGGCTGTTCGGCCCCCCAAAGAAATGCCACCCCACACCATTACTGACCCACTGCCAAACCGGTCATGCTGGAGGATGTTGCAGGCAGCAGAACGTTCTCCACGGCATCTCCAGACCCTATCACACATGTCACATGTCCTCAGTGTGAACCTGCTTTCATCTGTGAAGAGCACAGGGCGCCCGTGGTGAAGTTGCCAATCTTGGTGTTCTCTCGCAAATGCCAAACGTCCTGCACGGTGTTGGGCTGTAAGCAACCCCCACCTGTGGACACTGGGCCCTCATACCACCCTCATGGAATCTGTTTCTGACTGAGCAGCCACATGCACATCTGTGGCCCGCTGGAGGTCATTTTGCAGGGCTCTGGCAGTGCTCCTCCTGTCCCTCCTTGCACAAAGGCGGAGGTAGCGGTCCTGATGCTGGATTGTTGCCCTCCTACGGCCTCCTCCATGTCTCCTGATGTACTGGCCTGTCTCCTGGTAGTGCCTCCATGCTCTGGACACTATGCTGACAGACACAGCAAACCTTCTTGCCACAATTCGCATTGATGTGCCATCCTGGATGAGCTGCACTACCTGAGCCACTTGTGTGGGTTGTAGACTCCGTCTCATGCTAGCACTAATGTGACAGCACCGCCAGCATTCAAAAGTGACCAAACCATCATCCAGAAAGCATAGGAATTGGGAAGTGGTCTGTGGTCACCACCTGCAGAACCACTCCTTTATTGGGGATGTCTTGCTAACTGCCTATGCTTTCCACCTGTTGTCTATTCCATTTGCACAACAGCATGTGAAATTGATTGTCAATCAATTGTTGCTACCTAAGTGGACAGTTTGATTTCACAGAAGTGTGATTGACTTGGAATTACATTGTGTTGTTTAAGTGTTCCCTTTATTTTTTTGAGCAGTGTACAATAGAAAACTGAGATATTTGATTGTGAATGTACTAACAGCGGCTAGAATTGTATTTTCTAAAAATTGGAAAAAGAAGGAAATAACTATGGAAGATGAAGTAATAAAGAAAATTATGGAATGTGCTGAAATGAGTAAATTGACATTTGAAATCAGAGAACAGGAAGATAAACAATATTATATGATATGGGATTTATTTTATCAATGGCTAGATAATAAAGCATGGAAATGAAATATGAAATAAATGTAATAATATAATACATGAAAAGGATTTTATTATGAGATGAAAATGCCATTGTTAAATAAACAATGACAAATGAGAATAATAATATAAAGAGATATAACAGATTGATTAATATGAGAAACTAGATAACTTGTAAATTATGAATATGGGATTAAGCACAAAAGATTTGTAACTGATCGACACACTTTCTGCAATTGTAATGGATGATGGTTGTTTTATGTTTTGTTTAAAATAATTTTTTTCCCAAAAAAACAGAAAAGAAAATAGCGGGCTCTGACGAGCCTCGCAAAAATCCAGCCAGACAAACCGCTGTTGGGGGGGGGGTGTCTTTGGACCGGAACAGTCTTTTAGGGGCAGTGAAGGAGAGCGGCCTCAGATGACCAAGTGGAACAGGCAAGTTCCTCAAAAGGTCGGAGGATGCTCTTCGAACCGGCGGCGGGGGTGGTGGCCATTATGACCGCTTTGAAGCTGGGGCAACCGGAATAAGAATTGTGCAGGAGCAGTGTTTGAATAGAGTATTGGTACTGGGTGAGTTATTGGCCAATTCGCAGGTAAAAAGGAAATTTAAAAAACACTTTAAAAAGTGTCCCGGCGAGGAAATAGCGGCTATTTGGCACTTGAGAATTTTCATGGAGGGAGAAGAACAAGTTAAAACACTTTTATTTTAAAACTTTTTATTTGGATTTGAAATTGGATTTGGAGAAACTAAAATTGATATAAGAAAAAGAAACCCGAGGGAAAATACTTGTTAAAGAGGATTTGAAATAGTTTTGAGAGTTTTGAATTCTGAAGGAAGAACAAAGAGGAGGTTAAAATAGCAAGAAATTTACAACTGGATTTAAATTTGAATTTGGAAAAGCAAGAAAAGAAGAAGAAAATTGAGAGAAAATATTTGATATGTGGATTTAAAATACTTTTGCAAATTGGATACTTTATGACTCTGAAAATTGTGGATTGGAGAGAGACATCTACCGGTGGAAAGAAAGCACTACAACGAATAGCTTGAAAATTGGAAAAAATAACTATAGTGACCTTGCGCACTGCAAGAGTTGTGAGAAAAATTAAGGAGTATTTGTTTTTACTCAAATTGCTTGGCCTTGACTGCTAAAGGAGGTGGAATACAAAAACCAGCTGGATATAAGTATATGGACTTAAATTTTAATTAAATACAGGCTAAAATATCAATATGTGTCAGGAATTAATTGAGATGGTTAAAAATATGCGTGAATCATTAAAGGTTAATAAAAAGTCAGAAATTTTGTTAGAACATACTCAACAGGACAGAGATCATAAATGAGAAGCAAGAAAATAATATTGAAGGCAAAGAAATTGGAAGTAAAAAGCTAAATGGTTACACTGGGATTAACGGTGGCAAAAAGGGAAGGGATAGGACGAAATATTTGCTAAAAAAGAAGCAAGCAAAGGGAAGAGAAGGAAATGGGAACAGATTAGACAAAAATGTGGGGCAAACTATGTGAGTAATAGACCTAAAAGTAAGAGAAAGGATTCAGAAGAAAAGATATAATAATTATAAAAGAAGGAAAAGAAGAAGACGAAGACAAGAGAATGGGAGAAAAGGAGAAAAACGTTAAGAAGTGGAATACTGGAGGGATCAAAAGAAAATGTTTAAAAGGGGAAGAATAGTGGAAAGGAGGAAGGGAAATAAGGTATATAATCATAGAGCTAAGGGAACTGTATTAATATTAGTAATTGTGAAGGTAACAAAGATGTTGATATATATTGTGTATTGTAAAATGAACAGTGGATGAAATATGAAGTGATAATTTGGTCCACTTATGAAAATAATTGAAATTAAGAGATAAACTTGAAATGTAAAAAAGTGTGATGGGGATTTTACATGATGTGTTGTAAGTAATGAAATAAGACAATTAATTGATGCTATAATAAGAAATCAGGAATTAAGAATGGAAAGTGATATTGCTTAAGTTAAAGGGTTTCAATACAAAAATTGAATAAGATGAAACATTGTTTATAGCTAAAAAAAGGGGATGAGGATTTTGAGAAATATATTTTATAAATGGAGAAATAAGGTTAAGAAATTAGGATGTGAAGGGCGGATGTTAATATTGTTTATATACTATGTATTAAGAAGAGATTAAGATAAAATAAAAAAGTAGAGAAAAAGAAAATCATGGCAGAAACTGAAATATGCAAATTGTATTTGGAGAAACTAAAAAAGTAGATTGGAACAGATTATAATATATATATAATTATATTATAAATTGTAAAAGATGTGACCCGGTCAATACTCTGTGCATAAAATATGTATGTAAAAGGAAATTTTTAATAAAACGTGTTTACAAAAAAGAAAAAAGAAAAGAAAAGAAAAATGTCAAGGAAACAATTGGTCCATTGTTGGGAGAAAGTGGCAAGAAGGTGACAGGCAACAGGGAGAAAGCAGTACTACTTAACTCGTTTTTTGCATCTGTCTTTACACAAAAGGAAAAAACAGTCCAACCTATCAAAAACAGATTAGGAACACAAGTTAAAGTAGGTGGAAAAATGGTAAGTGAACACCTGTCTACCCTAAACGAGTTCAAATCACCAGGACCGGATGGATTACAACCCAAGGTTCTGAAGGAACTGGCAGACGAGATCTCAGAACACTGAACTATATCTTTCAAAGATCCTGGAGCACAGGATTTTCCAGCCAGAGGACTGGAAAAGAGCTGATGTAGTTCCCATCTTCAAAAAAGGAAAAAAAAAAAAATAGATCCAGGAAACTATCAGCCTGACCTCAATACCAGGGAAGATTCTGGAAAAGATAATCAAGCAATGAATCAGCGAACACCTAGAAGCAAACAAAGTAATAACCAAAAGCCAACATGGGTTTGTCAAAAACAGATCATGCCAGACTAATCTTACTGCATTCTTCGACAAAGTGATAAAATTAGTGGACCAGAGGAATACTGTCAATATAATTTATTTGGACTTCAGTAAGGCATTTGATAAAGTAGACCATAACCTATTACTAGATAAAGTAGAGAAATGTGGGTTAGACAGCATCAGCACCAGATGGATTCGTAACTGGCTGACCAACCGCATTCAACG
Organism: Pantherophis guttatus; assembly: GCF_059756535.1. Lineage (NCBI taxonomy): Eukaryota > Metazoa > Chordata > Lepidosauria > Squamata > Colubridae > Pantherophis > Pantherophis guttatus. The sequence goes on from NC_142064.1 coordinate 264,308,152, forward strand.
TGTAGTCCTCAATGGAACTGCATCTACATGGAGGGAAGTATGCAGTGGAGTACCCCAAGGCTCTGTTTTAGGCCCAGTACTCTTCAACATCTTCATCAATGAGGAGGGGATAGATGGGGAACTCATCAGATTTGCAGATGACACCAAGCTGGCAGGAATAGCCAACACTCCAGAAGATAGGCTTAAGATACAGAAGGATCTTGACAGACTTGAACATTGGGCGCTATCTAACAAAATGAAATTCAATGCTGAAAAAATAAGGTTCTACATTTAGGCAAGAAAAACAAAATGCACAGTTACAATATATGTGGTACCTCGCTCAACAGTAATAACTGTGAGAGGGATCTTGGACTCCTAGTGGACAACCATTTAAATATGAGCCAGCAGTGTGCAGCAGCTGCCAAAAAAGCCAACACAGTTCTAGGCTGCATAAACAGAGGGATAGAATCAAGATCACGTGAAGTGCTAATACCACTTTATAATGCCTTGGTAAGGCCACACTTGGAATACTGCATTCAATTTTGGTTGCCACGATGTAAAAAAGATGTGGAGACTCTAGAAAGAGTGCAGAGAAGAGCAACAAAGATGATGAGGGGACTGGAGGCTAAAACATATGAAGAACGGTTGCAGGAACTGGGTATGTCTAGTTTAATGAAAAGAAGAACAGGGGAGACGTGATAGCAGTGTTCCAATATCTTGCCACAGAGTTGGTCTCCTCCGGGTCCCGTCAGCTAAACAATGCTGGCTGGCGCGTGTGCGGGGGACAGCCTTCTCTGTGGCGGCCCCAACTCTCTGGAACCAGTTACCTCCTGAGGTCCGGACCATCCCCACCCTATTGGCCTTCCGAAAAGCGGTGAAGACCTGGCTTTCCCGGCAGGTCTGTGGCCGTGGATCTCGCTCTTGTGATCTGGCGAGATCCGGCCATGAATGGCGTGAATTAGTTTTTAATGTTTTTAATTTTTAAATGTTCTCTATAATGATTTTTTAAAATGTATTGCTTGTCGCCCTGAGTCTTTGGAGAGGGGCGGCATATAAATAGAATTAATTAAATTAAATTAAATTAAATCTCAGGGGCTGTCACAAAGAAAAGGGAGTCAAACTATTCTCCAAAGTGACAAGGGTACGACAAGAAGCAATGGGTGGAAACTAATCAAGGAGAGAAGCAACTTAGAACCAAGGAAAAATTTCCTGACAGTTAGAACAATTAATCAGGATGTCCACTGTCCCCACTATTGTTTGTACTGACACTGGAAGTTTTAAATAGAAATATTAGAGAAGAAAAAGAGATAAAAGGTATGAAAATTCAGAAAGAAGAATATAAGTTGCAAGCTTTTGCAGATGACCTGGTCTTTATTATTGAAGAACCATTAATGTCAATAAATAAATTGTTAGAAAACATTGAAGAGTTTGGGGAAGTAGCTGGCTTAAAAATTAATAAAGAAAAGACAAAGATAATGACTAAAAATATGTTGAAAAAGCAGAGAGAAGAATTGATGGAGATTTCAAATATGCAGGTCACGAATAAGGTAAAATATTTGGGGATACAATTGACAACAAGGTGTAGTTCTCTTAAGGAAAATAATTATAACAAGGTTAAACGACAGATAGGACAAGATTTGGAAAAATGGGGAAACTTGCAACTATCTTTAATTGGGAGAATTGCAACCATTAAGATAAATATTTTGCCTAGAATATTGTATTTGTTTCAGACAATTCCGATAAAGTTGGATAAGGATTTTTTTTACAGATTTGAATAAAATGATATTGAAATATATTTGGCAAGGGAAAAAGGCAAGAATAAAAATTAAGTTGTTACAAGATGCTAAAGTGAGGGGTGGTTTTGGTTTACCTAACTTTGAATTATACTACCAAGCAGCTAGTTTAATGTGGATTAAAGAATGGGTAACATTGAAAAACACGAGATTACTGAATTTGGAGGGACATGATATGTTGATGGGGTGGTATGCCTTTTTATGGTACAAAGGAACTAAAATACAGGGGTATTTTAGAAGACATCAGATACGTGAAGATTTGCTTTTGAATTGGGAGAGGATTAAAAAATATCATTATTTGAAGATTCCAGTCTGGGTATCTACAATTGAAGCTTTTTCATATCCAGTGATATTTAAAGGGAACAAATTGTTAGATATAGTGAATTATTGGATGAAAAGGGTGAACTTAAATTAAAGCAAGACTTAGAAGATCAGGGATTTAAGATGGATTGGTTTTCATATATGCAAATATTTCCTAGATATCAAGAAGATCTCAAACAAGAAGGTTTTTATAATGTTTTGATTACTTTAGATAAGATATTGATGGGTTCTGATGACTATGTAATTAAAAAGTTGTATGGACACTTGCTAGAGGCAAAACTGGAAGAACAACAAGTTAAAGAATCAATGATAGCATGGGGCAAAATTTTGGTTATGGTATTAATTTAGAGAAATGGCAATGTCTACGGCATATAAGGAGAATTTGTATAAGATGTTTTACAGGTGACATTTACCCCCAACGAGGATAGCCAGAATGTTCAAGAACAAATCAGAGAAGTGCTGGAAGTGCCATCAGACCCCAGGATCTTATTACCATATGTGGTGGACATGCGTAGAAGCAAGGAGATATTGGACTAAGATACACACATGGTTGGAAAAAATGACAAAGAGCCATATTGATCTTAAACCAGAGATGTTTTTATTAGGGATCTTACCAGAGACATTTAACAAAGAATTATAATATTTAATTGTGAATATTTTAACAGCGGCTAGAATTGTATTTGCAAAAAAATGGAAAGGAGAGAAGATGATTACTGATGAAGAAATTATTAAGAAAATGTTGGACTGTGCCGAAATGAGTAGATTGACATTTGAAATATGAGAACAGGAAGATAAACAATATTATTTGATATGGGAGCTATTTTATCAATGGATAGATAATAAAGCATGGAGATGAAATATTATATATGAAATGAAATTTGGATAAAATGTTTAAGCACTTGTTTTTTATTAGAGAATATCTGTTATATAATGAGTTTGAAAATTTTGAGAGCACGAAATGATTTTCACTGATCAAAATACTGTCTGTAAGTGTTTGGAAGGTTGATGTTTTTATGTTGTTTTTGTTTAAAAAATAAAAAACTTTTTGCAAAAAAAAAAGTTTAGCTCTCAGGTACGTTCAGAGACTTTTACCTGTTATATCGAAGGAAAGAAAAGTGTGCTACAAGAGCAAATGGGGGTGGGGAAGAGAAACCAGGACATGGAATGCTTGATGGGTACAGAGATGAGACTGGCTCCTGAGGCACTTTCTGCAGGATCCCCGTCAACCCCGGCAGTGCCCTGAGATAGCTCACTGAATTAACAAGACGACAGCAGAGAAATACATTTATCTGAAATTTAAATCATAGGGCACATAACAAGAAAATATGTCAGGGAGAATACATACCTCTGTTATGACCTATCACCACTTAGCTTCAGTGTGAGGAATTTCAATCACTCATAACTTGACTTCTCCCTGGTGGCACTGGATTTTTTTAACAGCACAACTAATAGTCAGGAATAATGGGAGTGTAGTGCAGTAACCACTGGAGGGCCATCACATCCTTATTACTGAACTACAGTTTTTACCACAACCCCTGAATCTGTCTTTCTTCCTATCATCCTTCCTTCCCTTCCTCCCTCTTTCTCTCTCTCTCTCTCTCTCTGTCCGGGGACGGGGGAAGGAACCCCTGAACTGGTGCTAGATGGTGGGAATCTGACATCCAGAGGCTGATGAGCCGTACAATGATCAACTGGTCGGCAGAGACCCAAAGACCACCTGGCTGAAACACGCCCTCCCCTGCCCACCCTCCCCCTTACCTTTGCGGTGAGCATACCGTGCATTGGAAGATAAGGGTGACGGCTAGAGGAGGGGCCATGCGAGTGGCACAGCCAGCCACGCAAGAAATGGCTGGTAGAGGTGGGGCGAGGGGCAGGGCTGAAACCCACCACTGCGCGGGCCCAATACATTGCTTCAGCAGGCCATATGCACCCCACAGACTGTACTTTGAGGACCCCTGTAATAAAAAGTTATGTCCTGTCCTTAGGTTTTGGATGAGGAAATGCAAATTTTAATTCGTGATTAATCCCATCAATTGGCATTCTAGGTGTTTTGTTTGTGAATAGGATGGCCTAGATTTCTTAATGGACACAAAATATCCATCTCTAAAAACTTCAGGCATCTGCTGGAAACTGTTGTGGCTGCTTTCTGCCTTTGCTAGTATTTTTTTTTCTCCATTTCTCCTTTGGGGAAATATAATATTCTGCCTCTTTTTAATATTCCCTAAAATATTTCATTCTTTGGGTGGAGGGGTTTGTCTGTCGTGATTACTCCATACAATACACTCACACTTTTTGATCTAACTTTAAAGCAAGGGGAGGATGTTAATTGATGAAATGATCCCAAGAGCTTCAGCGGCATTAAAGGACAGGGTTTGGGTTGGAGGCTTTTAAGAAGAGACTGGACAGTCTCTTGTCTGAAATGGAATAGGGTCTCCTGTCTTGATCGGTGGGTTGGACTAGAAGACCTCTAAGGTCGCTTCCAACTCTCAGTCACTTTTTTCGGTGCTGTTGAGTTACTAAATGAACTGTTCTAACCTGAGGACTGCCTGTAAGAAAAAAGGCAAGAAATATTCTGCACAACCACAATGACATCCTGATTAACATAGTCCTCACTTAACAACAACCATTGGAATCAAGTCCATTCCTGACTGGTGTGGTCATTAAGCGAATCACTGTGTTCTGTTCAGTGCAATGTACCATGAGTGGGACTTGCAACTTCCTGTCAATTTTGTTTATTGGAAGCCAATTGTGAAGGTTCCAAATGGCAATTCCATGACTGGGACACCGAAAGTATCGTAATTGCAAGCCAGTCCCACCCCCAAATAACTGTGATGGGCACAACTTTGAGGAATTACTTTTTAAGCACCAGTGTAATTTTGAAGGCTGAGTAGTAAGCGGTAAACGAGGACTGTCTATAAAACTGAACATCCCAAAGGGTGCAAATAGCTATTATTAAAGGAAATCCTAGGTTAAGCCCAGTTCTTCCAGGATGGTGCACCACTAGGAAATCCTGTGTTTCTTTGCTAGGTTAAAATAAAATCACAGAAGACAGCAATGGCATAAGAGTTCCATATTGTTTCCAAGAAAAGAAGGTGTCCATAAAATCACAAGGCCACCCTCATATGAAGGAGAACCAGTTTTAAAGCATGTACCACAAATGGAATAAAATCTGGGGAGAAAAGGAATATGTAGCAACTGACATGTTTCAATCGAATTGCTTCTTCTGGCTTTTGAAACATGAAGGTCACCTGCAGGGCAGAACAGCCTTTACATCTGAAATTTTACATTGCTTTTATCACTACTCTATAAACTCCCCCAATATATTTGCTATTCATACGGTTTCTTCCACTTGCGTGCCTCATTCTTGACACAATCTGAACAGACATGCTTGGTGCACTGAATTCCTGGAACTGTTATCATGTTTCCCCAAAAATAAGACCCTGTCTAATATTTTTTTTTAATCCTGAAATAAGTGCTTGGCCTTATTGCCATGCGCACAAAAGCACGATTTGGCTTATTACCAGAGGATGTCTTATTTTGGGAGAAACAGGGAAAAGAAGAACATTGAAAAAAAGCCCTCATGTCTCTTCTCCTCTTGCTTTCTCCTTATATGAGGAGCCACAATCTATAGTCTCAGTGCTCCAATCGCCAAGAAATGTTGGCTGGAGAATTCTGAGGCTGAAAATCTTGGGGGCCCCCAGGGAGAAAAAGGCTGGGATTCTTGGCACCTAGCATTTCTATTATCAACTATCACAAAAATGCAAAGAACACTCCAAAAAAGTTTTTTATATAATAGCCAAATTTCTACAAAAATAAATATCCAGCAACTTCTTATGCTGAAAGCAAGATAGCCATTATCAAAGTAATATGTTCCATTTTTTCTTTTCTCTGCTGCATCTAAAACCATTGCATATTTGCCTACAAAAAAATCAGGCAAATTCTAATTAATTTAATCAATTTAAATAGCCAATATATCAGCTGGACTTATAATGGGACATCAGAAATGAAATTCAAGCCTTCTCTACACTTATCATTTGGCCATCATGTGGATTTTTCTGTGTGCAATAAGGGTGGAATATTTCCTGAAGCACCATCCACACTCAGGACACTAAAATGGTTTCTCCCCTTTGTGTATAAGGACATGATTCATAATATTAACCCTAGTACTGAGATCTTTCCCACAGTCTCGAAACTCGTGCAATTTCCCTCCTGTGTGAGTCCTCTGGTGTTGAACCAGGTTGGAATTCTGACTGAAACTTTTTCCACAGTCAGGACATTTAAAGGGTTTTTCTCCTGTGTGAATCCTCTGGTGTTGAACCAGGTTGCAATTCTGACGGAAACTTTTCCCACAGTCAGGACATTCAAAGGGTTTTTCTCCTGTGTGAATCCTCTGATGTGTCACCAGGTTGGAATTCTGACGGAAACTTTTCCCACAGTCAAGGCATTCAAAGGGTTTTTCTCCTGTGTGAGTCCTCTGGTGTTTCACCAGGCTGGAATTGTTACTGAAACTTTTCCCACAATAAGGACATTCAAACGGTTTCTCTCCTGTGTGAATTCTCTGGTGGCCGATGAGGTTGGAATTATGACGGAAACTTTTCCCACAGTCAGGACATTTAAAGGGTTTTTCTCCTGTGTGAATCCTTTGGTGTTGAACCAAGTTGGAATTCTGACGGAAACGTTTCCCACAGTCAGGACATTCAAAGTGTTTTTCTCCTGTGTGAGTCCTCTGGTGTTGAACCAGGTTGGAATTCTGACGGAAATTTTTCCCACAGTCAGGACATTCAAAGTGTTTTTTTCCTGTGTGAATCCTTTGGTGTTTCACCAGGTTGGAATTCTGACTGAAACTTTTACCACAGTCAGAACATTCAAAGGGTTTCTCTCCTGTGTGAATACTCTGGTGTTGAACCAGGTTGGAATTCTGACTGAAACTTTTCCCACAGTCAGGACATTCAAATGGTTTCACTCCTGTATGAATCCTCTGATGTTGAATCAGGCTGGAATTGTTACTGAAACTTTTCCTACACTCGGAACACTCAAAGGATTTCTCTCGTGTGTGAATCCTTTGGTGTTTCACTAGAGTGGAATTGTTACTGAAACTTTTACTACAATCAGGACACTCAAAGGGTTTCTCTCCTGTGTGAGTCCTCTCATTTGTCTCCAGGCTGGAATTCTTACTGAAACTTTTCTCAGAACTAGGACATTCCAACAGTTTCTCTCCTGTATGAGTGCTCTGGTGTGAAACGAGGTAAGAATTTTGACTTAAAATATCCTCAGAATTAGGACATTTAAAGGGCTTCTTGCCTGTGTGAATCCTCTGGTGTATGACCAGGTTGGAATTATCGCAGAAACATTTCTCACAATCAGGACATTCAAACAGTTTCTCTTTGGTGTGAGTCCACGTTGCCATACTTGCTAAAGCATTTACTGCTAAAGCACTTGTAGGGCTTCTCTCCTGTGTGGGTCCTTCCAAGAACCACAATGGAGGTTTTCTGATCAGAGGTTTTGCCACATTTAGAGTATTGTATGGCGTTTCTCCAGTCAGGATCCCCTCTGGCATAATCAACTGTGATTTGCAAGTTGTATCTTTCCCACAACATGCACATCTATGGAGCTTTTCCACAACTCATATTCCTTTGGAGGGCAAAAATATGGATGATCCCTTGTTTAGCAGTGCTTTTATTCAAGCTGTTTTCTTCCCCCTAGAGTGGGCCTGCAACTCTGTCTGCTCTACGTGGTTTTGCAATTGACGTTTTCCTCCCCAGTAACTTCCAGATATTTCCCTCTTTTGCCCAATGGAAAAATAATCTCCCTTGACTTTTCATGTAATGTATGCTTGAATTTCACACTCTACGTTTCCCAGCTAGAAATCTCTTCTTGATTTTCTCTCATTTTCCTCTCACTTGCTGAGGAAGATATTGTGTGGCTCTCTGAAGGAAATGGAAAATATTTTGATTTTTGGACTGACTTGCTTTGGTGTTCAATGCTGCTTGTTATCCTCAGTTGTCCAGAGTGCTCATTGCCATCTTCTTTGTCTATAAGATTCAAATAAAAATGTATCTTTAATTGTGCACGAAATGGCTGCAGAAGATGAGAAAAAAAGAAAAAGGGTTACATTACAATGAAAAAGCAAACATGCCACAATACTCAAAGAAGCTCTTACATTAATCATGACACATGGAAGACTACCCAGATCCAAGTTCGAATATCCATTCAATGATGAAATTCCCTTGTTGACTGGGTCAATCACAAATTCTTAGCAGTGCAAGCGGTTATTTTCACATACAGTCAAGAGAAAAAAAAAGTACATCCTCTTTCATTTCTATGGTTTTACTTATCAGGGTATCATAAGTATCATCGCAACAGAACAGAAGAGAATAACAGAATTGGAAGGGATCTTGGAGGTCTTCTAACGCAAGCCCTGCTCAAGCAGGAGATCCAATAGCATTTCGGAGAAGTGGCTATTATGTCTCTTCTGAAAAGCTTCCAGTGAGGAGGTTTATCACTGCTTCCATAGTATAAAGAAGTGAAGTAGCAGCCAAGTACTGCTAATAAAGTGCCTATCATATTCTGGCCATCAGCAAGGAATTTAGACAGAGCCAAAGACAAACTTTATCCAACAAGCTATAAAAAGCAGCACAGTGACGAACAGGCAATAGGCAAAGTCAGTGCTAACATGGTTAATCCCTCCACCGTTTATATAGCATCAGTTCCACCCACACAGCTCCATCCAGGACCCGCCCCTATAACCCCCCACCCCTTACATGGTGTCCAGTGATGACACAGCCCAGCGCACAGGGCATACATGCTGAGGGCACGACACACAGGCCTCGCCTCCCATCCAGCCCTGGCAGGCTTTGCGCAGCCCTGGATAAAGCAGGACACCGCCTCAACAACGGTAGGTACTTTTCAAGTCATGGAGGCCTTGTCCTAACAACGCCCTTGAAGTGATGTCCCGGTGCCTGGAGGCAGTACGGATCTGGATGGGGAGAAACAGGCTCAGGCTCAACCCATCCAAGACCGAGTGGCTGTGGTTTCCGACGTCCCGATATAGTCAGCTGGTGCCATCGCTGACTATTGGGGGCGAATCATTGGCCCCCATGGAAAGGGCTCGCAACTTGGGTGTCCTCCTGGATTCACGGCTGTCTTTAGAAGAGCAGTTGACGGCCGTGACCGGGAGGATTTTTCATCAGGTTCGCCTGATCCGCCAGTTGTGTCCTTTTCTAGATAGGGACTCCTTACGCATGGTCACTCATGCCCTCGTCACCTCCCGTCTGGACTATTGTAATGCTCTCTACATGGGGCTCCCCTTGAGGAGCACTGGAGGCTCCAACTGGCGCAGAGTGCGGCCGCGCGGGTGGTGACAGGAGCGACGTGGCGCTCCCATGTAACACATCTCCTACGCGAGCTGCACTGGCTCCCGGTGGTCTTCCAAGTGCGCTTCAAGGTTTTGGTTATCACCTTTAGAGCGCTCCATGGCTTAGGACCTGGTTATTTACGGGACCACCTGCTACCACCAATAGCCTCCCACCGACCAGTACGCTCCCATAGAGAGGGGCTCCTCCAGGTGCCGTCGGCCAAACAATGTCGACTGGCGGCCCCCAGGGGGAGAGCCTTCTCTGTGGGGGCACCTACTATCTGGAACGAGCTCCCCCCGGAGATACGGAGGATCCTGGATCTGCGTACCTTCCGTTGCGCGCTCAAGACTTTCTTATTTCATCAAGCTGGCCTGACCTAAGTCTTTCCCCTTTTTAAATGGAAATTTTAAATTTGGTTTTAAATTATTGGGGTTTTAAATTTGTTCAGCCAAATTATTTAATTCGTTTTATCTTACTTTAATTTTTGTATTTATATGTTTTATTCTATGGCTGTTCACCTCCCTGAGTCCTTCGGGAGTAGGGCGGTATATAAATTAAATAAAAACAAAACAAAAACATAACAAAACTTGTGCTGCTGAGTTGGCGGCTCCCGGCAGCCCCGGTGACATTGCAGAGGGATACAATCAAGATCAAATGAGGTACTAATACCACTCTCTAAAGCCTTAGTAAAAACGCAGCTAGAGTACTGCATCCAGTTTTGGTCACCACACTATAAAACAGATGTTGAGACTCTAGAAAAAGTGCAGAGGGGAGCAACCAGGATGATTAGGGGACTGGAGACTAAAACATATGAAGAACGGTTACAGGAACTGGGCATGGCTAGTCTAGTGAAGAGAAGGACCAGGAGAGATATGATAGCAGTCTTCCAATATTTGAGGGGCTGCTACAGAGAGGAGGGGGTCAAGCTATTTTCCAAAGCTCCAAGGAGAGATTCAACCTAGAAATAAGGAGTTACTTTCTTTCTTTTTTTTAAACAAATTTTATTAAACATAAAAAAAGATAAAATATCATATCGAGTACATATAAAATACATTTATATTAATCCATATAACATTATTTACTCACAGCTAAAGATGAAAAAGTAAACGAAACAAAATAAGTAAAAGAAAAGAAATGTAGAAAATGATTTGTAAAACTCTGAAAGACAATAATATCAATAAACACCCACCCTCAATAAGATAAAGAACGTGATAAAGGAGTTACTTTCTAACAGTGAAAATAATCAACCAATGGAACAGCTTGCCTTCACACATTGTGGCAGCTTCATGACTTGAGACATTCAAGAAAAGATTGGACATCCATTTGTCAGAAATGGTGTAGGGTCTCCTGCTTGAGTGGCGGGGGGGGGTTTGGATTAGATAACCTATAAGGTCCCTTCCAACTCTGTTAATCTGTTAAAAAGATTATTCATAAGTGGGAAACATTCAAGACAGGTGCCAATCTTCCCAGAACTCGACATCCAAAAATATTCACCCCAAGGCCAGACTATGCAATGGCCAGAGAAATTACTAAAAAAACAAAGAGTTATATCACAGACTCTACAGGCTTCAGTTAGCATGTTAAATGTTAAGATTCATAACAGTGCAATTAGAAAAAGACTGAACAAGTATGGTTTGTTTGGAAGGGTTGTGAGGAGAAACCCTCTTCTCTCTAAAAAGGTCATAGCAGCACGGCTGAGGTTTGCAAAGTTGCATCTAAACAAATCACATGACTTCTGGAACACTGTCCTTTGCACAGACCAGACTAAAGTGAGATGGTTGACTGTAATGCAGTGACACGGTTGACGAAAACCAAACACAGCATATCAGCACAAGCATTTCATACAAACCATCATGTACAGTGGTGGAGGCATGATGATTTGGGCTTGTTTTGCAGCCACAGGACCTGGACACTTTGCACTCTTTGAGTTGACCATGAACTCATCTATATACCAAAGTATTCTAGAGTCAAAAGTGAGTCCATCTGTCCAATAGCTAAAGCTTGGCTGACATAGGATTATGCAAGAGGACAATGGACGCAAAACACATCAGCAAGTCTACAACAGAATGGCTGGAAAAGAAAAGAATCAAGGTGTTGCAATGGCAGTCAAAGTCCAGACCTCAACCCAATTGATGGAACTTCAAGAGAGTTGTGCATAAAAAAACACCCACAAACCTCAATGAACTGAAGCAATGTTGTAAAGAAGAATGGGCCAAAATTCCTCCACAACGCTGCAAGAGACTGATTAAAGTCATACAGAAAAGAATTACTTCTAGTTGTTGCTGCTAAAGTTGGTTCTACAAATTATTAAATAATATTTCTTTTACACATAACTTCTCTGTTTTGGCTTTCTTTTTATAAAATAAAAGATGACCTGATGTAAGTCAAGAAGAGTGTACTTTTTTTCCACATGACTGTTTATGTGGAAGTCCTGGGGAGAGATTATGCATTTGGAAATATATACAATCAGAGAGAAATAATACAGACACCTACAATATGGAGAAAATCAATGTCTTTCAAGCCTGAAAAATATCTCAATCATACCTTCTGCGCTAATGTTAATCAGGAATCTGATCAACTTGATGTTTGCTCATATGTTGAGATGGTAAGGCTGAAGTTCAGGCCGCAACAGTCTTCAGAGGCCATGGAAACGTACATAGGAAACCACTAGCCTGTCTGTTAGGCATGTGACCAAAATCATAGAAGGCATGCTTGACTATTTTTATAATTTTTATTATTTCTATATTTCTATACTTATGCCCATGGAACCATGAACTCCAAGTAAAGGCAGAAAATACTTTCCATAACCCCTTTGGTGACATCCCAATTGAAGTAGTCCTCACTTAGTGACTGCAATTGGGACTGGCATCTGTGTCACTAAGCATTTTATTTCCAGCTCCTTTCTCCTGGCTTGGAACCAGACTGGATTTTTCATCCTACAATTTATTTAGATTTTAATGTGTATGTATTATTTTCTGTCTCTAAGCCGCCCACAGTTATGTCATGGTAAGGTTGGTGGCCAATACATTTTATAAAGAAATAAATACAACTGAACAGTCAAAACATTCAATAGCTGGTTTTTAAAAAGTGCTGGGATAAGCAGTTGAACCTGGTGAATACACGGATGGGGGCACTGATAGGAAAACACGGTGGTTGTTAGCTAGAAATGGAAGCAAAACAACCCAGAAAGGCCTAGAGACACATAAGTCCGATCTTGTTGCCCAGAAAACATCAGGTCCATAAGAGAAGAATTGAGTTGGGGGGACCTTGGAGGTCTTCTAGTCCATCCCCTGTTCAGGCAGGAGACCCTATTCCGTCCAGAACAAATGGCTGCCCAATCTCCCCTCAAAACCCTCCAGGGACGGAGCAGCCACAACCTCTGGAGGGAAGCCATTCCCAAAGAACCAACCTCCACTTGAAAGAGGCTTTTTCAAGCTTCCCACCGGCAGAAAATTTCAGCCCCCAGTTTCCCAGCCTGCAGCACCAGTGGGCTTCCATTTGGGGAGGGAAGGAACCTGCAGCAGCCGCAGCTGAGAGGCTTCAGCCCAGTTGCTTCTCCGCTTCCAGCCCAAGTTGCTCCCGGACTCTCCTCCCACCTGCTGCCCTCCACTCACCTGGCAGCTGCTGCTTCCACCATGGAAACAGCACAAAAGCCGCTCTGCACACCAACTTCCTCCCATCAGTCATCCGGAAGAGGAAGTTCCTCTGCGCTTCTCCTCTCTTCCCATCCTTTCTAGCAATGCAGTACTCAATGGTTTAAAAACTCCTTTTTTAAGCGCAATCAGGGATGGCACCATTGAATTGATGGCTTTCTAGGCACAGACGTTGCCTGACCGCCATCTAGCGACAGGAGATGGAAAAAGACTCCTGTCCAGTCTTCTCCAAGGCTTTTGGAAGATGTTTTCGACTCCTAGCAGCGGACGTTTGCAACTGAGCCAAGTGAAAAAGTGAAACGTGACACTATTTAGCTTCGTATTTGGTGCCTTTCGGTCAGTCTTGATGCCTGGCCTTTCAGTTTCCTTGGCAAAGGTTTTTGTAAGTAATTCCCTATTTTTCTTCCCTCATTTGTTAAGTGAATCCTTGCTATTGTTAAATTAGTAATACGGT